>NC_053036.3:131915126-132540126 GCF_002575655.3 Aegilops tauschii subsp. strangulata | reverse complement strand
GCTCACAATTTTTCCCATGGAACATGAGTATATAACAATGCATGGTCTGTTAGTTTCCTTGAAGAATTTGTTTGCAGGGACAGAACATGATTACATTACATGCATGACATGGTAGTTTCCTGTGAAGAATCGATTGTGAGATAACATGAGTATAACCATGCATGGCACTCCTATATTTTCGAACCCAGTATACATTTCCCTGTATTTTCCACCCAGTTCCAACATGGACATATCAATGTTGTTTCTTGCATTATCCTACTCATACTTTGAACAATGCTGATCTTACATTGCCAATGTCTGTCCTTTTTGACATGATGCAGTGTCCCTACAGTTACTGCCCTTTGTAATCACACCACCTTTGCCAAAAACAGGGAAGCATAACTGGTTCCTCGCTTGACCAGACGACGGCAAAAGACTGATGATCATTCGGACACATGAGCCGGAAAAGTTATATTTAAAAACCCCACTGTATATAAGCACCGTGAAAGACGTGAGTATACGGACAGTGGCTGTTACGTCTATGAGCAGGATACCAGCTTGTTGGGGCCTTCGGGATTTTGAGTTGGAGGCGGGTAAACAGCCTTGGTTTACACTCTCTGTTACTCGGACTCAATTATCCGATTAACCAGGAGATCACCGTTGGCAAGGACCTTGATGGCAGAGAGGCTCTGTTTGCTATGGAAAACTGTGTCTACATGGCGAGCCCTAGGAGTTCGGGAGCAAACTCCCCTGATTGTCAATGATACAGCCCGCAGCCAACAGAAGGTGAGAATGAAAAAGGCATCTGGATTAACTTTGATCCTTGGATGAGTCGAGTCCGACATGCAATGATGTGGTTCAAGCCTTCAGGTTGATAGGTAATTGGGCTATTGCGTTGAAAGGGGTGGAGTACTGGTGTCTCCGGGTCACTGGTGGCTGAAGCGGGGCTACAAATTATGATGGTGTTGGATCATCCCACTTCGAATAACTTGTTGTCTTTGCTGCTTGTTCTGGATGGGTAGTTCTCTCTTTTGTTATGCATATTCCTTGTCATTTGGTCATCCTCGTCTATGTCACACTTACTATGTAATAGTTGCCTCTATTTAGAATGTCATTCTCGTTTGGATCACGAGAGTCTGAGCACTGTAGATGGGTGCGTTTTGGTGGTGTAGCAAGACTTCTTATGAACTATCATGTCTTGCTGTTTATGTCAGTAGTAGTCACTAGTCAGTGTTTGAATGTTGTATATATCGTTGTTTTGAACTGTTTATTGTCTCGAACTGCTGGTGGGCTAAATGAGGGCATCACCATTCTCCAGTGTTCAGAGTATATCTCCTTTTTTCAAGTTACTAGCAAGATGCCCTTGCATTGCACGGAACATCAAGATATTGTGGGAGAAAATGATGAACGAGGGAAGGCCTTATCTACAAATGTGGAGAGGAGTGCGGGTAAATTTTCATAGTTTCCTTCCTATCCGTTAGATATAGATCGGACGGCCTATATTGCAGGATGGCAGGCACACCATCATCACCAACTCTGCTTTTTATAAGAGTAGATAGATAATTTGAGCTCAGTGTCTTTTCGATGATGTACACTTGTTTGGGCCAGTGAGGTGTCGTTGAATATGGGCCGAGTAGTAACGCAATGCCAAACAGGTCAATTATGACTCTCAGGCCGGGCTCTCAAAAGATCCTAGAAAAGGCCGGGCTCTCAAAAAAAGGAAGAATTGGGACTCTTGCGCGCCGATATGTGGGCGCCACCGGTGTTTTCGTGCGCTTGCGCGCCAAGAGCATATTGGCGCGTTTTCAAAATTCATGCTACCTTTTCATCCCCAATCTCTCGCCCCTCCCCCACCTCTGGAATCTCGATTCCTACTCCAGTTCCCCCAAATCCCCCTTCTGCCCTGTACTCAAGCGCACTATCAGGTTGCCGGTCAATGCTGATCTCCGAGCCGGAGATCCTGAGGTCCATCCTGCCTTCGGGCGCTGCGTGCTGTCGCTCAACAGTGGCATGGCGGCGCTTGATGACCAGTTTGCCGGCAAAGTGCTAATGGTAACCATCAACGGCGATCGGCCTCCCGTCTCGCCGGACGACCTTGTCAAAGCTATTGGCATTGCGCACGGCATCCAAATAAGTGACTTGCTCGTCGAAGTCTGTCCGCCACCGGCTGATTTCTTCGTCAAGTTCCGGACAACTTTCGACTGCAGTCGTGTGTTCGAATCTTCCCGATGTTTGTTCTGCGATGGCGCGCTAGTGAGCTTTGATCGGTGGCTCCCAGGATGGGGCTCGGTGCCCTCTAAGCTTGATTTTTCAACAAACCTTACCTTCCACAGCATGCCTCGACGTGCTTGGAACAACGAGTCCATGAATGAGCTTATCAACGACCTTGGAGGTGAGCTCGTAAGTATGTTTGTTCCTCCAGATAGCTGGGCTCTGACTGTTATGGCATGGATGAAGAAGTTTTCCACCATACCGAAGATGATTGGTGTTGAGATACCGGTGCAGGAACCGTGGTTGTACTATTCGCCGCCACCAAGGCCGCCGCGGACCACGTTAGGGATGTACCTGTATCGAGTGTTCGTGCATGTCGAAGAAGTGGTCAATCCATCAATCGAAGTCCTGCCGCCGCTACTGGTGCCCGGGTCCGTCGACGATGTCCATTACAGGAGTCAATGTCAGACTTTCCCCATGTTGCTCGGAACGATGGATGGCACAAGGCCTACTCCATCACGCGACTGAGGCCACTGCTTCTTTGGGAGAAGAGGCAGAGCTGGCTGCCTGGATGTGCTCTAATTTGAGGTAACAACTGAATCTTGTCAGATACTAGTTAAATCCGAGCTATGGGTATGAAGGACTGATGTGCCAGTACATTTGATTGTGACCTGTCCTATTTTTTTACCTGAACTTTTTTTAGAAAGGACTGTACGTCAACTTAATGTTCTAGCAGAACTTATATATTGTGTTGTCTGTCTGTTTTCTTTGCACATCATTCAAGATACTTCCCCGTCATTGATAAAGACGATGAACCGTTATGTACGAGTTTTCGTTGGTTTCAACATAGCCCTACCCGTAGCGATCCACCGCTTCCACCCTGATTGTGCCGCCTGCGTGAAATTTTTGTATGCAAGTTCAGTGTGCTATTATGTTCTATATGATTGTGTGAACTATATAAGTTTTTACTGACCATCAGCAATGCATATGGCTGAAAGATGTATTTATGAGCATCGACCGATGGGTCTCTCTCTCTCTCTCTCACACACACACACACACACATACACGCACACACGCACAAGTGGGACCCATTGAATTATTTCTTCGCTCGCGACAACTTTTAATTAGGTTCCACTGTACTCTAACTTTTTTCTTAAGTTATTAATTGAGCTCAGTGACTTCAAAAAATTGTACAGAAGCCTTGTTTGGGCCTTTCCAGCGTCGCTGAATGTGGGATGAGTAGCCATGTAAGGTTGTACTGTACTACACAAGCCTTTTTTCAACATCAGCAAGGCAACTGGGCCGACAGTTGTACACAATATCCGGGTCAACTTGTTATTCTCCGCCCCGCTGGGCTGCAAAACTTTCCTAGGAGGGATGCATTGGGCTTAACAAGAAAATGGGCTTTAAGAAATAATAAATGAGATGTAATTATAAAAACTGGGCAGTAACTATAAAAATGCACCAAACACGTAATTAGTTTAAAAAATATATTATTTTTGGAATTTAAATTTTTTAATTTCCTTACTTGTTGCGCGCGCAATATTTCATTGGATTTTTACGTAATACAAATTTATTTTGAAATTATATTTAATCTGATTAGAAATTTCGGGATAAAAATATTTTGGATCCCATCAAAATGTGGGAAATTTTATTGAATTCTGTTTTGAGCGGTTGGTTGAAATTATTAATCATTGTCCTAGCTAGAAAATGGGTTGTACTTTTAACAAGCTGTAAATGGGCTGTAATAAATTCCATTAGAATTCAAAAATGGGCTGTACATTCTTACAAATCGCAAATGGGCTATATGTTCTCTGCAACACACTTGTGGGACTACTAAGTTGACGCGTCCACTAAAAATAACTAAGTTGACGCCTATGCAAGACTTTGTCAACTTATAGTCAACACACGGTTCTAGCAGCAGTGGTCGTTGGATGTCCATCCAACGGATGTCGTGCTTCTTCTTCAATCTCGGATATTCTTGCTTCAGCCACCCAAATAATGATTCCTCCCAATGACATCTGGGGCACACTGTTTCGGAGGCTGACCGGTGGGCCTACTAAGTTGACGCGTACCAAGGGCTTTGTCAACTTAGTCAATATAAATGATTCTAGCTGAAGTGACCGTACGATGTCCATCCAACGGCCGTCGTGCTTCTTCAACCTCTGGTCTTCTTGCTCTAGCCGCACAAACCAGCGCCAGCCGTGCCGCCTGCTCCTTCCTCCCGTGTCCCGCTGTGCTGCCACCGCTGGCCATGCCATCCCTCTATACTCACCCACACCTCCTATTATTCTCCAGCGACGGCAGCCTCACACCGCAGCCGAAGCAGTCAACCCACGTACTCCCCTCCATGTGGGCATCCACTGCCGCATCTTCCCCGGCTCCGCGTCGTCCCCTTCCTTGGCCTCGCCGTCGTCCACCGCCTTGGTGCTCTCGGCGCGGCGTGGTCAATGTGGTCAAGGAACGACTTCCATCGGAAGAGTACTGTCTGTGGAGAGGCTGACAACTGGGTCCACGGGCGCAGCAAGGAAGTGCCTCCTTATTACGCGCAAAATAATGATTCCTCCACCTGACAGCATGGACCCACCGGATGGACCACCGTATTTGTCGGCGGAAACGACACCTATGGGATCACTGGGATCCCTTCTACGGTTGGCGGCGCGGGGTTGTGCAAAGAGCGGGTCTGGCGGTCAGCACAAGGATTGTTTACCCAGGTTCGGGCCGCGAGGATGCGTAATACCATAGTCCTGCTTTGGTGTGTATTTGAGTGTTCTTGAGCTCTCGAACTAGCTACGGTGCGTGCGTAGTCCAAAAGATCCGAATCCTCCTTCTGGACGCCTCAGGCCTCCTTTTATAGTTGAAAGGGGCTGCCACAATGGCACACAGGAGGTGGAAAGGTATATAGTGGTCAAGCTTATCGCCTATCATTACGGGACAAGGCGCATTAAATGCGCCCCTTAGGTGTCCCGTTTCTTTATTGGGGACGACGACGAGCCCGTCCTGTCCGTCGCCGCTCCGCCTCACTCCGACACGCGCCCTGGCCAACAAGGCATGCAGCACCACGCAAGCTGGCAGGCTGCTGAGATGGCGCGGCGGTAGGATCTTCACGAAGATCTGCATGCCACCACGCAAATGCTTGCTGAGTTGGCCTGGAAGCCGCACGTTGCCACGCAGGTGCCTGCCCAGCTGGTTGGGCTGGCAGCTGCATAGGAACGGCGGTGGAATGTCGGCAGACGTGGGCTTGGCTGTGGCCCCGCGAGCGTCTTTGGCAAGGGTCTTGCCGGGGCATCGCGGTCGTCCCCGTCAAGGATCTTGCCGGGGGTCTCGTGGATTTCCTCGGCCAGGATCTTGCCGAGGATCGTCGTCTTCTGGTCCTCATATGATCTTGTGTGCTTATGATCTTCACAAAGATCTGCATGCCACCACAGAGGTGCCTCCCGAGCCTTGGTTCCAATGTGGTTGATGGTGTTGGAACCCTTGGGCTCAAGGGTGGCGCGCTCTGCTGGCATTGGGCAAGTTGCCCCGGCAAGGCTCTTGTCGGGGCTGCGGAGGCCGCCCCGGCAAGGGTCTTGCCGGGGGAGTCTACCTCGCCCTCTTGCTCTTTGCGTATTTTGTCTTGGCGCTGCTCTGCTTGTTTTGTGCCTCTGGTTCCTCCCTTTGCCCTGCTAAGTGTGGCTGCAGGCGCGGCTCTGACTGCCCGTGCACAAGTAGAGGGGTCAAAAGGAGAGCCCCTACTTTTGTACACTGACAGTATTTCGCGAAAAAATTGTTTCCCCCCTGGCTGCTAGGACCGACCAGCTACATCTTCGCAAGCAAGGAAGTGCGTCCATATTACGGAAAAAAAATGATTCGCCCGCTGACTGCTAGGACCCACCAGCTACATCTTTGCACGCAAGGAAGTGCCTGACAGTCGGGACCCACCTGGTCGAAGCGTACGTAGCGTTGTCATTCTGGTCGTGAACGTGTGCGTACATACTGGTCGATCGGTCTGTCTGCAGGCTGCAGCGATGAACCGTGGCCGAGTAAGGAAGGGCACGTGTCGTAGTAGAGGCACGGACGTAGCATGTACACGTACATACAACTAGGGTGCAAGAAAGTAAATACGGCCACGTACGTACATAGGGGCAGGGTCTCGAACGCCTACTCGCGCATACGTACGGCCAGGGCTCGTGTACATGGCTAGGTCGGAATGGAGAAACCGTGTCATGTTCATCGGGAGCCAACCGGCTTGTATGGAACAGCCGATCGAAACGAGGCCTGGCGTACCGCAGAACGGGGGAAATGGCCTTGTGTTCGACCGGCCACGGTCGAAACGGGATCCTGTTCACTGGGAGGGGTCTGGCGTACCGCAAAACGGAGGAAACATACTTCTCTTGGACCTCCTACGGTCGAAACGGGGTCCTGTTGATCGGGAGGTGTGTGGCGTAACGCAAAACAGAGGAAACGGACTTGTGTTGGAGCGCTACGGTCGAAACGGGGGTCCTGTTCATCGGGAGGGGTGTGGCGTACCGCAAAATGGGACTCCACGGGATACTGTTCATCTCCACCATCGACTGCCTCCACGGGCTACTGTTCATCCACCGTCGATCTCCTCCAGCCTCCACCTGCGACTGTTCATCCACGACGTCTCCCCTCCTGCCTCCACGGGCTCCTGTTCATCCAGCCTCCACCGCTCCTCCACCGGCTACTGTTCAACCAGCCCTCTCCACGGGGTCCTGTTCAACCACCCCTCCACGGGCTACTGTTCATCCAACCCTCCACCGGCTACTGTTCAACCAGCCCTCCATGGGGTCCTATTCATCCAGCCCTCCACGGGGTCCTGTTCATCCACCCCCAACCGGATCGATCGGGGTCCTGTTCATCTAGCGGCAACGGCCTCTACTACCACGGGGTCCTCTTCATCCAACCCCCCACCGGGGACTGTTCATCCACCCCCAACAACGCTCACTGTTCATCAAGAGGCAGCATCGATCGGCTTCAGTTAGCAGCAGTAGCAAAGGAATCGCTTGACCAGGTTCAGTTAACAGCCAGATCGATCAATCGCTCGGGTTCAGTAACGCGTAGCGTGCAGTGCAATCGCTCGGCTTCAGTTAGAGCCCAACGCCTCGCACCCACGCGCGTACGTGTATGAGAGAAACGCGCATCGCTCGGCCCCCGACCACCCACCATAACTGGGAACTCCCCGATATTTTCCTCGCCCTCGCTTCTACCACGGGGTTTTCCGTCATGGACGGCCCAAAGAATGTCATGCAACTGCATCTCCGGCCCGCCCAGGATGAAAAGCCCATTTTCCGTCATGATTTTTTGTCATAGAAGTAGGAGCCCACCACATCTATGATGATACCGGGTTTTGTCACAATTATCGTCATAGAAGTGTCATAAGCATGACAGAAAAAAAATTCGTTCAGCCCAAAATGTCACGGATGTGTCTTTTTTTGTAGTGTAGTCTTCTATGATTGCTAACACTCACCGCATACACATGAGAAAGATATTTCAACCGGACACACCGAAAGATAGGGGCTTATAATTTCGCCTCCCAACGTATTCACCTCAAGGGTCAACAATAATAACTCATGTTGTCTATATCCAACTGGATATATGTGCCTAGATCTTTCCTCATCACATGATGCTTGCCAAAAGAGAAAAATAAAAAGGAATAGAGAGAGAAAATTTGACTCTTGCATGAAAGTAAATACGTAAAAGTAAAAGGTAGGCCCTTCGCAGAGGGAAGCAGAGGTTGACATTCTCTTTTTGTTTGTATGCTCAACCCCTTAGTGCAAAAGAACGTCACGTTATATTGCCCCTTGTGATAGCAACCTTTATTATGCAGTCTGTCGCATTTATTCTTTACCATCACAAGTTCGTACAACGCTCAATTTTCTCTTACACTAAATGATCTCACACTTTTAGAAGCAATTTTTATTGCTTTATTGCACCGATGACAACTTACTTGAAGGATCTTACTCAATCCTTAGGTAGGTATGGTGGATTCTCGAAAATAAGATTTGGGTTTAAGGGTTTTTGGATGCACAAGTAGTATTTCTACTTGGTGCGGAATTTTTGGCTAGCAAAGATGGGGGGCAAGCACCACATGTTGAAGGATCTATGACAATATAACTTCTATGTGAATATGAACAAACATAAATCATTACATTGTCTTCCTTGTCCAACGTCAACAATTTTGGCATATAATATTTTGAAGGGGGCTCACAATCACAAAATATTTCCAAGATAGTTTATTTGCATGTGAAAGTTCTCTTCCTTCTACTAATCATTCATGAATTGCTTGTATGACCAATATTGTGATTGTCAAGCCTCAAAAGATTTCACTTTCTAAACCCAATGTGAAGCTACCACTAGGCATAATATGAACATATAATTTCAACTTCATTACACTCAGTTTATTCAACAATTACTCATAGGATATAAATGAAGCACAAGAGTAAAAGACAAACTACTCAAAAAGAAGATATACGTGAAGATCAAGCGAGTAGTTATGTAAATGGGTAGCTATTTGAGGACTCTCTTTTATTTAAAAACTATCAGATCTAAGTAATTTATTAAAACAACAAGCAAAATGAAAATAAAATGACATTTTAACCATATCACACATCATGTGAAGAAGGAAAAACTGAGGATCAAGCGATACTAACCGATAATTTTTGATGAAGAAAGGTGGGATGCCTACCGGGGCATCCCCAAGCTTAGATGCTTGAGACTTCTTGAAATATTATCTTGGGATGCCTTGGGAATCCCCAAGCTTGAGCTTTTGTGTCTCCTTAGTTCCTTTTATATCACGGTTTCCCTAAATCTTAAAAACTTCATCCACATAAAACTCAACAAGAACTCATGAGATAAGTTAGTATAAACCAATGCAAAAACCTTATCAATCTCTACTATAGAAAATCACTAAAATTATTATTCAACATTGCATACTAAATGCCTCTGCATATTTAATACTCCTATCCTCAAATAGAATCATTAAACAAGCAAACATATGCAAACAATGCAAACATAACAGCAATCTGCCAAAACAGTACAGTCTGTAAAGAATGTAAGAGTATCAATACTTCTTTAACTCCAAAAATTATGAAAATTTACCACCCTGTAGAAAATTTGTCAGAGCTTATTGTGCAAAAAGTTTCAACATTTTATCACATTCTGACATTTCTGGGTAATTTTTGCAATACCGATAAACTTTCTGTTTTGAAACAGCAACATGTATACTTGGAAAATAAGCATGGTAAAGGCTATCCTTGACATTTTTATTGAAATGAAAGATGCAAAACTTTATTCTAAATGACAGCAAGAAAATCCTAGCAAAATAAAATGACGCTCCAAGCAAAACACATATCATGTGACGAATGAAAATATAGCTCCAAGTGAGGTTACCGATAATGTTGGAGACGAAAGAGGGGATGCCTTCCGGGGCATCCCCAAGCTTAGTTGCTTGGATCTTCCTTGGATATTAACTTGGGGTGCCTTGGGAATCCCCAAGCTTAGGGTCTTCTCACTCCTTATTCTGCTCATATTGACATCTCATCCACAACTTGAAAACATCAATCACACAAAACTTAACGGAACTTCATGAGATAGGTTAGAATGGTAAAGAGCAAAACCATTTCACTTTGGTACTGTCAAAGACAAGATTCATAATTGTTTCCACACAATGCCTACTTTAGCATATCATTTCCACAATTTATATTGAGCAATATAAGCCATAGAAACTAGAAAACAAGCAAACTATGCATCGAAAACAGAACAGTGTGTAATGATCTGCAGAATAACCATGACTCTGCTACTCCAAAAGTTCTGAAAAATTAGGACAACGTATAGAATTTGCATAACAATCATCTGTCAAAAATTCAGAATTTTATAATGTTCCAGTGAATTTAAAGAGTTATGTTTCTGGAAGCAAAAGTTTCTGTTTTTGCACAGATTCAAGTCAACTATCATCCAAACTATCCCAAAGGCTTTACTTGGCACTTTATTGAAACAAAGCAATAAAACATGATTACTATAGTAGCATAATCATGTGAACACACAAAAACAGGAGGTAAAAGTGTTGGGTTGTCTCCCAACAAGTGCTTTTATTTTATGCCTTTTAAGCTAGGCATGATGATTTCAATGATGCTCACATAAAAGATAAGAATTGAGACAGAAAGAGAGCATCATGAAGCATATGACTAGCACATTTAAGCCTAACCCAGTTCCTATGCATAGGGATTTTGTGAGAAAACAATTTATGGGAGCAAGAATCAACTAGCATCATGGATGAAAGCATATGTTCCTCTCTCATAATAATTTTCAACACATAGAGAGGAAACTTGATATTTTTGCAATATGTAAAAGCATATGTTCCTCTCTCATAATAATTTTCAGTAGCATCATGAATGAATTTAACAATGTAACTATCACATAAAGTTCTATTTTCATGATGCATAAGCATAGAAATTTTGTTACTCTCCACATAAGCAAATTTATTCTCATCAATAGTAGTGGGAGCAAACTCAACAAAATAACTATCATGTGATTGAAAATTAAAATCATGATGACAAGTTTCATGGTTATATTTATCATTTATAGCATGCATGTCATCACCATAATCATCATAGATAGCAACTTTGTAATCATAGT
The DNA here is from genome assembly GCF_002575655.3 of Aegilops tauschii subsp. strangulata. NCBI lineage: Eukaryota > Viridiplantae > Streptophyta > Magnoliopsida > Poales > Poaceae > Aegilops > Aegilops tauschii. Next base: position 132,529,299 of record NC_053036.3, on the reverse strand, counting down.
CAATTGGAGCCTCATCCAAAATGGTGGACTCATCACTAAAGAAAGTCATGACCTCTCCAAATCCACTTCAATCATTATAATCATCATAAATAGGATGCATGCAATCATTATAACAAATTTGCACATCAAATCTTGGGGGACTAAAAATATCATCTTCATCCAACATAACATCCCCAAGCTTATGGATTTGCATATCGTTAGCATCATGGATATTCAAAGAGTTCATACCAACAACATTGCAATCATGCTCATCATTCAAAGATTTTTTGTCAAACATTTTATAGAATTCTTCTTCTATCAATTGAGCACAATTTTCCTTTCCATCATTTTCACGAAAGACATTATAAAGATGAATAATATGGTGCAACCTCAATTCCATTTTAGGTAGTTTTCTTTTATAACCAAACTAGTGATAAAACAAGAAACTAAAAGATTCAATTGCAAGATCTAAAGATATACCATCAAGAACTCACATCCCCGGCAACGGCGCCATAAATAGCTTGATGTCTACTACGTAACTTTATTCTTGTAGACACGTGTTGGGCCTCTAAGCGCAGAGTTTTGTAGGACAGTAGCAATTTTCCCTCAACTGGATGACCTAAAGTTTATCAATCCGTGGGAGGCGCAGGATGAAGATAGTCTCTCTCAAACAACCCTGCAACAAAATAATAAAATGTCTCTTGTGTTCCCAACACACCAAATACAATGGGAAATTGTATAGGTGCACTATTTTGGCGGAGAGATGGTAATACAAGTGTAGTAATGATGGTAGATATTGATTTTTGTAATAGGAACAATAAAAAGCAGAAAGGTAGCAAGTAACAAAAGCGAGCGCAAACGGTATTGCAATGCTTGAAAATGAGGCCTAGGCCCGTACTTTCGCTAGTGCAATCTCTCAACAATGCTAATATAATTGGATCATATAACCGTCCCTCAAAGTGCGATGAAGAATCACTCTAAAGTTCCTATCTAGCGGAGAACAAAAGAAGAAATTATTTGTAGGGTACGAGACCACCTCGAAGCTATTCTTTCTGATCGATCTATCCAAGAGTTCGTACTAAAATAACACCAAATAATTTCAGATTCATAGTACTCAATGCAACACAAAGAACCTCAAAGACCGCCCCAAGATTTCTACCGGAGAAACCAAGACAAGAACATGCATCAACCCCAATGCGTAGATTACCCCAATGTCACCTCGGGAATCCGCGAGTTGAGTGCCAAAACATATATCAAGTGAATCAATACGATACCCCATTGTCACTACGAGTATTCATATGCAAGACATATATCAAGTGCTCTCAAATCCATAAAAGTATTCAATCTCAAAGGGAAAACTCAATTCATCACAACAAGATAGAGAGGGGAAACCACCATATGATCCGACTATATTAACAAAGCCCGCGATACATCAAGATCATGACATCTCAAGAACACGAGAGAGAGAGAGATTAAACACATAGCTACTGGACAAACCCTCAGCCCTGAGGGTGGACTACTCCCTCCTCATCGTGGTGGCCGACAGGATGATGAAGATGGCCACCGGTGATGATTTCCCCCTCCGGCAGGGTGCCGGAATGGGGCCTAGATTGGTTTCTCGTGGCTACAGAGCCTTGCGGCGGTGGAACTTCTGATCTAGGGTCTCCCTAAGGGTTTTTGGAATATTTGGGAATTTATAGGATGAAGAGGTGGTGCGGGAGGCCACCGAGGTGGGCACAACCCACCTGGGCGCGCCTGGGCCACCAGGCGTGCCCTGGTGGGTTGTGCCCCCCTCGGGGCACCCCCCAGGTGCTTCTCTGGCCCACTGGATGTCTTCTGGTCCATAAAAAATCCACAAAAAGTTTCGCAGTGTTTGGACTCTGTTTGATATTGATTTCCTGCGATGTAAAAAATAAGCAAAAAACAGCAACTGGCACTGGGCACTGGGTTAATAGGTTTTCCCAAAAAATGATATGAAGTTGCTATAAAATGATTGTAAAACATCCAAGAATGATAATATAACAGCATGAATACTTCATAAATTAGAGATACGTTGGAGACGTATCAACCATAGGTACACAAGCTGCATGAAACAGTTGAAGCCCGAGTTGGCTTTGAGGAAGAACAAACATGTGGTAACCCTCTTTTAAGTATTAACATGTTTTCCTTCTTGTACATTCCCTACTTTTACTATTTGCTAACTGATTTCTATGTTTATGCAAGCCTCTTGCAAGGAATTCAAATGTTGGTGCTGCTGCTCCTACACCAGCACCAAGAGCTTCTCATCCAGCTCCTACAACAGCACCAACAGCTGGAACAGGAGGTGCTGGGAGAGGTGCTGCAGCTGTTGGGAGAGGTGCTGCCACAGCTGGAATAGGAGGTGCTGGTAGAGGTGCATTCTATGCCCCAAGGCAATATGCTCCCTCCACATCTATTGCTCCTCCACCTTCTGGTGGTAGACACAGTGAATGGAGGGCCTACTTCTATGCAAGTGGTAACCACTAGATGGTAGATGTGCCATGTAATGTTCAAAACTAGAGTACTCTGGAAACTATGATAGAATGTGATCATGCTGGTGCTCTCAGTATACTTTGCTGGTGCTCTTGCTACTTAATGTACTTTAAGAATCAATGCCATATATGGCTTTTGTTCATGTCGATGGATGGATCTATTTATTAGTTAATGCCAGTTCTGGAGCTGCTTCATGTGTGTTGATGCATCTTATGAGTTAATGCCTAGAATGGATTATGTTCATGTGGATGGTTCTTTTTATGATTGATATGTTGATGAGTACTCATTATATTATTGGATAGAGTAACTTTGTTAGGTATGTTGTTATGGTATAGGATGCATGTTTATATTGCTGGATATGTTGTTAAGGTCTAGGCTAAAAAAGAAGCACTTAGGGTTTTGGGCGGCTCGGGGTCGACGGAACCACCTAAAAGAATCAATTAGGGTCTAGGGTGGCTCGGGGTCGACGAAACCACCTAAACCTATCATCTAGGGTCTAGGGTGGCTCGGGGTCGATGGAACCACCTAAACCTATCATCTAGGGATTTGGTGGCTCGGGGTCGACGAAAGCACCTAAACCTATCAATTAGGGTATAGGGTGGCTCGGGGTCGACGAAAACACCTAAACCTATCATCTAGGGTTTTGGTGGCTCGGGGTCGACAAAACCACCTAAAACTATCAATTATGGTCTAGGGTGGCTCGGGGTCGACGAAAACACCTAAACCTACCATCTAGGGTTTTGGTGGCTCGGGGTCGACGAAACCACCTAAACCTATCAATTAGGGTCTAGGGTGGCTCGGGGTCGACGAAACCACCCAAACCTATCAATTAGGGTCTAGGGTGGATCGGGGTCGACGAAACCACCTAAACCTATCATCTAGGGTTTTGGTGGCTCGGGGTCGACGAAAACACCTAAACCTATCATCTAGGGTTTTGGTGGCTCAGGGTCGACGAAACCACCTAAAACTATCAATTAGGGTCTAGGGTGGCTTGGGGTCGATGAAAACACCTAAACCTATCATCTAGGGTTTTGGTGGCTCGGGGTCGACGGAACCACCTAAAACTATCAATTAGGGTCTATGGTGGCTGGGGGTCGACGAAAACACCTAAACCTATCATCTAGGGTTTTGTTGGCTCGGGGTCGACGGAACCACCTAAAAGAATCATCTAGGGTCTAGGGTGTCTCAGGGTCGACGAAACCACCTAAACCTATCAATTAGGGTCTAGGGTGGCTCGGGGTCGACGAAACCACCTAAACCTATCATCTAGGGTTTTGGTGGGTCGGGGTCGACAAAAACACCTAAACCTATCATCTAGGGTTTTGGTGGCTTGGGGTCGACGAAACCACCTAAACACAAGCATCTTGGGTTTTGGGTGGCACCATAACATAAGAATATAAGCATTTAAGCATCACTCTAACATAACTTACTATTCCTTCTACAAATGCATTTAAGCATCAAGCATCACTATAACATAAGCATCTTCCAATGCTTGATATATCATCATTTTTTAGTCTAACATTCGAAGCAAGCAATACTTACTGGAGTTCAACACATTATAGGCATACACAACCATTGTTCACAAAACATAGTGGAGTTCAAATGCACATTCCATCCTTTTCTCACAAAAGGATGAATAACATAACTACTAGGTACATAAACAACAAGAGTTCACAATTAGTAGAACCATCCATTACACAACCATAATTCTATGTTACTAGGTCATTGCACAGCCATCCTACCCAAAAGGTCTGCAATGCCCACTAATCTCACATTCATCTTGTTCAGTTCTGTAATATGGCCTGTATCCCCTGGATCTTCTCCTTGAGCTTCTCCTCTCCCTTCATGAGCTCAACTATCTTAAGCTCTAGCATGCACTTGTCTTCATTATGCTTTTCCTTTCCCTTCAGCAGATCATCAACCTGAAACTTCAACTCTAGCTTCTCTTGGGTGAGCTTCTCCTCAAACTTTGTGAACTCTGCATTCTTCAACTCCAAATTCATCCTTGCCTCACACAGCAATTCCTTCTCTTTCATATTCTTCAACTTCATGTTCTAGATGACAGTTGCTTGAGCACTTGTCAGGTTGCACATCAGTTCATACTTCTGATTAAGCTTCTCTGTAACTGCATCTTTCCTTTCCATTTCTACCTTCATATCAGCCACCAATTCAACTCTGCATTGTTGCTGATATGTGATGTTGGACTGCAGATAACTGAAATCCACAACCCTATCCTCCGGCATATCCACAAGTTGATGCCCATCTTTGACTAACTTGTCATAGTCTGCATCCAGCTTGTTCTTTTCTTCTGTCAGATAGTGAATAGTTAAAGCACTTTCAAGACTACCATTCACCCTAGCAGACTTGCTCTCTTCAACCATTGACCAAATCTTCAACAATGCATTCTCCATCATTGGGGGCCACTACTCATCAACCCACTGAACAAACACACAATTATGACCTTCCTGGAAAAATAACAAGGGCAAAATTTAGTTTATTGCAGAAACTTTACCAATTTCAACAATAAGTTTAATGCCACAGTTAGTACAATGCATGTAAATATAGAACCTCATAACCACATTTAGTGATAACACATCCAACTGTTAGTTCATAGCCTAGCTAAATACAATACATTACCATGTGAACTCTCACTCCAAAATGATAATACAATACAACTACTATGAGTACTAAGAAACAGTTAGTTAATGGCAGTAGCTAATGTTGGTACCGACCAACACTGAATTTACACAGCCATGTGCTAAGCAACAGGAGCACATTGTAAGGTAAGTTAATGTAATCCTACAATGGGTGATCAATATATATTTAGCAGAATAACACTCCATTCAACTTAGCATGTGCTAAGCAACAGGAGCATATATTTAGCAGAATAACCAACTTAGAATTGACCATTAATACAATGGAATCCTACAATGTGCACTACCATTGAACTACTTTGCCATATATCACTAACAATTGGAACATAGACATCACTGAATCAAGGTTATCAAACCAGACTACATTAGCCTAGCTAAATACACTACATTAGCCTGCAGTAACACAGTAGCTACTGGGAGTAGCCCACTCCTCCTCCATCTAAATATACAGTTAGGTTACAGCATATGCATTGCAGCAACAAACTAGCTAATGAGAGTACCTACTGTCAGCAGTAAGCAACAGTTACTTATTGGGAGTAACACATCAGGTAATGGAGGGGCTAATGTGAGTACTAAGCAACACTGCATTTGGAAACAAGTATAAAGAAAGAGCATGTGCACACAACAGGAGCATATATTTAGCAAAATTGCACTCCACTGAACTTCATATTGAGCATTCCTACAATGAGCACTACACTAGGGCATATATGACTCAAGATGGCAACGGGGACGAAACCCATCGGGTTTTGCCTTCCCAAACCCACCCCCACGAGAAAATCGTAAACCCGTCCCCGTCCCCATCACCGTGTGCGGGGCTAGTTTTCTGCCCGTCCCCTAAACCCATCGGGTTTCGGGGAACCCATGGGGAACCCACGATAAAATCAAAATATTTAAACAAACATAGTGGCGACAAAGAATAAGATTTCAGCAGCAAAACAAGCACATTTCAGCACATAACTTGAGTAAATTTCAACAAAAAACAATAGTAGATGGTTCAACAGCTATATAAGTTCTGAAATAGAACTTATAGTTCACAAATCACTTTATAGTTGGAATCATCATGGCATCTTTCACATCTCCAAGCTTCCAAACGACCATCTTCAAATCTTCCAATGCCAAATCAAAGTGCCAAGTCCTAGGGAAGATCAAAATTCGCTCAAGCTAAAGTTAAACATGAGGAAAAATATGCAGATTAGTATATGAAATTTGCAAGTACCTGAACTTCACCTGCATTCCCTCTTGAATGTCTTGAAGACAACTCCAAAAGCTTTATCCTTATTCATTGTCAGCATCTATGAGAATCAAATAAGTAGTAATGAAAATCTTATGAAACATTGCAGCAAGATAATGGTAAACTTTATGATGATATGTAAAGAAAGACACACCTTTATATTTGTTTCTTATCCAATCTTGTGAACACATCAAGGCCTCTAAGATTTCGGGGGTAAGATGACTAAGGTGGTAAAAAAATAATGTAATTTCGCGGGTATTGCCGGGTTTCAAATTCGGGGACTACCGAAACGGGTGTAAACCCATGAAACGTGTCGGGTTGTATAATGTGCCCAACAACAGCCCCACGGGGATGAAAAGACGCCCATCCCCGTCCCCTAATAGGGTAAAAACCCACGGGGACGCGGGTTTCGGGGCCCCATTGCCATCTTGATATATGACTGCTACTTCTTGAGCTTGCGTTGGTTTTTCCCTTGAAGAGGAAGGGTGATGCAACAAAGTAGAGATAAATATTTCCCTCAGCTTGAGAACCAAGGTATCAATCCAGTAGGAGACAACGCACAAGTCACCGAATACCTGCACAAACAATCAAACAACTTGCACCCAACGCGATAAAGGGGTTGTCAATCCCTTCACGGTTACTTGCAAAAGTGAGATCTGATAGAGATAGAGAAACAGTAAAGTAAATATTTTTGGTATTTTTGGTTTATGGAACGGAAAGTAAAAGATTGCAAAATAGTAGATCGAAAACTCATATGATGGAAAATAGAAACTTATATTATGGAAAATAGACCCCGGGGGCATAGGTTTCACTAGAGGCTTCTCTCAAGATAGTAAATAATACGGTGGGTGAACAAATGACTGCCGAGCAATTGATAGAAAAGCGCAAAGTTATGACGATATCTAAGGAAATGATCATTTTTTACCATAAAACAGTAAGGCAAGAGCCCTACTATGTGTCATTTTCATTAAAGTAAGAATAATAAAACGTAGTCTTTACAATGGTTGATGGGAGGACAACCATAGATAGCTTGGAAACTAAATGGAAAAGAAAAAAATTAAATATTATCAACCCAGGATGACATGCCATCCTTTAGACTAGGCTTGGCTCTCAGCATAGTTAACTTGAAGGTTCTGATAAAGTCATGTCTGCATTCATTGAGTGAGCAGGGAATTTCTTCAAATATCAAACCATTTCTTTGATTCCATATGCACCAGCAGCCCACTATCATAATTTCTATGAAATGACTAAGATGATATCTTTGTTTAGCATCAATTATCATATCATATATATTCAAATTTTGTTCCATTCAAAGCCAATATTCCACCAAAATCCTTGGCTAAATGGGCAGGAAAAGATAAGATGCATTCTATCTTCCATATCTTCAACATTGCATAAGACACATTTAGTGGAATCAAGGTGCATACTCTTCCTGGTCAATAGGTCACATGTGTTTATTCTGTCATTGAGCATTAGCCAGCAAAAAAAATTGTGCTTTGGTAAATATCATGACTTCCATATCCATTTGAAAGTCTCAACATCATCTTCATTTCTCATTAAATAATTGTAGATCCTCTTGGTCATGTTTATATTGCTGCCCCAAGAGAAATTCCAGGTATCATGTTCATAATTGTGTCTGATGTTGTTTAACTGACCAGATAGCAGGTGAAACTGTTGATGGGCAATATTGGACAGTGGTAGCTGAAGTAAACTGTAATGATTTTCCACACCTTTGGCAGCCCAGATAGATATCTTCTCCTGTTGGTTGAATGAATGTAATTCAGGGAATTTCAGCTTCATAATCTCTCCATTCCAGTTGTCTTCCCATAACATAGAGGATTTCCCTAATTTAATCTCACAGGAAGTCATATCTTTAAATAAATCAAACATTTTCATGCAATCCTTCCACCAAAAAGAGCCTTTGTTGTTGTTGGAGTGCGGAACTTCATTGTTTTGGTAGTAGGCCTCCCAAATTAATTTGACCCATGGAACATCAATCTTATTGTAGAACTTGTATAGATGTTTGATAAGGATGGCTTTATTTTGCTCTCTTAAATTTAGAACACCAAGCCCCCCTTGTTGCTTTGGCTTGCATATCATATCCTAGTTGGCCAGACATTTGCCTTTTTTGTTAATCTCATTACCATACCAGAGAAAATTTCTGGTAGATTTGTCCACATGGTCCAAAATGGTGAAATGAACTTTAAATGAGCACATAGAAAATATGGGCATGGAAGCAACATCAGAGTTTATGTAGGTAAGCCTGCCAGAATGATTCATGAATCTTGCCACTCCTGATAATCTCTTGTCAATTTTGGATATGACAAGGATGAGGTCCATGACAGTAGGTTTGGTGGTGCCCATTGGTAAACCCATGGAAGACTTTCAACCTTACATCCAAATGAGTTTGCAAGCATAGAAGCTGAGTGCTGGTTAACGTTAATGGGAATCATGGAGGATTTGCTGTAATTAACAAAAAGACAAGTAGATAGACTAAAAAGTTTGAGTAAGTATTTTAGGTGGACAAGCTGATCTTCATTAGCAGGCATAATCATTAAGGTATCATCTGCATATTGGATGATTTGATAGTCTTGATCATATGCATGATTGATGGGAAGAGAGAGCTCTACATTTGCCCAGGCAGCATTAACAACTAATTGTAATAAGACAGCAGTGATAATATATAGCAGGGGGGAGTGTGGATCACCTTGTCTGACTCCTCTTTTACAAATAATATTTTTACCAGCAGCTCCATTAAGCAAAACAGAGGTCGATGCAGAATGTAGAATATTTGAAACCCAGTTTATCCATCTAGGTCCAAATCCTTTAACCTTTAACATAGCAATAATGGCCTCGTATTCAACCTTATCAAAAGTCTTTTCAAAATCCAATTTTATAATGATGATGGGCTTTTTTGATTGATGACATAAATGGATATACTCAAAAGCATAGCCCAAACAATCCTGGATGTTCCTCCCCTTAATAAAACCATATTGGTTCTGATGAATAACAGAAGTGATGATTTTTTGAGCTCTGTTGGCCATAAGTTTGGTGATAATTTTAAGATGGAGGCTGACCAGGGATATGGGTCTGAAATCATTCATATTTTCAGGGTCAGTAATCTTTGGGATGAGACTAATGAAAGCAGTATTTATACTTTGAATATCACAATTGCCCTCAAAGAAGTCCCAGATCATAGTATAGAAATCTTGCTTTATAATGTCCTAGCATTTCCTAAAGAAGGTTCCATTAAAGCCATCTGGGCCAGGGGCTCTGTCAGTGGGTAATCTTTAATTACTTGATCAATCTCATCCATGGAAAAGGAGCATCTAGTTCTGACAGGTCCTATGACTGAATGAGTTCATCTAGGTTGAAGAGCATTGAAGGATCAATGGATTTTCCCAATCTCTCTTTGTAAGGTTTCCAGATAATTGCAGCTTTATGGTCATGGTTTTGATATGAAATTCCATCATCCCCAATAATAGAAGTAATATAATTTTTTCTGAAGCTTTGGGTGGCCATAGCATGAAAAAAATCAGTATTTTCATCATCCAGTCTCACACTCCTCATTTTAAATGTAGATTTCCAGTAAATTCTTTTGACTTCCAACAACTTGATGATGTGTTTTTTCAGAATATTCCTGAAGTTGGCTTCCATAGTACTCAGGTTTCTTTGATCTTCAATGCCATTCATCATAGATAAGACATAGTTACAGGTAGAGATATTGGTGCCGTTTTTAGATCAAAGCTATGCAATTTAAGAAAGAGAAGGAGGAACGGTGATGAACACCGACGAACAGGGAAGCCCTAAGGCAGATCTGTTAAGAGGAAAAGTGAAGATTTACCGACGCTGATGAACAGCGGAGGAGCGCCACGAGGTTCTGGTTCGTTCAGGGTCATGCAGCGGCTGGAGTCGAAGCAGTGGACGAAGGTCGATGGCGGCGGAGTTCGGATGCGCTGGAGCATTGCAAGGAGGAAGAAGAAGGCGAGAAGGCAAAAGCGGGAGAGTGAAAAGAGGACCTGTGACCCTATTTATAAGGCTGGAAGGATAAGTGGCAGGTGCGGGAATCAAGGAGACAAGCAAATGGATACGTGACGGCGCAAGCGCCTCGATTTTTGGAGGTTCATTAAAAGGAAAAGATTTATTAAGATTCGGGCCATAATATTAATAACAGGTGACGTCATGGTGGGTCGCCGCAATCTCAGGAGAGGACGTCATGGCGAGTTACAATATAACGCAGGAAGATGAAGAAGGATTTTTCTAAGTATTGAAGATTGACATGAAAAAGTTCAAATCAACCTGGGGCCTAATGTTGGGGATATGACTATTGGATATGACCCGCCCAGGAGGGGCCGAGTTATCCCAATGGCGGTTTATCTAAACAAATCCCATGAGTATGTTGAAAATGGCGGTTCATGAAGTAGGCTTGTTAAAGGGCCCAAACCCAAAGGCGGCTTAAGGCCCGTGAGTGTAAACCGCCATGTATATGTAAGGCATGTAAGATAAGTCACCGGGCCGGACACGTTTGTATGAGCCGGCCGGGACTCTGTAAGCCGCGAGGCATCAACCCGTATATATAAGGGGACGACCCAGCAGCGGCTTAGGGCAAGGGACGAGAGATCGAAAGCTAGGTCAAGCGTATTCGCTCCCTGGTAATCGAAACATAAGCAATACCACCTCAAACTGGATTAGGCCTTTACCTTCACTGCAAGGGGCCGAACCAGTATAAACTCCTGTGTCCTTTGTCCCGATTAACCCCTTTAAGCTAACCTAGTGCGATGGCTCCACGACTAGGTCCTCACCCTAGGACATCTGCCGTGCTAACCCCCCGACAGTTGGCGCCCACCATGGGGTTTCAAGTTCTTACAGGGCAGCTTCGAAGGGATCAAGGGATACGCTGTGGGCCGGATGACCAAGAGTTGCCGCGGCAAGCTTTACATCGACGACGTAGGGTGGGGCCCCGAGGCCGGCTCAATCGAGTACGGGTACCGGGTCCCCTTCAGCGGAATTCACATCTTCATTGGCAAGATCGGTGAACCGGGCCCTGAGCCGGACACCTGCACCGACCTCTTCGAGACGACTCAGCATGCACAACCCGCCCGGATTCAACCCGCCGTGAAGCGTGCCTTCGTTGGATTCATCCATGGGGGAGAATTTGAGGAAGGATCCATGTCTGGCAGTGAGACGGCCATCTATTCTGATGGTGAATTGTCCACGGGCGAGACTACTTCGTTGTACCAACTGCAGGACGGCAGACTTGGGGGCTGTTCTGATGGCGACAGTATTTCGGACCCCTATGAGCCGCCGAACTGGGTCGCGATCTTCATGGCCGATACACAGTCAGTGCAGAATTCTTTGATGGCAGCAGCAATGGTTTCCGGGTCAGCAGCAGCGACGGCGGCTGGGGCAGGAGGCCCTGCGCGCCCGTCAGCTCAGGTCTTGTCTGACTTATTAGAAGCTTTGACAACACTGCTGACAACGGCGGTTAACCCAGCAAACCAAGATCAGCACAACGCAGAGGTTGCAAAATTGCGAGATCAGATAGCTCAAGCCAAGGAGGACCTGGCAGCCGAGGATGCGAGGATGACAGCGGAACAAGCGGTTCTGGAGGCTCAGGCACAACGCATCCAGGCTGATTCCTTTCGGCTCTCATTGGACCAGAACGCTTCGAACGACGTCATGAGGAGAAGACACCAGACTCGTCTACCTTTGGTTTACGAGGCGAGGAACCTCTTCAACACTCCTGGTGCAGGGACTAGTGACCCGCCAGGGGTAAACCGGGCAGTAGCAGCGCCTGAGAGTGGAGCGCCGGTTCAGCCATGTGATGACCCACAAGTATAGGGGATCTATCATAGTCCTTTCGATAAGTAAGAGTGTCGAACCCAACGAGGAGCAGAAGGAAATGATAAGCGGTTTTCAGCAAGGTATTCTCTCCAAGCACTGAAATTATAGGTAACAGATATTTTTGTGATAAGATAATTTGTAACGAGCAACAAGTAACAAAAGTAAATAAAGTGCAGCAAGGTGGCCCAATCCTTTTTGTAGCAAAGGACAAGCCTAGACAAACTCTTATATAGAGAAAAGCGCTCCCGAGGACACATGGGAATTATCGTCAAGCTAGTTTTCATCATGTTCATATGATTCGCGTTCGGTACTTTGATAATTTGATATGTGGGTGGACCGGTGCTTGGGTGCTGTCCTTACTTCGAAAAGCATTCCACTTATGATTAACCCCTATTGCAAGCATCCGCAACTACAAAAGAAGTATTAAGGTAAACCTAACCATAGCATGAAACATATGGATCCAAATCAGCCCCTTACGAAGCAACGCATAAACTAGGGTTTAAGCTTCTGTCACTCTAGCAACCCATCATCTACTTATTACTTCCCAATGCCTTCCTCTAGGCCCATATAATGGTGAAGTGTCATGTAGTCGACGTTCACATAACACCACTAGAGGAGAGACAACATACATCTCATCAAAATATCGAACAAATACCAAATTCACATGACTACTAATAGCAAGACTTCTCCCATGTCCTCATGAACAAACGTAACTACTCACAAAGCATATTCATGTTCATAATCAGAGGAGTATTAATATGCATATAGGATCTGAACATATGATCTTCCACCAAATAAACCAACTAGCATCAACTACAAGGAGTAATCAACACTACTGGCAACCTACAGGTACCAATCCCAGACTTAGAGACAAGAATTGGATACAAGAGATGAGCTAGGGTTTGAGAGGAGATGGTGCTGGTGAAGATGTGGATGGAGATTGGCCCTCTCCCGATGAGAGGAGCGTTGGTGATGACGATGGTGATGATTTCCCCCTCCCGAGGGAAGTGTCCCCAGCAGAACAGCTCTGCCGGAGCCCTAGATTGGTTCCGCCAAGGTTCCGCCTCGTGGCGGCGGAGTCTCGTCCCGAAAGCTTGCTTATGATTTTTCTTCGGACGAAAGACTTCATATAGCAGAAGATGGGCACCGGAGGGCCAACAGGGGGCCCATGAGGCAGGGGGGCGCGTCCAGGGAGGTAGGGCGCGCCCCCACCCTCGTGGCCAGGGTGTGGGCCCCCTCTAGTATTTCTTCCGCTCAGTATTTTTTATTATTTCCAAAAATGACTTTCGTGGAGTTTCATGACTTTTGGAGTTGTGCAGAATAGGTCTCTAATATTTGCTCCTTTTCCAGCCCAGAATTCCAGCTGCCGGCATTCTCCCTCCTTATGTAAACCTTGTAAAGCAAGAGAGGATAGGCATAAGTATTGTGACATAATGTGTAATGACAGCCCATAATGCAATAAATATCGATATAAAAGCATGATGCAAAATGGACGTATTACCACGCACGATGGACCCGCCTTGTCAGAATAATATCCCACCGCAACACGTGCCAACACCACCGGGTCATTACTCTAACCCTTTGGACAACATGATCGCTGCGGCGTCACGATTGGCGGCTCTCCTAGTTGAAGGCGAGTCTCCAACTGCGGTTGAAACGCGGAGGGCTAGAGAGCTCCTTCAAACAGCATTGGTGCAGCAGGAGGCTTATTCCTACAGTCGTGAGAGGATCCATTCAACCCCTCGCCCAAGCCGGAGTTATAGCAGACACATGGACTCCCCGGCAGTGTCAAGCAGCGAGCAGCATCGTAACCCACCCCGTGGACATGACCCACCCCATACTACTCAGGCCCTGATGGATCAGGATAGAGCACGTCGCGGGGCTGAGCTGACAGCTCAGAACACGGCTCGTCAACCATCTCCGGTTTATCCGACAACTTCGGTGGAGTTAGGCGTGACTTCCAGATCCTTGGGAGTACCATGTTTAGTACCGGCTCTACGTAACATACGTCTGCCCAAGGATTTCAAGGGTCCTCGTAAAGTGCCCAACTACACAGCTGACTTACCCCCTGAAACGTGGGTTGAAAGCTTTGAGATGGCGATGGAGTTATTGGACGTCGATGATGCTGCATGTGCCAAGTATTTCACCATGATGTTGGAAGGAACAGCTCGTACCTGGTTAAAGGGACTACCAGCCAACTCTATTGGATCATGGGCCGAGTTAAGGGCCCAGTTTATCCAACAGTTCAAAGACACATGCAAGCAGCCTATGTCGATTGTAGACTTGGCTGCCTGTGTGCAAGAAGAGGGTGAGTCGACAACCCATTGGGTGCGCCGAGTCTCGGCAATTCTGCACTCGTCGGATCGTATCAAGGCTGATTCGGCAGTCCTAATGTTGGAGAACAATTGTCGTTTCATACCCCTGAAACGAAAATTAGGGCGACTCAAACGCCACTGCAATGACATGGGAACGCTCATGGCGGCTCTGGTTAAATATGCTGACTCTGATAGTACCAAGGACCCCGAGTCTGATGAGGAAAAGACGGGTAAGGGAAAGAAGAGTAGCAGCGCCAAGGGGCAGCCCAATAACCCGGCGGGTCAAGGGAGCAGTGGCAAGCGCAAGGCTGATAATAATTCTGATCTTGTGGCTAATACCAATGCACAGAATAATGGCCAGCGCCGTAAGGGAAAGCCGCCTCCTCGGACGGGAGCATCAGGGGTCAATCTTGAGCGGCTGCTGAATTAGCCCTGCCCAAAGCATGGCACGCAGGAAAGACCGTCCAGTCACCTTTGGAAGGACTGCTATATTATGAAAGAGTTCAAAAATTCCAACTTGTTCCAAGACAATCATGGACCAGGTGGCGGCTCAGGTTCCCACTCTTATGGACCAGGTCACGGTGGTGGCGGTTCTAATTCTGGATTTCAGGGTCACCAAGGCAATCAAGGCAATCAGGGAGGTTATCATCAACAGTCCGGTCAGGGGAACCAGCAACAACAGTCTGGATATCAAAGTAACCCGAAACAATTAATAGTGGGAAGTACCACATCTTCACCACAAGTTTATGCAAGTGGGATCAGAAACTCCATAAAAGAGTTGTGAACATCGTTGAGCCGGCAGTTCCCCGTTACTTACGATGGTCTGAGCAGCCCATTGTGTGGAGTCGTGAGGATCACCCCCCCGGGTTGAAAATCCAGGTCACTTGGCTTTGGTGGTAGCGCCTCAGGTTGGAGGATATAAATTCACTAAGGTACTCATGGACGGAGGTAGCAGCATCAATATCCTTTATTATGAAACCTTCCGTCGCATGGGGTTGACTAATAAAAATCTTAAGCTGTCAAACACTGTTTTTCACGGTGTGGTGCCTGGTAAGTCAGCATACCCGGTTGGTAAAATAGCTCTGGAGTTTGCATTTGGGGACGATCATGATTCCAGGTCTGAGACGTTGACCTTTGAAGTGGTGAAGATCAAGAGCCCTTATCATGCTCTGTTTGGGCGGCCGGCTTATGCTAAATTCATGGCAAGGCCTTGTTATGTTTATCTGCAGCTCAAGATGCCGGGTTACAAGGGGACGATTACGGTGCATGGAAGCTAGAAGATAGCTTTGGAATGTGAGGAAGGTGATGCAGCCTATGCTGAGTCTGTCTGCGCAACAGAGGAGTTGAAGTTTTATAAAGACAATGTTGACCCGGCAGATATGACCTCTCTGAAAAAGCCAATGACGGAGCATGACCCGGTTTTGAAGTTTAAGTCAGCAGACGACACCAAGCTGATTGATTTCGTTCCTGGCGATTCATCCAAGCAGTTCAGCATCAGTGCTAATCTGGATCCGAAATAGGAAAGCGCGCTCATCGAGTTCATCCGTGAGAACCGGGACATCTTTGCATGGAAACCTTCTGATATGCCAGGTGTACCGAGAGAACTCGCTGAGCACACTCTCAATATTGATCCGAAGTTTAAACCGGTCAAGCAGTTTCCTCGTCGTTTTAATGAAGAGAGGCGTAAGGCCATCGGTGAAGAAGTGGGCCGGCTCTTGGCGGCTGGGTTCATCGTTGAAGTTTTTCATCCTGAGTGGTTGGCTAACCCGGTACTGGTGCTCAAGAAGAATGGCACTTGGCGTATGTGTGTGGATTACACGGACTTAAATAAGGCTTGTCCAGCTGATCCTTTCGCTCTCCCTCGTATTGACCAAATTATTGATGCTATGGCGAGTTGTGAGCGTTTGAGTTTTTTGGATGCTTATTCTGGTTATCATCAGATCAAGATGGCAGTTAAGGACCAGGAGAAGACAACTTTCATCACTCCGTTTGGAGCCTTCTGCTCTGTGTCCATGCCTTTTGGGCTCAAAAGTGCCTAGGCGACTTACCAGCGATGTGTGCAAAACTGCCTTCATAATCAAATCGGGCGCAATGTTCATGCTTATGTGGATGATATTGTGGTGAAATCCAGAAAGAAGAAAACCCTGATAGATGATTTAAAGGAGACCTTTGACAGTCTCCGGGTGTATAAGATGATGCTTAACCCGGCCAAGTGTGTTTTTGGTGTGCCAGCTGGTAAGCTTTTGGGTTTTCTGGTTTCCAACAGAGGCATTGAGGCTAACCCGGAGAAGATCAAGGCCATCACTTCTTTGGCTAAGCCGGCGTGTGTTAATGATGCTCAACGTCTGACAGGTCGTATTGCGGCTTTAAGCCGGGTCATAAGCCGGCTGGGTGAAAAGGCTATACCACTGTACCAGATGATGAAGAAAACAGACCACTTCGTCTGGAGTGATGCTGCTAATCAAGCGTTTGAGGATTTGAAGAAACAGTTGGCTGAGCCACCCTTTCTGGCTGCTCCCATTGACAAAGAGCCGTTGCTGTTGTATGTGGCTGCCAACAGCCGGGCTGTCAGTGTAGCTATTGTGTTAGAGAGGAAGGAGACAGGCAAGGAATATCCGGTTCAGCGGTCGGCTTATTATTGAGTCCAAACAGCGATATCCACATTGGCAGAAGCTTCTGTGTGGGGTTTTCATGGCTAGCCGGAAGCTTAAGCAGTATTTTCTGAGTCATCCTATCATGGTGGTTAGTCCTGCCCCCATGGAGGATATCATTCAAAACATAGAAGCCACAGGTCGGATAGCCAAGTGGGCCATTGAGCTTGGGCCTCATGGTTTAAAATATGTGCCCCATACAGCCATCAAGTCTCAAGCACTTGCTGATTTTATCAATGATTGGACAGAGTTGCAGATGCCTGAGGAGAAGCCGGATAACACATATTGGACTATTCACTTTGATGGATCCAGGCAGTTGGAAGGCTCGGGGGCTGGAGTTGTATTAACTTCCCCACGAGGTGATAAATTTTCTTATGTTCTCCGGCTTATGTTCCCTTGTACTAACAATGCAGCTGAGTATGAGGCCTTGCTCCATGGTCTTCGGATGGCTAAGGAGATGAGTTTAAGCCGAGTGAGGTGTTTCGGCGACTCAGATCTGGTGGCTCAGCAAGTTTCTGGCACTTGGGATTCTAAGGATCCACTCATGGCGGCTTACCGACGAGAGGTTGATGCTATTGCGGGTCACTTTAAGGGTTATCAAGTAGAACATGTTGATCGCAGGAAAAATGAAGCAGCCGATGCTTTAAGCCGGTTAGGGTCTCAGCGTAAGCCGGTACCGCCTAACACTTTCCTGGATATTCTGTATAACCCTTCTGTCAAAGTACCTACAGAGGAAGATCTGGCTATTCCTGACTCAAAAGCGCAACTCATGGCGGTTCTTTATGCGATTCTTATTGGACAGTCCCATATCTGGCTTATATGACCCGAGGCGAGTTACCTGAGGATGAAACTTTGGCCAAGCAGATAATCCGGTGGTCTAAGTTGACGACTATCGTTCATGGAGAGTTGCATCATCGCAGTGTCACAGGGGCGTTTCAACGTTGTGTTTCTCCAGAGGAGGGCCGTGAGATTCTGCGTGAAATTCATGAAGGTGATTGTGGCCATCATGCCGGCTCTAAGTCCCTTGTGGCTAAGGCTTTTCGTCATGGATTTTATTGGCTGACGGCTCACGCTGATGCTGAGGATCTAGTAAGTAAATGTGATGGTTGTCAGAAATTCTCCCAACGAGCTCACGCGCCGGCTCAAGAATTGAGAATGATTCAAATAACTTGGTCGTTCACAGTCTGGGGGCTTGACATGGTTGGGCCTTTCAAAAGGTCCAAAGATAAGAAGACACACCTCTTGGTGGCGGTTGACAAATTTACAAAGTGGGTCGAGGCAGAGCCGGTTAGTAAATGTGACGCGGCGACAGTGGTTTAATTCATCAAAAAGGTGATTTTCCGTTTTGGCTTTCCCCACAGTATCATAACTGATAATGGCATTAATCTATCCAAGGGTGCTATGAAAGAATTTTGTCAACATGAGCATATCTGGCTTGATGTATCATCCGTGGCTCACCCTCAGTCTAATGGTCAAGCCGAGAGAGCTAATCGGGAGATCCTAAGAGGCATCAAGCCCCGGCTTATGGTTCCCTTGCAAAGGACGCCAGGTTGTTGGGTGGAGGAGTTACCTTCTGTGTTATGGAGCATCAATACTACCCCCAACAGATCTACGGGTTATACGCCTTTCTTCATGGTTTACGGAGCAGAGGCAGTTCTCCCCAGCGACATCCGTCATGATTCGCCCCAAGTGGCGGCTTATGTTGAAGCTGATAATGAGAGGGAACATCAGGATGCACTTGACTTGTTGGATGAGGAGCGTGACCTCGCGGAGGCTCATTCGGCGATTTACCAGCAAGATCTGCGCCGTTATCACAGCCGCCGGGTTAAAGCCAGAACCTTTCAAGAAGGTGACCTGGTGCTCCGGCTTATCCAGGATCAAACAGATATGCACAAGTTATCCCCACCTTGGGAAGGACCCTTTGTGGTCAGCAAGAATCTAAACAATGGCTCATACTACCTTATCGATATTCGCGAACAAAAGGACTCACGTAAGTCGGAGGAGGAGACCCACCGGCCGTGGAATATTGCTCATCTTCTGCCTTATTATACTTGAGCCACTGGCTCTTACAATGTACATATCTTGACAGTGTATATATTATGATGATTATAATAAAGCTAGCATCCCTGATAAATCAGGGCCTCTATCGTTTCATTTCAAGAATAATGAGTCTTTTTATTATAGAAAGATCACTTGGGGGCTTCCTGGTCGTATTCGAACCATAGCTATGAATATCCCTCTTGATCGGTGCAATGCCACAATTATAGTCACTTGGGGGCTTCCTGGTCGTATTCGAACCATAGCTGTGAATATCCCTCTTGATCGGTGCAATGCCACAATTATGGTCACTTGGGGGCTTCCTGGTCGTATTCGAACCATAGCTGTGAATATCCCTCTTGATCAGCGCAATGCCACAATTATGGTCACTTGGGGGCTTCCTGGTCATATTCGAACCATAGCTGTGAATATCCCTCTTGATCGGTGCAATGCCACAATTATGGTCACTTGGGGGTTTCCTGGTCGTATTCGAACCATAGCTGTGAATATCCCTCTTGATCGGCACAATGCCACAATTATGGTCACTTGGGGGCTTCCTGGTCGTATTCGAACCATAGCTGTGAATATCCCTCTTGATCGGTGCAATGCCACAATTATGGTCACTTGGGGGCTTCCTGGTCGTATTCAAACCATAGCTGTGAATATCCCTCTTGATCGGCGCAATGCCACAATTATGGTCACTTGGGGGCTTCCTGGTCGTATTCGAACCATAGCTGTGAATATCACTCTTGATCGGCGCAATGCCACAATTATGGTTATTTGGGGGCTTCCTGATCATACAACATCCCTTTTAACCAGCTCAATACTAACACTTATGACTTTTGAATATTTTTCTTGGTCCGGCTTATATTTGGCTTGGCGGCCTTTGAAGGCCTCGTTTTCTTGTTTGAATTTTTTGGAACATTTTTTGGGATTTATCTTGACGTATGGTTTCACAACGATTCAGGCCATGTAGCCTCACTTATTACAGCTCATATTTGAGCACATCTGAGGTTCATGATAACCCGGCCTGGCTTTTGACGATATGTCGCCAGCAGATGATGATATTAAGTACTTGGGAGTGCTACCTTCTAAGTTTTGCGTTATCACCCTAACTGCTTTGATATGGTAAGTCGGCAGTGTTTAAATTTATATCACAGGTATGATATTTTTTATATTCAATCATGATTAAATCGGCCCTAGTTTATATAGGGTATTATGACCCGCCCCGCGGTAAGCCGCCGGGGTACTTGTGATTTACTTGTGTGCAGGACAATGATACATCTCCTCAACATAAATCGATGTTATCATAAGTATCACAAGATAATTCTTCAGATGGCAGATCAAGCATTGTTGCACAAAAGGGAAAACATGCACGATGGCACGACAGATCAAAGTTTTACTAGCCTATTACATGACTCAATGAGCCTAAACGATCAAGTGTTTTTTCATAAAGTTCAAATATTTAAACCGCCCGGCGGTTCACTCTTTTTGGCCATGCTGACTTGAGGCTTCTGTATCATCCTGTGCCAGTTCTTCGTCTTCTTCCGCCGTCTGGAAATTTGGTGATGACCAATCGATGGCACATAAAGCTTGAAATTCAGCCTCATCATCTATAAGTTCAGATGGCTCAACTTCAGGGGCAAAAGTATGCTTACGGATTGGGGGATTAGATCCTTCACTTTATAAGCCGGCATCGGCATCTTTTGATTCTCCATACTGTAAGCCGGATGATATTTTGACAGGTCCGTTTCATTTGTAATCGGACTGGCCAAAGGACGTACTTCTTTCACATAGTCAGCGAAGTCCTTTTGATCAAATGAAGGGCCGTCTTCTTTCAAGCTTGGATATCCAGTAGCTACCTCAGACGGGTCTAGCTCTGGTAACCATGCCTTGGCCCAGCTCAGAGCCATCACAGCACCAGCTCTTGCAGACGACCGCTTCATCTCCTCTATCCTAGCAGGCAGCACAGAAAGTTTTTTCAAAGCATCTATCAAGAGAGTAGGTGCTTCATTAGTTGGAGAAATTGTAGCCATTGCACGCTGAGCTCCAGTGTATAGCTGTTCGACAAGGGTGTAAACAACCTTGAGCTTCACAATCATATCTTGGTTAAGGTTGCTGCTCCTGGGACCTGAGTAAATCACAGATTGGTTAGAGGCGGTTTATACTCTCAAGAAAAGGATTCATCTTTGATGATTAGCAAGGCGACTCACCAAAGATAGCAGAAACCATCTGGGATACACGGCGCTTTAAACCGGTGAGCTCAGTGGTCACCTCTTGAAGATCCGCCTCTGCTTTTTCAGCTCTCTGTGTCAACGCAGTCTTTTCTTCAGCCCAAGTGTTTTTCTCCGCCTCAAAACTAGTCTTCAGTTTTTCCGTTTCACCTATGCTAAACTGGAATTTTGACTCAGCTTTCTGGGTCTCAGACTCCTGATTCTCCAGCCGGGCCTTTGCATCAGCCAATTGTGATTCAAGTTCAGCAGTGGCGGCCTGTATGAAGCATAGAATTGTCAACACATTCATATCAGGGATACAGGAGTATAAGTCCCAACTCTTTTGCAAGCAACAACATTTGGCACTTGGGGGCTAATGCCTGCCGAAACATTCTTCATGCCAACGACTCACCAGTAAAAGTCCCAAGCACTTTGCAAGCAAGAGTACTTGGCACTTGGGGGCTAATGCATATCGCGTGTCTGTTTTTACTATGATGACCCGGTTGTGCTGTAAACAATCCCAGCCAGCTCAACGGGGCTACACAGATAAGCTCTCTTTTATAAACAATGGTAAATAGGACCGGCTCATTCATGATGATTAAACCGGCCCTTGGGGCTACGGATGCAAGATTAATTGTTTAAAAATCAAGTTCAATTAGAAAGATGACAGCCGGCTTTCAAAGGATTCCACTACAGATGTTTATGGATTATTCTAAGTCTATGGCATATTCAATCTTATCATACCCAGTAGACTTGGGGGCTGGCAGGATATACATAACTTATTTAAGCAGGAGTTCATACCTCATATTTCTGGTGCATCTGTTTCACCATATCAATCTCAAGATCGCGGCTGGTCTGTATCTGGTTGAGATAGCCAGAGAGTAGTTCGCTACTACTCAATTGAGAATAGTGGGTGACATCAAATCTCACTTCCCATTTTGCAATGAATTCTTGTTTAGCGGAATGTTTGGCCAAGACAGATGGATTTGCCGGTTCTGTAAAGCCGGTGCCAGTGATCATAACGTCATCAGCATGAGTTTCTGACAACTTGAGTGGGCTTGATGATTCAGTATTCAAAGGATTGAGTTTTGTTTGATCGGCTGAGAGGTCAGGGATTTCTGGCGGGCTATCATGAACAGGTTCGTCCGGTTGTTTCTCAGAAACATCTGATGCTGGGACTTGTTGTTCCGGTTCATGGACCTTAGGATCTTCAACTGGCTTGGTCACCTTCACCTTTTTACTAGGTTTTGCTTGGCCACTGCATGAATTATGACAAGTCAGTACACATTTAAGAACATAAGGAGGTAGAAGATAAAGAAATTGTTATTACCCAGGGGCAGCCTTGAAAGCCGGCAATTGGGTCTGTGATGAATTGCCGGAGGAAGAGCGAGAGATCTCCTGGTAATTTGAATCGGAAGAATTAAGTGGCTGGCGAATGAGACCCGCGAGTGGATAAAAAGAGTTTAAGTTAGGAAGGACCTCGTTTTGACGTTTCCGACGAGCTAGGGTATTTGGTAAGCCAGAGGATAACTCTTCATATCCGCTGTGCCGAGTCTGTCGCCGGTTCTCGTGCTGCTATTGCTTAAAAATAAAGTGAGGATCCAAATGAGCTAAGGGGTATGAAAACCTTACTTTCCAGGTTACTCATCGAAATTTCTGTCTTGGCAAAGGCTCTAAGTCGGAGGAAATAATCATTACCTCTTCTTCAACTGCTTGGCTGGCCCCCGTGTTATCCTGACAATAATCAGTGTCAATAAGATAACTGAAAAAGGAGCCAAGGGAGTCAAGGGCTACCTCCGACTCAGAATTGTCGTTCAGTTCAAACATATCAGAAGTGCTTGATTTCTTCTTAGTTCTCTTGGTGGTTTTCTTGGCAGCTTTCTTGGCAGCCCTGGCCTTTTTGGCAGCTTCATGGTCATATTTTGCCTTCCAAAAATCAGATTTAGCCTGCGGAAGTCAGCAAAGTTGAGTTAATAGAATATTTGACTAATGAGATAAAAGTGAAGAAAGCTAGAGACTCACATCTGGTGGCGGGTGAGGGAGTCCTGGATTAGGGGGTCCCCGGACAGCCGGACTATATCCTTTGGCCGGAGTGTTGGACTATGAAGATACAAGATTGAAGACTTCATACCGTGTCCGGATGGGACTCTCCTTGGCATGGAAGGCAAGCTTGGCAATACGGATATGTAGATCTCCTCCCTTGTAACCGAATCTGTGTAACCCTAGCCTCCTCCGGTGTCTATATAAACCGGAGGGTTTAGTCCGTAGGACAACAACAATCATACCATAGGCTAGCTTCTAGGGTTTAGCCTCTACGATCTCGTGGTAGATCAACTCTTGTAATCCTCATATCATCAAGATCAATCAAGCAGGAAGTAGGGTATTACCTCCATCGAGAGGGCCAGAACCTGGGTAAACATCGTGTCCCCCGCCTCCTGTTACCATCCACCTTAGACGCACAGTTCGGGACCCCCTACCCAAGATCCGCCGGTTTTGAATCATAATGCATAATGCCATAACCAATGCAGCGTGCGATGGATCGGTTTTTCCTCCGATCAGGTGCTTATAGAGCCCCTAGTACGGTCTTCCGAACACCAGGGGCTGCGCCTACCTTACTAAAGCTCCTATGGCTAAGTGAGAGTGATAAAGCCCTATAGTCCGATTGCCTGGTTCGTTGTGCTGAGCACCTCCTTCGAAGGACCCAAAACTGGGATAAAGAGTGCTTAGGTTTATCCCAAACACCCCCGTACTTCTTACGTGGGGGGCAGAAGCCGACGACTGGCCAACTCTCAGGTTTAACATATAAAACAACACACAGGAGGGTAAACTTTTATATAACAGGCAACAAATAAATGGCCTTGTTCAAACATTACAAAGGACAACATGATTGGCATTCATGGAAATATAATGTCCTTGGTGCATAGCTCCGCTGCAAGGTAGGATCCTTTTAGGACACTCTCATAATATAATTCGGGCTTGCGGTGCTCCTTCCCCTTTGGCGGTCCTTCGGTCATCAGCTTTTCAGCATCCATCTTCCCCCAGTGCACCTTTGCGCGGGCGAAGGCCATTCGCGCACCTTCTATACAGACCGACTGCTTGATGATGTCAAGTCGAGGGCAAGCGCTTACAAGCCGCTTCACGAGCCCAAAGTAGCTGCTTGGAATCGGCTCGGCAGGCCATAGCCGGATAACCAAATCTTTCATGGCTAGTTCCGCCGCCTTATGCAGTTCGATCAGCTGTTTCAGTTGATCGGCAAAAGACACCAGATAATTCGGTGCCAAATACTGCGACCAGAAGAGCTTATCTGCAGTGTTCCTTTCTTCGGCTCGGTAGAATTGGGCGGCATCTGATATGCTGCGGGGAAGCTCGGCAAATACCCCTGAGAAATCCGGATTCAAAATTAGAAACATAGTTTTCCCCTCAAATACTTGCTTTACATGGAAAAAGCCTTACCCGCCGCGATCTTTCTCACCTCTTGGATCCCCTGCAGGGCGCTTTGGGTTTCCCCCCGGGCATCGCTCGGGGGCCTGATGCGCCTTGGTGAGTTCAGATTCTTTCTCCGTTAAACTCTGCTCCAGGGTCTCGCATTTCCTCACGGCCTCTTGCAGCTCCTGCTCAGCTTTAATAACCCTGGCCTCGTGCTTCTCATGAAGAGCCTGCTCTGTGGCTGCCTTTTTCTTGGCCTCGGCCACAGCCTTCTTAAGGGCCTCGACTTCGGTCGCAATCCCTAGCGTAAATCATGAAGCTTATTTCATACTGAAAATTCATTCACAATAAACGCGAACAAGACTTGTGCATACCTTGTTTATCTCTCAACTGCATTTTCAATTGGCCAAGTTCTTCTTTGGCCCGCTCCAGACTTTGATTCAGTCCGGAGATCTCTACAGTATGAGAAGCAGCAGCCGCTATAGACGCCTGCTTATAACATAAGAGAAATCGATGTCATTCAATGAGTCTTCCTGCGAACATAAATTCGATCCTCTGTCCGGTTCTTTCTTTCACCGAACAGTGTATCAGGGGCTACTATCTATACTATGACACTCTTCGAAAACTCATAAAACATACCTCAAAGCCTCTTATAAGGCTGATACAGGCTTCGTTCAGTCCACTCTCAGCTGACTGAATCTTCTCAATCACCGCACCCATAAGGGCACGGTGTTCATCAATGATGGAGGCGCTCTTCAGCGCCACCAACAAAGCATCCGACACCTCTGTTTGGACAGAGGTTGCCGATGGAACAGGCACGCCCCCTCCAGCTGAGGGAGCCTGCCTGCTTGATTCTGGAGCCGTATAGATCTCCGGAATCGCATCCGGCTGGGAGCCGAACTCAAGATGGCCCCCGCCGTCAGCTCCCATGGGAATCTTTTCCCCCATGTGTCCGGCCCCTGAGGTTTGACCTCCAGGCGCCGCCTTCACGGTCTTTTCCTCTCCTCCTTGGCTGGGGTCCTTCTGGGACGAAGCCTCGGTGTTATGCACCTGTTTGGAGGAAGGGGCCTTTGGGGGCGTCCCGCTCTCCATAGCATCTGAGCTCAGCGAATCCTCTGATGAGGATTGTTTGGTACGGGACCTCACCGGACTACAAAAAATATGGCTTACGTTAAAATACTATGCCATGATGAGTCTGGACGCCTAAACGTACTCGGATTTTATATACTTACGAGTTCACCAGGGGCTGGGCCTTGGGATCCCATGTCGGGCCGCTGTCGGCGGCGGCAGTGGACTCCTTCGAAAGAGGAGCCTTTCCCCTTTTGGGCAGCTCGGCCTCCAAGTGTACGGAGGTCGTCCTCTTCTTTCTTCCCCCCGAAGGGGATTCATCTTCCTCCTCCTCCTCGTCCTCTTCGGAGGCGGAACGGGCATCAGAGCCTTCGGATATTGTGTCCGAAGTGCCACGGCGACGAAGGCCGCCCCGTGTATTTTTTGCCTCCTTCTCGGCCGTCTTCTTCGGCACCTTGTAAGGCGCCGGGACCAGCATCTTCGTCAGAAGTGGGACGGCCGGTTCTTTGGGCAGCAGGGCCGGACAATGGATCCGCTCCGCCTTCTTCGTCCAGCCCTGGGAGAGTTGTATAAAACACGTTAAGCGCTTCCTTTGGGTTACGCGGATAAAAAGTTTGATGACTTACCGAACTTGCAGGGCGGGACAGTTGGTACCCGCGGTCCTCGGCGGAGTCCGGCCATGATTTGCTGGACTTGAAAAGCACCTTCCAAATGTCCTTGTGCGAGGAGCCGAAAAGCTCTTGCAAGGTTTGGTGCCTGGCCGGATCGAATTCCCATAGTTTGCAAGTCCGGTGCTGACAAGGCAGGATCCGGCGAACTAGCATCACCTGGACCACATTGACAAGTTCAATGTTCTAGTCTCCCATATCTTTAACGCGCGTCTGGAGCACCGACAGTTCGTCGGACGAGGACCAGTCCAGGCCTTTCTTGACCCAGGATGTAAGCCGCAGGGGGGCACCGGATCGAAACTCGGGAGAGGCGGCCCATTCCGTGCCGCGCGGCTTAGTGATATAAAACCACTGCTGTTGCCACTCCTTGACAGAATCATTAAAGGTTCCCGTTGGCCATATCTTGCTCACCATAGCGCCCCCGCACTCGGCGTGCTCGCCGCCCACCACCTTGGGCTTCACATTAAAAATCTTTAGCCATAAACCGAAGTGCGGCGAGATGCGGAGAAAAGCCTCGCACACGACAATGAATGTCGAGATGTTGAGGAAGGAATTAGGGGACAGATCGTGAAGATCGATCCCATAGTAATACATGATGCCGCGAACGAACAGGTGGAGGGGAAACCCTAGCCCGCGGACAAAGTGAGGGAGGAATACAACCCTCTCGTGGGGTTCCGGAGTAGGGATGATCTGTCCCGCCGTCGGGAGACGGTGGCTGATTTTCTTGGCCAGGTACCCAGCCTCCCGAAGCTTTTTGATATCCTTCTCTCGGACGGTAGAGGCCATCCATTTGCCTCCTGCTCCGGATCCGGACATCTTCGGAAGGCCTTTTGTGGGCAGGAAAGATGAACGCTTGGGCGCTGGAGCTTGGGCGGAGGGGAATGAATCGGGAAGTAGAAAGCGTGGGTGCGAAAGGGAGTCCTTATCCCCTTATAAAGGCAGCAGGGATTCTGCGCCTCCCCACTTGCCTGGTAAAACCGCTTATTCCCCAAGCGCCGTAATTGATGGCGCGGTTGGGTTACCCACACCCGTATTGATGAGAATCCCGTGATAAGGGGACACGATCTCTGCTTCGACAAGACGTGCCAAGAAAACCGCCTCGCGATATGTGCAGTGGCTGGTTGCGAAAAACGGTTCGAATAATGACCGGGCCATGGTGTGATGTCATGCTGCAGAATGTGTCAGCAGATTAGATTTGTGGAAATATTATTCTCTCTACGGTGGTATGTGGAATTTGTTTTGCAAAGCCGGACACTATCCTTGTGTTCAAAATCTTTATGGAATATTCGGAGGAGGAAACCGCCTTGCAATGACGAAGACAATCTGCGCGCCGGACTCATCGTCATTGAAGCCTGGTTCAGGGGCTACTGAGGGAGTCCTGGATTAGGGGGTCCTTGGACGGCCGGACTATATCCTTTGGCCGGACTGTTGGACTGTGAAGATGCAAGATTGAAGACTTCGTCCCGTGTCCGGATGGGACTCTCCTTGGCATGGAAGGCAAGCTTGGCAATACGGATATGTAGATCTCCTCCCTTGTAACCGACTCTGTGTAACCCTAGCCCCCTCCGATGTCTATATAAACCGGAGGGTTTAGTCCGTAGGACAACAACAATCATACCATAGGCTAGCTTCTAGGGTTTAGCCTCTACGATCTCGTGGTAGATCAACTCTTGTAATCCTCATATCATCAAGATCAATCAAGCAGGAAGTAGGGTATTACCTCCATCGAGAGGGCCCGAACCTGGGTAAACATCGTGTCCCCCGCCTCCTGTTACCATCCGCCTTAGACGCACAGTTCGGGACCCCCTACCCGAGATCCGCCAGTTTTGACACTGACAGCGGGTTAAGCTTGCAGAAAGGATACACACCCACTTTGCTCCAGTCTTCTAGCTCTTCATTCAGAAGAGTTTTTGTCATTTCAGTGATCGCTTCATCAGTCAAACGCACGGAGCTGTGGCGTAGAGGATCCTTTAGGCCACCCGTGTAAGTACACATTAACCCAGGTCGGCGGCTTAAAGGGATAATCTGCAAGGCAACCCAGCACCGAACCAAGTCAATGCCAGTCAAACCGTTTCCCAGTAGAGCCTTGACCTTCGCAATAGTGGGAGCAAGCTTTTTACGTTCAACAGCGGTAAGCTTTTCAGGAAGATGGTGTTTTGTGTCAAGGCATTGGGCGTGATAACCCGGCAATGGATTCTCATCAGCCGGAGAGGTATCTTTGCAATAAAACCATGTCTGATTCCAATCTTTTGGGTGACTCAGCAAGTAAGTGTAGGGGAAGATGGCATCTCTTCTTCGTTGAATTGAGATTCCACCAAGTTCCAAGCTCGGTCCGTTGGTAAACTCGTTTTGGCGGTTTAAATAAAAATACTCCCTAAAGAGTTCAACGTTGGGCTCCTCTTGAAGGTATACTTCGCAGAAGACTTGAAAGTTGCAGATGTTTGACACGGAATTGGGTCCGATGTCATGAGGATGGAGTTGAAAAAAGTGCAGAACATCTCGAAAAAATTTAGAACCAGGTGGTGAGAAGGCCCGGTTCATGTGATCAGTAAAAACAATGACTTCATCATCCTTTGGCCGAGGTCTGTCTTCGCCTGGATCAGGGGCGCGATAATGCATGACACTCTTTGCTGGCAAGTACCCAACTTTGACAAAGTCTTTCAAAGTGTTCTCAGTGATAATGGAGGGAACCCAGTTACATGAAGTGACTGTTTTCGGTGGCATTGCGAATGGAGAAGCCTAAAGGAAAGAAAAAATTTGCCGGTTCAAATTGATTCATTAAAGCCGAAAATAAAAAGCAGCAGTATATACTCAAAATGGCGGCTTAAATGGGGCCTAATGATATATGGGTAATTATAAGCCGGTTATGTAAGCCGCCATGACTAGCACTGGAAGTCAAGATCGGATCAACGACAAATTTTACTAAGTGTTGGGACAAACAGGTTTCAACAGATTGGACCTATAAAATTGGATCTGCAGCAGTTCAGAGAAATGAAATAAAATATAAACCTAAGGTGGCGGCAGCAGAAAAGTGGGGATGCCCAGATGAGATCTGTTGCAATGAGGATATGTTCTGATATTAAAAACCAAGTGCTAAAACTACTACCGCACAAGACTGGTGCCATTTTCAGATCAAAGCTATGCAATGTAAGAAAGAGAAGGAGGAACGGTGATGAATACCAACGAACAAGGAAGCCCTAAGGCAGATCTATTAAGAGGAAAAGTGAAGATTTATCGACGCTGATGAACAGCGGAGGAGCGGGAATCAAGGAGACAAGCAAATGGATACGTGACGGCGCAAGCGCCTCAATTTTCGGAGGTTCATTAAAAGGAAAATATTTATTAAGATTCAGGCCATAATATTAATAACAGGTGACGTCATGGTGGGTCGCCGCAATCTCAGGAGAGGACGTCATGGCGGGTTACAATATAACACAGGAAGATGAAGAAGGATTTTTCTAAGTATTGAAGATTGACATGAACAAGTTCAAATCAACCTGGGGCCTAATGTTGGGGATATGACTATTCGATATGACCTGCGCAGGAGGGGCCGGGTTACCCCAATGGCGTTTTATTTAAACAAAGCCCATGAGTATGTTGAAGATGGCGGTTCATGAAGTAGGCTTGTTAAAGGGCCCAAACCCAAAGCGGCTTAAGGCCCGTGAGTGTAAACCGCCATGTATATGTAACTTGTATTGTAAGGAATGTAAGATAAGTCACCGGGCCAGACACGTTTGTATGAGCCGGCCGGAACTTTGTAAGCCACGGGGCGTCAACCCGTGTATATAAGGGGATGACCCGGCAGCGGCTTAGGGCAAGGGACGAGAGATCGAAATCTAGGTCAAGCGTATTCGCTCCCTGGTAATTGAAACATAAGCAATACCACCTCAAACTGGATTAGGCCTTTACCTTCACTGCAAGGGGATGGACCAGTATAAACTCATATGTCCTTTGTCCCGATTAACCCCTTTAAGCTAACCTAGTGCGATGGCTCCACGACTAAGTCCTCAGCCTAGGACATCTGCCATGCTAACCCCACGACACTTTTTTATTTGGCCTTTCTCTCTTTTTTTTGGGCCTTCTCTTTTTTATTTGGCCTTTCTGTTTTTTTTCACACGGGAAATGCTCTAATAATGATGATCATCACACTTCTATTTACTTACAACTCAAAAATTACAGCTCGATACTAGAACAAAATATGACTCTATATGAGTGCCTCCGGCGGTGTATCGGGATGGGCAATGAATCAAGAGTGACATGTATGAAAACTTATGAACAGTGGCCTTGCCACAAATACGATGTCAACTACATGATCATGCAAGGCAATATGACAATGATGAAGCGTGTCATAATAAACGGAACGGTGGAAAATTGCATGGCAATATATCTCGGAATGGCTATGGAAATGCCATAATAGGTAGGTATGGTGGCTGTTTTGAGGAAGGTATATGGTGGGTTTATGGTAACGGCGAAAGTTGCGCGGTACTAGAGAGGCTAGCAATGGTGGAAGGATGAGAGTGCGTATAATCCATGGACTCAACATTAGTCATAAAGAACTCACATACTTATTTTAACAATCTACAAGTCATCAAAACCAAGCACTACGTGCATGATGCTAGGGGGATAGATTGGTAGGAAAAGACCATCGCTCATCCCCGACCGCCACTCATAAGGAGGACAATCAAAGAAACACCTCATGCTTCAAATTTGTTACACAACGGTTACCATACGTGCATGCTACGGGACTTGCAAACCTCAACACAAGTATTTATCAAATTCACAAATACTCAACTAGCATGACTCTAATATCACCACATTCATATCTCAAAACAATCATCAAGTATCAAACTTCTCATAGTATTCAATGCACTCCATATGAACGTTTTTATTATACCCATCTTGAATGCTCATCATATTAGGACTAATTTTATAGCCAGGACAAATTACCATGTTGTTCTAAAATACTCTCAAAATAATATAAGTGAAGCATGAGAGATCAATAATTTCTATAAAATAAAACCACCACCGTGCTCTAAAAATATATAAGTGAAGCACTAGAGCAAACTTATCTAGCTCAAAAGATATAAGTGAAGCACATAGAGTATTCTAATAAATTCCGATTCATGCGTGAATCTCCAAAAGGTGTGTACAGCAAGGATGATTGTGGTAAACTAAAAATCAAACACTCAAATCATACAAGATGCTCCAAGCAAAACACATATCATGTGGTGAATAAAAATATAGCCTCAAGTAAAGTTACCGATAGACGAAGATGAAAGAGGGGATGCCTTCCGGGGCATCCCCAAGCTTAGACTTTTGGTTGTCCTTGAATTTTACCTTGGGGTGCCTTGGGCATCCCCAAGCTTAGGCTCTTGCCACTCCTTATTCCAAAATCCATCAAATCTTTACTCAAAACTTGAAAACTTCACAACACAAAACTTAAACAGAAAATCTCATGAGCTCCATTAGTATAAGAAAACAAACCAACACTTTAAGGTACTGTAATGAACTCATTCTTTATTTATATTGGTGTTAAACCTAATGTATTCCAACTTCTCTATGGTTCATACCCCCCGATACTACTCATAGATTCATCAAAATAAGCAAACAACACACGACAAACAGAATCTGTCAAAACAGAACAGTCTGTAGCAATATGATATGTTCGAATACTTCTGTAACTCCAAAAATTATGAAATAAATTGGTGGACGTGAAGAATTTTTCTATTAATCATCTGCAAAAAGAATCAACCTAAATTCACTCTCCAGTAAAAAATGGCAGCTAATCTCGTGACTGCAAAAGTTTCTGTTTTTACAGCAAGATCGCAAAGACTTCACCCATGTCTTCCCAAAGGTTCTACTTGGCACAAACACTAATTAAAACATAAAACCACATCTAAACAGAGGCTAGATGAATTATTTATTACTAAACAGGAACAAAAATCAAGAAACAAAAATAAAATTGGGTTGCCTCCCAACAAGCGCTTTTCTTTAAAGCCTTTTTAGCTTGGCATTGATAATTTTAATGATGCTCACATGAAAGAAAGGAATTGAAGCGCAAAGAGAGCATCATAAAACACGTGACAAACACATCTAAGTCTAACATACTTCCTATGAATAGGAATTTTGTAAGCAAACAAATTTTCAAGGCAAGCAAAAACTAGCATACGCAAGGAAGAAGAAAGAGACGATAGCATTCTCAACATGAAGAGAGGTAATTTAGTAACATGAAAATTTCTACAACCATATTTTCCTCTCTCATAAGAATTACATGTAGGATGATAAGCAAATTCAAAAACATAGCTATCACATAAAATATTCTATTTATGAACCACATGCATGCAAAGTTGACACTCTTCCAAAATAGTGGGATTAACATTAACTAAAGTCATGACCTCTCCAAACCCACTTTTATCAAAAAATTCATAAGATTGAAAATCCTCCAAATATGTGGAATCTAAAGTTGACACTCTTCCATACCCACTTTCAATATTATTGCAAACACTATTATCAATCTCATGTTCATCATGGGGCTTAAATAAATTTTCAAGATCATAAGAAGAATCACCCCAATCATGATCATTGCAACAAGTAGTAGACATAGCAAAATTAGCATCCCCAAGCTTAGGGTTTTGCATATTATTAGCACAATTGACATTAATAGAATTTATAGTAGAATCATTGCAATCATGCTTTTTATTCAAGGAGCTATCATGAATCGCTTTATAAATTTATTCTTTCAACACTTCATCACAATTTTTAGATTCACGAATTTCAAGCAAAACCTCATAAAGATAATCTAGTGCACTCACATCACTAGAAATTGGTTCATCATAATTGGATCTCTTAAAAAGATTAGCAAGTGGATAAGGATCCATAAGCTTTTAGCAAGCGAAGATGCAAGCAAAAGGAAGGAACATGGTAACACAAGCAAACAAAAGATCGAACGAAAGAAGGGCGAAGAAAAGGCAAAGGTTTTCGAAAATTGTTTTAGAAGCAGGGGAGAGGAGAACGAGAGGCGAATGTCAAATAATGTAATGCGAGGGAGAAGATTTTATGATGGGTACTTGGTATGTCTTGACTTGAGCGTAGATCTCCCCGGCAACGGCGCCAGAAATTGGCAAGTTGACGGGAGATCAAATCCTGAATTGACTTGGCGTAAACCTCCCCGGCAACGGCGCTAGAAATCCTTCTTGCTACCTCTTGAGCATGCGTTGGTTTTCCCTTGATGAGGAAAGGGTGATGCAACAAAGTAGCGTAAGTATTTCCCTCGGTATTTGAGAACCAAGGTATCAATCCAGTAGGAGATAACACGCAAGTCACCTAGTACCTGCACAAACAATCAAGAACCTTGCAACCAACGCGATAAAGGGGTTGTCAATCCCTTCACGGCCACTCGCAAGAGTGAGATCTAATTAAGATAGTAAAGTAAATATTATTGGTATATTTGTTGTATAGATTGGAAAGTAAAGATTGCAAAATAAAATAAATAGGAAACTAGAATTGTAGATCAGAAACTTATATGATGTAAAATAGGCCCGGGGGCCATAGGTTTCACTGGTGGGTGAACAAATTACTGCCGAGCAATTGATAGAAAAGCGCATAGTTATGAGAATATCTATGCATGATCATGAATATAGGCATCACGTCTGTGTCAAGTAGACCGAAACGATTCTTTATCTACTACTATTACTCCAAATATCGACCACTATCCAACATGCATCTAGAGTATCAAGTTCATAAGAACAGAGTAACGCATTAGGCAAGATGACATGATGTAGAGGGATAAACTCAAGCAATATGATATAAACCCCATCTTTTTATCCTCGATGGCAACAATACAATACGTGCCTTGCTGCCCCTATTGTCACTAGGAAAGGACACCGCAAGATTGAACCCAAAGCTAAGCACTTCTCCCATTGCAAGAAAGATCAATCTAGTAGGCCAAACTAAACTGATAATTCGAAGAGAGTTGCAAAGATACCAAATGATGCATATAAGAATTCATAGAATAATCAAATAATATTCATAGATAATCTTGATCATAAATCCACAATTCATCTGATCTCATCAAACACACCGCAAAAAGTATTACATCGAATAGATCTCCAAGAACATCGAGGAGAACTTTGTATTGAGAACTAAAGAGAGAGAAGAAGCCATCTAGCTAATAACTATGGACCCGAAGGTCTGTGGTAAACTACTCACACATCATCGGAGAGGCTATGGTGTTGATGTACAAGCCCTCCGTGATCAATTCCCCCTCCGGCAGATCGCCGAAAAAGGCCCCAAGATGGGATCTCACGGGTACAGAAGGTTGCGGCGGTGGAAAAGTGGTTTCATGGCTCCCAGATGTTTTTAGGGTATAAGAGTATCTATAGGAGAAAGAAGTACATCGGTGGAGCTCCGTGGGGCCCACGAGGGTGGGGAGCGCCTACCCCCCTGGGCGCGCCCTCCTGCCTCATGGTCGCCTCGCGGAGTTCTAGACTTCAACTCCAAGTCTTCTAGATTGCGTTTGTTCCAAGAAAGATCATCGCGGAGGTTTCATTTCGTTTGGATTTTGTTTGATATTCCTTTTCTGCAAAACACTGAAATAGGCAAAAAAACAGAAACTGGCACTGGGCCTATGGTTAATAGGTTAGTCCCAAAAATAATATAGAAGAGCATATTAAAGCCCATTAAATATCCAAAACAGATAATATAATAGCATGGAACAATCAAAAATTATAGATACGTTGGAGGCGTATCATGGATCCATTGAAAAGGCTACCATTCCAAATACTAATAAGACCACCAGAGAGACCCATTGAGGGGGTATAAGCATATTGGTTAAATCTTCTCGGAGAAAAAGTTCTGAGATAAGCCTGATCAAAAGAATCTCTTTTTGTTTCTTGAATACATATAATACCACAATTGCTTTCATCAATTTTGGCCCACAAATCATTCCATCTGGTTTGAGAATTTATTCCTCTGACATTCCAGTTTAATATATTCCAGGTTCTATTCATTGATATAATTGGGAGGTGTGTATCCATAAGGAAATGACTTAATCATTCCTCTTTTATCAGAGATCAACATTTAAGTATATGAAGAAGAGCAAGGCCAGAAGTTTAAAGATGATCTCATATAAATGTTCATCTGACCATAACCAAACAGACCTGGTGGAGACCGAAAGGCATCACGTTTGTGTCAAGTAGACCGAAACGATTCTGCATCTACTACTATTACTCCACACATCGACCGCTATCTAGCATGCATCTAGAGTATTAAGTTCATAAAGAACGGAGTAACGCATTAAGCAAGATGACATGATGTAGAGGAATTAACTCAAGCAATATGATGAAAACCCCATATTTTTATCCTCGATGGCAACAATACAATACGTGCCTTTCTGCCCCTACTGTCACTGGGAAAGGACACCGCAAGATTGAACCCCAAGATAAGCACTTCTCCCATTGCAAGAAAATCCAATCTAGTTGGCCAAACCAAACCGATAGTTCGAAGAGAATTACAAAGATATCAAATCATGCATATAAGAATTCAGAGGAGATTCAAATAATATTCATAGATAAGCTGATCATAAATCCACAATTTATCGAATCTCGGCAAACACACCGCAAAAAAGTATTACATCGAATAGATCTCCAAGAAAATCGAGGAGAACATGGTATTGAGAATCAAAGAGAGAGAAGAAGCCATCTAGCTACTAGCTATGGACCCGTAGGTCTGTGGTAAACTACTCACGCTTCATCGGAAGGGCAATAGGGTTGATGTAGAAGCCCTTCGTGATCGAATCCCCTCCGGCAGGGTGCCGGAAAAGGTCCCTAGATGGGATCTCACGGGAACAGAAGGTTGCGGCGGTGGAAAAGTCTTTTCATGGATCGTTCTGTTGGTTTGGGGATATATGAGTATATATAGGCGAAAGAATTAGGCCAGGGGGTGCACGAGGGGCCCACAAGGGTGGGGGCGCGCCCTCTGTCCTTGTGGCTGCCTCGTGGCTCCTCAGACTTCATCTCCAAGTCTCCTGGTTGTCTTCTGGTCCAAGAAAAATCATCGAGAAGGTTTTATTCCATTTGGACTCCGTTTGGTATTCCTTTTCTATGAAACTCTAAAACATGGAAAAAACAGGAACTAGCACTGGGATCTAGGTTAAAAGGTTAGTCCGAAAAATAATATAAAACAACATAATAATGCATATAGAACATCCAAAACAGATAATATAATAGCATGGAACAATCAAAAATTATAGATAAGTTGGAGACGTATGAAGCATCCCCAAGTTTAATTCCTGCTCGTCCTCGAGTAGGTAAATGATAAAAGCAGAATTTTTGATGTGAAATGCTAACTAACATATTTATCCATGTAATTTCTTTATTGTGGCATGAATGTTCAGATCCGTATGATTCAAAACAAAAGTTTAATATTGACTTAAAAACAATAATACTTCAAGCATACTAACAAGGCAATTATGACTTCTCAAAATAACATGGCCAAAGAAAGTTTATCCCTACAAAATCATAGTCTAGTTATGCTCCATCTTCATCACACAAAATATTTAAATCATGCACAACCCCGATGACAAGCTAAGCAATTGTTTCATACTTTTGATGTTCTCAAACTTTTTCATCTTTCACGCAATACATGAGCGTGAGCCATGGACATAGCACTATAGGTGGAATAGATGGTGGTTGTGGAGAGGACAAAAAAGAAGGAGATAGTCTCACATCAACTAGGCGTATCAACGGGCTATGGAGATGCCCATCAATAGATATCAATGTGAGTGAGTAGGGATTGCCATGCAACGGATGCACTAGAGCTATAAGTTTGTGAAAGCTCAAAAAGAAACTAAGTGGGTGTTGATGTCTACTACGCAACCTTCTCCTTGTAGACGTTGTTGGGCCTCCAAGTGCAGAGGTTTGTAGGACAGTAGCAAATTTCCCTCAAGTGGATGACCTAAGGTTTATCAATCCGTGGGAGGCGTAGGTTGAAGATGGTCTCTCTGAAACAACCCTGCAACCAAATAACAAAGAGTCTCTTGTGTCCCCAACACACCCAATACAATGGTAAATTGTATAGGTGCACTAGTTCGGCGAAGAGATGGTGATACAAGTGCAATATGGATGGTAGATATAGGTTTTTGTAATCTGGAATTATAAAAACAGCAAGGTAACTAATGATAAAAGTGAGCGTAAACGGTATTGCAATGCTAGGAAACAAGGCCTAGGGTTCATACTTTGACTAGTGCAAGTTCTCTCAACAATAATAACATAATTGGATTACATAACTATCCCTCCACATGCAACAAAGAGTCACTCCAAAGTCACTAATAGCGGAGAACAAACGAAGAGATTATGGTAGGGTACGAAACCACCTCAAAGTTATTCTTTCCGATCAATCCATTGGGCTATTCCTATAAGTGTCACAAACAGCCCTAGAGTTCGTAGTAAAATAACACCTCAAGACACAAATCAACCAAAACCCTAATGTCACCTAGATACTCCAATGTCACCTCAAGTATCCGTGGGTATGATTATACGATATGCATCACACAATCTCAGATTCATCTATTCAACCAACACAAAGTACTTCAAAGAGTGCCCCAAAGTTTCTACCGGAGAGTCAAGACGAAAACGTGTGCCAACCCCTATGCATAGGTTCATGGGCGGAACCCGCAAGTTGATCACCAAAACATACATCAAGTGGATCAATAGAATACCCCATTGTCACCACGGGTATCCCACGCAAGACATACATCAAGTGTTCTCAAATCCTTAAAGACTCAATCCGATAAGATAACTTCAAAGGGAAAACTCAATCCATTAAAAGAGAGTAGAGGGGGAGAAACATCATAAGATCCAACTATAATAGCAAAGCTCGCGATACATCAAGGTCGTGCCAAATCAAGAACACGAGAGAGAGAGAGAGATCAAACACATAGCTACTGGTACATACCCTCGGCCCCGAGGGTGAACTACTCCCTCCTCGTCATGGAGAGCGCCGGGATGATGAAGATGGCCACCGGTGAGGGATCCCCCCTCCGGCAGGGGGCCGGAACAGGGTCCCGATTGGTTTTTGGTGTCTACAGAGGCTTGCGGCGGCGGAACTCCCGATCTATTCTGTTCTCCGAAGGTTTTAGGGTATATGGGAATATATAGGCGAAAGAAGTCGGTAAGGGGAGCCACGAGGGGCCCACGAGGGTGGAGGGTGCGCCCCCTGCCTCGTGCTCTTCTCGTTGATCCCCTGACGTGCACTCCAAGTCTCCCGTATTGCTTTCTTTCCAAAAATAACTTTTCCGAAGGTTTCATTCCGTTTGGACTCCGTTTGATATTCCTTTTCTGCGAACACTTAAACAAGGGGAAAACAGAAACTGGCACTGGGCTCTGGGTTAATAGGTTAGTCCCAAAAATAATATAAAAGTGTTTAATAAAGCTAATAAACATCCAAAACAGAATATATAATAGCATGGAACAATCAAAATTATAGGAACGTTGGAGATGTATCAGGTGTGCATCCAACTCGCTTGCTCACGAAGACCTAGGGCAATTTGAGGAAGCCCATACTTGGAATATACAAGCCAAGTTCTATAATGAAAAAATTACACTAGTATATGAAAGTGACAATATAGGAGACTCTCTATCATGAAGATCATGGTGCTACTTTGAAGCACAAGTGTGGTAAAAGGATAATAACATTGCCCCTTCTCTCTTTCCTCTCATTTTTTATTTGGGCCTTCTCTCATTTTTGGCCTCTTTTTTTCGTCTGGAGTCTCATCCCGACTTGTGGGGGAATCATAGTCTCCATCATCCTTTCCTCACATGGGACAATGCTCTAATAAAGAAGATCATCACACTTTTATCTACTTACAACTCAAGAATTACAACTCGATACTTAGAACAAAATATGACTCTATGTGAATGCCTCCGGCGGTGTACTGGGATGTGCAATGAATCAAGAGTGACATGTATGAAAGAATTATGAACGATGGCTTTGCCACAAATACGATGTCAACTACATGATCATGCAAAGCAATATGACAATGATGGAGCATGTCATAATAAACGGAACGGTGGAAAGTTGCATAGCAATATATCTCGGAATGACTATGGAAATGCCATAATAGGTAGGTATGGTGGCTGTTTTGAGGAAGGTATATGGTGGGTTTATGGCACCGGCAAAAGTTGCGCGGCACTAGAGAGGCTATCAATGGTGGAAGGGTGAGAGTGCGTATAATCCATGGACTCAACATTAGTGATAAAGAACTCACATACTTATTGCAAAAATCTATTAGTTATCGAAACGAAGTATTATGCGCATGCTCCTAGGGGGATAGATTGGTAGGAAAAGACCATCGCTCGTCCCCGGCTGCCACTCATAAGGAAGACAATCAATAAATAAATCATGCTCCGACTTCATCACATAACGTTCACCATACGTGCATGCTACGGGAATCACAAACTTTAACACAAGTATTTCTCAAATTCACAACTACTCACTAGCATGACTCTAATATCACCATCTTCATATCTCAAAACAATCATAAGGAATCAAACTTCTCATAGTATTCAATGCACTTTATATGAAAGTTTTTATTATATCCCTCTTGGATGCCTATCATATTAGGACTAAATTTTTAACCAAAGCAAATTACCATGCTGTTTAAAGACTCTCAAAATAATATAAGTGAAGCATGATATTTCATTAATTTCTATAAAATAAAGCCACGGCCGTGCTCTAAAAAGATATAAGTGAAGCACTAGAGTGAAATTGCCTAGCTCAAAAGATATAAGTGAAGCACATAGAGTATTCTAATAAATCACGATTCATGTGTGTCCCTCTCAAAAGGTGTGTACAGCAAGGATGATTGTGGCAAACTAAAAAGCAAAGACTCATATCATACAAGATCCTCTAAGCAAAACACATATCATGTGGTGAATAAAAATATAGCCTCAAGTAAACTTACCGATAGACGAAGACGAAAGCGGGGATGCCTTCCGGAGCATCCCCAAGCTTAGGCTCTTGGTTGTCCTTGAATATTACCTTGGGGTGCCTTGGGCGTCCCCAAGCTTAGGATCTTGCCACTCCTTATTCCATAGTCCATCAAATCCTTACCCAAAACTTGAAAACTTCACAACACAAAACTCAACAGAAAATCTCATAAGCTCCGTTAGTATAAGAAAATAAATCACCACTTTTGGTACTGTTGTGGACTCATTCTTTATTTATATTGGTGTAATATCTCCTGTATTCCAACTTTTCCATAGTTCATAACCCCCGATACTACCCATAGATTCATCGAAATAAGCAAACTACACATAGAAAACAGAATCTGTCAAAAACAGAACAGTCTATAGCAATCTGGATATTTTGAATACTTTTGTAACTCCAAAAATTCTTAAACATTAGGACAACAGGGGAAATTTGTATATCAATCTTGTGTAAAAAATTCAGAATTCTATCATGCTTCTGTGATTTTTAAGAATTCTGGGACTGAGCGCAAAAGTTTCTGTTTTTCAGCAAGATCAAATCAACTATCACCGTAAGCCATCCCAAAGGTCTAACTTGGAACAAACACTAATTAAAACACAAAGACACAATCAGTACAGAGGTAATAATGTAAACTCACAAAAATAGAAAAGAAAAATATTGGGTTGTCTCCCAACAAGCGCTTTTCTTTAAAGCCTCTTAGCTAGGCATTGATAGTTTTAATGATGCTCACATTAAAGATAGCAATTGAAACATGAAGAGAGCATATTGTAGCATGTGAAAAGCAAGTTTAAGTGTAACATACTTCCTATGCGTAGGCATTTTATAAGCAAACAAATTATCAAGACAAGCAAAAACTAGCATATGCAAGGAAGAAGGAAGAAACAATAGCAATCTCAACATGAAGAGAGGTAATTTAGTAACATGAAAATTTCTACAACCATATTTTCCTCTCTCATAATAATTACATGTAGGAACATTAGCAAATTCAACAATATAGCTATCACATAACATATTCTCAACACGATCCAGATGCATGCGAAGTAGACACTCTTCCAAAATAGCGGGATTAACATTAACTAAAGTCATGACCTCTCCAAACCCACTTTTATCAAAAAAAATCATAGGATTGAACATACTCCAAAGTAGTGGGATCATTATTACCTAGAGTCGACACTCTTCCAAACCCACTTTAAGTATTATTGCAGACATATTCATCATGAGGCTTAAATAAATTTTCAATATCATAACAAGAATCACCCCAATCATGATCATTGCAACAAGTAGTGGACATAGCAAAATTAGCATCCCCAAGCTTGGGGTTTTGCATATTATTAGCACAATTGACATTAATATAATTTATAATAACATCATTGCAATCATGCTTTTGATTCAAGGAACTATCAAGTATGGGTGCAATAGCAATAATCCCATGTTTAACATAAGGAACTATAGCAAAATCATATCCATAAATATTGGCATCTTGGCCATAAGAATAGCAAGCATCATGTTCATCAAGGGATATTTCAATCAAATCATCAGAATCATAATTATCCATAGATTCATGCATATCATAATTTTCTTCCAAAGGAACGGTCATTCTCTCAATAAACTCCTTAACATAGGCATTATGAGCATAGTTTTCATAGGAATATTTAAGTATGTCGGAATTTTCAGATTTGTAGATAGTAATATCATACTTTTCAATCAAAGAAGCAACTTCATGAGCACCCTTAAAAGCAACAAATTCTTCAATTTGTTCAATATCATAGTAACTATAAACACCCTTTTCCTAAGAAGATAAGATTTCATTATCATTAAACTCACATAGGTAGGGAAGGTGTTTTTTAGGGTTCTTAGAGCAACAAGTAAAATCATAAATTTCACAAAGATTCCAAGCATAACACAGCAAATTGTTTATTTGATTCCATAAGAGTCTCCCTTTTTAAGACAAACGGTGACGCACAAATGAGCATGCTCATCTAAAGATTTTCCCTCAACTAAACTAGTTGGGGTTTCAGCACGAGCACATATAGGTCGAAGATGATCCAAGTATGTTTGGGATATAACTACTGAGTATAAACTGCCAGGAGGGGCCGGGTTATACCCATAATGAGTTATTCATATTGAAGCCCATAAAGACAAGGAGTATGGCGCTTTATGGAGGAGATTAACAAGAAGGCCCAAAAGCCCAAAGGCGGATTAGGGCCCATATATGTAAACCGCCATATGGTAGTTGACTTGTGTTGTAAGATAAGAAAGGGTAGAAACCGAGCCGGACACGTTTATGAGCCGGCCGGGATTATGTGAACCGCCGGGCGTCAACCTGTGTATATAAAGGGACGACCCGGTGGCGGTTTAGGGACAACGAACAACAACTCGAGAGCCAGGTCAAGCGGACTCGCTCCCTGGTCATCGAAACCCTAGAAATCCCACATCAACTGTATTAGGCCTGTACCTTCACCGCAAGGGGCCGAACCAGTATAAACTCCTTGCGTCCTTTGTCCCGCTTTAACCTCTTTAAGCTAACCCGTCGCGATGGCTCCATGACTAAGTCCTCACACTAGGACATCTGCCGTGACAAAACCACGACAGTTGGCGCCCACCGTGGGGCTATTACACGATGGTTTCAAGTTCTTAGAGGGCAGCTTCGAAGGGCTCAAGGGATACGCTGTGGGACGGATGACCAAGAGTCATCGCGGCAAGCTCTACATCGACGATACAGGCTAGGGCCCCGTTGCCGGCTCAATTAAGTACGGGTATCGGGTCCCCTTCGGCGGTATCCATGTTTTCATTGGCAAGATCGGCGAACCGGGCCCTGAGCCGGACATCTGCACCGACATCGTCGAAACGGCTCAGTGTGCGAGAACTGCCCGGGTTCAACCTGCCATGAAGCGTGCCTTCGTGGG
The DNA here is from genome assembly GCF_002575655.3 of Aegilops tauschii subsp. strangulata. Classification (NCBI taxonomy): domain Eukaryota; kingdom Viridiplantae; phylum Streptophyta; class Magnoliopsida; order Poales; family Poaceae; genus Aegilops; species Aegilops tauschii. The sequence goes on along the minus strand of NC_053036.3, from coordinate 132,485,810 downwards.
AGTTATCCACGGAGCAGAATCTGAGGATAGATCGGAATCTGGTGGTGAAACCGTCATTTACTCTGATGACGAGTCATCTACCGGAGAGACCGAGTCATTGTACCGACTGCAAGATGGCCGGTTTGGGGGCTGTTCCGATGGCGACAGTATTCCGGACCCCTTCGATCCGCCGAGCCGGGTTGCGATCTTCATGGCCGGTACACAGCCTGCGCGGCACTCTTTGACTGCATCGGTGATGATCTCTGGGTCAGCAGCGGCGACAGCTGCCGGGGCAGGAGGCCCTGTGCGACCGTCGGCTCAGGTTTTGTCTAACTTATTCGACGCTTTGGCAACACTGCTGGCGGCAGAAGTTAACCCTGCGAATCAGGATGAGCATAACGCGGAAATCGCGAAAGTGAAGGATCAGATAGCTCAAGCCAAGGCAGACCTGGCAGCGGAGGACACCAGGATGGCTGCAGAGTGGGCTGAGTTGGATGCACAGGCTTACCGGCTTATGTTGGATCAGAACGCGTCCAATGATGTCATGAGGAGAAGGTACCGGTCTCACCTGCCTCCGGTTTATGAGGCAAGGAATCTCTTTAACACGCCAGGAGCAGGGACCAGTAACCAGCAAGTGGTAAACCGGGTGGAGGCACCTGGAGCGGGGGCGCCGGTCCAGCCGCGCACAATGGATCCGCCTCGTCAGAATATCCCGTCACAACATGTATTGACACCTCTGGGTCATTACTCCAACCCCTTGGATAACATAGTCGCTGCTGCTTCACGATTGGTGGCCCTCCCAGTCGAAGGCGAGTCCCCTGTAGCGTTTGAGACGCGACAGGCTAGGGAGCTCCTTCAGACAGCTTTGACTCAGCAGCAGGCTTATTCATACAGCCGCGAGAGGATTCATTCCACCCCCGCCCAAGCCGGAGTTACAGCAGGCACATTGATGAACCGGCCGTGTCAAGCAGTGCGCGGAACCGTAACCCGCCTCGAGGGCATAACCCGGTGGGTGGTGGCGCTAATGCTCAGGACATGGTGGACCATGGTAGGGCACGTCGAGAAGCCGAGTTAGCAGCTCAGTACGTGGCTCGTCAGATTACTCCGGATCGTCCAACGACCTCGGTGGAACCAGGTGTTGCTTTCAGTTCTTTGGGAGTACCGTGTCTTGCCCCGGCTCTACGTAATGTGCGGCTGCCTAAGGATTTCAAAGGTCCTCGTAAAGTACCCAATTACACTGTTGACTTACCTCCCGAGTCATGGATTGAGAGCTATGAAATGGCGATGGAAATGCTGGACGTTAGCGATGATGCATGCGCTAAATACTTCACCATGATGTTGGAAGGAACATCGCGCACTTGGCTGAAAAGTTTGCCAGCTAACTCCATTGGGTCATGGGCCGAGTTAAAGGCCCGGTTTATCCAAAATTTCAAGGACACGTGCAAGCAGCCCATGTCAATTGTGGGCTTAGCCGCCTGTGTCCAAGAAGAAGGTGAATCGACAACCCATTGGGTGCGCCGGGTTTCGGAAATCTTGCATTCATCGGACCGCATCAATGCCGATACAGCAGTCTTAACGTTGGAGGGCAATTGCCGGTTCACGCCTCTGAAGCTGAAGCTGGGACGGCTCAAGCGTCACTGCAATGACATGGGAATGCTTATGGCAGCTCTGGTTAAGTATGCCAACTCTTATAGTACCAAGGACCCCGAGTCTGAGGATGAAAAGCCGGGAAAGGGAAAGAAGAACGGCAGCACCAAAGGGCAGCAGCATAACCCGGCGGGCCATGAAAACAATGGTAAGCGTAAGGCGGATAACAGTTTAGATTTTGTGGCTAACACCAACACGCAGAATAATGGTCAGCGTCGTAAGGGTAAACCGCCCCCGCGGAGTGGAGGATCAGGTGTCAATCTTGAGCGCCTGTTAAACCAGCCTTGCCCAAGGCACGGGACGCAAGAAAGGCTAGCTACGCACCTCTGGAAGGATTGCTTTATTATGCGGGAGTTAAAAAACTCGGTTCTTTTCCAATATGATCATGGACCGCCCAGCGGTTTAGGACCCGGGTCTCATGGGCCAGGTTATGGTGGAGGCAGTTATGGCTCAGGATTTCAAGGTAATCAAAGCGGACATGGCAATCAAGGCAGTCAGGGCAACCAGGGTGGTTATAATCATCAGGGGAGTCAGCAGCAGCTACAGTCAGGTTACTAGAGCAACCCAAAGCAGTTGAATAGTGGGCAGTATCATGTCTTCACCACTAGCCTGTGCAAGCGTGATCAGAAGCTTCATAAAAGGGCAGTGAACTCCGTTGAACCGGCAGTGCCCCGTTACTTGCGTTGGTCTGAACAGCCCATTGTGTGGAGTCGAGAGGATCATCCGCCCCAGGTTGATAATCCGGGTCATCTGGCATTGGTGGTGGCGCCTCAGGTTGGAGGGTATAAGTTCACCAAGGTGCTCATGGATGGAGGGAGCAGTATCAACATCATTTATTATGAAACCTTCCGTCGCATGGGGTTGACAGATAAAATCATAAACCATCAAACACCTTTCCATGGTGCGGTGCCTGGTAAATCGGCGTATCCAGTTGGTAAGATAGCTCTGGAGGTTGCTTTTGGAGATGATCATGATTCAAGATCAGAGACATTGACTTTTGAAGTGGTGAAAATCAAGAGCCCATATCATGCCCTGTTCGGACGGCCGGCTTATGCTAAGTTTATGGCAAGGCCCTGTTATGTTTATCTACAGCTCAAGATGCCGGGTCATAAGGGGACCATCACAGTACATGGGAGTCGTCGGATTACTTTGGAATGTGAGGAAGGTGATGCGGCTTATGCTGAGTCGGTTTGTGCGACAGAAGAGTTGAAGTTTTATAAGGACAATGTTGACCCGGCGGATATGACTTCTTTGAAAAAGCCAACTACAGAGCATGATCCGGCCTTGAAGTTTAAATCAGCTGATGAGACTAAGCTAGTTGATTTTGTTCCTGGCGATTCATCCAAGCAGTTCATCATCAATGCTAATCTGGATCCGAAATAGGAAAGCGCGCTCATCGAGTTCATCCGTGAGAACCGGGACATCTTCGCATGGAAGCCTTCTAACATGCCAAGTATACCGAGGGAACTCGCTGAGCACACTCTTAACATTGATCCTAAGTTTAAACCGGTTAGGCAGTTTCTCCGCCGCTTCAATGAAGAGAGGCGTAAGGCTATTGGTGAGGAGGTAGCCCGGCTCTTGGCGACTGGGTTTATCATTGAAGTATTTCATCCTGAGTGGTTGGCTAACCCGGTGCTGGTACTTAAGAAGAATGGCACCTGGCGCATGTGTGTGGACTACACGGATTTAAAGAAGGCTTGTCCAGCTGATCCTTTTGCTCTTCCTCGTATTGATCATATTATTGATGCGACGGCGGGTTGTGAACGTTTGAGCTTTCTGGATGCTTATTCTGGTTATCATCAGATCAAGATGGCAGTTAAGGACCGGGAGAAGACAACTTTTATAACTCCCTTTGGAGCCTTCTGCTATGTGTCTATGCGTTTTGGGCTCAAGAGTGCCCAGGCGACTTATCAGCGCTGTGTGCAGAATTGTCTTCATAATCAGATTGGGCGCAATGTTCATGCTTATGTGGATGATACTATGGTGAAGTCCAGGAAAGAGGAGACGTTAATAGATGATTTGAAGGAAACTTTTGATAATCTCCGGGTTTATAAGATGATGCTTAATCCGGCCAAGTGTGTCTTTGGTGTACCGGCAGGCAAGCTCTTGGGTTTTCTGGTGTCTAACAGGGGCATTGAAGCTAATCCGGAAAAGATCAAGGCTATCTCGTCTCTGGCTAAACCGGCGTGTATCAACGATGTTCAATGTCTGGCGGGTCGTATTGCAGCACTGAGCCGGTTTATCAGCCGGTTAGGAGAGAAGGCTATCCCTCTGTATCAGATGATGAAGAAGACAGACAACTTTGTCTGAAGTGATGCTGCTAATGCGGCGTTTGAGGACTTGAAGAAGCAGTTAGCCGAGCCACCTGTCCTTGTTGCTCCGGTCGATAAAGAGCCGATGTTGTTATATGTGGCTGCCAATGCCCGGGCTGTCAGTGTGGCCATTGTGGTAGAGCGCAAGGAGGCTGGGAAGGAGTATACGGTTCAACGGCCGGTTTATTATATCAGTGAGGTGCTTATTGAGTCCAAACAGAGGTACCCACATTGGCAGAAACTGGTGTATGGAGTTTTCATGGCGAGCCGGAAGCTTAAGCAGTATTTTCAGGGTCATCCCATCACTATGGTCAGTTCTGCCCCTTTGGGAGATATAATCCAAAACAGGGAAGCAACTGGCCGGGTTGCCAAGTAGGCCATTGAGCTTGGACCTCACGGGTTAAAGTATATGCCTCATACGGCGATCAAGTCCCAGGCGCTTGTGGATTTCATCAATGACTGGACAGAGTTGCAGACGCCGGAAGAAAAGCCGGATAACACTTATTGGACCATTCATTTTGATGGGTCCAGGCAATTGGAGGGCTCGGGGGCTGGAGTCGTGTTAACTTCCCCACGAGGTGATAACTTTTGTTATGTTCTCCGTTTAATGTTCCCTTGCACTAACAATGCAGCTGAATATGAGGCTTTACTCCATGGTCTTCGAATGGCTAAGGAGATGAATTTAAGCCGGGTTAAGTGCTTTGGTGACTCGGACCTGGTGGCCCAACAAGTGTCTGGTACTTGGGATTCCAAGGACCCGCTCATGGCAGCGTATCGTCGAGAGGTGGATATTGTGGCTGGTCACTTCAAAGGTTACCAGGTTGACCATGTGGACCGGCGAAAGAACGAGGTGGCGGACGCTTTAAGCCGTTTGGGTTCCCAACGTAAACCGGTGCCACCCAATGTTTTTCTGGATGTTTTGCATAACCCGTTGGTCAAGCTACCTACAGAGGAGGATTTGGCTATTCCTGACCCGGAGGCTTAGTTGGTGGCGGCTCTTCACGTTATCCTAGATTGGACAGTCCCATATTTGGCATATATGACCCGGGGCGAGTTGCCCGAGGATGAAACTTTGGCCAGGCAGATAATCCGGCGATCCAAGTCAATGACCATTGTCAATGGAGAATTGCATCATTGCAGTGTGACAGGGGCATTTCAGCGTTGCGTATCTCAAGAAGAAGGCTGTGAGATTTTGTGCCAGATCCACGAAGGGGATAGTGGTCACCACGCCGGTTCAAAGTCCTTGGTAGCCAAAGCCTTTCGTCATGGCTTCTATTGGCTGACGGCTCATGCTGATGCCGAAGACTTGGTAAAAAAGTGTGATGGCTGTCAAAAGTTTTCACGTCGAGCTCATGTTCCGGCTCAGGAATTGAGGATGATTCCAATCACTTGGCCGTTTGCAACTTGGGGGCTGGATATGGTCGGACCCTTTAAGAGGTCCAAGGATAAGAAGACCCACCTTCTGGTGGCAGTTGATAAGTTCACTAAGTGGGTGGAGGCCGAGCCAGTCGGTAAGGGTGATGCGGCCACGGCAGTTCAGTTCATCAAGAAGGTGATTTTCCGGTTTGGCTTTCCACACAGCATCATAACTGATAATGGCACTAATCTGTCCAAGGGTGCTATGATTTTTTTTGTCAACGAGAGCACATCCGGCTTGACGTATCATTAGTGGCTCACCCCCAATCTAATGGTCAAGCGGAGAGAGCTAATCAAGAGATCCTGAGAGGCATCAAGCCTCGGCTTATGGTTCCTTTACAACGGACACCGAGTTGTTGGGTGGAGGAGTTACCTTGTGTGTTATGGAGCATCAATACCACGCCCAACAGATCTACAGGTTACACACCTTTTTTCATGGTTTACGGAGGAGAGGCAGTTCTCCCTAGTGACATCCGTCATGACTCACCCCATGTGGCGGCTTATGTTGAAGCTGACAATGAGAAAGCATGTCAGGAAGCACTTGACCTGTTAGATGAGGAGTGTGATATTGCAGCGGCTCGTTCGGTGATTTACCAGCAAGATCTGCGTCGTTATCACAGCCGTCGGGTTAAAACGAGAACTTTTCAAGAAGGCGATCTGGTACTCTGGCTCATCCAGGATCAGACTGATATGCACAAGTTATCCCCGCCTTGGGAAGGACCTTTTGTGGTCAGCAAGAATCTGCACAACGGGTCATACTACCTTATCGATGTTTGAGAGCACAAAGACTCACGTAAATCGGAGGAGGAGACCCACCGGCCGTGGAATATCGCTCATCTTCGGCCTTACTACACCTGAGCCATAGGCTCCTCTTATGTACATATTCTTGACAATGTATATATTATGATGATCAATATAATAAACCGGCATCCCTGCTGAAGCGAGGCTGCTACCCTTGAGCACTGTGTTGGTTTTCCCTTGAAGAGGAAAGGGTGATGCAGTAAAGTAGCGTAAGTATTTCCCTCAGTTTTTTAGAACCAAGGTATCAACCAGTAGGAGACCACGCTCGAGTCCCACGCACCTACACAAACAAATAAGAACCTCGCAACCAACGCGATAAAGGGGTTGTCAATCCCTTCACGGTCACTTACGAGAGTGAGATCTGATAGAGATGATAAGATAATATTTTTGGTATTTTTATGGTAAAGACTAAAAGTAAAGAAAGCAAAATAAACGGCGCCAGAAATAGCTTGTTGTCGAGAGATTAATATGATGAAAAATAGACCCCGGGGCCATAGGTTTCACTAGTGGCTTCTCTCAAGATAGCATAAGTATTACAGTGGGTAAACGAATTACTGTCGAGCAATTGATAGAATTGAGCATAGTTATGAGAATATCTAGGTATGATCATGTATATAGGCATCACGTCCGTGACAAGTAGACCGACTCCTGCCTGCATCTACTACTATTACTCCACACATCGACCGCTATCCAGCATGCATCTAGAGTATTAAGTTCATAAGAACAGAGTAATGCTTTAAGTAAGATGACATGATGTAGAGGGATAAACTCATGCAATATGATATAAACCCCATCTTTTTATCCTCGATGGCAACAATACATACGTGTCGTTTCCCTTTCTGTCACTGGGATCGAGCACCGCATGATTGAACCCAAAGCTAAGCACTTCTCCCATTGCAAGAAAGATCAATCGAGTAGGCCAAACCAAACTGATAATTCGAAGAGACTTGCAAAGATAGCCAATCATACATAAAAGAATTCATAGGAGATTCAAATATTGTTCAGAGATAATCTTGATCATAAACCCACAATTCATCGGATCTCGACAAACACACTGCAAAAGAAGATTACATCGAATAGATCTCCAAGAAGATAGAGGAGAACTTTGTATTGAGATCCAAAGAGAGAGAAGAAGCCATCTAGCTAATAACTATGGACCCGAAGGTCTGAGGTAAACTACTCACACATCATCGGAGAGGCTATGGTGTTGATGTAGAAGCCCTCCGTGATCAATGCCCCCTCCGGCGGAGCGCCAGAAAATGCCCCAAGATGGGATCTCATGGGTACGGAAGGTTGCGGTGGTGGAAATAGGGTTTTTGCTCCGTATATGATGTTTCCAGGATATATGGGTATATATAGGAGGAAGAAGTACGTCAGTGGAGCAACGACGGGCCCACGAGGGTGGAGGGCGCACCCAGAGGGGTAGGCACGCCCCCCTGCCTCGTGCCTTCCTCGTTGATTGCTTTACGTAGACTCCAAGTCCTCTGGATCACGTTTGTTCTGAAAATCATGTTCCCTAAGGTTTCGTTCCGTTTGGAGTCAGTTCGATATCCTTTTCCTTCGAAACACTGAAATAGGCAAAAAAACAGCAATTTGGGCTGGGCCTCCGGTTAATAGGTTGGTCCCAAAAATAATATGAAAGTGTATAATAAAGCCCATTAATCATCCAAAACAGAATATAATATAGCATGGAACAATCAAAAATTATAGATACGTTGGAGACGTATCAGAGGCCTCTGCTGTTTTTTCCTTCAAAGGTTTTTGGTTACATGGGGGCTCCTGTTTATAAAGCGAAGTTCTGATTGCCCATTGATCCGGCTCAAAGCCTGTATATAAAAAAACTTGGGGGCTTGTTACCCAAAGTAAAAAGGGGCCAAAGAGAGTGTTGCAAAAGCACAACTCAAACATAGGCACCCATTGAGCACAGCTCACAATATTACTCGGGGGCTCTTTGCTTCTACAAGAACAAAGAGTCTATAACCTTGTAATAGGCTATAAAAGCCAGGCTTGGAAGCCAGGTGTATTCACCTAAAACCCCAGGTTATCCTGCCTTTTTAAGTAAGCCACTCCGCCCAGGTAATCCTGGTAAGACCCGTCGAACGTTTGACAAGTCAATCTTATAAAGACCCTGTGTCGGATGTGGGGTTCCGGCAAAACCCTTAAGGTTCGAACTCTGGGGTGCGCGCGAAGTTCTTTCCCTCCTACCGATCTACGCCCTAGCTCGCTAAGATCTCGCGGACGAACTCGACGAACTCACAACATGGAAAGACACGAGATTTATACTAGTTCGGGCCACCGTTGTGGTGTAATACCCTACTCCAGTGTGTGGTGGTGGATTGCCTCTTGGGCTGATGAAGAACAGTACAAGGGGAAGAATAGCCTCCTGAGGTTGAGGTGTTCTTGTGCTCTGTGGACTTGTGGATGAGAACTCGATCCGTCCCCCCACTTCTGTGGTGGCTAGCTCTACTTATATGAGCCCTGGTCCTCTCCCCAAATATTGAGCGGGAAGGGAGCCAACAACGGCGGGCAAATTTGAAAGGGGACAGCTAGTACAAGCTATCCTGACAAAAGCGGTCTTCGCCTGCAAAAGGCTATGGTGGTGACGCCGTCTTGGGCTCCACGGTGACCTCCGTCTTGCCGTCCTACTGGTCTTGGTCTCATTGCACCGATATGGCAACCTTTGCCTGATGCCTCGGTAGTCCGCGCCTGCGCCTGCCTCCTTAGCACCAAAGAGGAAACAAGGACGCTGCGCGTGCTGGCACCCGCCTGGTGTCGATCGTCATGGCTCACGTCACGAGAGCCTCGTGAGGTTTGCCCCGCCTTGATATCTCCGCTCCTCACGAGGTAGCCTAGTGAGGCCGCTCCCGAGGAGGTCTTGCGCCGTCCGCCTCGCGAGGCTTGGCCCCTCGCGAGGGTCTTGAATGCTTTGTTGGTGAAGATGGGCCGTATAGGCCCGCTAGCATAGCCACGCCGTGGGCCGCAGGCAGGCAAGTCTGGGCACCCACATTCCCAGAACGCCGACAGTAGCCCCCGGTCCCAAGGTGCGCTCGGGCTTGGCTTCGCGGCGAAGCCAAGGGTCATGTACGGAGCGCCGCGGGGCCCCAAAGCCTGCGGCCTCGGTCGACGCGTGGCGGCTGATTGGACGTGGGCGTCTCCACTTCCCCACGCTGCCTTTGAATTCGCCTGGCTATGCGGCCCCCGTAGTCTACGCAGTTATTCCTCCTTCCCCCGTGTCTTACTTCCCCAATCTCTCTGCTTCCTCGAGACTTTGCTCCTCCTCTCCGATCTGACTTGCCCCCTGCCAACTCCATCGCCATGGCGCCGAAACCAGCGGACAAGGGGAAGAAACCCTTGTCTTCGCCGAGCGCGCCTCCGGCCGTCGAGCCGGCGCTCGGCCGACCCCGGGTGCTCAACGACGAGGCCATGGACAAGGTGCGTCCAATGCTCGCTTCCAGCTTCAACGAGTGGGGAGAGACGGTGGCTTGGCCCGCGTCTCGCACTCGCATGGCCCAGGCTGCCACTAAGGTCCCAATATTCATAGATGCCCTCTGGGCTGGCCTGATTCCTCCCTTCTCCGCCTTCTTCAACGCGGTGCTCGAGCATTATTAGATCCACATGCTGCATCTCGACCCCCAATCTGTGACCCTTCTCGCTGTCTTTGCCTTTTTGTGCGAAGCCATGATGGGCATCACTCCTTCAGTGGCCTTCTTCCGCCATTTCTTCTCATTGCATCTAACTGACCCTCGTCAGAGCTCGGGATGCGTGAGTTTCCAGGCCGTGGCCGCGACGGCGGGCGCGGGGATTGACTTTGAGCTTCCTTCATCCACGAGCGAGTTCCATACACGATGGGTGTTTGTCGACGCCGGTGTGCTTAGTCCTCTGCTCCATGCTCCGGCGGGGCCTGCTGTTCCAAACTCCGGTTGGGGTCATCAGGAGCTTATGAGCTCCCGCCTCGCTCTTGTCTGGGCCAGGCTGAGGAGATTGAAGGACCGCGGCGTGACCGCGCCTATGGTGGTGAAGGAGTTCGTCAAGCGCCGAGTCGCTCCGCTTCAGCGCCATTCCCGCCTGATGTGGGCCTTGCTCAGCAGTCAGGACCACATGAGGTTTCAAGAGGAAGGGCTTCCTCTTAAGACGTGGGAGACAGTGCTTATGGTCCTGACGGGCACCCCTCTTCCGGACGACATGCCCAGGAAGAGCTGTCTGCTGTACCATTGCGAGAATAAGGATGCGTTTGCCGTTAGCATGCCCCCCTTTGATGTGTGGGCCTGCGCCCGATTGGTCTGGTGGGGCCCAGCGAGAACCCCGTCGACGTGGTCCCCTTCCTCGCCGCCGGTGCCGAGCTCGTCCCATGTGAGGGTGCAGGAGGGCGAGCTTCGATGAAGGCCGGCGGCCCAAGCGCTGAAGAGCACATGCCGCGCGATGACCTGGGGGCGTCGTCCTCGGGAGCTCGCGATCCCTCCCCTGGGGCGTCGGTTACTGAGGCGACGCAGCATGGGGTTCCCAAGGTTAAAGTCCCCGAAGCCTCGGGAGGTCGTAGCGAGATAGCGCCCGACTGTTCACCACAGCCAGGCACCCCTGAAGTTGTTCCTCCAAGCTCTTCTTTGGCCCCGCCTCGCACCAGCCGCCACGTCCAGTGCTTCGGTCGGCTTTGCGTGGACTTCGAGGAGCTCCACAAGAGGAAAGGATCCCCGAGTAGCAATAGCATCTTCGGGCCATTGAAGCGGCGAAAGTACTTTGCTATCGACGAGTAAGTACTGCACCTTGTGATTTCTTGATTGCTGCTTTCCTTCCTGACGCTAGCTCTTCAGGACCCCTTCTGCCAGGGCCGTTCGGTCCCTCATGAAGCAATCCTCGCCTTCCTCGGCACCCCCGCTGGCCGTGTGCACCCCGAGCCTGCACGCCGCGCCCGGAACCGGGTCGGCAATGGGGGTGCGCTCGCCTTCATGGAGCCTTGAATCTGTGGCTTCGCTGCCCTTCCCGCACGGTCTGGCTTGGAGCCTGGCGGGCGTTCCCCGGTCTCCTCCTCTGGTTATGGACAACAACTGGTTGACTTCGACCTTCGGCTCCTCCTCAAGCAGCCGGCCGCGTTCGGCCGGAGCTTCTCACGAGGTCGGGCCGGCGCCTGGAGTGGCTCCAGCCCCCAGCCCCCTGCCGAGAGGCGGTGCGCCACTTGATGTCCCGCCTGTAGCCCCCGAGGTGGAGGACGAGGTGGGCCGTGCGTTCGAATCCGAGCGCGGGCGAAGCATCGTTCGCCATGAGCTCTTCCAGGAGGCGATGGGCGCGATGAGCCGACTTGGTGAAGAACTTGCGGGCGTCGACTCGCGCCTTGAAGCTGAAGGTCTTCATCTGGTGGAGGAACGGCGTAAGCTGAGGGTGGCCATCAATCTTGGCCGCTATCAGCGTGATCTCGACAATGCGAAGGCCGAGGCGTCCCTCAAGGTTTCCCGCGAAGCTTGCTCCCGAGCCTTGGATGAGGCTCGCGAGGCTGACCGTCGTCGCGAGGCTGCGGAGAATAGCGCGTGGGAGCTCTAGGCCTGGAGTGCGTCCCTCGAGCAGCAGGTGGATGCGCGCAGGGCCGCCCTTGCGTCGCTGAGGGGGATGCCCGCAGAGGAAGAGGAGGTCCGGAGGCGCTGGCTCTGGAAGCCGTGGAGCGCAGCCTTGAGCTCGAACAACTGGAGACGAGGGACCATCAAGTTGCTCAGGAGGAAGATGTTGTCGGGGCTCGCGAGGCCAGGGTCCAGGAGGAAGTCGACCGCCGGGTGGCCGAGGTTCACGCAGACCTGGAGGGTAGGTACGACTTGAAGCTGAAGCTCGCAGGAACGGAGGATGCGGGCAGGGCCGCTGCCCTCAGGCCCAGGTTGGACAAGGCGGAGAGGCGTGGGGAGGCCACGGCTGCCGCCCTGGTTACGGCGCAGGCGGAGTTGGCCTCCGCCCGCGCCGAGCTGCTCTCTCTTCGGAAACGGGTTGATGACGCCGAGGCCGTCGCCTGGCAAAACAGGGAGGAAGTGCTCCAACGACGGACGCTGGAGCGCGAGCACGCCCCCATGCTTCAGGACCTCCGGAACAGGGCTAATACTGCCCTGGGCCATATCTGCGATGAGAATGCATCACACCCCCACTCGAATGACTACGCCAGCCACCTGATCTTCTTCATCGACGTGGTGACGCGCCAGGAAGCCCGGTCCGACAAGGCTCGCCGGCTCGTGGAGGAGAGGAGTCGGGGTCTGCTCGGGCGCGCGTTCTCCCGCGTCTTCAGCCACCTCAAGAACACCTTCCCTGACTTCGACTTCGACGCCGCCATTGCCCCCTTACCACAGGCCGTCCGGGGCGACCTGGAGCTGTCGGAGTAAATGGCCATGGGTAGCCTAACCGACTCCCCCTGGCTCTTCGAGAAATTACCAGGCCAATCGAGCCTTCAAGCATCCAGAGCATGGGGCCGCCTTCCTCTGGCCGGCTATCACCAAGGCCGACTACCAGAAGGCGACCCGGCCTCAAAAGCCTTCCCGAAGAGAGCTACGAGATGGCCGACTCCAGGAAGCCGGCCCCAAGAGGACTGACTCCCAGAAGCCGGCCATGAAGAAGGCCGACTCCCAGAAGCCGGCCAAGACTGCACCCACCAGGGCTGCACCCACATAACGGTGATAAGACGGGGCGTGGCCGCAGTACAGCCTGCCACCCCCGAATCCCGGAGCATGCAAGACCACAGTGCGCCGTACGGGTCAGCCATCCCCCGTCCGGCGCGGCACTGTAGCCATGTTGACCGTGACGTCACCCACAACAGGCGCTAGTATGGCCCGTGGGTGGTGGGCCCCTTCAGCCAGAGAGACGCCCGAAGGCGGCCCGGCTTCCCCTAGTCGGCCTGGGGCATAGCCGGCTCCCAATAGCCGGCTACCTCCCTCCCTCGAAGTATGTGCATCATTAAGGAGACAAGACAAGGTGAGGCTACAGTGAGAGCCCGCCAGGCGGGGGCACTGTAGCCACGCTTACCTCGACAAAGCCCTCCCAGGTGGTGGGGCCGGCCTGTCGGCCAAGAGGCCGGCAGCTGGCGGGACCCACCAGTCGGCGGGCCCCAACGGCCGGCGGAGAAGCCGGCGAGCACAGACACTGACGGCTGGGACCCGCACCTAGCCGGATTACCATTGTACCCCTGGGGGGTAGGCCTATATAAACCCCCCAGGTCACCCATGCAAAGGGTTGATCTCTAAGATAGTTTTAGCCACCACGTAGAGGGAAGAGGAGAGCTAGCCTTGCCTTTCTTCCTCCTCTAGCCAAACAGCTCAAGGAGCACTTGTAGCTACTTGTGTTGATCTAGTGATCATGCGGAGACCCCGCAGAGCAGGACTAGGGGTGTTATCTCCATGGAGAGCCCCGAACCTGGGTAAGATTCGCCGACGTGCATGTCTTCGCCTTATCGCGTTTCTAGGCACCGACGATGTCTTACTGGCTCCCACAATGATAAGCCACCCGTTGGCATATGTTGCACCTACCACCCGACATTTGGTGCCCACCGTGGGGCCAGGTGCACCGTCGTCCGGAGACCTGTTCTGGACGGGAACCCTTTTCCTCCCCCGCGAGCGTAGCCAGCCCGCTACGCCCGATGGCGCTTGCCCTGACGCGCTGCAAGGCGTCGACGACGCCTGCGCGGCGAGCTGCCTCTCCGATCTTCTTGGAGAGACTCGCATCTCTGACGAGCCAGCGTCCGACGCGGGCACATACTGCCCCGAGAGCCGCCTCGTCAGCCTCCTCGACCAGCTTCACGTCTCCAGCGAGCTTGCTGTGGACTTGGAGACGGTCGGCTCCACCGACCCGATGCTTGTCGACTCCGACACGGCATCGCTTGACGCCTTCCCCACCAATATGGTGATCATCGACGACCCTCTCCCTCGAGCCGACAGTGGCAGCAGCGCTGTCACTAAGGTGCTGGTCATCAGCCACGGCGCCGTCTCGGGCGAGAACGCCCACGATGCCCTACAAGCGGCGCTGCACGACTTGTCCGTCCCCATCCCGGCAGACGCCGACGCCGAGACTCTGGAGGCGCGCCGCCTCGCCCTCATCGCGGAGGGCCAGAAGATAGCATCCATGAGACGCCTCATTGAGGCTCACCAGCGCGAAGTCGACCGCGCCGCCTTTGGTACGCCGCCTCCTGGCGGGCTGAGCCGAGCCAGCCTCGTCAAGAAGCGCGGCGCGGCCATCCCCAGCATGCTGGGAGCAAACCGCCCAGTCTACGCCACGCCACTCGAGAACCTGCGTACCGCTCAGGCGGCCATAGACGAGCTGAACGGGCTGGGGGCTGATGAGCTCCCCTACATGACTAGACGCATCCAGCAGCTGATCGACGCGGCCGCAGAACAACATGAAGCCGGCGCCCACGCTGAGAGTCATCCCCCACGCCGAGAACACGCCGCGACATCCCGGACGCCAACTGCAAGCGGCGCTCGCGCAAGAAAAGACAAGGAGCCGGCTGCTAGCCGCAGCCGGACTCGGGTCACCATTGAGCGCGACGCAGAAGGCCGCCCCCGAGCGGTGGAACGACAAGGCAATCCGCCTCCCCCCCCGCCTCATGGGGAGAGATATCCCACCCCGCCGCCTATCACGCATCCGACTCTCGGCGGCCGACTAGGCCACCGCGAAGGAGTCGGCGAGAATGATGCCCGCCACCGGATCGACCGCCTAGCGCGATCCCTGGCGCTAGAAGAAGAAGATGATGTCGGCCCGCCTTGCTTTGGCCCCTGCATCCGCGACGAGCCCTTCCCCAAAGGGTTCTCACTCCCAAGAGACACACCAAAATACAACGGCTCTGTGAAGCCGGAGGATTGGTTAATCGACTACTCTACCGCAGTCAGCATAGCAAACGGCAACAGGCGCATTAACGTGAAGTACGTCCCTCTCATGCTTCAAGGCACGACACGCACCTGGCTGAACAGCCTCAGGCCCTACAGCGTCAACAGCTGGCTAGACTTCACGGAAGTCTTCGTCCGCAACTTCACCAGCACAAGCTCTCGGCCCCTTGGGAAGGCCCATTCATCATCAGCAAGGCCCTAGGCAACGACTCCTACTACCTGATCGACGCACAGAAGTTGAAGGCACGCAAGAGGGATGATTCCGGCAAGGAGTCGGAACGACCATGGAACGCCAATCTCCTGAGAAGATTTTACAGTTAAAAGCAGTATGTATCACGCTACCTTTTTGTATTAAGTACAAGACAACGGGCCCCCCGAGGCGCACTCGGGGACTACCCTCTTTTTATCTATGAATGACGAGTGTCAAACCCATGAATGTACTATTACATTTGATTTTCTATCTGGCACCGGGTTCGACTAGTCGGCCCGGGGACTTGCCGCCTTGAGTTATATTAAAGTTCTACCTGCAGTCAGACAAGTAGTGTGCCAGCACCCGAGCCCTCTCTTGTTGAAAGTCGCAGCTCGAAGAACCGACTGACCGACTGGCAAGAGCCAAAGGCAGGAAAGGATGCCCACACGAAAAATGGCTAAGGACTAATGAACCTATATAACACAAGCCGGCCTCCCAGCACGCCAACCGGCTGTCAGAACAGCCGGCTGGCCGGCTACCCATTCACTTTGCTACAATCCAAGAAAGCTAGAGTACTTGCCCTCCCAACCGGCCAAGCATTTCTCCAGCCACAGACTGCAGAGCAGCTGTCCGACTAGGAAGGCGGCGACCAAGGCAGGGCGGCAAAGGAAACAGCCAAAGGATGAAAAGCAAGAACAATGGGAAGCCAAACACATGCATGCTTATATTTACACATAAGGCCTTCAACAGGCCGGCAGTCAACATAGTTTTAATACACCCCCAGTGGGTGGAACTGCGCAAATTTAACAAAATATTGTTCAAAAAGTAATAAAACAGGAAAGTAAAGGCGACAGACTAGGCTAAGGGCGCAATAGGCGAGCCGGGCTGCTCGGTGGAAACGGCAGCGCCGGCTGGAGGAGTGGCCGGCTGGCGAGTCTCGGCTTGATCATCGCCGGCAGCAGGCGGTGCGCTCGCACGCGCCTTGTTGCTGGAGGCACGGTCAAGCTGAGGCTGGCCGGCTGCTCCACCATCTGGCACGGCGTCTTCACCATCCTCCTCCTCGCCCTCGTCACTGGAGTCGATCTCCTCCGCCGAGTCCTCGCCATCTGCTGGGTTCAGCCCGAACCACTCCTCCGGCTGAGCAACGCCGTTATCATCCACCTCAGGAGCAAAGGCGCTGGTGTCAGTGTAGTCGGCGATCGCCGAGGCACGCTGGATGATAGCCGGCCGCACCGGCTCTAGCTCCGCGTCGGCCTCCTGCCACCAGGTGGCCAGCTGGTCCAGGCTCAGCTCAGGATACCAGGCTTTGACGAACTCCAGCGCCTGCCTGGCGCCTGACTGAGCTGCAGAAGCCTTCCAGGCCTCGAAGCGGCCGGCCGCTACCTCCAGCCAGTCGGTAGTCCGACTGGGGGTGCGGGGAATCACATCGCCGGGCCAGCGAGCGGCCAGCACTTGCGCCCCAACACGTTGAAGCCGGCGGAGCATGCGGTGAGCCGGCTAGAGGCGGGCTTGAATCGCCAGGAGTTGTTCCTCAAGCGACCGACGAGCGTTCGGCGCGATCTCAGCGCCAGCCTGCCTTTGCGCCTCGCAGTGGACCTCGACGACCTAGTTGGCGGCAGTAGAGTAACCAGGGAAGTACTCTGCACAAGAAAGAAAGAAAGAGAAAGAAGAGAAAAATACAAAGTTAGAGAATGAACCAAACGGCAAGCAAACGAAGAAGAAGGCGGCCTACCGTCAACCAAGTCTTCGATCTGGCCGTAGCCGTTGATCAACGACTACCTCGCCTCAGCCTAGCTCGCCGCCTCGGTCTCGTACTCAGCTTGGAGGGCGGCCTCGCTATCCTGCACCGCCTTCAGGGCCGCCTTGTGGCTCTCCTCCTAGTCGGCCAGCTTCTTGACCAGGCGGTCACGCTCCTGAGCCAAGGCATCGAACTCGGCTTCCTTAGCGCGAAGGGCGGCCTGGGTCCCACCCAGCTGCTCCCTCAGTTTGGCGTTGGCCGCTGCAGATATGGCAGAGAAGAAAAGAGCAATAAGAAACAAGTCCTCGGGAAAGATCCAATCCGACTGCTCAGCAGTTGGCCCGAATCTCGGGGACTACACCCAGTGGGTGCGCTGACGCGCCCTCACGTGAGATAAAAGATGAAGCACTTACTCCGGCTCTCAGTTAGATCAGCAGTCTTCTGGGTCAGCTCCCGAGCCTGGGAGTTGAAGGCAGCCGCACGGAGGTTGTGGTAGTCCTGCAAGTCGGACAGAGAAGCGGACAAGAGCAAGATAAGCAATCAAAGTCTACTAAGAAGTTCCAAGCCGCCTGCTCAGCAGCCGACTCGGAACTCGGGGACGACACCCGGTGGGTGCGCTGACGCGCCCCCACGGAAGAGAGCAATATCAAGAAACAGAAAAGCGGGAAGGCTCGTGGGAATGGCCGCCCGTGTCGCGAGGAACTCATCATTGTACTGCCTCAGCACAGCGGCCTGGGACTGAAGCCGGTTACGGACTTCTTGCGCCGCCACATTCACCACGGCCGTCCCACCACCCGGCGTCCACCCCGAACTGGCGCTGGTGGTCTCCACGTCCTGGGCCGACGAGCTGGAGCTCGCGGCCTTCTGCGGGTCCGGAGCCGAAGTTGCCTTCCCCGCGCGCTGGCGCGATGGCGACCGGACCACCAGGTCCATCCTCACAGCCGGCTCGCCTCCAGTCGATTGCGCAGGCGGCGCGTTAGGCCGGCTGCCTTGGGCCGCCCCAGTCGGCGATGGCGATGCCGCCTACCTCTCCTGGACGACGACGTCGTCCTCCTCCCTATCCATCCCCGGTAGGTCGCCGCTGGCTTCCTCCGGCGGGGGCTTCGGGATCTCGGGCGCCGTGACACGCAGTGGGGTGACAAGCAAGGCCGCCTCCGCTGCCGCTGCGGCTGCAGCCTCCGCCTGGGCCTTGGCCGCCGCGTCGGCTTGTGCCTTCGCCGACTCCTCCGCCTTCTCCTGCGCGGCCTTGGCGGCAGCCGCCCTCAGCTCTTCCGCCTCCCGCTCCTCCCGCGCCTCCCGCGCATTTTGCTCCGTCGCTGATTGAAGCTCGGCGCGGGGGTCCACGCGGCGGGTGCTCCCGAATCCTCCCGGCAATCCAACCACGGAGGCGGCAGCAACCCGCTCAAGAGAAAGCGGAGCCCTGTTTGTTGAGACAAGACAAGGATTCAGAAATCGACAAGAAAAGAAGAAGGAATATGCAAGAGAATCTACACTTACGCCAAAACCGTTTGCGGCTACTTCACCACCTTGCGGAAGTGGGCCGCCTTCGCGGCCGCCTCATCCCGCCTGGCCGCCGCCGCCCCGCCCTTGGGCTTCTTCGGTCGACTGCCGAACAAGCCCGACGCGGCCCGGCGCTTCTGCGCGCCGCCTCGAGCAGGCGGCGCAGCGGAGGGACCCGCGCCATGGTCGGACGCCGGCTGGCGGCGCGGGACAATTTCCACCTCGTCGTCATCCGGCCAGTCGTCGAAGCTAGCTCCAAGCCCGGAGCCGCCTGCTTCGCCGCCTCCCACCTCGGTGTTGCCGTCCATGGCGGCCGCCCCCAAGTCGGGGTCCTCCAAGTCATGCTCCGCCCGGTCGGCGAGAAATCAGCGATCCGCCCCCGCTGTCCCGGCCGCAGGTCGGAGGAGAGGGCTCTGCAAAGACGTGCCGATTGGTCAGAGTCGGCCAAGAAAAACTTGGTGACAAAACTAAAAGAATAGAAGATAAAGAAAGCATACCGTAGGCGGGGGATTGGCACGGGAGTACGGCTCCTTGCCAAACTGCCACTCTGCGGAGAGCTTGCAGTTCGCGAGATAGTTCACCATATGAGCCACCTCGTCATGAGGCATCTCCTTGGTGCACATCCGACTCGGATCGAGTTGGCCACTCATTTGACTGATCAAATGAGGGCGGCTTTGAAGCGGGAGCACCCGGCGCACCACGAAGGCGGCCAGCAGGTCGGACCCAGTCAGGCCCTCCGACTGGATCATTACCCGGAGTCGGGCGACAGCGGCGGCTCCAGCCGGCGATAGCGTCCTGGCCCGATAGGACCACTGGGGCCGCCTCCCAGCCGGCGGGCCGGCTACGTAAGCCGGCAAGTTGACGTAGTCGCCTTGCGGGGCGATGTTCTTCACGTAGAAGTACGATTTCTGCCAGCGCTTCACCGACTCGATCAGCGTGATGACAGGGAAGGGGTTGTCGGCTGCCGGCCTCCGCATCGCGATGAAGGCGCCGCTCTGAGCCAGCACGCCCTGCATGCGGGTGCCGAGCTTGGATTGGAAGAATTCCCCCCAGAGCTCGAGGGTGGGAAGAACGCCAAGAAAGCCCTCGCACAGAGTGACGAAGGTGGACAGCAGCACCACCGTGTTTGGAGTGAGGTGGTGCGGCTGGAGCTGATAAAAGTCGAGGAAGGAGCGGAAGAAGGCGCTCGCGGGTAGACCAAGGCCGCGCAGGAAGTGCGAGCGAAAGATTACCCGCTCGCCTACCTCCGGTGCCGGCGTGATCTCCTTCTCCGGCGCGAGACGGACCTGCACCTGGTCCTTGCCGGGCAATCGCCGCATCTTGCGGAGGAAGTCGATGTGGTCCGTGTGGACGTTGGAGCTGTCCCAGTCTCCGCCGTACTACATGATGGCAAGAAGTTGACGAGAAAGGGTGCGGCGGCGGAAAAACCACGGCCCCGCGGCGGCGAGGTTGTGGGGTAGTGTGAAGATTGGTGGGACGGCGCGGCGGCAAGAGGCTGCTGCGATGGGAAGAAAGAGGAAGAAGATGGCGGAGAGAGGATGAGCGTGCGAGCGTCTGCCGCTCCCCCTACTTATAGCCTCGTGCGACGAAGCCGAGGAGGCGAGGCGTGGGGGGAACATGGGATTAACTGCGCCCACTCCCCCACGTCAAGCGATTATAGCGCCCTAACGACGTGCAGAAATTGCCGTCGGAAGGCGAGCGGCCCGCTTTGGGCCACAGAAAATAGGCGCCTGGGCTAGGCGTGGAAGTGGTGGGCCCCGGCCTGCGGCGGCGTCCCGTCGCGCGCGGGGGTTGGCAGGCTTTTTTCAGCCGGAAGGTGCCACGTGGTGCGCGGAAGGCGGGCGGCCGGCCCGCAGCCCGGCGAGCGCACCGGCTGGCTCCCGCCTTCAGACTTCAAAAATTTCGCCAAGACGGCGCACCCAACCGAAGCCGGCTCCTAGCTGCTGGCTCATCAAGATAAGAAGCTGACCGAGCTTCTCGACCTCCTCTCAGCCTCGAAGCCCAACCAGCTTCGGGGACTACTGTCGGAGTAAATGGCCACGGGTAGCCTAACTGACTCCCCCTAGCTCTTCGAGAAATTACCAGGCCAATCGAGCCTTCAAGCATCCAGAGCACGGGGCCGCCTTCCTCTGGCCGGCTATCACCAAGGCCGACTACCAGAAGGCGACCCGGCCTCAAAAGCCTTCCTGAAGAGAGCTACGAGATGGCCGACTCCAGGAAGCCGGCCCCAAGAGGACCGACTCCCAGAAGCCGGCCATGAAGAAGGCCGACTCTCAGAAGCCGGCCAAGACTGCACCCACATAATGGTGATAAGATGGGGTGTGGCCGCAGTACAGCCTGCCACCCCCGAATCCCGGAGCATGCATGGCCACAGTGCGCCGTACGGGTCAGCCATCCCCCGTCCGGCGCGGCACTGTAGCCATGTTGACCGCGACGTCACCCACGACAGGCGCCAGTACGGCCCATGGGCGGCGGGCCTCTTCAGCCAGAGAGACGCTCGAAGGCGGCCCGGCCTCCCCTAGTCGGCCTGGGGCATAGCCGGCTCCCAATAGCCGGCTACCTCCCTCCCTCAAAGTATGTGCATCATTAAGGAGACAAGACGAGGTGAGGCTACAGTGAGAGCCCGCCAGGCGGTGGCACTGTAGCGACGCTTACCTCGACAAAGCCCTTGTCATCAGGGGCGAGGCAACAGTAACCAGCCACCGACAAGGTCCCCAGGCGGTGGGGCCGGCCTGTCGGCCAAGAGGCCGGCAACCGACGGGACCCACCAGTCGGCGGGCGCCAACGGCCGGCGGAGAAGCCGGCGAGCACAGACACTGACGGCTGGGACCCGCACCCAGCCGGATTACCATTGTACCCCTGGGGGTAGGCCTATATAAACACCCCGGGGCACCCATGCAGAGGGTTGATCTCTAAGATAGTTTTAGCCACCACGTAGAGGGAAGATGAGAGCTAGCCTTGCCTTTCTTCCTCCTCTAGCCAAACAGCTCAAGGAGCACTTGTAGCTACTTGTGTTGATCTAGTGATCATGCGGAGACCCCGCAGAGCAGGACTAGGGGTGTTATCTCCACGGAGAGCCCCGAACCTGGGTAAGATTCGCCGGCGTGCATGTCTTCGCCTTATCCCTTTTCCAGGCACCGGCGATGTCTTACTGGCTCCCACAATGATAAGCCACCCGTTGGCATATGTCGCACCTACCACCCGACAGGCGCGGTGGGTGGAGGACCACGTGGATGCGTTGGTCAGAGCCTTCACTTCAGAGGACGACGCGATGGTAGTCGCTGCAGACGGAGGCGACGTAGTCGATGATGGGGATGCCGGCGCTGGTGATGGCGGCGGCGGTGCCAACGATGACGTCAGCGACGCGAGCGGCGCGTCCGAAGATGACGCGGAGGATGCGGCGAGCGACATATCCTGCTAATTCCTCGTCCCTTTACTGCTTCACCCTGTATGCAAAACTCGAGCGTGGCCCCTGAAGATTGTGAGAGCATTTTGGGAGGGGGAGTCCCTCATGTAAATGAATCATGATTTCCATCTCTATGCTGAATCAAGGGTGCGTTTTGGCTGGCCATGAGTCTGATGGAAAGTCTTGCCGCTGCGGTTTACCTTAGCTGGGGCAGGCCCTGAATCGTATTGTAGGGTCGAGAGTCGCCGCGGGGCTCCTGAAGGGTCTGCTGACCTGCCCGGAAGGGCCTCGTGAGGTTCCTGCGCCGAGCGGTGCGCGCGTCGCGCATACTGGGCCCAGCCCCGCTCGCGAGGGGCCCATGAGGGGAGGCGGCGAGCGTGAGCTCGAGAACAAGGTAAGAACCAGACAGCAAGAAATCGCTTTGAACAAGAAAATGCACCCCCCGCACGCATCGATAATAGCTTGTCTTCAACTTAAATCCAAATCTAGAAAGCAAGGCTACAGAAGAAAAGATCCAAAGGAAATGGCCGCGTCCGGCGCCTAGTCTAGTCTTCAGGTCTTCAAGTCTTCTCACCAGCGCGGAGCTAAGTGCTGCCACTAGGCGTGGGAGGGAGCCCTAGGGCCTGAGGCCGGCACCCCTGAGACTCCGGGGCGTGTACAGCCCCACTCATTATTACGTGAGAGTGTCACGGGCGGCGAGCTTCACATGCACTGGGCCTTCTTCATAGGAACCGGCCTTGCTTCATATCGCCAGACGAGGGCCCTGCCTTGCGCCTCCCTTGACCACCTTTGAGCCGACCGGCAACCTGGACGACACAAAGGGGGGAAAGGGGACGCCAGTGGTGCCCCCGGCGACCACGGGTCCTCTGCCGGGGGAAGGCTCGCGGACACCTTCCCGGCAGAGGGCCTACCTCTGGGCGATGCCTGGCTTCGCGTGACGTGGGGAGGGGCCTTGCTCCTGGCTCCCTCCTCGTGGCCCCCAGCGTGATTCCCCCAGCGGAAGGGATGCTGCTGCGCCGGGGTCGCCGACCGATACCGTGACCTAATTCACTTGCAGCCCATGGTTAGCGTAAGCCTGCTCCTGAGAGATTAGTGGTACCCTGTAGTCGTTGTCGCTGGTGCGATCGTTGTGGTTCTCCGTCGGTTCCTGGAAGGCTTCAACTTCCAGTGTCCCTTCTTCCCACTCTTCTCCGAGGAACGAGGCAGGGTCGTCCTCCGGTGCGTACTCCTGGTCCATCATGCGAAGCACGTAGGCTTCTGGGGCTGTCACCCCGAACACCTCGCCGTAGTGCCCCACACTCCATGTTGCCCGGCCCTGCGCGGAGTCCTGAGGATGGTAACGCGGCATCCCACTGGAACTGTGGGGGGCAACGCTTGTACCCATGCTCGTCGCGGGCGGCATGGGGGCGGTGGAGCCCCCGGCGCCGCCGGCCATGCTGGTGTTGACGAAGCCCCCAGGCACACCTGATGGCGCGTGGTCGCGGCGAGGCCCACCGTGAGACCCCGGCGTGGTTTGAGAAGAAAGCTGATAGCAGAAGGGCGGCGCTCCCGATGCCGCCGCATCCAGCAGCTCGGCAACGCGCTCCAGCAGTGCATCCCGGCCGCTCTCCATCAGCCGGCACCGCAGCAGCTCTCGCGCCACCGTGAGTGCTGCCCGCATGTTTGCCTGTTCCCGCCGTGAATGCGGCGCTGTAGCTGCGGTGTGGCTTGCTGCCCTTGCATCGGTCGCACTTGTCGTGGGGTGAGGGTGGACGACGCTTGGCGGCGCCGCCCGCTCCCCGCGGCGCTGGATGGCGCTCGCGGCGCCTTGAGCGCGGGGTCGGGGTCTTCATGGGCAGGTGTCACCGCCCGGGCTGGCCAAGCTACCCAGCGGTCAGAATCAACCCTTGGGTCGCTGGACATCGTGGCCACGGAGCGTCGGCAAGTCGATTGGCGGAGAAGAAGCTCCGGCGCACCCCTACCTGGCGCGCCAAATGTCGGATGGGGTTGCTACCTCTTGAGCACTGCGTTGGTTTTCCCTTGAAGAGGAAAGGGTGATGCAGTAAAGCAGCGTAAGTATTTCCCTCAGTTTTTGAGAACCAAGGTATCAATCCAGTAGGAGGCCACACACGAGTCCCTCGCACTTACACAAACAAATAAATCCTCGCAACCAACGCAATTAAGGGGTTGTCAATCCCTTCACGGTCACTTACGAGAGTGAGATCTGATAGATATGGTAAGATAATATTTTTGGTATTTTTATGATAAAAATGCAAAGTAAAGTAAAAGGCAATCAAAATAGCTAAGTGTTGGAAGATTAATATGATGGAAAATAGACCCGGGGGCCATAGGTTTCACTAGTGGCTTCTCTCGAGAGCATAAGTATTACGGTGGGTAAACAAATTACTGTTGAGCAATTGACAGAATTGAGCATAGTTATGAGAATATCTAGGTATGATCATGTATATAGGCATCACGTCCGAGACAAGTAGGCCGACTCCTGCCTGCATCTACTACTATTACTCCACACATCGACCGCTATCCAGCATGCATCTAGAGTATTAAGTTCAAAAGAACAGAGTAACGCTTTAAGTAAGATGACATGATGTAGAGGGATAAACTCATGCAATATGATATAACCCCCATCTTGTTACCCTCGATGGCAACAATACAATACGTGCCTTGCTGCCCCTACTGTCACTGGGAAAGGACACCGCAAGATTGAACCCAAAGCTAAGCACTTCTCCAATTGCAAGAAAGATCAATCTAGTAGGCCAAACCAAACTGATAATTCGAAGAGACTTGCAAAGATAACCAATCATACATAAAAGAATTTAGAGAAGATTCAAATATTGTTCATAGATAAACTTGATCATAAACCCACAATTCATCAGTCTCAACAAACACACCGCAAAAGAAGATTACATCGAATAGATCTCCACAAGAGCGGGGGAGAACATTGTATTGAGATCCAAAAAGAGAGAAGAAGCCATCTAGCTAATAACTATGGACCCGAAGGTCTGAGGTAAACTACTCACACATCATCGGAGAGGCTATGGTGTTGATATAGAAGACCTCCGTGATCGATGCCCGCTCCGGCGGAGCTCCGGAAAAGGCCCCAAGATGGGATCTCACGGGTACAGAAGCTTGCGGGTACGTAGGTATATATAGGAGGAAAAGGCCCCAAGATGGAATTAGGTTTTTGGCTCCGTATCTGGTAGTTTGGGGGTACGTAGGTATATATAGGAGGAAGAAGTACGTTGGTGGAGCAACATGGGCCCCACAAGGGTGGAGGGCGCGCCCAGGGGGGTAGGCGCGCGTCCCTACCTCGTGCCTTCCTGGTTGATGTCTTGACGTAGGGTCCAAGTCCTCTGGATCACGTTCGTTCCAAAAATCACGTTCCCGAAGGTTTCATTCCGTTTGGACTCCGTTTGATATTCTTTTTCTGCGAAACTCTGAAATAGGCAAAAAAACAGCAATTCTGGGCTGGGCCTCCGGTTAATAGGTTAGTCCCAAAAATAATATAAAAGTGTATAATAAAGCCCAATAATGTCCAAAACAGAATATAATATAGCATGAACAATAAAAAATTATAGATACGTTGGAGACGTATCAAGCATCCCCAAGCTTAATTCCTGCTCGTCCTCGAGTGGGTAAATGATAAAAACAGAATTTTTGGTGTGGAATGCTACTTAGCATAATTTCAATGTAGTTCTTCTTATTGTGGCATGAATGTTCAGATTTAATATGATTCAAGATAAAAATTTAATGTTGACATAAAAACAATAATACTTCAAGCATGCTAACCAAGCAATTATGTCTTATCAAAATAACATAGCCAAAGCAAGTTATCCCTACAAAATCATATAGTCTGGCTATGCTCCATCTTCCCCACACAAAATATTCATATCATGTACAACCCCGGTTTTAGCCAAGCAATTGGTTCATACTTTTTAACGTGCTTCAGCCTTTTCAACTCTTACGCAATACATGAGCGCAAGCCATGGATATAGCACTATGGTGGAAATAGGTATAATGGTAGGAGTTACGTGGGAAGACAAAAAAGGAGAAAGTCTTACATCAACGAGGCTAATCAACGGGCTATGGAGATGCCCATCAATTGATGTCAATGAAAGGAGTAGGGATTGCCATGCAACGGATGCACTAGAGCTATAAGTGTATGAAAGCTCAAACAAAAGAAACTAAGTGGGTGTGCATCCAACTTGCTGGCTCATGAAGACCTCGGGCATTTGAGTAAGCCCATCATTGGAATATACAAGCCAAGTTCTATAATGAAATTTCCCACTAGTATATGAAAGGACAAAACGAGAGACTCTCTATCATGAAGATTATGGTGCTACTTTGAAGCACAAGTGTGGTAAAAGGATAGTAATATTGTCCCTTCTCTCTTTTTCTCTCTCTCTTTTTTTGGGCCTTTTCTCTTTTTTTATGGCCTCTTTTTTTTAGTCCGGAGTCTCATCCCGACTTGTGGGGGAATCATAGTCTCCATCCTTTCCTCACTTGGGACAATGCTCTAATAATGATGATCATCACACTTTTATTTACTTACAACTCATAAATTACAACTCAATACTCAGAACAAAATATGACTCTATGTGGATGCCTCCGGCGGTGTACCGGGATATGCAATGAATCAAGAGCGACATGTATGAAAGAATTATGAATGGTGGCTTTGCCACAAATACAATGTCAACTACATGATCATGCAAAGCAATATGACAATGATGGAGCATGTCATGATAACTGAAATGACGGAAAGTTGCATGGCAATATATCTCGGAATGGCTATGGAAATGCCATAATAGGTAGGTATGGTGGCTGTTTTGAGGAAGATATAAGGAGGTTTATGTGTGATAGAGTGTATCATATCACGGGGTTTGGATGCACCGGCGAAGTTTGGACCAACTCTCAAGGTGAGAAAGGGCAATGCACGGTACCGAAGAGGCTAGAAAATTGCAGAAAGGTAAGTGTGCGTATAATCCATGAACTCACATTAGTCATAAAGAACTCATATACTTACTGCAAAAAATTATTAGCCCTCGAAGCAAAGTACTACTACGCATGCTCCTAGGGGAAGGGTTGGTAGGAGTTAACCATCGCGCGATCCCGACCGCCACACAAAGGATGACAATCAATAAATACCTCATGCTCCGACTTCATTACATAACGGTTCACCATACGTGCATGCTACGGGAATCACAAACTCCAACACAAGTATTTTTCAATTCCACAATTACTCAACTAGCACAACCATGATATTACCACCTTTATATCTCAAAACAATTATCAAGCATCAAATTTCTCATGATATTATAATTAAAGTAAATTGCCATGATATTTTAAGACTCTCAAAATAATACAAGTGAAGCATGAGAGATCAATAGTTTCCATAAAACAAATCTACCGCCGTGCTCTAAAAGATATAAGTGAAGCACTAGAGCAAAAACTATATAACTCAAAAGATATAAGTGAAGCACATAGAGTATTCTAAAAATTTCCGAATCATGTGTGTCTCTCTCAAAAGGTGTGTACAGCAAGGATGATTGTGGCAAAATAACAAACAAAGACTCAAATAATACAAGACGCTCCAAGCAAAACACATATCATGTGGTGAATAAAAATATAGCTCCAAGTAAAGTTGCCGATGGAAGTAGACAAAAGAGGGGATGCCTTCCGGGGCATCCCCAAGCTTTGGCTTTTAGGTGTCCTTAGATTATCTTGGGGTGCCATGGGCATCCCCAAGATTAGGCTCTTGCCACTCCTTTTTCCATAGTCCATCAAATCTTTTACCCAAAACTTGAAAACTTCACAACACAAAACTTAACAGAAAATCCCGTGAGCTCCGTTAGCGAAAGAAAACAAAACACCACTTCAAGGTACTGTAATGAACTCATTCTTTATTTATATTGGTGTTAAACCTACTGTATTACAACTTCTCTATGGTTTATAAACTATTTTACTAGCCATAGATTCATCAAAATAAGCAAACAACACACGAAAAACAGAATCTGTCAAAAAACAGAACAGTCTGTAGTAATCTGTAACTAACGCAAACTTCTGGAACTCCAAAAATTCAGCCAAAATAGGACGACCTATAAAATTTGTTTATTGATCAGCAGCAATTGGAATCAATATTTTATCACGTTCTGGTGAGTTTTAACAATTATTTGCGTGAATAGAAAGTTTCTAGAATTTTCAGCAAGATCAAATAACTATCATCCAAGAAGATCCTATAGGTTAAACTTGGCACAAACACTAATTAAAACATAAAAACACATCTAACCAGAGGCTAGATCAAATATTTATTCCTAAACAGAATCAAAAAGCAAAAAACTAAAAATAAAATTGGGTTGCCTCCCAACAAGCGCTATCGTTTAACGCCCCTAGCTAGGCATAATAGCAAGAATAGATCTAGGTATTGCCATCTTTGGTAGGCAATCCATAAGTGGCCCTCATAATAGATTCATAGGGTAATTTTATTTTCTTTCTGGGGAAGTGTTCCATGCCTTTCCTTAACGTAAATTGGAATCTAATATTATCTTCCTTCATATCAATAATTGCAGCAATCGTTCTAAGGAAAGGTCTACCAAGAATAATAGGACATGAAGGATTGCAATCTATGTCAAGAACAATAAAATCTACGGGCACATAGTTCCTATTTGCAACAATAAGAACATCATTAATTCTTCCCATAGGTTTCTTAATAATGGAATCCGCAAGGTGCAAGTTTAAAGAACAATCATCAAAATCACGGAAACCTAGCAAATCACACAAGGTCTTTGGAATCGTGGAAACACTAGGACCCAAATCACACAAAGCATAACATTCATGATCTTTAATTTTAATTTTAATAGTAGGTTCCCACTCATCATAAAGTTTTCTAGGGATAGAAACTTCCAACTCAAGTTTTTCTTCATAAGATTGCATCAAAGCATCAACAATATGTTCAGTAAAGGCTTTATTTTGACTATAAGCATGCAGAGAGTTTAGCACGGATTGCAACAAGGAAATACAATCTATCAAAGAGAAATTATCATAATTAAATTCCTTGAAATCCAAAATAGTGGGTTCATTAATATCTAGAGTTTTGATCTCTTCAATCCCACTTTTACCAATTTTTGCATCAAGATCTAAAAACTCCGAATTTTTGGAATGCCTTCTAGGTAAAGGTGGATCATATTCAGTCCCATCATTATCAAGATTCATATTGCAAAACAAAGATTCAATAGGGGACACATCAATAACTTTTAGATCTTCATCTTTATTTTCATAGAAACTAGAAGAACACGCTTTCACAAAACAATCTTTCTTAGCACGCATCCTAGTGGTTCTTTCTTTGCACTCATCAATGGATATTCTCATGGCCTTGAGAGACTCATTGATATCATACTTAGGAGAAATAGATCTAAGTTTCAAAGAATCAACCTCAAGAGAAATTCTATCAACGTTCCTAGCTAATTCATCAACTTTAAGCAATTTTTCTTCAAGCAAAGCATTGAAATTCTTTTGCGAATTCATAAACTCCTTAACACTAGTCTCAAATTCAGAAGGCATCTTATTAAAATTTCCATAAGAATTGTTGTAGGAATTACCATAATTATTAGAGGAATTACCAGGATACGGCCTAGGATTAAAGTTTCCTCTATACGCGTTGTTACCAAAATTATTCCTACCAACAAAATTCACATCCATAGATTCATTATTATTCTCAATCAAAGTAGACAAAGGCATATCATTAGGATCAGAAGAAACACTTTTATTAGCAGATAATTTCGTAAGTTCATCCATCTTTCCACTCAAAACATTAATTTCTTCTATCGCATTCACTTTCTTATTAGTAGATCTTTCAGTGTGCCATTGAGAATAATTAACCATAATATTATCTAGGAGTTTAGTAGCTTCTCCTAAAGTGATTTCCATAAAAGTGCCTCCCGCGGCCGAATCTAAAAGATTTCTAGAAGCAAAATTCAATCCGGCATAAATTTTTTGTATAATCATCCACAAATTCAAACCATGTGTAGGGCAATTACGTATCATTAATTTCATCCTCTCCCAAGCTTGTGCAACATGTTCATGATCAAGTTGCTTGAAATTCATAATATCGTTTCTAAGAGAGATGATCTTAGCGGGAGGAAAATACTTAGAGATAAAAGCATCTTTGCACTTATTCCAAGAATCAATACTATTTTTAGGCAAAGACGAAAACCAAGCTTTAGCACGATCTCTAAGCGAAAAAGGAAATAGCTTCAATTTAACAATATAATTGTCCACATCTTTCTTCTTTTGCATATCACACAAATCAACGAAGCTATTTAGATGGGTAGCGGCATCTTCACTAGGAAGGTCGGCGAATTGATCTTTCATGACAAGATTCAACAAAGCAGCATTAATTTCACAAGATTCAGTATTGGTAAGAGGAGCAATCGGAGTGCTAAGGAAATCATTGTTGTTGGTATTGGTAAAGTCACACAATTTGGTATTATCTTGATCCATCGTGACAAGCAAGCAATCCAACACACGAACAAACAAGAAGCAAGCGAAAAAGAGGCGAATGGAAAAGAGAGAGGCGAATAAAACGGCAAGGGTGAAGTGGGGGAGAGGAAAACGAGAGGCAAATGGAAAATAATGTAATGCGGGAGATAAGGGTTTGTGATGGGTACTTGGTATGTTGACTTTTTCGTAGACTCACCGGCAACGGCACCAGAAATCCTTCTTGCTACCTCTTGAGCACTGCGTTGGTTTTCCCTTGAAGAGGAAAGGGTGATGCAGTAAAGCATCGTAAGTATTTCCCCTCAGTTTTTGAGAACCAAGGTATCAATCCAGTAGGAGGCCACGCTCGAGTCCCTCGCACCTACACAAACAAATAAATCCTCGCAACCAACGCAATAAAGGGGTTGTCAATCCCTTCACGGTCACTTACGAGAGTGAGATCTGATAGATATGATAAGATAATATTTTTGGTATTTTTATGATAAGGATGCAAAGTAAAATAAAAGGCAATCAAAATTGCTAAGTGTTGGAAGATTAATATGATGGAAAATAGACCCGGGGCCATAGGTTTCACTAGTGGCTTCTCTCGAGAGCATAAGTATAATGGTGGGTAAACAAATTACTGTTGAGCAATTGACATAATTGAGCATAGTTATGAGAATATCTAGGTATGATCATGTATATAGGCATCACGTCCGAGACAAGTAGACCGACTCCTGCCTACATCTACTACTATTACTCCACACATCGACCGCTATCCATCATGCATCTAGAGTATTAAGTTTAAAAGAACAGAGTAACGCTTTAAGTAAGATGACATGATGTAGAGGGATAAACTCATGCAATATATTATAAACCCAATCTTGTTATCCTCGATGGCAACAATACAATACGTGCATTGCTGCCCCTACTGTCACTGGGAAAGGACACCGCAAGATTGAACCCAAAGCTAAGCACTTCTTCCATTGCAAGAAAGATCAATCTAGTAGGCCAAACCAAACTGATAATTCGAAGAGACTTGCAAAGATAACCAATCATACATAAAAGAATTCAGAGAAGATTCAAATATTGTTCATAGATAAACTTGATCATAAACCAACAATTCATCGGTCTCAACGAACACACCGCAAAAGAAGATTACATTGAATAGATCTCCACAAGAGAGGGGGAGAACATTTTATTGAGATCCAAAAAGAGAGAAGAAGCCATCTAGCTAATAACTATGGACCCGAAGGTCCGAGGTACACTACTCACACATCATCGAAGAGGCTATGGTGTTGATGTAGAAGCCCTCCATGATCGATGCCCCCTCCGGCGGAGCTCCGGAAAAGGCCCCAAGATGGGATCTCACGGGTACAGAAGGTTGCGACGGTGGAATTAGGGTTTTGGCTCCATATCTGGTAGTTTGGGGGTACGTAGGTATATATAGGAGGAGGAAGTACGTCGGTGGAGCAACGTGGGCCCCACGAGGGTGGAGGGCGCGCCCGGGGGGGTAGGCGCGCCCCCCTACCTTGTGCCTTCCTGGTTCATGTCTTGACGTAGGGTCCAAGTCCTCTAGATCATGTTCGTTCCAAAAATCACGTTCCCGAAGGTTTCATTCCGTTTGGACTCCGTTTGATATTCTTTTTATGCGAAACTCTGAAATAGGCAAAAAAATAGCAATTCTGGGCTGGGCCTCCGGTTAATAGGTTAGCCCAAAAATAATATAAAAGTGTATAATAAAGCCCAATAATGTCCAAAACAGAATATAATATAGCATGGAACAATCAAAAATTATAGATACGTTGGAGACGTATCAGGGGTTCCGGCAAAACCCTTAAGGTTCGAGCTCTGGGGTGCGCGCGAAGTTCTTTCCCTCCTACCGATCTATGCCCTAGCTCGCTAAGATCTCGCGGACGAACTCGACGAACTCACAACACGGAAAGAGACGAGATTTATACTGGTTCGGGCCACCGTTGTGGTGTAATACCCTACTCCAGTGTGTGGTGGTGGATTGCCTCTTGGGCTGATGAAGAACAGTACAAGGGGAAGAACAGCCTCCTGAGGTTGAGGTGTTCTTGTGGATGAGAACTCGATCCGCCCCCCCACTTCTGTGGTGGCTAGCTCTACTTATATGAGCCCTGGTCCTCTCCCCAAATATTGAGCGGGAAGGGAGCCAACAACGGCAGACAAATTTGAAAGGGGACAGCTAGTACAAGCTATCCTGATAAAAGCGGTCTTCGCCTTCAAAAGGCTATGGTGGTGACGCCGTCTTGGGCTCCACGGTGACCTCCGTCTTGCCGTCCTGCTGGTCTTGGTCTCGTTGCATCGATATGGCAACCTTTGCCTGATGCCTCGGTACTCCGCGCCTGCGCCTGCCTCCTTAGCACCCAAAGAGGAAACAAGGACGCTGCGTGTGCTGGCGCCCGCCTGGTGTTGATCGTCATGGCTCACGTCACGAGAGCCTCGTGAGGTTTGCCCCGCCTTGATATCTCCGCTCCTCGCGAGGTAGCCTAGTGAGGCCGCTCCCGAGGAGGTCTTGCGCCGTCCACCTCGCGAGGCTTGGCCCCTCGCGAGGGTCTTGAATGCTTTGTTGGTGAAGATGGGCCGTACAGGCCCGCTAGCATAGCCACGCCATGGGCCGCAGGCAGGCAAGTCTGGGGACCCCCGTTCCCAGAACGCCGACACCCTGAACTTGTCAGAGTTAAAATGATGATTGGTTAATGTGAGGTCCATCTTATAAGTCTTTGCCAAATGGTTTAACTCAGTGGTCTGGCAGCCCATGAAAAGCCTCGACTTTTTGCATATTTTCTTCTGACTTTTTTCTTTTTTGAGATTTATTTTGATGAGGTTTACACTAATCTGGTGTTTATTGACCCGGTCTGGCCGTTGACTATTAGTCGGCCGAACAAACTGAAAAAATTGCCTGTGTCTATTGGCCCGGCTTGGCTTTCGATTATAAATCGTTAGCAGTAGTCCGGTGTTTATTAACCCGGTTTGGCTTTGACTACAAGTCGCTAGTATGATATACGGATAATCCAGTGTTTATTACAACCCGATATGGCTTTACTATAAACCGGCAAAACATGGGAGGAGTTCTCAGTATTGGGTTATCACCCTTACTACAGTAAGTTGGTAAACCAACGACGTGATTCAATGTCACAGGTATGATATATTTCATATTTGATTATTCTTATACACAGCCTTGGTTATAAACCGGGTTATATGTTGGGCATTATGACCCATCCTGCGGTAAACCGCCAGGACACTTTAAACTTGTTGTATGCAGAAACAGGTTGAATAAAGCTGCTAAGGATCATAAGCAGACATAGCATTATTATGACGGGTTAACAGTATTATGCAAAGTGAATATGCATGATGGCATAGCAGACCAAGTGTTTCAACTAGCCTATTACAAGGCGCTTTGATGCCCAAAAGGATAATTGTTTATCACAAGCATTGCAGTATGCAGAAGCTAAACCGGCCTCCGGATCATGAATCTTCGCCAGGCTGACTTGAAGGTTGTGGATCATCCTGCGCCGGTTCATCCTCCTCCTCTCCACCCAGTGGCTGGAAGTCAATGATTGTCCAGTCAATCCCAGTTAAGGCTTGGAAGACAGCTTCATCACTTATAAGGGTGGACGGTTCAACATCAGGGGCATAGGTATGCTTACGGATTGGCGGGATAAGATTCTGCACATCATAAGTTGGCGCATTAACCCATCTGTTGTCGGCATCGTAAATCGACTGGTAATGAGAAAGGTCAGTCTCTTCAGCCAATTTGCTAGCCATAGGACGCATTTCCCTTGTCAAAGCTCGGAGGTCATCATTGTCAAAATCAGATCCGTCCTCCTTTATGCTCGGGTAGCCATTTCCTACGTCAGCCGGGTCAAGATCTGGCCCCCATGCTTTAGCCCGGGTTAGCGCGCTTAGAGCACCTGCCCTTGCAGCAGATCTTGTTAACTCCTCAAACCGGGCGGGCAGCATTGACAGCCTCTCTAATGTCTCCTTGATCAAGGTTGGGGGCGGTTTGTTATGAGAGGCAGTGCAGATGATCCGTTGTGCGCTGGTATATAACTGCTATATAAGAGTATAGGCAGCCTTCAATTTCTTTTGCATATCAGATCCAAGATGGGTAATGCGGGATCCTGCATCATTACGGGTGTTGATAAACCGGCAGTTTATGGGATAATACATGCTAAAATTTATAGTAAGGATACTTACCAAACACAGCAGTGGTCATGGCATTTATTTGCCGCTTTAAACCAGTCAGCTCTTCTACCACTGGATTAAGAGCTACTTCTGCATCATCAGCCCTCTTTTGCAGTGTGGCTTTTTCTATGTCCTGCCCCGCCCGCTCCTTCTTGAAGTTCTCTTTCAGTTTCTCCATGGCTGCTAAGGCACTGGTCAGCTCCTCTTTGGCTTTGGAGGTTTCTGCCTGTTGGGACTTGATATTTTCTTGAAGATCAGTGGTTTGGGATTCCTTTTTGCTCAGCTCAGCCTGTAAGAGATATACATGTTGTAAGTTGACAACATATATTTGAAGTACCAAGCACATAACAAGTTATACACTTGGCACTTGGGGGCTAATGTCTATTGCTTCTTATCAAAATTTTCTTGTAAGTCCCAAGATCAATTCAAGTATTATTCTTGGCACTTGGGGGCTAATGTATATTGGCTCAATATTCTAAAGTTCTAGTTCATCTTCTAAAGATAAACCAGCCCTTGGGGGCTACGCAGGCAAAAGTTAAAATATTATAAAGACCTGGTTTACATTGGTATCATAAACTGGCCCTTGGGGGCTATTGGAGTTGATATTAGAAATTGGACATAAGGGAGAAACAATTATGCAGAGTTAATGGTATTTACCTCATACCGCTCCTTCATCATGTTCACTAAACCGGCTTCATAGTCGCGGCTTGTGTACAGGCGGTTTAAATACCCAGAATGGATGTCTTGGGGGTTGAGGTGAGCATAGCTGGACAAATCTATATTCCACTTGCCTTTGTCCATAGCAGAAAATTCCTCCTTGGCACTATGCTTTGATAAAGCAACATGATTGCTAGGGGGTGCGGCCGACGCCGGTAATCATGAAATCATCCATTTTTCACCAGCCGCTTTGACTGGGCTTGGCGGTTTATCCATAGCTTTAGCTGGACTGGGTGGATCAGCAGCATGACCTGTGGGATCATCTTCCTTCCGTTCGAGAAAGGTTTCATGATCTTGCGGTGGCGGATCATCAGGAATAGCATCAGGATTTGGCTCAAACTGTTCTGGAATCTTCTCCGGTTTAGCAGCCGGGTTATCAGTAGCCGGTTCATTCAACTTGGTGCTTTTGCTGGGTCTGGGCTTGGCGCTGAAAGGAACAAATACAAAGGTTGGTACAGTGAGTAAAGCTAAAATATTAAGGGTTAGTTTAAACATGTTTACCCAGGAACCGTTTTATGGGTTGGAAGTTGCGTCTCTGTTGATTCGCCAGAAGAAGAATGGGAAGTTCCCTGATAATTTGAATCAGATGGTGTAAGAGGTTGCCGTAAATAACCCGCCTTAGGATAACGTGGGTCAGAAGTATAAGAGACCTCTGGGCGGCGCTTACGAACCGGCGTGTTCGGTAAACCGGAAGAGGTTACCACATGACCGCTGTGCCGGGTTGTACGACGAGCTTCGTGTTGCTGTTTCTTCAAAAGAAAGTTTGGATCCATGTGAGCTAGAGGGTGAGAAAATCTTACTTTCCGGTTTGCTTGACGAGTTTTCAGAGTTGGTAGAGGTTCTGAGCCGGAGGAAAGAATAATTACCTCTACGTCACCAGCTTGACTAGCCTCTGCGTCCTCCTGGTAATAATCGTTATCAATAAGATGAATGAAGAAGGAACCAAGTGAATCAAGTTCTACCACTGACTCATGATTCTCATCATCGTCATCAAAGTTTAAATCGGTGGAGTCGGCGGTTTTATTTTTGGTAGGCCGCTTGGTGACCTTAGTCTTGACACGAGGTGTTTTCGCCGGTTTATCCTGCGGCTTCTTCCTTCAGAACGGATCTTCACCCTGTCAAGGATTGTTAAAAGTTATAAGGGAAGATTATAAGGGTCGGATTAAAATAAGAGTTACTCAATTCTTACAGCTGGCGGTTTATTGGAAACGCAGAAGGGACTAAGCCCTGTTTTGCTGCAGACAGCCACCAGTTCATCTAGTATCTTTTTAACAGCTTCTGTAATTTCAGCCTCAGTTAGCTAGATGTCGATATGCCATTGAGGATCTTTTAAGTCCCCTGTATATTCGCACATTAAACCGGGGCGATGACTTAAAGGCAGAATGCTCCAGGATATCCAGCAGCGAACAAAGTCAACGCCTGTTAAACCGTTCGCAACAAAGGCTCTGAGCTTTGAAAGTTGTGGTGCGTAGTTGGCCCATTCCTTTGCAGTCAGCCTTTGAGGGAATGGATGTGTATTGGTAAGCTGGTGAGAACGATAACCCGGTAGAGGATTCTCTTCAGCGGGAGACGTGTCTCGGCAATAGAACCAAGTCTGGTTCCAATCTTTTGGGTGAGTATGATGCTTAGCGTGAGGGAAACTGACATCTTTCCTTTTCCGAATTGAAACCCCACCAAGTTCAGTATTGGGCCCATCTGTAAATTCAGTACGGCGGTTCAAATAGAAGAAGTCTCTGAACAGCTCAACAGTGGGTTCTTCCTGCAAATAAGCCTCGCAGAACACTTGAAAATTGCAAATATTGGACACAGAGTCGGGTCCAATAGCTTGAGGGTGGAGTTGGAAGCTAGCAATCACATCACGGAAATTTTTTGATCCGGGAGGACTGAACCCTCGGCCAGGGTGATCAACAAATACAATCACTTCTCCATCCTTGGGTTCAGGAGGATTTTTTGGACCGGGGGCCCTCCAGTGTATGACGTCCTTTTTTGCTAAGGTGCCGGTTGGAACGCACCCATTCAGTTTTTCTTCAGTAACTCGGGAAGGACCCAGTTGCAGGCATAAAAAGACTTAGCCATTTATCCACAACCTGAGGGAAGGTTTGAGCCGGTTTAAGGTTTATGAATGACAAGGCAAAAACCGTCAAAAGCAAAAAAGCAGGTGTTGAAATGCATATAAGTGTTAAATCGGAGGTTGTTGTCATCATAGTTATTAAGACAAGAAATTGGTGGTTTAAGAGGGGACTAATGGTACCTGGTGGATTATCATTCTATAAAATTAAACCGCCTATGCTAGTATGGAAAGTACAGATCTGAAGCGATGGAAAACAGGTTTCACAGATTGATATGATAATTTCAGATCTGCAGTGTGTCAACAAATCAAAATATATTCAGACCTAAAATACAGGTGCTTAAGCAGTTCATCAGATCCAGATGAGATTTTTCTATACAAAGAGGATGCACTAATGATGGAAAAGGGAACTATAACTACGACTGCACAGGAAAATATCAGATCTGAACTCGCCATTTACACTACGGAGAAGAACAGGGAAGAACAGTATTGAGCTTCGATGAACTCGCAGAAACCCTAAACGGGGTCTATGGGAAGAGTGAAGAAAGACTCACTAGGGCTGTTGAACGCGGGCAAGCGCAGATGAGAATCTGGTCAAATCAGGTTGATGCAGCGGCCGTTGTTGGGGCAGAGACGAAGGTCGACGGCGGCGGCAGCGCTCGAGTACTGAGGCGACGCGAGGTGGAAGAAAGACGAAGAGGCAAGAGGAGAAAAATGAAAGGGACCCTCGGCCCTATTTATACAGCGAAGGGATAAGCGACAGGCGCGAGAATCGAGGAGCCCAAAAAATGGATATGTGACAGAGTTGTCGCCTCGATTTTCGGAGGCTCATTAATAAAAGTAAGGTATATACAGTTTTTAAATGAACTGGTGACGTCATGGCGGTTTATTATAATCTTGGAAGATGACGTCATGGCGGATTACAAGGTTTACGCGAAGGTGCTGAAGAAGAAATTTTCCAAGTGTTGAAGATTGACATGAACAGGTTCAAATCAATCTGGGGCCTAATGTTGGGGATATAACTACTGAGTATAAACCACCAGGAGGGGCCGGGTTATACCCATAATGAGTTATTCATATTGAAGCCCATAAAGACAAGGAGTATGGCGCTTTGTGGAGGAGATTAACAAGAAGGCCCAAAAGCCCAAAGGCGGATTAGGGCCCGTAGATGTAAACCGCCATATGGTAGTTGACTTCTGTTGTAAGATAAGAAAGGGTAGAAACCGAGCGGACACGTTTATGAGCCGGCCGGGATTTTGTGAACCGCCGGGCGTCAACCTGTGTATATAAAGGGACGATGCGGCGGCGGTTTAGGGACAACAAACAACAACTCGAGAGCCAGGTCAAGCGGATTTGCTCCCTGGTCATCGAAACCCTAGCAATTCCACATCAACTGGATTAGGCCTTTACCTTCACCGCAAGGGGCCGAACCAGTATAAACTCCTTGCATCCTTTGTCCCGCTTTAACCCCTTTAAGCTAACCCGTCGTGATGGCTCCACGACTAGGTCCTCACACTAGGACATCTGCCATGACAAAACCACGACAAAGTAGAACACTTTAAGTGCATCCATATCAATACATTTTTAGCAAGCAAAGTCGCAAGCAAATAGAAGGCACATGGAAACACAAACAGAAAGACATACGGAAAGAAGGTGAACGGAAGAGGGGCAAAGAAAAAGGCAAAACTTTTCAAAAATCATTTTAGAAGTGGGGGAAAGGAAAACGAGAGGCGGATGGCAAATAATGTAATGCAAGAGATGAGAGTTTATGATGGGTACTTGGTATGGCTTGACTTGGCATAGATCTCCCCGGCAACGGCACCAGAAATTCTTCCTGCTACTTCCTGAGCTTGAGTTGGTTTTTCCCTTGAAGAGGAAAGGGTGATGCAGCAAAGTAGAGATAAGTATTTCCCTCAGTTTGAGAACCAAGGTATCAATCTAGTAGGGGATAACGCACAAGTCACCGAATACCTGCACAAACAATCAAACAACTTGCACCCAACGCGATAAAGGGATTGTCAATCCCTTCACAGTTACTTGCAAAAGTGAGATCTGATAGAGATAGATAAACGGTAAAGTAAATATTTTTGGTATTTTTGGTTTATGGAACGGAAACTAAAAGATTGCAAAATAGTAGATCAAAAAGTTATATGATGGAAAATACACCCTGGGGCCATAGGT
Organism: Aegilops tauschii subsp. strangulata; assembly: GCF_002575655.3. Classification (NCBI taxonomy): domain Eukaryota; kingdom Viridiplantae; phylum Streptophyta; class Magnoliopsida; order Poales; family Poaceae; genus Aegilops; species Aegilops tauschii. The sequence goes on along the minus strand of NC_053036.3, from coordinate 132,446,334 downwards.
TTCACTAGAGGCTTCTCTCAAGATAGTAATAATATGGTGGGTGAACAAATTACTACCGAGCAATTGATAGAAAAGTGTGACGATATCTAAGGCAATGATCATGAATATAGGCATCACGTCTGTGTCAAGTAGACCGAAACGATTCTGCATCTACTACTATTACTCCACCACATCGACCGCTATCCAGCATGCATCTAAAGTATTAAGTTCATAAAGAACGGAGTAACGCATTAAGTAAGATGACATGATGTAGAGGAATCAACTCAAGCAATATGATGAAAACCCCGTCTTTTTATCCTCGATGGCAACAATACAATACGTGCCTTGCTGCCCCTACTGTCACAGGGAAAGGACACCGCAAGGTTGAACCAAAAGCTAAGCACTTCTCCCATTGCAAGAAAAACCAATCTAGTTGGCCAAACCAAACTGATAGTTCAAAGAGAATTACAAAGATATCAAATCATGCATATAAGAATTTAGAGGAGATTCAAATAATATTCATAGATAAGCTGATCATAAATCCATAATTCATCGGATCTCGGCAAACACACCGCAAAAAAGTATTACATCCAATAGATCTCCAAGAACATCAAGGAGAACATGGTATTGAGAATCAAAGAGAGAGAAGATGCCATCTAGCTACTAGCTATGGACCCGTAGGTGTGTGGTAAACTACTCACGCTTCATCGGAAGGGCAATAGGGTTGATGTAGAAGCCCTCCGTGATCGAGTCCCCCTTCGCCAGGGTGCCGAAAAAGGTCCTAGATGGGATTTCACGAGTACAGAAGGTTGCAGCGGTGGAAAAGTCTTTTTGTGGATCGTTCTGTTGGTTTGGGGATATATGAGTATATATAGGCGAAAGAATTAGGTCAGGGGGTGCACGAGGGGCCCGCAAGGGTGGGGGCGTGCCCTACCCCCTGGGCGCACCCTCTGTCCTTATGCCCGCCTCGTGGCTCCTCCGACTTCATCTCCAAGTGTCCTGGTTATCTTCTGGTCCAAGAAGAATCATCGCAAAGGTTTTATTCTGTTTGGACTCTGTTTGGTATTCCTTTTCTGCGAAACTCAAAAACAGGGAAAAAACAGGAACTGACACTGGGCTCTAGGTTAATAGGTTAGTCCCAAAAATAATTTAAAATAGCGTAATAATGCATATAAAACATCCAAAACAGATAATATAATACCATGGAATAATAAAAAATAATAGATACGTTGGAGATGTATCAATGACTAACAAATTTACCATAGACATAACTGAATCAAACAAGACTCTGCAACTTTCAATGAACACATCCTATGCATAACCAATAAGGCAAGAAAAATACTGGCTCTGCACATGCTAAGAACCTTCTCCCAGTGTATGTTCCTTCAAATGCAACAAGCCTCTCTGATGGCTTCCCATGCTTCTCGCAGAACGCCATCAGATCTAGCTCAAGGCCCTTGTAATCCGGGTCCTCAAGTGAGAAAGGCACCTGCCCAAGCAAAATCAAAGCTACCATCATGTGCAGAGGACGAGGACAAAGCAAATCAAATGAAATCCGCACAACAAAGACCACCTACACAGAAAAAAAACCCAAATTTTCTAAACCTAACCCTAGCTCCAATGAACTAACCTAGTTGAGCCCATCGGTGGAGGTTTCGGAGTACATGTACGGCGACACTTCTCCAATGTATCTATAATTTTTTATTGTTCCATGCTATTATATTATCATTCTTGGATGTTTTACAATCATTTATAGTCATTTTATATCATTTTTTGGTACTAACCTATTGACATAGTGCCAACTGCCAGTTGCTGTTTTTTGCATGTTTTTGACATCGCAGGAAATCAATACCAAATGGAGTCCAAACGCAGCGAAACTTTTTTTGGATTTTTTTGGACCAGAAGACATCCGGTGGGCTCAAGAAGCACATGGCGGGTGCTCCGAGGGGAGCACAACCCACCAGGGCGCGCCTGGGTTGTGCCCACCTCGGGTGCCCCCTGAACCATCTCTTTGCTCTATAAATACCCAAATATTCCAAAAACCCTAGGGGAGTCGACGAAAATCAATTCCAGCCGCCGCAAGTTCTAGAACCACCAGATCCAATATAGACACCATCACGGAGGGGTTGATCATGTCCATTGGTTTCTCTCCGATGATGCGTGAGTAGTTCTTTGTAGACCTACGGGTCTGTAGTTAGTAGCTAGATGGCTTTCTCTCTCTCGTTTGATTCTCAATACAATGGTCTCTTGGAGATCCATATGATGTAACTCTTTTTGCGGTGTGTTTGTTGGGATCCAATGAACTTTGAGTTTATGATCAGATCTATCTTTTTATCATGAAAATTATTTGAGTCTTCTTTGATCTCTTATATGCATGATTGCTTATAGCCTCTTATTTTTTCTCCAATATTTGGGTTTTGTTTGGCCAACTTGATCTATTTATCTTGCAATGGGAAGAGGTGCTTTGTGATGGGTTCGATCTTACGGTGCTTGATCCCAGTGACAGAAAGGGAACTGACACGTATGTATCGTTGCTATTAAGGATAACAAGATGGGGTCTATTTCTACATAAATAGATCTTGTCTACATCATGTCATCGTTCTTATTGCATTACTTCGTTCTCCATGAACTTAATACACTAGATGCATGCTGGATAGCGGTCGATGTGTGGAGTAATAGTAGTAGATGCAGGCAGGAGTCGGTCTACTAATCTTGAACGTGATGCCTATATAATGATCATTGCCTGGATATCGTCATGATTATTCGAAGTTCTATCAATTGCCCAACAGTAATTTGTTCACCCACCGTTTGCTATTTTTCTCGAGAGAAGCCACTAGTGAAATCTACGGCCCCCGGGTCTCTTCTTTATTATATTTGCCTTTGCGATCTATTTTCCTTTGCTTTTATTTTCAGATCTATTAAACCAAAAATACAAAATACCTTGATGCACTTTATTTTATTTGGTGTTTGATCTATCAATCTATTACAACTTTACCCCGTCCATTTGCCAATTTCTGGCGCCATTACCCGAAAGGGATTGACAACCCCTTTAACACGTAGGGTTGCGAGTGGTTGTTATTTGTGTGCAGGTGTTGTTTACATAGTGTTGCTTGGTTCTCCTACTGGTTCGATAACCTTGGTCTCATCACTTAGGGAAATACCTACCGTCCCTGTGCTGCATCATCCCTTCCTCTTTGGGGAAATACCGACGTAGTTCTAGCAGACATCAAAAGGAATTTCTGGCGCCGTTGCCGGGGAGACATCATCAACATCTACCAGGTTCCTAATCACAAGTCTCATCTCCTCGCAATTTCATTATTTGCCTCTCGTTTTCCTCTCCCCCACTTCACAAAAATTTACCATTTTTATTCGCCCTCTTTTTCGTTTGCCTTTTTTTGTCAGATCTCATGTTTGCTTATGTTGCCATGTGCCTTCTATTTGCTTGCATCTTCGCTTGCTAAGAATCTATTGATATGGATCCTCATCCACTTGCTAATCTTTTCAAGAGATCCAATTATGATAAACCCATTTCTAGTGAATTGAGTTCACTAGATTATCTTTATGAATATTTGCATGAGATTTATGAATCTGAAAATTGTGATGAAGTGTTAAAAGAAGAAAAATATAAAGTGATTCATGATAGCTCCTTAGATGAAAAGCATGATTGCAATGATGTTACTATAAATTCTATTAACGTCAATTGTGCTAATAATATGCAAAACCCCAAGCTTCGAGATGCTAATATTTCTATGTCCACTACTTATTGCAATGATCATTATTGGGGTGATAATGATTCTTATGATCTTGATCATTACTATAAATTCTTATTGCAATGATCATTACTATAAATTCTTATGATCTTATTGAAAATTTATTTAAACCTCATGATGAATATGCTTGCGATAATATTAAAAGTGGGTTTGGAAGAGAGTCAACTTTAGGTAAAAATAATCCCACATATTTGGGGAGTGTTCAATCTTATGAAATTTTTGATGAAAGTGGGCTTGGAGAGGTCATGACTTTATTTGATGATAATCCCACTATTTTGGAAGAGTGTCAACTTTGCATGCATGTGGATCGTATAGAGAATATGTTATGTGATAGCTATATTATTGAATATGACTATGATCCCACATATAATTATTATGAGAGAGGGAAATATGGTTGTAGAAATTTTCATGTTACTAAATTACCTCTCTTCATGTTGAGATTGTCTATGTTTTATTCTTCTTCCTTGCATGTGCTAGTCTTTGCTTGTTTTGGTAATTTGTTTGCTCATAAAATGCCTATGCATAGGAAGTATGTTAGACTTAAATGTGTTTTCACATGCTACATGATGCTCTCTTCGTGTTTCAATTAATATCTTTCATGTGAGCATCATTGAGATCTTATGCCTAGCTAGGGGCATAAAACGATAGCGCTTGTTGGGAGGCAACCCAATGAATAAAATTTATTTTTGCTTTTTGCTTTCTGTTCTTGAGTGTTTGAACAATTATGCTACTGTTATAATTGTGTTTTTTGCGTTTTAATTAGTGTTTGTGCCAAGCAAAGCCTTTAGGATCTTCTTGGGTGATAGTTGATTTGATCTTGCTGAAAAACAGAAACTTTGCATGCCAGTCACAGAATTATTAAAAATCACAGAAGCGTGATAAAATACCAATTCTTTTTGCAGAAGATTAATATACAAATTTATCAGGCCTTTCTAATTTTTCAGAGTTTTTGGAATTACAGAAGTATTCAAAATATCCAGATTGCTACAAATTGTTCTGTTTTTGACAGATTCTGTTTTCTTTGCGTTGTGTGCTTGTTTTGATGATTCTATGGTTTTCTTTGATCAGTTTTTGCCATAGAAAAATTGGAATATAGTAGATATAATGCAAGAATAAAATATGAATTGGTTTGCTACAGTAATTATACTAGTGATTTGTTTTCTTATACTAACGGATCTCACGAAGGTTTAGTTGAGTTTCATGTGATTAAGTTTTCAAGTTTTGGGTGATGTTACGATGGATGAAGGAATAAGGAGTAAGAAGAGCCTAAGATTGGGGATGCCCATGGCATCCCAAGCTATTATCCAAAGAGAAGCGAGCAACTAAGCTTGGGGATGCCCTGAGTGGCATCCCCTCTTTCTTCTAACGACCATCGGTATTTTACTCGAAGCTATATTTTTATTCGTCACATACTGTGAGTTTTGCTTGGAGTGTCCTGTATGATATGAGTATTTGCTTGTTTTGCTTTTTATTTTAAGTCTTGAATCCTAGCTGGACACACTTGTTTGAGAGAGCCAAAATTATGCCATGACTTGTTAGAATTGCTCTCTATGCATCACTTAAATTTTTATGAGCTATAGAATTGCTCTAGTGCTTCACTTATATCTTTTTGAGCACGGTGTGCTTTGTTATTTTTGAAGAAATGCTCTCATGCTTCACTTAGATTTTTTGAGAGTTAGTAATTTTTTAAAAGAAATTCTCTCCTGCTTCACTTAAATTAATTTGAGAGAAAGAAATATTATGCTCATGATCTTCACTATATTTGTTTGAGATTATCAAAAGCAACACATGAAAATTAGTCCCAAAGTGATAGATATCCAAGAAGGATATAATAAAAACTTCCATGAAGATCATTGGGCAAAATAAACTTGATTCCTCGTAATACTTTTGTATGTGCCATCTCTAATTTTCAAAATAAACTTCTCTTTTGTGTGTTCGTACCGCTCGCGAGGTGATAAGGGGTGGCTAATATTTTCCATGCTAGATGTGTTATTCTCACACTGAGTGTTCATTCACTTGTCATTGCACGAGAATAAGGCAAAGGTATTAGGGATGCCTAGTCCCGAAATGAAAAATGAATTTACTTTATGTTGTCAAATAATAAATTCCTTGGAAAGTGTTGGTATGGAGGGCAGCCGTGGATACGGTTAGCCATGGAAAGTGAAAGTATGGTGGAAAAAGGAATAAACTTTATTTTCTGTTTGGAAATCGCCTATGATATATCTAGGATAGAAAGTGTTGGGAACTCTATGTCATTTTTGTTGGTGGGAAAAGAATGCATCCCAAAAATGTTTTTTATCTCTATGTTTTTCGCTTTGAGCTCTGGCACCTCTACATATCCCTACTTCCCTCCGCGAAGGGCCTTTCTTTTACTTTATGCAATTTTTATTTTTAATTCGAGTCTCCATCTTCTCTTATAAAGCACTGAAAGTGCTAGTTATCGACTAGAGGGGGGTGAATAGGCGATTTTTATGAAAGTCTTCAAAACACGAGGTCTTTGAAGACAAACAGATGAAATGAACCTATTGATATGCAGCGGAAGATAGACTACACTAGACAAGCCATAGTCAAGTAAGCAATACCGTGAAAGTACGAAGACTATTAGTAGCTAGGTAGAATGGATCAGAATGGAAGACAGTATGAAGCCAAACAGGTAATTGTCTTCACACAGTGAAGTCAATCAGATCAGACAGGCAAGCAATGACTTCACGAAGACAAACTGAAGAGTAAAGGAAGATGGGGATGGAACCAGTTGCTTGGCGAAGACAAGGATTTGGTATACTAGTTCCACTTACTGTGACAACTGTACGTCTGGTTAGGGAGGCTGAGATTGAACTCAGAAGACCGCGTCTTCACCTTATTCCCCTTGATCTAAGGACACCCAGTCCTCACCTAATCACTCTGGTAAGTCTTCAAGGTAGACTTCCGAACCTTCACAGACTTCGTTCACCGCCGATCCACAATGGCTCTTGGATGCTCAGAACACGATGCCTAACCGGCTGGAGGATTCACAGTCCTCAAGTGTAACAAGTCTTCAGGTCACGCGGACAGAAAGACTTCAGTGATGCCTAACACTCTTTGGCTATGGGTGTTTTGGGTTTGTCCTCGCAAGGATCTCTCTCTCAGAGGCTTCGAAGGTGGGTTGCTCTCAAACGACAAAAGTCGTGCACTAACTCTGAGCAGCCACCAATTTATGGTGTAGGGGGTGGGCTATTTATAGCCTGGAGGCAACCCGACATGATATGTCCGAAATGACCCTGGGTCACTAAGGAACCGACACGTGTCCAACGGTCGGATTTCAAACACACGTGGCAGCTTGACTTGGGCTACAAGAAAAGCTGACTCATCCAGCTTTGGATAAGATTTGCTCTCATTGTCTTCGCTCAAAGATATAGGATTTTGGTTGAGCATCACATCCGTCATTCTGACTTTGTTCACTTGGACCCCACTTAACAGTACGGTGGTTCCTGTGACTCAATAAAGAAGAAAAGGAAACTACGAAACAACTATGTCTTCGCACTCCATAGTCTTCAAGTGAATGTCTTCACATGTCATAATCTTCATCGTGAATGTCTTCACGACCACCATTGTCTTCAATGTCTTCACACATTTTTAGGGGTCATCTCTGGTAGGTAAACTGAATCAATGAGGGACTACTACATGTGTTATCGTGCAATTCTCACAAATACATTAGTCCCTCAACCAAGTTTGTTGTCAATACTCCAAGACCAACTAGGGGTGGCACTAGATGCACTTACAATCTCCCCCTTTTTGGTGATTGATGACAAACTGGTTGAAGTTTTCAACGGGGATAAAAGTATGTGAAAGTTAAATATCAAAGGCATTGTCTTCATAAGTTGCAAAAGGCTCCCCCTGAAGATGTGCATATTAATAGTTTGCTTTTGAATGCAAATGCACATGGCAGGTTTTACTTTGTGGAGACCCTCTTCAACTTACGAAGACAATTCATCATGCATATATAAGAATAGCGAAGATAATGACATGCATAATGAGAAATGGGTGTCTGTAGAATGACTTCGTGCGGATTTATCATCGCATCACAAAATAGCAGCAAGAATAGCAGACGACCATTAAGTTTAAGTGTTACAACTCAAGAGCCAAATAGTTTCAAAACGAGAGTTGTAAGAACTTAGCAAAAATAATGCAATCACCCCATATGGACCCGCTTGAAGACTATCAACCTCATATGCTTCCCCCCCTTTTGTCAGTAAGGACCAAAAAGGTTCGAAGACATAGAGGATCTACTCGTTCCCAGTTGGAGAAGATGTTGGAGCAGGGTCGACGTTGGAGTTGGGCGGTGCAGACGGGCCTGACGCAGAGTCGTGGTCCAGTGAAGCCATTGCTGGTGAAGTGGCGTTGTCTTCTTCATCGACGACTCTTGCAACAACAATTGCAGCCAAAGAGGAATACCCGGAATCTTCAATGGAAGGTGTTCGACGCCAACTTGCAGATTGTGGAGGCCTGGAATCAAACTTGAAATTCTCTGTGAAGCCATCTTCACGAAGATCATCTTCAGAGCAGAGCACTATGAGGCTCTTCCAAGACCGCCGACGGGCTTCATGCACGACGAATGAGTTCTTGGTGGCTGAGTTGCAAATGCGATTTACAACAACGAAGAGACTCTGCATTTGACGCTTCAGCCAGTCATGATGCCTATCCTGCTTTTGATGTAGAGATACCAGAATATCACGTTCGTTGAGGACGCGGGGACATTTCTGAGGCCTTCGAGCAATTGTGCTGGAAGTGGCTTCAGTATTGGCACGATGCGGCAGATGCAAGTTGTCAGCTAGAGGATAAGTAGGTGTAGCAGAATTTGGCACATGAATGCCTTCAATTGGCTGCGTGAAGTTTTGGTGTTCTGCATTTTGAAGGTGGAGTGGCTTCTTGGCAGGCTCAGGGTAGATGGCTTCATAGTCCATATCAACATCAGGCAAAAAGACGATATGGTTGCGCGCTGAAGGTTGATAATTGATTGTTGAATAAAGCTTGATCAGGCGCATAACCCAGGGAGCATAAAACTTCAGTCCAAAGAGATCAATGCCCGAAGTTGTAAGTTGTCGGATGAAGAAATCCTAGGTATTGAATCTGATGCCATTGATGATATAGAAGACCAATGTCTTCATGGCGCCCTCGAGTTTGGCTTCAGAAGAGTTGCCTTTGATTGGCTAGAGAGTACGCCTCAGAATGTGATATACTGTGCGGGGCAAGTACTCAAGGTCCTTAACAAAGAACTCCTTGGGGTATTCAGCGTCATGGGGCAATGGCTTCATCATACTCAGCATCTAGCTCATGTTGGGCTCTGGCCTTTGGAATATGCTCTGCAGTTCATTCTGATGAAGCTGACGAACATATAATAATTGGATCATATAACCATCCCTCGAAGTGCGATGAAGAATCACTCCAAAGTTCCTATCTAGCGGAGATCATAAGAATAAATTGTTTCTAGGGTACGAAACCACCTCAAAGCTATTATTTCTGTTTGATCTATTCGAGAGTTCGTACTAAAATAACACAAAGCTATTCTTTTCGTTCGATCTATCCTAGAGTTCGTACTAAAATAACACCAAAGCAAATTCATATTCATAATACTCAATCCAACACAAAGAACTTCAAAGAGTGCCCCAAGATTTCTACCGGAGAAACAAAGACAAGAACATGCATCAACCCCTATGCATAGATTACCCCAATGTCACCTCGAGAATCCGCTAGTTGAGTGCCAAAACATATATCAAGTGAATCAATATGATACTCCATTGTCACCACGAGTATTCAATTGCAAGACATATATCAAGTGCTCTCAAATCCATGAAAGTATTCAATCCGATAACAACGAAATCTCAAAGGGAAAACTCAATTCATCACAACAAGATAGAGAGGGGAAAACACCATATGATCCGACTATAGTAACAAAGCCCGGGATCCATCAAGATCGTGACATCTCAAGAACACGAGAGAGAGAGAGAGAGATTAAACACATAGTTACTGGTACAAACCCTCAGCCCCCAGGGTCGACTACTCCCTCCTCATCGTGGTGACCGCCGAGATTATGAAGATGGCCACCGGAGATGATTCCCCCCTCCGGCAGGGTGCCGGAAAGGGTCTAGATTGGTTTTCGGTGGCTACAAAGCCTTGCGTCGGCAGAACTTCTAATCTAGGGTTATTTCTGATGGTTTCTCTATTTATAGGATTTTTTGGCGTCGGTATCACGTGAAGATGGGCCTCGAGGTGAGCACAACCCATCGGGGCAAGCCAGGCCCACCAGGCGCGCCCTGGTGGGTTGTGCCCTCCTCGTGGCTCTTTTGGCCCTCCCACGAAGCTTCGGGGGTCTCTTTTGTTCTAAAAAAATCGTCAAAAAGTTTCAGCTCATTTTGAGAACTTTCATTTCTGCACAAAAAACAACACCACGGTAGTTCTGCTGAAAAGAGCGTTAGTTCGGGTTAGTTCCATGCAAATCATACCAAAACCATATAAAATTGTTGTAAACATGGCATGAATACTTCATAAATTATAGATACATTGGAGACATATCAGCATCCAACGCTTCTGGACAACCAGATGAAGCAGCTGTCAGAGCTGCATAGGGTGTCCGGCTTGGCCATGAAGGATCTCATAGTCCGGCTTTGGCCAGTTGAACCAATTCCTAGCAGCTACTTCGGCTTGGTGAGGCAACTCGTTGATGCGCTACCTCGAGTTGAAGTTGTGAAGCGCTCGGCGTGCATAGAGGGTGCGCGGATGGCCTTTGCCCGTGTCAAGATGCACTGGGCAAATATGAAGGCCACCGATGTGGCGACTGCAGGCCCGCCCGAAGGCAAGGACCAACGCAAGCCGGAGAGATACTTTGAAGATGTCCTAGCGGGTGCCCGAATATTAGAGGGTCACTGCTCAAAGGATGTTATGTTTGAGTACATGTATCCGGGCTGTAAAAACTTTGTTTTGTGAACCAAGGCTTGTCATATATTTAAGCTTTTATCGTGAGTTTCCTTCTGTGCGGTCGTTTTAATTCTGAAAATTTGCCAGTCGTTGACTTCAGCCCCCATGTAGATGCTATGGGGGTGTTCAGTATAGCGCGTGATCACACTTTATCCAACGTCTTGGTTCGTAAAGGAGGTGTCCGCACAGTGAACCAGGCAATCAGACTATGCGGCTTTATTACTTTCACTTAGCCAGGGTGGGGCTAAGTACTAGTCCCTGGTGCGTATGCGGCAATCCAAACGAGGATGCCTTTGTCGCATGATTGGGCAAAGACCAGCCCTTCGTATAACACGGAGTAAATCACTAATGATTTGTAGTAAGTGACCGAATCGCCGACCATCTCTCGCCAGATCATGACAGACAGTTTTCGGCTTTCTCTACTAAGGTATTTGACTGGACGAACCAGAAACACAATCGCTGTAGTTCTCCCTTTACTACCTTAGCCGAACTAGCGGAACGTAAGGTGGTAATCACAGGAGCCGGGCAACCCAACTATAGACCAAAGACATGATTCGGAGTTGATGCATATAATGCAATATTCGGGACGCCGAAGAGTACCCTATAGGTGTTCGGACTTTTGAAAATATGCATAGCCAGATAGAGCCCCTAGCATTTAGGCCGAACCAAAGCATATGTGGCAATCTGAAGCAAGGAGGGAATACAGATGGTAACATAAACCAATACCGAACAGAAGTTGGTGATCAACTGTTTCCTTTATACCTTGATTAATACGTCAAGACATGCTATTAGAGATAATGCCATGAACATCAAGGCTATTTGACATGCCGAGAATTTGTACACGAGGGGAAGCTCTATACAGGGCCTAAAAGAAAAGGTAGTAGTGGTGCCCTGCCGCACGTCTGCGCCATTTCTCCTTGGTGAAAAATCCTTTATGAGGAGAAGTCGGTGGTTGTCTATATGAAAGGGAGGGCTCAAAAGGGCCCTTGCACGACCGTAGGGTAGGTAGGTTTTTAATGAACCTGTAGTACGAGAGAGGAAGAAAAAGGAAAGAAGGAGAAAAAAAAGTTAAGGTCCGAATAGGGTCAAGCCGCACTATAGACCTTTTCCGCAGTGTGCCTTGATACATCTCCAACATATCTATAATTTATGAAGTATTCATGCTGTTATTTTATCATTCTTGGATGTTTTACAATCATTTTATAGAAACTTTATATCATTCTTTGGAACTAACCTATTGACCCAGTGCCCAGTGCCAGTTGCTGTTTTTGCTTGTTTTTTACATCGTAGGAAATTAATACCAAATGTAGTCCAAACGTAACGAAACTCCATGGGGGTTTTTTCAGACCAGAAGGAACCCAATGGGCCAGAGCTGCACCTAGGGGTGCCCCGAGGGGGGCACAACCCATCAGGGCGTGCCAGGCCCACCTGGCGCGCCCAGGTGGGTAGTGCCCACCCCGGTGGCCTCCCGCGCCCCTTCTTTGCACTATAAATTCCCAAATATTCCGAAACCCATCGGGGGTAGACCTAGATCAGAAGTTCCGCCACTGCAAGGTCTCTATATCCGCGAAAACCAATCTAGACCCCGTTCCGGCACCCTGCCGGAGGGGGGAATCATCTGTGGCCATCTTCATCATCCCGGCGGCCACCATGATGAGGAGGGAGTAGTCCACCCTCGAGGTTGAGGATTTCTACCAGTAGCTATGTGTTTCATCTCTCTCTCTCTCTCTCTCTCGTGATCTATATCATGGGCTTTGTTAATATAGTCAGATCATATGATGTTTCTACCCTCTATACTTTTGTTATGATGAATTGAATCTTTACCCTTCGAAGTTTTGTCTTGTCGGATTAAATATTCAGAGATGAGAACACATGATATATGTCTTGCGGTATGAATACTTGAGGTGACAATTGGGGTATCTTATTGACTCACTTGACATATGTTATGGCATTCAACTCGCGGATTCCCGCGGTGATATTGGGGTAATCTATGCATAGGGATTGATGCACGTTTTTCTCCGGTAGAAACTTCGGGGTCTCTTTATAGTTCTTTGTGTGGATTGAGTATTATGAATATGAATTTGCTTTGGTGTTATTCTAGTACGAACTCTAGGATAGATCGAACGGAAAGATTAGCTTTGTGTTATCTTAGTACGAACTCTTGAATAGATCGAACGGAAAGAATAGCTTTGGGTGGTTTCGTACCCTACAAACAAATTCCTATCTTTTGTTCTCCACTAATAGGAACTCGAGAGTGATTCTTTGCTGCACTTTGAGGGATAATCATATGATCCAACTATGTTAGCATTGTTGAGAGGTTGCACTAGCGAAAGTACGGACCCTAGGCCTCAATTTTAAGCATTGCAATACCATTTTTGTGCCCGTTTACTCTTTGCTACCTTGCTGTTTTTATTTATTCAGATTATAAAAATATATTTCTACCATCCATATTACACTTTTATCACCATCTCTTCGCCGAACTAGTGCACCTATACAATTTGCCATTGTATTGGGTGTGTTGGGGACACAAGAGATTTCTTGTATTTGGTTGCAGGGTCGTTTGAGAGAGACCACCTTCATCCTACACCTCTCACGGATTGATAAACCTTAGGTCATCCACTTGAGGGAAAATTGCTACTGTCCTACAAAACTCTGCGCTTGGAGGCCCAACATGTGTCTACAAGAATAAAGTTGCGTAGTAGACATCAAGCTCTTTTCTGGCGCCGTTGCCAGGGAGATGAGTGCTTGAAGGTATATCTTTAGATCTTGCAATTGACTCTTTTAGTTTCTTGTTTTATCACTACTTTGTTTTGTAAAAGGAAACTACATAAAAAATGGAATTTAGGTTGCATCATATTATCGATCATCTTTATAATATCTTTCTTGAAAATGATGGATCGGAAAATTGTGCTCAATTGTTAGAAGAAGAAGTCAATAAAATGCTTGGCACAAAATATTTGAATGATGAGCATGATGGCAATGTTGTTAGTATGAATTCTTTGAATATCCGAAATGCTAATGATGATTGCACAAGTCATGACAAAAATGTTTCTTATAAGCATGTCACTTTTTGCGGAGTGAATTGGGAGTGCCTTTGCACACCAAAAAGGGAAGATAGATTTTGCAAGAAGCATAAATATTTAGAAACAAAAAAGTTGCAAGAGAGGCTAGATGATTGTGCTGAAAGATTTAATTTTTTTTCCGCCATCCTTGTGAACTTTGCAATGAACGTGGTCATTTAAATCTTCAATGCAGATTATTTCATGATCAAATAGTGTCCAAAAATTGTGATAACTTGATTACCCTTGAGCATCATAAAGATCTTAGTCTTCTTTTGGGGTATGAATAAATGAAACGTATAACTGAGGGTATTACAAAATTTAATCTCAATAGATTTCTTGATTTTGATCTAGAGGAAATTTATATGTTTTGTGTGGTAAATTGCATTGAGAATCCTTATATTGCCAACTATCTAAAGTCAAGAAAACAAATGGAATATGAAGAGAGTACTAATGAAAGGGAAAATGTTTCCCAATACCCTCCTAGTGTTTATTATGATGAATCAGGTAACGAGGAGGAGCTTCATATCCAATCAATCTCTTCAACAAGAAGCTTGAAAAGATTAATTAAACTCACACATGATGTGGTGAAGGAGAAGAAAAGAAGAAAGAATAGAGGTAAAAAGGTATATCTCCCAAATAATGTTGCTCCTATTATTGTTGTGCCTAATGAAGATGAATCAAAAATAATTGTGGAAGATGATGCACTTGATGATGATATTGCTTCTATGTCTTATGGCACAATGGCCGAGAGCACTATTGATGATGATTTTGTTATGACTATTGCTTGTTGTGATGATTATGCTTGGGAAGATAATGATACTTCCTAAAATATTGGAAATCTTTTTGGCACCAACTTGGGAAACTATGATGATAGCAATTGTTATACTGTTGGTGCTATTCATACTATTAATGATGAGAATGATTATGCTTATGATATGCCAAGCCACAAACTTGTGGATGCTATGTTTGATGAGAATGACATGTCTGAGAATTTATTTGTTGCAATTAATGTTTGTCCCAAGCTTGGGGATGCTATGTTTGATGAAGATGATATTTTTAGTCCCCCAAGTTTTGATGAGAATATTTACTATGATGAAAGCATGCCTCCAATTTATGATGATTATGGTGATGACATGTATGCTATAAAGATTAATTATATCCATGAAACTTTTCATCATGATTTTAATTTTCAATATGATTATGCCAATCAAGTATCACATGATAGCTATTTTGTTGAGTTTGCTCCCACTACTATTCATGAGAATAAATTTACTTATGTGGAGAGTAATAAAAACTCTATGCTTGTGGATCATGAAGAGAATGCTTTATATAATGGTTATATTGATGAATCTATTCATGATACTACTGAAAATTATTATGAGAGAGGAACTTATGATGCATGATGTTCTCTTTGTGTTTCAATTCTTATCTTTTATGTGAGCACCATTGAAATCATCATGCCTAGCTAAAAGGCATTAAAGAAAAGCGCTTGTTGGGAGACAACCCAAAACTTTTAACTACTGTTTTTGTGTGTTCACATGATTATGCTACTGTATTGATCATGTTTTATTGCTTTGTTTCAATAAAGTGCCAAGTAAAGCCTTTGGGATGATGTTGAGTGATAGTTGATTTGACCCTGCTGAAAAACAGAAACTTTTGCGCTCACAAAAATGGGTCCCATTTTTAACGGAAGAGTGATTTTGAGTTGATTCTTTTTGAAAAATGTTAATATACAAATTTCTCAAGTGTTACAATTTGTTTCATAATTTTTGGAGTAGCAGAAGTATGGTAGTTATCCAGATCATTACAGACTGTTCTGTTTTTGACAGATTCTGTTTTCAATGCATAGTTTACTTGCTTTCTAGTTTCTATAGCTTATATTGCTCAATATAAATTGTGGAAATGATATGCTACAGTAGGCACTGTGTGGGAACAATTATGAATCTTGTGTTTGACAGTACCAAAGTGAAATGGTTTGCTATTTATCATACTAACCTATCTCACAAAGTTCCGTTATGTTTGGTGTGATTGAAGTTTTCAAGTTTTGGGTGAGATATCGATATGAGGAGAATAAGGAGTGACAATAACCTAAGCTTGGGGATGCCCAAGGCGCCCCCAAGGAAATATTAAAGGAAGATCCAAGCAACTAAGCTTGGGGATGCCCCGGAAGGCATCCCCTCTTTCGTCTTCAACATTATCGGTAACCTCACTTGGAGCTATGTTTTCATTCGTCACATGATATGAGTTTTACTTGGAGCTTTATTTTATTTCGTTAGGATTTGCTTGCTGTTTTTTAGAATAATGTTTTCCATCTTTCATTTCAATAAAAATGTCAAGGATAGCCTTTACCATGCTTATTTTGCAAGTCTACATGTTGCTGTTTGAAAACAGAAAGTTTACCGCTGTTGCAAAAATTCCCTAGAAAAGTCAGAGTGTGATAAAATGTTGAAACTCTTTGCATAATAAGCTCTGATAAATTCTCTACAGTTTGGTAGATTTTCATAATTTTTGGAGTTAGGGAAGTATGATGAATCTTGCATTCTTTACAGACTGTACTATTTTGGCAGATTGCTGTTATGTTTGCATTGTTTGCATATGTTTGCTTGTTTAATGATTCTATTTGAGGATAGAAGTATTAAATATGCAGAGGCATTTAGTATGCAATGTTGAATAATAATTTTAGTGATTTGCTACAGTAGATTATGATAAGGTTTTTGCATTGGTTTATACTAACTTATCTCATGAGTTCTTGTTGAGTTTTGTGTGGATGAAGTTTTTAAGATTTAGGGGAACCGTGATATAAAAGGAATTAAGGAGACACAAAATCTCAATCTTGGGGATGCCCAAGGCACCCCAAGATAATATTTCAAAAAGCTCAAGCATCTAAGCTTGGGGATGCCCCGGTAGGCATCCCACCTTTCTTCTTCAACAATTATCGGTTAGTATTGGTTGAGCCTAAGTTTCTGCTTCTTCACATGATGTGTGCTTTCCTTGAAATGTCATTTTGTTTTGTTTTGCTTGCTGTTTTAATAAATTACTTAGATCTGAAAGTTTTTTAAATAAGAGAGAGTCCTCAAATAGCTACCTATTTACTTAACTACTCGCATGATCTTCACTTATATCTTTTTGGAGTAGTTTGTCATTTACTCTTGTGCTTCACTTATATCCTATGAGTAAATTGTTGAATAAATTGAATGTCATGAAGTTGAAATCATATCATGCCTAGTGGTAGCTTCACATTGGGTTTAGAAAGTGAAATCTTTTGAGGCTTGACAATCACAATATTGGTCATACAAGCAATTCACGAATAATTAGTGTAAGGAAGAGAACTTTCACATGCAAATACACTATCATGGAAATCTTTTGTGATTGTGAGCCCCCATCAAAATATTATATACCAAAATTGTTGACGTTGGACAAGGAAGACAACATAATGGTTTATGTTTGTTCATATTCACATAGAAGTCATATTGTCATAGATCCTTTAACGTGTGGTGCTTGCCCCCCATCTTTGCTAGCCAAAATTTCCGCACCAAGTAGAGATACTACTTGTCATCCAAAAACCCTTAAACACAACTCTTATTTTCAAGAGTCCACCATACCTACCTATATGCGGTATTTCCATGCCGTTCTAAGCAAATTTTTATGTGGCATCTCTAATTTTCAAAAATAAATTTCTCTTTTGTGTGCTCGTACCACTCGTGAGGCGGTGAGGGGTGGCCAATACTTCCCATGCTAGATGTGTTATTCTCACGATGAGTGTTTATTCACCTGTCATTGCACGAGAGTAAGGCAAAGGTTTTTGGGATGCCCAGTCCGAAATGAAAAATGAATTTACTTTATGTTGTCAAATAATAAATTCCTTGGAATGTGTTGGTATGGAGGGCACCCGTGGATACGGCTAGCCATGGAAAGTGAAAGTATGGTGGAAAAAGGAATAAACTTTATTTTCTGTGTGGGAACCGCCTATGATATATCTAGCAGGGAAAGTGTTGGGAGGGAAAAGTATACCTCTCAAAATGTTTTTATCTCTCAATTTTCGCTTTGAGCTCTGGCACCTCTACAAATCCCTACTTCCCTCTGCAAAGGGCCTATCTCTTACTTTTCAGTATTTACTTTTATGCAAAGAGTCAAAGTTTTTCTCTCTATTCCTTTTTATTTTTCTCCTTTGGCAAGCATCATGTGGTGAGGAAAGATCCAGGCACATATGTCCAGTTCAATATGGGCAGCATGAGTTATTATTGTTGACATCACCCTTGAGGTGAATACGTATCTTTCTATGTGTCCGGTTGAAACGTTTTGCTCATGTGTACGCGGTGAGCATTAGCAATCATAAAAGACTATATGATGGTTGAGTATGTGGAGCTCTTACCTAGACTCTGTTGAATAAGTTGAATTGCAATTGCTTGGTGACTAAGAACATAGGTTGTTGGGTATCAAGAGAGTTCATTGTTTGAACCTTAACATGTGAATTGGCTGCTACTATAACATGAGAAGTTTCATAAGAAAGAATTGTTGTTATGATGCTAGGAAAAGTGATTGAAATTGTCATTGATCAAACTTGTGCACTTTACTAGCATTCACACTTCATAAATTATTTCTTTTATCATTTACCTACTCGAGGACGAGCAGGAATTAAGCTTGGGGATGCTGATACGTCTCAAACGTATCTATAATTTGTGAAGTATTCATGCTATTATTTTATCATTCTTGGATGTTTTACAATCATTTTATAGCAACTTTATATCATTTTTTGGGACTAACCTATTGACCCAGTGCCCAGTGCCAGTTGTTGTTTTTTGCTTGTTTTTTACATCGCAAGAAATTAATACCAAACGGAGTCCAAACGCAACGAAACTCCACGGGGATTTTCTATGGACCAGAAGGAACCCAATGGGCCAGAGCTGCACCTGGGGGTGCCCCGATGGGGGCACAACCCCACCAGGGCGCGCCAGCCCAGGTGGGTTGTGCCCACCTCAGTGGCCTCTCACACCCCTTATTTGCACTATAAATTCCCAAATATTCTGAAACCCATCGGGGGTAGACCTAGATCAGAAGTTCTGCTGCCGCAAGGTCTCTATATCCGCGAAAACCAATCTCGACCCTGTTCTAGCACCTTCTGGAGGGGGGAATCATCTCCGGTGGCCATCTTCATCATCCCGGTGGCCACCACAATGAGAAGGGAGTAGTCCACCCTCGAGGTTGAGAGTTTGTACCAGTAGCTATGTGTTTGATCTCTCTCTCTCTCGTGATCTATATCATGGGCTTTGTTAATATAGTCGGTGTCAGGGGAAATCGACACCTATGGAATCACTGGGATCCCTTCTATGGTTGGCGGCCACGGGGTTGTGCAAAGCGCAGGTCTGACAGGAAGCACACATGTCGTTTACCCAGGTTCGGGCCGCGAAGCCGCGTAATACCCTAGTCCTGCTTTGGTGAATGTATTTGAGTGTTCTTGTGTTCTTGAGCTAGCTACGGGGAGTAATTTTGCCCAAAAGATCCGAATCCTCCTCCTGGTCGCCTCAGGCCTCCTTTTATAGACAAAAAGGGGTTGCCACCATGGCACACAGGAGGTGAAAGGTGTATAGTGGATGAGTCTATCCTTTGGCACCATCGGACAAACGCATTTAATGCGCTACCGATGTGCCCCTCTCGCTTTATCGGGGCCGGCAAGGAAGCATGTCCCAGTTGTCGCCGCCTTGCCTGGCTTCGACACGCGTCCGAGCTGACGAGGCGTCGTGGCGCCATGTTGGCTGGCTGTTGGGCTGGCACGGTTGTGGAGCCTTCATGAAGATTTGCATGCCACCACGCAGGTGCTTGCTGGGTCGGTGTAGAGGCCGCCCGTCGCCACACAGGTGCCTGCTCAGCTAGCTGAGCTGGCAGCTGTATGGGGGCGGCGGTGGTGTCTTGGCAGGCGTGGGCCTGGCTGTGGCCCCACTGGTGTCCTCGGCAAGGGTCTTGCCGGGGCCCCGGCAAGGGTCTTGCCGCGGCGTCGTGGTCGTCCCCGGCAAGGATCTTGCCGGGGGTCTTGTGGATTTCCTCGGCTAGGATCCCGCCGAGGGTCATTGTCTTCTAGTCCTCATCTGATCTCGTGCGTTTATGATCTTGACAAAGATTTGCATGCCATCACAGAGGTGCCTCCCGAGCCTTGGTTCCAATGTAGTTGTTGGCAGCGCTTGGAACTCTTAGGCTCAAGGGTGGCTCGCTCTGCTGGTGTTGGGCGAGCTGCCCCGGCAAGGCTCTTGCCGGGGCCGCGGAGGCCGCCCCGGCGAGGGCCTTGCCGGGGGAGTCCACCTCGCCCCTTTGCTCTTTATTGTTTCTGGTCTTGTCGTTGCCTTGATCTCCTTGTGCTCCGGCTCCCTTCTTCTGCCCCGCTTGGTGTGGCTGTGGGCGCGGCTCCGACTGCCCGTGCACAAGTAAAGGGGTCAAAAGGAGAGCCCCTACTTTTGTACATCGACAGGAGCCCCCAGGCCTGGGCCACACATAAGCGCGACGTGTTGTTGGGCCAGGCCCAGAACGGTGCGCGGGCAGGTGGGGCGGATTTTACCGCAGTAACTTTCCGTCCACTGCGCTTCCCCACGACCCGCGTTGAACGCGCGACGTGGAGGGTTGTTGTCACATCCCTAGCTTCTGGTAATGCACTAGGCTAGCCTCATGTGTGCATCATGTTTAATCTTGAAAGAAAGTTGAAATGGGGATGACAGAACCCCCAGCACCCCCCTGAAACCAACTAGGGTTTACTAAAATTGGTTTCAATGAACCCAAAATGCCCTTCACAAAATGTTCATCATTTCTGGAATGGGCTAAAACCCCTGGCAAAAATGGTGCACACTTTTCTAGGACATTCTGGATTTTTGAATTAAATCATAAGTATTTGAATTTGGACATTTAAATTCTATAAAATATTTTAACTGTCCAAATAATCTTGAAAGCATTTGAGGGCTGTTGGAAATAGTTTCAAAAGTGCCCACAGTTATTTTCAGGATCTTACAAAACGAATTAGTATTTTTACTAATTCAAAACAGAGAAATAAAATAGAAAACAGAAACAATTAAGTAAGAGAGAGAGAGAAGGCCACTGGGCCCCTCACCTGGACTTACCTGGCGCCCCACCACGGCCCAGGAGCTGGCCCAGCCCACCAGAGCCGCCACCGTCTCCCACCTCGCGCCAGAAGGACGCCAGAGGGACGCCGGGCGTGTGGTCGCTGCGCGCGTCCACGCGCGAGGCCACCTCCTGCTTCCGCCGCTTCTGGACGCCTCCACGAGTCCCACGCCACCTCCCCGACCCCCTCTCACTTCCTCCTCGCTCTCTGGACCTCCCTTCCCCTCGCTCCTCTGTTCCACCCCCCATGGCCGAGTATGCCGTCGCCGCCGCTCGCTGTTGCCACGACCACCGGCCCTCCCTCGCCCATCCAACGTGCTCGAGAGCTCCGCCACGCCGTCCCCATCTACCCCACCAAGCCACGTGAGCTGGGAAGCACCGCAACACCCTCGACGTCCTCATCTTCTTCCTCGGCCACAGGAGATCGCCACCGGGATTCCGACGCCGTCAAGCCTTCCCCGAGCCCGCTTCGACGACCTCTGCAACCACCGTGAGCTCCCGTGTCGTAACCCCCTCTCCCCGAGCTCGATTACGCCCTCTAGTCGTGCCAGCCGCCGTACCCGAGCGCCGCCGTCCGCCATGGTCGTTGCTCTCGCAGCCACCGTGCATCTCCGCTCAAGATTGTGACTCCAGCGTGCTCCTGGAGCAACGATGAGTCCAACGCAGCCCCTAACTAGCTCTCCCATGCGCTGGAACCACGCGCCCGCACTCGCCCGTACTCCGGCCGCCGCCACGAGCTCGACTCCGGCGAGCTTGCTCCATCCCAGCCCCTCCAGTCTGCCCTAGAACATGCGCGCGAATGCCAGCTCGCCGTAGAGCCAAACCCCGCCTCAAACCGCTGTCTAGAGCGCGAGCCCAAGCAACTCCGGCGACCCTCCGCTGTGGGCTTTGGTCGCCGGCATTAAGCCGCCGACGTGGCACACTTAATTAGCCTAATGACAATCTAATTGACCTCTTACGTCACTGACACCGGGCCCCACGACGGGTCAAAGCTGAGTCAACGCGGGGTTAAACCGGAGTTTAACACTGTCTCAATGACATGCGGGTCCCACCGTCAGGTTTGACCGTGGTTGACTGCTGACGTCGCTATGACACACTGCTGACGTCATAAATACATTTGCTGGGATTTTCTTATTTAGAAATAAATCTGAAAATTCCAGAAAATGCCCAAAACTTCTAAAATTCATAGAAAATTATCTGTAACTCCAAATAAGATAAATTATATATGAAAAATGATCAGAAAAATCCAATCTATCCATCTGTACCTTTTTCATGCATGTTAGAGCAACTTATAGCTACTGTTTAGGACAAATCATGTAAATGGCATTTGAATTTCCACATATGAAGTTTGAATTTGAACCTAAGGTTCAAACCAACTCCATTTAATATGTTGCTAGTTGCATTAGCTCAAAACACATTCATATTGCCATGTCATAGCATGCATCATATTGTGCATTGCATTGATCGTGTTTCTTCTCTGTTTGTCGGTGTTGTTCCCTCTCAGTAGACGTTGCTTCGACGATGCGATCGGTGACACCGATGAAGAGCTATACTATCTTCGGAAGTGTCAGGCAAGCAAAACCCCCTTGTTCATTCCGATACAAACCCACTCTCTCGCTCCTGCTCTCTTTTACTGCATTAGGACAACAACGATTCATCTGTTACTTGCTGCGGTAGCTGAACCCCTTTATCCTCTGCATGACCTGTCATTGCCACAGTAAATAGATGAAACCCACTAGCATGAGTAGGAGTTGTTTGAGCCCTGATGTGCCTACTCATTCATGCCTGTTTGTCATGCCTGCTATTGCTTAGAGTTGTGTCAGGTCTGATTCATCAGGGATGAATTGGAATGGTGATGAACATGTCCTACTGTGTGAGAGCTAAGTGTGTGAACACGATTTGGTAAAGGTAGCGGTGAGAGGCCATGTAGGAGTACATGGTGGGTTGTCTCATTGCAACCGTCCTCAGGAACTGAGTTCTGTGTTTGTGATCCATGAATAGTTACTACCACACATTGGGCTCCGGGCGTTCCAAGCTCTCTCGACTTATTAATCAACCTGATCTCTGTCCAGGAGTTGCAACTAGTTTCTGGTGTTTGTAGGTAGTGTTAGTAGTCTACCAAGTGGCACCCGGTACAGGTGGGCTTGGGACAGACTAGGCACCGTGGCACGGTGTACCAAGCGTAGATCCATCCGTCGAGGTGGGCTTGGGAACCCTGCAGACATCGTTTGGGGCCGTGAGCGACACCCCGGCCGGATCTCCTTGCGGATGGAACCCGAATAGGCGATAAACCTGGACGAGAGACTTGTGTGGTTAGTCAGGTCGTGGCCGACTCCCTCGCCAGGCTTCCGCTTGAAGGTTGCCGAGGTACACGACGTGTACATGGTGGTAAGTGGCGAGAGCGTGTGTGACGAAGTACACCCCTGCAGGGTTAATATGATCTATTCGAATAGCCGTGTCCGCGGTAAAGGACTTCTGGGTTGCCTGTACAGTTCATAGACAAGTGAAAGTGGATACTCTAAAAAGCGCAAGATAAGCATGAGTGCTATGGATGGCGTCCTCGTAGGGAGACGGGAGCGGATCCATAGTGGTGTATTGATATGGTGAATATGTGGACTCATGTGCGCCACCTCAAAAGAGTTACTTGCAGTCATAGTTTAGGATAGCCACTGAGTCAAAGCTGGCTTGCTGCAGTTAAACTCCACCACCCCCTTTTGATACTGATGCATATGTAGATAGTTCTGATGTAAATCTTGCTGGGTACAATTGTACGCACGTTTGCCTATTTTATGTTTTGCAGAGAGACGTCAGTCTCGCTAGTAGTTCCGTGTGGACTTCGACGTTTAGCTTGATACCTCAGCTACGATCTTGTGCCCTCGGCAGGATCTAGTAGATAGTCAGGCTTCTCAGCCTTTTTCATTTGTAGATGTCTGTACTCAGACATGTTAAGCTTCCGCATGTGTTTGACTTGTATGCTCTGAATGTTGGGTCATGAGACCCATGTTTGTAATATCTGGCTCTTCGGAGCCTAATGAATAAATACTATGAGTCGTAGAGTCTTGTTGTGATGCCATGTTGTATTTGCACATATCGAGCAAATTGTGTGTATGATTGAAATGCTTGGTATGTGCGGGATCCGACAACCTAGTTGTTTATCCTAGGTAGCCTCTCTTATGGGGAAATGTAGTCATGTGCTTCCATGAGCCATAGTAGTCCGCTACAGCCCGGTTCACCGGAGTCCTGCTAGCCCAGCACTACTGCTCCGGAACACTTGACTGGCCGGCATGTGATTCACTTCGTTCCTGTGTCTGTCCCTTCAGGGAAATGTTACGCGGTGACATCCGGAGTCCTGCCTAGCCTGCTACAGCCCGGTTCACCGGAGTCCTGTTAGCCCAGTGCTACAGCCCGGATTCGCACGCTGCTGACCGACATGCTCGATGTTGATTCATGTATGCATGTCCCCGTAAGTTAGTGCCACTTTGGGTTCACGACTAGTCATGTCGGCCCGGGTTCTCTGTCATATGGATGCTAGCGACACTATCATATACGTGAGCCAAAAGACGCAAACGGTCCCGGGCCATGGTAAGGCGACACCCATGGGAATACCGTGCGTGAGGCCGCAAAGTGATATGAGGTGTTACCGGCTAGATCGATGTGACCTGGAATCGGGGTCCTGACAGCTTTGGTATCAGAGCCTGACTACCTGTAGGATTACCAAGCCAAACTGGTCGAAGTTGAGTCTAGAAATGCTTTAGTTATATAAGGGAATTGATTGTGGAAGTGAACGTAAGGCTCTTTTTACTCCTTTACCTTATAGCCTTCTGATCTGAGTCATCCTCTTCTCTTCTACGGGGATTAAGAACTAGGCTTCTCATCTTTCTATCAGGATCACGTGTTACTAATCCGTAGACTCGTAGGATTGTTGGTCTGAAGCCTCAGTTCAGTTTCTACTACTTCCATGTGTTGACAGTTGATCTCGGAACCTTGATATTGTGATTCTGAATGGTTATGCCACCATTTTTGCAGGATGTCTCAAATCTTTTTGAGCATTTACAGCCGTTATGTTGTCCGAGTCATCCCAGGTTTCTAAATAATCTGATGCATTTGCAAATCCCTTCTTTCCGTTCTCGATGTCCATTTGGGCCAGATTAACCACACTAATCGTTGAGTTGAGGTACTCTGTTGCCTTGACATATATGTTGGAGCTATTATTATGACCCCAGGTGTCATAGAGGACCACCCAGTAATCTAGCAATGCTTTGTATCACAAGTGTGATGATTCTGGCCATTATTCTCGAAAGCATCCCGTGATGCCATTTAGTAGTAGGCATTCTATTTCTGGATTCTTGAACCCGAGATTCACCCTACTTCATGTTGTTAGTATTTTCTAGTTCCCATAAGATATTAGTAACCTTTGCGATAGTCCTCGAGGTCCGTGGTATCTCATTCTTCCAATACCATGAACCATCCTTGGCAGAAGTTCCTCGTTGAACCAAAAGATCACAACAAGAGTGCTCTCGATGAGTTCTCCATTCTACATTGTGAATCTGCCAGTCCTACCTTTCTGCATGGGTTATCTGGAAGAAACCTATTGAACTTGGTTCGACATTAATCTATGCATCCACAACTCAGAAACATATATGTCCCCTTGAGTTGTCCCTCTTCATTGGTATTCCGACCATCGTCTGTCAATTGATAGTCAGGAGTAATTGTGCATCCGTGTTATCGATGCTTATTATTCCTGTGGTCCATCAAGCCATCCTATTCCAGAATGACTAGGAGAAACAAACTCCGGTACCTCGTCCATATCTAGGATTGGGTCAAAGTAGTTGTATTCCGCAGATCAAATTGCCAATCCAGCCTTTGATCTGTTCTACCTTGGAATGTCACCCTCTTTCATATCAAGAATGACGTGAGAATTGCACAATCTCTCATGAATTCTTGATGTAGTGATACTTCTCGCCATCATTATTCATCTCTCGGCCTCCGTGTTGGTTGTAACCGGAATGCCGACAAGTGAACCGTGATGTGTGAAATCAATACTCTGAGCAACTCGTTGCTTGGTAGTTAATGGACAACACTCTCATTCTTAGTGTGCTGGTTATTAAATCATCATCCTAAGATTGATCGTGCTACCTAGTCCTTATTTCTGATGCACTCTTCGATCAATGAGTTAGGATTGAATCCCTTTCTTATTTGATCATATCGTCTTGCTCCGAAAAGCAAGATTGTTCTCGATCTTAATAACATGTCGGTGGATCGTGATTTTCCAAATATCTTCTTGGAAGTACCACCAGGTTGTTCCCTGACCGATATGTTGAGCTCGTGATCAAATGGTTTTCCTATAAACCACTCTTTCTCCAAGAATCTGTGTTGGATACCCCTGAGCTAGTTGGTTAAGCTGAACAGCAACTTGGAGAGTTGGAAGGTAAAAGCTTGCATGGCTTAGTTTATCTTAAGGGATATCTTGTATGTGTGTTGAAGAAAGATGATATCTTCATTGATTGATCCTTGTGATCAATTGTTGGATCTACTGTCTTGTCAATACTTTGATTTGATTGTGGGCTATCGTCAAATCAAATCAGAACCAACGATGTTCGTAATGTTATCTTACTCGTGGTTGATTCCTCGAGCATACACCATTATATCTTTTGGGTCTGACCAATGCTATTCCCGTGTTTACTTAATTTTGGAATTCCATCTATATGGAAACCTGGATGAATTGTTGTTAAGCCCATTGACAACATTTTCATCTTGTCCATGATTCATGTTGAACATCTAAGTTAGTGTTGGAAACTTTTGAAAGCATTTTCCTTTGTGCTAGTTCATGAAGCCTATGTTTGGATGAAAGGAGTGACTTCCTCTAAATTCATGTGCATTTGATGCAAGTTGCCGCCGTGAATTTGAGAAAGCATGTTTCTACCTCCTCTGGAATCATCCCAAGTCAGTTATGCACGTGCGAAGTATTTCGTGGTCTGTTAGACTGATCATCTTCATTCCATATGAATTCTCTAGCACAGTAAGCCACTGATTGATTTGTTCAAGGAAAAGGAGTTGTTGTGCAAATCCTAGGTCATGCACAAGACTTCGTTACCCTAGATGATGGTTCCCCACTTGAACTCGGTAGTGTTTTATCATAAGACTACTATGTGGTCATGCTTGTCTGGGACAGCGTGTTCACATGTGTTTAGCAGAACCAGCTCATGTTTTGGAGCTTGCTATCTTAGTTCATTCCTCGGGAATCTCACAACGCCATCTCGTCGAATTGTGTTGCAAACTTTCTTTTCAGACATGCTGAGTCTGAAGTATCCTATCACCAATCGGATCTAAATCTCAGGCAGATATGATGGTTGGAACATTCCCAACGGTTGCATTTTGTTCCCAGCTTGCACCCCATCGTGCCAATTTCCATGGGCTGCCCTATCAGTAATTGTTGTTTAGGATCACCTTCAAGAGTGTTCCTACCATGGGTCCCATCCATTTCCAATGACAAGCAAAAATCTTTCCCTGCGTTGTCTTCAACAAGGTAGTCCACATCATCCATTCCAGTCCGAGTATGTCATTCTTTTGAACTCCTTCAAATGAGCGATTTTGATTGCCTTAGGTTGGCATAACGAGTCTCAATGATCTATGTATCAAAAGTAATTCTTCTTGTCACCTAAGGGAATAATTCCATGAGTCACCTTTCCTAAGGTGCCCTGTTAGGGAATCATGGCGATTACTTCCTCGCTATCTTGAAACCATGCACCATCTTCTAAGCATGGAATCGTTGCCTTCTAATCTGAACCTTCGTCACCTGCTTCTTTCCATCGCCCCTCATATGTGTTTTGCCCCTCAGCTCAAGAGATGTTTCTACGTCTCGTTCCGTGGGTTGATCCTGTGATCATTAAGATGATCCATTCCTGTGGAGTTATCTCGCTCTTCTATCCCCGTGTCGGATGAAGTTCCCAAAGCAAGACGTCGAGATCAAGATGATGCAATGAATCAACATCCTCGAGAAGGACTGTTGGATCATGAAGATCGTGTTAGCTCTGCGTCCCCTCTGTCTTCTTACCTCACATCTTAAATCTCGGGACGAGATTCTTGTTTAGTAGGGGTGAGTTGTCACATACCTAGCTTCTGGTAATGCACTAGGCTAGCCTCATGTGTGCATCATGTTTAATCTTGAAAGAAAGTTGAAATGGGGATGACAGAACCCCCAGCACCCCCCTGAAACCAACTAGGGTTTACTAAAATTGGTTTCAATGAACCCAAAATGCCCTTCACAAAATGTTCATCATTTCTGGATTGGGCTAAAACCCCTGGCAAAAATGGTGCACGCTTTTCTAGGACATTCTGGATTTTTGAATTAAATCATAAGTATTTGAATTTGGACATTTAAATTCTATAAAATATTTTAACTGTCCAAATAATCTTGAAAGCATTTGAGGGCTGTTGGAAATAGTTTCAAAAGTGCCCACAATTATTTTCAGGATCTTACAAAATGAATTAGTATTTTTACTAATTCAAAACAGAGAAATAAAATAGAAAACAGAAACAATTAAGTAAGAGAGAGAGAGAAGGCCACTGGGCCCCTCACCTGGACTTACCTGGCCCCACCACGGCCCAGGAGCTGGCCCAGCCTACCAGAGCCGCCACCGTCTCCCACCTCGCGCCAGAAGGACGCCAGAGGGACGCCGGGTGTGTGGTCGCCGCGCGCGTCCACGCGCGAGGCCACCTCCTGCTTCCGCCGCTTCTGGACGCCTCCACGAGTGCCACGCCACCTCCCCGACCCCCTCTCACTTCCTCCTCGCTCTCTGGACCTCCCTTCCCCTCGCTCCTCTGTTCCACCCCCCATGGCCGAGTATGCCGTCGCCGCCGCTCGCTGTTGCCACGACCACCGGCCCTCCCTCGCCCATCCAACGTGCTCGAGAGCTCCGCCACGCCGTCCCCATCTACCCCACCAAGCCACGTGAGCTGGGAAGCACCGCAACACCCTCGACGTCCTCATCTTCTTCCTCGGCCACAGGAGATCGCCACCGGGATTCCGACGCCGTCAAGCCTTCCCCGAGCCCGCTTCGACGACCTCTGCAACCACCGTGAGCTCCCGTGTCGTAACCCCCTCTCCCCGAGCTCGATTACGCCCTCTAGTCGTGCCAGCCGCCGTACCCGAGCGCCGCCGTCCGCCATGGTCGTTGCTCTCGCAGCCACCGTGCATCTCCGCTCAAGATTGTGACTCCAGCGTGCTCCTGGAGCAACGATGAGTCCAACGCAGCCCCTAACTAGCTCTCCCATGCGCTGGAACCACGCGCCCGCACTCGCCCGTACTCCGGCCGCCGCCACGAGCTCGACTCCGGCGAGCTTGCTCCATCCCAGCCCCTCCAGTCTGCCCTAGAACATGCGCGCGAATGCCAGCTCGCCGTAGAGCCAAACCCCGCCTCAAACCGCTGTCTAGAGCGCGAGCCCAAGCAACTCCGGCGACCCTCCGCTGTGGGCTTTGGTCGCCGGCATTAAGCCGCCGACGTGGCACACTTAATTAGCCTAATGACAATCTAATTGACCTCTTAGGTCACTGACACCGGGCCCCACGACGGGTCAAAGCTGAGTCAACGCGGGGTTAAACCGGAGTTTAACACTGTCTCAATGACATGCGGGTCCCACCGTCAGGTTTGACCGTGGTTGACTGCTGACGTCGCTATGACACACTGCTGACGTCATAAATACATTTGCTGGGATTTTCTTATTTAGAAATAAATCTGAAAATTCCAGAAAATGCCCAAAACTTCTAAAATTCATAGAAAATTATCTGTAACTCCAAATAAGATAAATTATATATGAAAAATGATCAGAAAAATCCAATCTATCCATCTGTACCTTTTTCATGCATGTTAGAGCAACTTATAGCTACTGTTTAGGACAAATCATGTAAATGGCATTTGAATTTCCACATATGAAGTTTGAATTTGAACCTAAGGTTCAAACCAACTCCATTTAATATGTTGCTAGTTGCATTAGCTCAAAACACATTCATATTGCCATGTCATAGCATGCATCATATTGTGCATTGCATTGATCGTGTTTCTTCTCTGTTTGCCGGTGTTGTTCCCTCTCAGTAGACGTTGCTTCGACGATGCGATCGGTGACACCGATGAAGAGCTATACTATCTTCGGAAGTGTTAGGCAAGCAAAACCCCCTTGTTCATTCCGATACAAACCCACTCTCTCGCTCCTGCTCTCTTTTACTGCATTAGGACAACAACGATTCATCTGTTACTTGCTGCGGTAGCTGAACCCCTTTATCCTCTGCATGACCTGTCATTGCCACAGTAAATAGATGAAACCCACTAGCATGAGTAGGAGTTGTTTGAGCCCTGATGTGCCTACTCATTCATGCCTGTTTGTCATGCCTGCTATTGCTTAGAGTTGTGTCAGGTCTGATTCATCAGGGATGAATTGGAATGGTGATGAACATGTCCTACTGTGTGAGAGCTAAGTGTGTGAACACGATTTGGTAAAGGTAGCGGTGAGAGGCCATGTAGGAGTACATGGTGGGTTGTCTCATTGCAACCGTCCTCAGGAACTGAGTTCTGTGTTTGTGATCCATGAATAGTTACTACCACACATTGGGCTCCGGGCGTTCCAAGCTCTCTCGACTTATTAATCAACCTGATCTCTGTCCAGGAGTTGCAACTAGTTTCTGGTATTTGTAGGTAGTGTTAGTAGTCTACCAAGTGGCACCCGGTACAGGTGGGCTTGGGACAGACTAGGCACCATGGCACGGTGTACCAAGCGTAGATCCATCCGTCGAGGTGGGCTTGGGAACCCTGCAGACATCGTTTGGGGCCGTGAGCGACACCCCGGCCGGATCTCCTTGCGGATGGAACCCGAATAGGCGATAAACCTGGACGAGAGACTTGTGTGGTTAGTCAGGTCGTGGCCGACTCCCTCGCCAGGCTTCCGTTTGAAGGTTGCCGAGGTACACGACGTGTACATGGTGGTAAGTGGCGAGAGCGTGTGTGACGAAGTACACCCCTGCAGGGTTAATATGATCTATTCGAATAGCCGTGTCCGCGGTAAAGGACTTCTGGGTTGCCTGTACAGTTCATAGACAAGTGAAAGTGGATACTCTAAAAAGCGCAAGATAAGCATGAGTGCTATGGATGGCGTCCTCGTAGGGAGACGGGAGCGGATCCATAGTGGTGTATTGATATGGTGAATATGTGGACTCGTGTGCGCCACCTCAAAAGAGTTACTTGCAGTCATAGTTTAGGATAGCCACTGAGTCAAAGCTGGCTTGCTGCAGTTAAACTCCACCACCCCCTTTTGATACTGATGCATATGTAGATAGTTCTGATGTAAATCTTGCTGGGTACAATTGTACGCACGTTTGCCTATTTTATGTTTTGCAGAGAGACGTCAGTCTCGCTAGTAGTTCCGTGTGGACTTCGACATTTAGCTTGATACCTCAGCTACGATCTTGTGCCCTCGGCAGGATCTAGTAGATAGTCAGGCTTCTCAGCCTTTTTCATTTGTAGATGTCTGTACTCAGACATGTTAATCTTCCGCATGTGTTTGACTTGTATGATCTGAATGTTGGGTCATGAGACCCATGTTTGTAATATCTGGCTCTTCGGAGCCTAATGAATAAATACTATGAGTCGTAGAGTCTTGTTGTGATGCCATGTTGTATTTGCACATATCGAGCATATTGTGTGTATGATTGAAATGCTTGGTATGTGCGGGATCCGACAACCTAGATGTTTATCCTTGGTAGCCTCTCTTATGGGGAAATGTAGTCTTGTGCTTCCATGAGCCATAGTAGTCCGCTACAGCCCGGTTCACCGGAGTCCTGCTAGCCCAGCACTACTGCTCCGGAACACTTGACTGGCCGGCATGTGATCCACTTCGTTCCTGTGTCTGTCCCTTCAGGGAAATGTCACGCGGTGACATCCGAAGTCCTGGCTAGCCTGCTACAGCCCGGTTCACCGGAGTCCTGTTAGCCCAGTGCTACAGCCCGGATTCGCACGCTATTGACCGACATGCTCGATGTTGATTCATGTATGCCTGTCCCCGTAAGTTAGTGCCACTTTGGGTTCACGACTAGTCATGTCGGCCCGGGTTCTCTGTCATATGGATGCTAGCGACACTATCATATACGTGAGCTAAAAGACGCAAACTGTCCCGGGCCATGGTAAGGCGACACCCGTGGGAATACCGTGCGTGAGGCCGCAAAGTGATATGAGGTGTTACTGGCTAGATCGATGTGACCTGGAATCGGGGTCCTGACAGTTGTGCGTGACGTGGGGGTCATGCGTGGGGCGGTCTCCACACGCATGCGTCACATCGTGGTAAAGAGGCGGTTCGCGCCTTCCCCATAAAAAGATGGAGACGCAGAGGCGCGGCTCATTTACTGAGTTGGACTCGGGTCATGGCCTTCAAGGCGTCCGTGCCCCGCGATCACGGGGTGGGGAACGGTCGTTTCACCCGTCCCCTCAATTCTGCGTGCTCGGCACGTGTCCCCCATGCAGGTGGCACACGGTGGAGGCGGGAAACCGGGCCGCCGCTGATTGGGGCAGCCGGTCGGTCTCGATTCCCTGCGCCCCCGATGGCCGGATTGGTTGAGTGGACGGCCGAGCCCCGACCCCGCCCCTTTATAAGAAGGGGAAGAGGGATGGGATCCATATCTTTTCATCATCCGCCTCCATTTACTTCGGCTTCTTTCCTCCATCTGCCATGGCGAGAGGAGGCGCCGGCCCTTCGACGGTGGCGGCGAGGGTCGCTGCTCGCCAGCGCGTCCCTCCTCCCCAAGAGCTCGTGGTGGCGGAGCCGGCCAGGAGAGGAAGGGGGAGGGGCGAGGCCGAGGTCGCCGTGGTGCTCGGGGAAGAGGGGGACGGGGCGGCACACCGGCCTTGCCTCCACCGGCGGTGCCTCTCCCAATGGAGGGCCACATTGGGGACCAGCCTCACGAGTTCTTGATCAGGCTGCGCCGGCCACCGCGCCGTCGTCTTCGTCTCCCTACCCCGTTTGCTCGGGAGATGGAGCTCGATCCGCCCCAGACCCTCAGGCTGCACATGAGGGGCTGCGGGAACGGCGGCACGCGGGTCGACGTCGACTTCCCGCTCCCCACGTCCTGTACCTTTGTCGCAGATGGAAGAAGTTTGCTCGTATCCACAGCCTGACGGCGGGGCTCATTCTCTACTTCAATTTAATGGAGAACGGCCTGCTCTCCGTCAAGGTCTTTGGGGATCTTGGGACTCGCCTAAAGTGTTGCGTGGAGAGCTCCTCTGACGATGAAGTTTCTTCCTCAAGCGGGAGTGACGAGGAGGATAGCGACAGCGACGACGAGGGCGTCGAGCGGCAGGATGCCGACCTCGACTCTGATTGACCGTGTCGCCCCTCCCTCGGCCACGCGCCCTGCCGAGGGCCTTCCTCGTCAAGCTCTCCATCGGCGTGTTCCCTGCCGACTCCTTGGGCGGCTGGCGTAGGAGGGTCGGGGAAGGCGAAGAAGGCGGGTGGCGGCCGTCAAGTCAGAGTACGCGGGCACCGATGCCTTCATCGCGTATTGTCGGCCCGCTGCCTCATATTCCAGCTTCCCTCCCGGCACCGGGATGTTCTCTTGGTACCTTCTGCTCCTCGCACCTCGCCTAGGCGCTCTTTTTGCCCTCCCGCTGTCTTGTTCCACCTTCTGAGGAGAGGGACAAGAAAGGGATTACGGGCATCTTATCTCTTTTTAGTTTGTAAGCCTGCGGGCACTTGTTAATTTTAAGACTCGTAATCCCCTTGCTCATGTTTTTTATCCCGTATGAACTGTACCTGTATGGGATGTTTTTAATGAAAAAGGGTAATTGCCGGGTTCTTTGTGCATGAGCGAGGCCCATGCCAAGGAACGAATCCTTGTTATTTTTAAGGTAAACACCGTCGCCCGGCAACAGGTCTTGCCATCCCTTTACTTTAGCCGACCATTCTCACGCTCTTGGCGGAGGCAGGGGCGAAGTAGAGTTAGGCCCTTCGTTTATTTCCTTGCCACCGCGACTGCGACCCGGCTCTGACCCAGGGACTTGGGTACAGGAGAGGGGGGAGCACGGTGGTTTAGGAGCAAAACGAGGTTTCATACGTCCCAACTTCATACAGAAGTGCATAATAGGGGATAAAAGACTTATCTGGATCTACAGCCCCCAGCAACCTCGGCTTGCCGGGGTTGGATCCTTGTGGTTGCAGCCCCCGGCAATCTTGGCTTGCCGGGGTTGGAGCGCCGGCTTGTCCTCTTTCTTCCAAATAGCTCAGCAGAAACGTCCATGTACCCTGTGAACCAAAGAGGACGGAAAGGAACAGAGAGACGCGCACTTGACCTCTATGCTAGGGGCTAGTCGCCGCTAAGCACTATCAACCCCAACCAAGGGAGAGACTTAACCTAGCATGCATGCTGAAACTTAGGGCGCCGGTGCTTCATCTATTTATGCTCAGGGTCTGCGCCTGGCTTTGTACAGAGGGTTACATGCCTTGCCGGCAAGGCTTGTAAAAAAGGTGGTTTGCCGGGGGCCCCAGCAACCGCGCCTTATGGGTAAAACTTGCGAAGATGTTCAATGTTCCAGGAATTGCTCACTGGAATAGCATCTTCGGTCTCCAGGCGGACTGCGCCGGGCCTGGTGACTCGTATTACCCGATAAGGGCCTTCCCACTTCGGCGTCAACTTGTTGGAATTCTTGGCTGATTGAACGCGCCGAAGAACAAGGTTGCCTTCCTCAAAGCTTCGGGCATGAACCTTGTGGCTATGGTAGCGGCGCAAGGGTTGCTGGTAGCGCGCTGCTCTCACAGCCGCCCGAAGACGATCTTCCTCGAGGAGCGTTGCGTCATCTTGCCGCAGCTGCTCTTGCTCAAGCTCGTCATAAGCGAGCACTCGAGGTGACCCGTATGTGAGTTTTGTGGGGAGAACTGCTTCTGTCCCGTATACCAGGGCAAAGGGTGTCTGGCCGGTGGCTCGATTTGGCGTCGTTCTGATCGACCAAAGAACCGCCGACAACTCATCAATCCAGCGCCTTCCGCTCTGGTGCAGCCTGTCAAAAGTCTTGGTCCTCAGGCCTCGCAGTACTTCAGCAATTGCCCTCTCCGCCTGGCCGTTGCTCCGTGGGTGTGCCACGGAAGCGAAACAGACCTTGCTGCCGAGGTCTTGGATGTTCTGCATGAAGGTATGGCTCGTGAACTGCGTGCCGTTGTCGGTGATGATTCTGTTTGGCACACCAAAATGGCAGACTAGCCCCTTGAAGAACTTGACGGTTGACTGTGCTATCACCTTCCTCACTGCCTCCACCTCCGGCCACTTTGTGAACTTGTCGACTGCAACGTACAAGTACTCGAAGCCCCTGACAGCGCGGGGGAAAGGGCCCAGTATGTCGAGCCCCCAGACCGAAAATGGCCAGGAGAGAGGAATTGTTTGAAGGGCTTGAGCTGGTTGAGGAAGCTTCTTCGAATGGAACTGACACGCTTCACACTTCGTTACTAGTGCCGTTGCATCCTGGAGGGCAGTGCGCCAGAAGAAACCTTGCCAGAACGCCTTGCCGGCAAGGGCCCTCGACCCTATGTGGGAGCCACATATGCCTCCGTGTATCTCTGCCAACAGCTCCAGTCCTTCCTCTCGGGGAATGCACTTCAATTTCACACCGTTCGGCCTTTTCCTGTACAGGACGTCATCGACGAACTGATACATGGTAGACCGACGGGCTACTTTCTCCGCTTCTTCCTGCTCCTCAGGAAGTTCCCCTGTTTGGAGGAATCAGACAGTATGTTGCGCCCATGCCGGAGCCTGGGGCTCGACGGCAAGGACTAAAGGCATTTCTTCTGCCATGGGAGCGGTCATCTCTACGGCCAGGGCTTGACGCCCTGCCGGAGCCAGTTGTCCGTCGGCAGGTTCAGTACCCACGGCAACATCCTTGTCGGCGGCCCCAGGGGGCTCGGCGGGAAAGTACTTGCCGGGGCCTGACTTCCTCCGCTTGTTCTGCTCCGTCGATGGTTCCACGGATGGTTGAGTTAACCGAAGCACAAAAGTGCCTGGTTCCACAGGTAGCTTGAACGCTGCGCGCTTCGACAGGTAATCCGCGATGTCATTCTCCACTCGGGGAACGTGCTCCGCTTGTATACCGTCAAAGCGCTCCTCCAGCTTCCTCACCTCATCTACATAGGCCTCCATCAATGGGCTCTAATAATCTTTGTTACTTGCCTGACGACAAGCTGTGAATCACCCCTGACGATGAGCTTCTTAATCCCGAGGTCTGCCGCGATCTGAGACCGGCAAGCAGCCCCTCGTATTCAGCAGTGTTATTTGTGGACATCTCCCTGGGAAAGTGCATCTGGATCACATACTTGAGGTGCTCTCCGGTGGGTGCGACAAGAAGCACACCAGCACCGCCGCCTTGCAGCAAGAAAGCCCCGTCACAGTACATGATCTAGTCGTGACTTGCTTCCTTGCCATGGAGAGTGGTCTCCTGGATCTCCTCGTCGGGCGTTGAGGTCCATTCCGCAATGAACTCCGCCAAGACTCTACTCTGGATTTTCAAAGTACTTTCAAACTTCAAACCAAAGCTCGACAGCTCCAAGGCCCACTCCACGATCCTCCCGGTTGCATCTGGGTTATGCAATATCCGTTGCAACGGGAGGCGGGTGATGATGGTGATTTTGTGGGCTTGGAAGTAATGACGCAGCTTCCTCGAGGCCATAAGGAGGCCGAAGAGCAATTTCTGCACACCGGAATACCTCAACCTAGCCCCATGCAAGAGGGAGCTGATGAAGTAGACCGGGTTCTACATCATTTTCTTCTTCTGCACCACTTCATTTGGCTGTGCGGGCCCCGTCCTCATGGCGTCAGGCTCTGCCGGGGGCCCTGCCTCTTCATCGACCTCCCTCTGTGCCACTAGCGCGGCGCTGACCACTTGGTTTGTTGTCGCTAGGTACAGCAGCAATGGCTCTTGTGGTTTAGGCGCAACTAGTATCGGCATAGAGGAGAGGTATTTCTTCAAATCCTGTAGCACTGCTTCGGCCTCTGGGGTCCATTCCATTGGTCCCGCCTTTTTTCAGATTTAGAAAAAGGGAAGGGCGCGCTCGGCAGACTTGGAGATGAATCTGCTCATGGCGGCAACGCAGCCAGTGAGTCGGCGCACATCTTTGATCCGCTCGGGCGCCTCAATTTGCTTGATAGCCTTGATCTTGTCCGGGTTTGCCTCAATCCCACGCTGTGACACAAAGAACCCGAGAAGCTTGCTGGACCGAACGCCGAAGACGCACTTCTCAGGGTTCAACTTGAGGTTGATCTTGCGCAGGTTTGCAAACGTCTCTTCCAAGTCTTGTACAAGTGTTGCCTTGTCCTTGGTTTTGACCACTATGTCATCCATATAAGCTTCCATATTTCTATGTAGCTGGGGCTCAAAACCAATTTGGACTGCCCTTGCAAACGTTGAGCCAGCACTCTTCAACCCGAAGGGCATTCGTAAAAAGCAATACATACCACATGGGGTGATGAACGCTGTCTTCTCTTCGTCTTCTCTTGTCATGAAGATCTGGTGGTAGCCCGAGTAGGCGTCAAGGAATGACAACAGATCACACCCGGCCGTGGAGTCAACAATCTGGTCGATGCACGTCAACGGGAAGGGTCCTTAGGACAAGCCTTATTGATATCTGTGTAGTCAATACACAGCCTCCACTTCCCGTTTGCCTTGCGCACCACCACCGAATTGGCCAACCACGTCGGATGGAGCACTCCTCTCACCAAACCTGCCGCTTCCAACTTCCTGATCTCCTCTGTGACGAACTCCTTCCGTTCCAAAGCCTGTTTCCTGAACTTCTGCTTGACGGGTCGCGCATGGGGACAGACAGCAAGGTGGTGCTCAATCACTTCCCTGGGAACGCCGGGGATGTCGGATGCTTGCCATGCAAACACATCGACATTCGCCCATGGGAAAGTGACAGGCGCACTTTCCTATTTGCCGTCGAGGGTGGAGCTTATGGTGAAAGCCCCTCCCGTGCCATCCTCCTTGACGGACACCTTCTTGGTCTTTGGTGGTGCAGCTCTGGATTTCTTGCTCTTGCCGGTGGAGCTCTCTGGAACGTCCTCGACGGTAGCACAACACTCCGAAGAGGTGCGTGATACGTCTCCGTCGTATCTAATTTTCCAAACACTTTTGCCCTTGTTTCGGACTCTAACTTGCATGATTTGAATGGAACTAACCCGGACTGACGTTGTTTTCAGCAGAATTGCCATGGTGTTATTTATGTGCAGAAACAAAAGTTCTCGGAATGACCTGAAACTCCACGGAACTTATTTTTGGAAAATATTAAAAATATTGGTGAAAGAATCAAGGCCAGGGGCCCACCACCTGTCCACGAGGGTGGGGGCGCGCCCCCCTGCCTCATGGGTCCCCTGTTGCTCCACCGACCTCAACTCCAACTCCACATATTCGTGTTCGGGGAGAAAAAAATAGAGAGAAAGATTCATCGCGTTTTACGATACGGAGCCGCCGCCAAGCCCTAAACTCTCTCGGGAGGGCTGATCTGGAGTCCGTTCGGGGTTCCGGAGAGGGGAATCCATCGCCGTCGTCATCATCAACCATCCTCCATCACCAATTTCATGATGCTCATTGCCGTGCGTGAGCAATTCCATCGTAGGCTTGCTGGACGGTGATGGGTTGGATGAGATTTATCATGTAATCGAGTTAGTTTTGTTAGAGTTTGATCCCTAGTATCCACTATGTTCTGAGATTGATGTTGCTATGACTTTGCTATGCTTAATGCTTGTCACTAGGGCCCGAGTGCCATGATTTCAGATCTGAACCTATTATGTTTTCATGAATATATGTGAGTTCTTGATCCTATCTTGCAAGTCTATAGTCACCTAGTATGTGTTATGATCCGACAACCCTGAAGTGACAATAATCGGGACCACTCCCGGTGATGACCATAGTTTGAGGAGTTCATGTATTCACTATGTGTTAATGCTTTGGTCCGGTACTCTATTAAAAGGAGGCCTTAATATCCCTTAATTTCCGCTAGGATCCCGCCGCCACGGGAGGGTAGGACAAAAGATGGCATGCAAGTTCTTTTCAATAAGCACGTATGACTATATTCGGAATATATGCCTACATTACATTGATGAATTGGAGCTAGTTCTGTGTCACCCTATGTTATGATTGTTACATGATGAACCACATCCGGCATAATTCTCCATCACCGATCCAATGCCTACGAGCTTTTCACATATTGTTCTTCGCTTATTTACTTTTCCGTTGCTGCTATTACAATTACTACAAAATCCAAAAATATTACTTTTGCTATTGTTACCGTTACTTCCATATTACTTTGCTACTAAATACTTTGCTGCAGATATTAAGTTATCCAGGTGTGGTTGAATTGACAACTCAGTTGCTAATACTTGAGAATATTCTTTGGCTCCCCTTGTGTCGAATCAATAAATTTGGGTTGAATACTTTACCCTCGAAAACTGTTGCGATCCCCTATACTTGTGGGTGAGGGAGTCCTGGATTAGGGGGTCCTCGGACAGCCGGACTATATCCTTTGGCCAGACTGTTGGACTATGAAGATACAAGATTGAAGACTTCGTCCCGTGTCCGGATGGGACTCTCCTTGGCGTGGAAGGCAAGCTTGGCAATTCGGATATGTAGATCTCCTCCCTTGTAACCGACTCTGTGTAACCCTAGCCCCCTCCGGTGTCTATATAAACCGGAGGGTTTAGTCCGTAGGACAACAACAATCATACCATAGGCTAGCTTCTAGGGTTTAGCCTCTACGATCTCGTGGTAGATCAACTCTTGTAATACTCATATCATCAAGATCAATCAAGCAGGAAGTAGGGTATTACCTCCATCGAGAGGGCCCGAACCTGGGTAAACATCGTGTCCCCCGCCTCCTGTTACCATCCGCCTTAGACGCACAGTTCGGGACCCCCTACCCAAGATCCGTCGGTTTTGACACCGACATTGGTGCTTTCATTGAGAGTTCCACTGTGTCGTCGCGATAAAGGCTTGATGGCTCCTTCGATCATCGCCAACGATGCGATCCAGGGTGAGGTTTTCCTCCCCGGACAGATCTTCGTATTCGGCGGCTTCGTACTACGGGCCAACTCGCTTGGCTATCTGGAGCAGATCGAGAGCTACGCCCCTGGCCGTCAGGTCAGGTTCGGAAATTTAAACTACACTGTCGACATCCGCGGAGACTTGATCTTTGACAGATTCGAGCCCATGTCAGGTGCACCGCACAGTCACGATGAGCACGACTTAGCTCTGCCGCCGGATGGTGTTCGGGAGATCACACCCATGGCTACTCCGGCCCTAGATCCGGAGTCGATTGCGCCGTCCGAGGACGGGTGGATGGACCCCGCCTCGAAGGCCACACACTCAGTGGCGATAGAGCCGAATACTGACTTCACCTCCTATGCGACCTGTGTCGCCGGATCCTCGGATTCGTCCCCGGCCACAGGCCCCGAACTACCTGCGTCCATGCCTATCGAATCTGATTGGGCGCCTATCATGGAGTTTACCTCCGCGGATATCTTTCAGCACTCGCCTTTTGGTGATGTGCTAAATTCATTAAGGTCTCTCTCCTTGTCAGGAGGCCCTTGGCCGAACTATGTCCGGCTCGAATGGGAGGCGGACGACGAAATTCGTTCCCCACCCACCACCCACTTAATTGCCACTGTCGATGACTTAACCGACATGCTCGATTTCGACTCCGAAGACATCGACGGTATGGACAACGATGCATGAGAAGAACAGGA
This sequence comes from Aegilops tauschii subsp. strangulata, assembly GCF_002575655.3. NCBI lineage: Eukaryota > Viridiplantae > Streptophyta > Magnoliopsida > Poales > Poaceae > Aegilops > Aegilops tauschii. Next base: position 132,405,715 of record NC_053036.3, on the reverse strand, counting down.
ACCACCGCCCACAGGGCGCTGGACAGCCACTTCATCATACGATATATATATATATATATATATATATATATATATATATATATATATATATGGTGGATACACCCAAAGAAAACAATGACGAGGAACGGAAGGATGCAGTGAAGGATAGTTCCCTCGAGAAGCAACCAAAGCGACGGCGTAGGCGCCGCTCCAAATCCCGCCTCGGCAAAAACAGCGATGACAACGCAAGAAAAAATAATACCCCAGTCGACCCCAGAGGAAACAACGACCACACGGACCCAGCGACAGAGCTGGATGAACCAGCGGACGGCGAACATAGTACGGAGCCACTGTCCGATCACGGCGACGCCGAGGATAAAGCTCATCAACCTCTCTCCGGAGAGGAAAACAGTCCGGACGACGATGCACACATCATCCTGGAAAGGCACTTGGAAAAAGAGAACCTCCATAGAAGGCTTATTGCCACCGCGAGGAGTCTGAAGAAGCAGAAGCAAAGGCTTAAGGCCGCGCAGAATACGCTCAACAGTAGATGGAACAAAGTGCTCGACACTGAAGAAAAGTATGATGGCAGTCACCACACAAAGAGATATCCAAAGCACAAGCTATTGCCTGAATTCGATGATGAGGCCTTAGAGCCTACACAGCCGAAAAATAAAACGGCCGACCGGTCGGATCGACCACCTCGTGGCCGCGATAGGGCGGCTAACGAGGCCGCACATAAGTCGGCACACGATTCACGCGAGGACTTGCATCAAAAAGCCGGCGTGACCAGATCCATCTACGGATCTAGGAAGCGCGCTCCAGCGCATAATCAAAACCGAACACTACAACCGTCAGAACACCATGACACATCCAAATACAGGGGTGCCGCGCACCCCCTATGTTTCACCGATGAGGTGCTGGATCAAGAATTTCCAGAGGGATTCAAACCCATGAACATAGAGGCGTAACCCGGGACGACAGACCCTGGGGTCTGGATTGAGGACTTCATCCTCCATATCCATATGGCTCGCGGAGACGATCTCCACGCCATCTAGTACTTGCCCCTCAAGCTGAAAGGACCAGCTCGGCACTTGCTGAAGAGCCTCCCCGAAAATTCAATTGGAAGTTGGGAGGAGCGTGAGGATGCTTTTAGGGCTAACTTTCAAGGGACCTATATCCGACCTTCGGATGCAGACGATTTAAGTCATATAATTCAACAGCCCGGAGAGTCAGCCCGAAAGCTTTGGAACAGATTTCTCACTAAGAAGAACCAAATCATTGACTGCCCAGACGCCGAAGCCTTAGCAGCTTTCAAACACAGCGTCCGAGACGAATGGCTCGCCAGACACCTCGACCAAGAAAAACTGAGGACAATGGCAGCCCTAACAAGCCTTATGACCCACTTTTGCGCGGGCGAAGATAGCTAGCTGGCCCGTAGTAGCACCAGCGACCCAGGCACATCTGAAGTCAGGGATGGCAATGGAAAACCACGACACAGTAAAAGCACGCATCGAAATAACGAAGACAACCCAGACAACACGGCGGTAAACGCCGGATTTAGGGGCTCTCGACCCGGTCAATGGAAAAAACCTTTCAAAGGCAACAGAGATGGACCGTCCAGCCTAAACAAGATTCTAGACAAGTTATGTCAGATTCACGGTACCTCCGATAAACCTGCAAATCACACCCACAGAGAATGCTGGGTCTTCAAGCAGGCCGGTAAGCTAAATGTCGAACACAAGGGGAGGGAGACACCAAGTGAAGACAAGGATGAGCCTCGGCAGCAAAACACTGGGGGACAGAAAAAGTTCCCACCAGAGGTCAAAACAGTGAACATGATTCACGTGACGAAGAGGAGGAGCAAACACGCACTCCGAGATGTATGCGCCGTAGAGCCCGTCACCCCCAAGTTCAACCCTTGGTCGACCTGCCCGATCACTTTTGATCGCAGGGATAGCCCGACCAATGTCCGGCACGGAGGATCGGTTGCCTTGGTGCTCGACCCAATAATCAACGGATACCATCTCACCCGAGTCCTCATGGACAGCGGCAGTAGTCTTAATCTGATATATCAGGACACAGTCCGCAAAATGGGGATAGACCCAACGAGAATTAGCCAAAGCAATACTACCTTTAAAGGTGTAATACCAGGCCCAGAGGCCCGCTGCATGGGCTCTCTCGTACTAGAGGTTGTATTCGGTTCCCCCGACAACTTCCGAAGTGAAAAGTTAACCTTCGACATCGCTCCATTCCGAAGCGGCTATCAAGCACTACTCGGAAGAACGGCCTTCGCTCGTTTTAATGCAGTACCGCATTATGCTTATCTTAAGCTCAAAATGCCCGGTCCACGCGGCATCATCATAGTTAGCGGAAACACTGAGCGTTCCTTACGCGCGGAAGAATGTGCGGCAGCTTTAGCAGCCGAACACTAAATGGCCTCTCCAACTAGCATAAACGATCGGTCGTCAAGACCGCGGACACGGCTAGACGAGTCCGGCGCACCACTAGCTGTAACAGCTTAGATAAACCTGAGATTGGGTTGATGAATATACCCCCATAGACGGTGCTAGGGGATTCCCGCATGTAAAAAAACAAGTCTACAGTTCGGCTCGACCTTATTTTGAATTTTAATGGTTTATTAAGAATAACCAATTTTTTGCACGACAAATTTCATCTAAGTTCTTCTCTTTTAACAGATGATAATCGTGCTACACCCTTCCAGGATACGGCACAACGGAGACACAGGCGCAGACGTGCAGTAGGGCCCCGCTCAAAGGTTTCTTTTTAGATTAAGACCCTGTGTAAACCTTTCTTACTGTCTCTTGTTGCTTCACACCCTCCGGATACTCAACACAACCGAGAGGGATGCTGGCGTTATTGGCATTTCGCCACGTCAGACTAATGCACGTACCTGGAAATTCAGGGTTCAAGGGTGTTACTCAGCCCGGTATATGTTGTAAAGACCGAATACCTTAGGGAGTGTTCGGCGTCGCGAGTTTGGCCTTATATGCATCAGCTCCGAATCATGTCTTTGGTCAAATGTTGGGTTTGCCCGGCTCCCATGTTTTGCTACCTTAGGTTCCGCTCTATCGGCTAAGGTGGCACCGGGAGAACTAATGCGATTGTGCCCTGGTTCATCTGGACGAGCACCTCAGTAGAGAAAGCCGAAAACTGACTGTCATGATAAAGCGCGAGACTGGTCAACCACTCGATGACTCATCGGAATCTTCGCGATTCCTCCGCATTAACGAAGGACCGGTTTCACAGTCATGTATGTACGCGCACCGTATTCGGATAGACGCGGAAGTACCAGGGGCTATATAGTAGCCCCACCGTCAAACTCCTATGGCTAAGTGAAAGTGTTAAAGCAATATAGTATGATTGCCTTGTTCACCGCGCTATCACCTCCTTAATGGACCAAGACGTTGGATCAAGTGTGAATACGCGCTTTTTCGAACACCCCCGCATTATATGCGTGGGGGCTGAAGACGACGACTGCAAACTTTCAGGTTATATATTCATACATAAACGGCCGCACAGGAGGCATCATACTACTTTCAAGCAAAAGTATAAACACAGCCTTTATAATCATAATAGCATTGTTTTTACAATTGGGATACATGTCACTAGAACATGATACTCTTCGAGCACTGAGCCTCTATTAAACGAGCGCCTTCTAGGACTTCTTCAAAATAGTGCTCGGCCGATACCCGGCCTACAACCGAACTCTGGGTTGCAATAGTGGTGGCCTCCATCTCTGCCCAGTATGTCTTGACACGGACAAGAGCCATCCGCGCACCCTCTATGCACGCCGACCTCTTCATAGCGTCGATATGCGGCACAACACCAAGGAATCGTTGCACTAAGCCAAAATAACTACTCGGCCTTGGTCCTTCCGGCCAAAGATGATCCACAACAGACCTCATGGCAAGCCCAGACAACCTATGGAGCTCGGCCCACTCGGCCATTTGCTCATTTAACAGCAGCGGACGCACTGGAACATTGAACTGCGACCAGAACAACTTTTCCACTTCGTGATGTTTTTGATCTTTGAAAAACTCGGTCGCATCAGCAACACTCGCTGCCAAATCCAAGTACGCGTCTGCAGAACTCCATAATTGATCCAGAAGGGCATACTTAGGATCTCTGAACTTCGTCCGCAACAAAAAGGGCTTCCCAGCCGCGATATCTCCGTCTTGACGTAGCTCCTCCTTCGCCGCTCTGATTTTAGAGCGGGCTTCCTTGGCTGCCACCATGGCTTTCTCCAGGTCCGCCGTCTTCGTTTGGCTTTCCTTTTCAAGAAGCTCATAACGGTTGGCGGCATCTTTCAACTCAACAACCATCTTGGCTATTTTCTCTTTGCTCTGGCAATGCGCAGCCTGTTCGGCTCTTAGCTCTTCGACCGCCTTTAGGGCGGCCGCATCACTCCTCCTGGCTTGCTCCTTGGCTCGGGCAAGTTCCGCCCGAAGGGTCTCCACGGTGGCAGCTCCATCTGCAGTCACAGCATATTACAGATACTAGCATCATGCTCCTCTTAATATATGTTGACCACCGCAGAATACATACCCTGTGCCTCGTCAAGCCGCTTGTTTACAAGCACGATGTCGGCATCTGCCGCATCAAGTTGCCGCTTCAGATCGGCAAACTCACCAGTCCGGCTAGCCACCGAACCCTCAGCCGCCTACACATGAAAGCAGCATGATCATTACCTGGGACTATGATCCTCTGTTTGCCGCCTTTCGACAGCAACCAGAGTCTCAGGGGCTACTATCTGCATAGGGCACACCTAGCGTGTGCGGTACCGTCAAAAAATATATATTACTTTGCGTACCTCAAAGCCTCTTAGCAAGCTCATAAAGGCTTCATGCAACCCACTTTCGGCGGATGAAATTCTCCAAACACCGTACCCATTAGAGTACGATGCGCCTCTGAGATAGCCGCTTGCTCCAGAAGACTCATCAGTGCGTCCGGTCGTGCGCCGGACAGTCCCGGACTCTTTTTGTGGCTCTCCTTAGGAGCCGAATACTCCGGACTTCGGGTGGCCGAAGGGTTACCTTCTAGCCTTGGCGGATCAGGAGAAATCCTCCGTGACGACACCTCAGGGTCGTCCGCCTCACGAGGCGGGGAGGCACGGGGAGGCGTTTCGCTCTCCATCATCTCCGGAAGAAGATCCCCCGAAGACGAACTCTGTCGAGAAGGGCTACGATCCGAACTACAAGACATACGTCTCGGTTATTGTTCTCAGAAATGAAGCAGGGTATATTTACTATAACGTACTTTTGTTTACTTATAGCTCGGTGGAGGGCTGAGCCCCTTGCGGGCACTGTGCGGTAAGGACGCCTTCCGAGGCAGGGCCCCCTGGCGAAGATTTCTTCCCTCGTTTGGAAACCATCGTTTCCAAGTCTTCAGAGGCGGTCCTCTTCCTTCCTTGGGGAGAGGGAATTTTAGATTCTTCTCCCCGGTTATACTCCTTCGCGGAGGCACTAATTCCCCCGGTTTGGATGAATAATGAGTGAGTCCCGCTTTCGGCTTCTTTACTCATCCCTTTATCTTCCCCTGGTGGCGCTTGATAAGGCGCAAGCTCAAGCATCCTGGCTAGTACAGGATCCGGTGAGCCTTCGGGAAGGGGAGCCGAACACCTGATCATCTTTGCCTTTTTTATCCAGTCCTGGTCAAAAGGCGACTTTTCAGAATAATGTTGTGATAAATTAAAAGACAACGTGTTCGGCCGTGGAATTACTTACTTGGGCGTCTGGACGATTGCAGTTCAGACCCACATCCTCGATGGTGTTCGGACACTTTATTCGTGATCCGAAGAACAATCCATACATCTCTTCGAGCGTCACGCCAAAGAATTGCTGAATAGTTGGCGGTCCTTCCGGGTTGAACTCCCACATACAGAGAGATCGACATTGGCATGGCAGGACCCGACGAACTAGCATGACTTGCATTACCTTGACAAGGCTGACATCTCCCTTGAAGAGATCTCGGATGCGGCTCTGCAATGTCGGCACATCATTAGCTGGCCCCCAGTCCAGCCCTTTGTTGACCCATGACGCCAATTGTGGCAGAGGGCCCGGACGGAAGGCGGGGGCAGCTACCCACTTAGCGCTTCGGGGAGCGGTGATGTAAACCAGTCCCGCTGCCATAACTTGGATGTCTCCGGGAAGGAACCATTTGGCCATGGAGCATCGGTGCCTTTGTTTATTATGGCACCTCCGCACTCTGCGTGTCGCCCCTCAATCATCTTCGGCTTCACATTGAAGGTCTTGAGCCATAAGCCGAAGTGTGGGGTGATCCGGAGGAAGGCTTCACACACGACGATGAACGACGAGATGTGAAGGATGGAATCCAGAGCCAGATCATGGAAACCGAGCCCGTAGTAGAACATGAGCCCTCTAACAAAGGGATCAAGACTAAAGCCTAGCCCTCGGAGGAAGTGGGAAATAAATACGACACTCTCGTTGGGTTCGGGAGTGGGGATGACCTGCCCTTGAGCAGGCAGCCTGTGCGAGATTTCGGCGGTCAGATACCTGGCTTCTCTTAGCTTCTTGATGTCCTCCTCTGTGACAGAGGAGGCCATCCACCGACCTTGAAGGTTGGATCCGGACATGATTGAAGGTCCGAAGCGCTTAGCCTGAGCCTTGAGTGTTGGAATTCAAGGTGGGGGGAAGGGAAGGATCGAGCGCGAGAAGAAAAGGACAGGCCTTGGCCCCTTTATAAAGAGGGTGAATATCAAGTGTCCCCCGCGTGGCCGTTTGGAACTTGCCTAAAATCGAGGAGTCATACCAGCAGGCACGATTGGGTTACCCACACCCGTATTGATGAGAATCCCGTGAAAAGAGGGACACGATCCCTGCTTCGACATGACGTGCCAATAAAACCGCCTCGCAACACATGCAGTGGCAGGCTCAGAAAAACGGTTCGTCATGACCAGACCACAGCAGAACGTCACGTTATGAAAAGCTGTCAGCAGATTAGATTTGTGGAAATATTATTCTCTCTACTGTGGTATGTGGAATTTGTTTTGCAGAGCCGGACACTATCCTTGTGTTCAAAATCTTCTATGGAGTATTCGGAGGAGGAACCCGCCTTGCAATGCCGAAGACAATCTGCGCGCCGGACTCATCGTCATTGAAGCCTGGTTCAGGGGCTACTGAGGGAGTCCTGGATTAGGGGGTCCTCGGACAGCCGGACTGTTGGACTATGAAGATACAAGATTGAAGACTTCGTCCCGTGTCCGGATGGGACTCTCCTTGGCGTGGAAGGCAAGCTTGGCGATTCGGATATGTAGATCTCCTCCCTTGTAACCGACTCTGTGTAACCCTAGCCCCCTCCGGTGTCTATATAAACCGGAGGGTTTAGTCCATAGGACAACAACAATCATACCATAGGCTAGCTTCTAGGGTTTAGCCTCTACGATCTCGTGGTAGATCAACTCTTGTAATACTCATATCATTAAGATCAATCAAGCAGGAAGTAGGGTATTACCTCCATCGAGAGGGCCCGAACCTGTGTAAACATCGTGTCCCCCGCCTCCTGTTACCATCCGCCTTAGACGCACAGTTCGGGACCCCCTACCCGAGATCCGCCGGTTTTGACACCGACAGTGGGTTATCAAGACTATTTTCTGGCACCGTTGCCGGGGAGCATAGCTCTATTCTTTGAGTCACTTGGGATTTATATCTGCTGGTCACTATGAAGAACTTGAAAGACGTGAAAACAAAAATTTATCCCTCAACTACGAGGGGAGGTAAGGAACTGCCATCTAGCTCTGCACTTGATTCACCTTCTGTTTTGAGTAAGCTTGTGACACCTAAACCTGCTTCTGCTATTAATTCTGATATGTCACATGTTATTGATGATGCCACTTCTGTTATGCATGATACTTATGATGAAACTACTTCTATTCTTGATACTACTGTGCCACTTGGTGAATTTCTTGATGAACAACTTGCTAGGGCTAGAGAGAATGAAATTATTGAAACTGATAATATTGATGAAAGTGATGATGAAGGCTCTCCCAATAAATATGAATTGCCTGTTGTGCCTGAGGGCTATGTTATGGATGAAGAAACTAAAAGAGACTTCCTTGCTTGCAATGATAGAAGTGATCTTAAGAAATTATTAGCTAAGCTTAAACAAAAAACTCTGAATGCTAGAATGAAATATGATCCTGCTTATGCTACTTCACCTATCTTCGTTACTGATAAGGATTATGAATTCTCTGTTGATCCTGATATAATTACTTTGGTTGAATCTGATCCTTTTTATGGCTATGAATCTGAAACTGTTGTGGCACATCTTACTAAATTAAATGATATAGCCACCCCATTCACTAATGATGAGAGAACTCGCTACTTTTATATCCTTAAAATATTTCCGTTCTCATTAAAGGGTGATGCTAAGATATGGTTTAATTCTCTTGATCCTGGTTGTGTGCGTAGTCCCTAGGATATGATTTATTACTTCTCTGCTAAATATTTCCCTGGTCATAAGAAACAAGCTGCTTTAAGGGATATATACAATTTTGTGCAAATTGAAGAAGAGAGTCTCCCACAAGCTTGGGGGAGGCTTCTCCAATTACTTAATGCTTTGCCTGATCATCCTCTTAAGAAAAATGAAATACTTGATATCTTTTATAATGGACTAACCGATGCTTTCAGAGATTACCTGGATAGTTGTGCTGGTTCTGTTTTCAGGGAAAGAACACTGGATGAAGCTGAGATTCTATTGAATAATATGTTGACTAACGAAAATAATTGGACACTTCTTGAGCCAATTCTTGAGCCAATTCCTAAACCGAGTCCGAAGAAGAGGGGTGTTCTATTTCTCAGTCCTGAAGATATGCAAGAGGCAAAGAAATCTATGAAAGAAAAGGTATTAAAGCTGAAGATGTTAAGAATTTACCTCATATTGAAGAAATACATGGTCTTAATTTACCGCCTGTTGAAGAAATATATGATCTTAATTCATCGCCTATTGAAGAAACTCATGGTCTTGATAACCCGACACGGGTAGTAAAGGTAAGTTCTCTCTATAGATATGATAAAGCTGAAATCTCTCCTACTAAGTTTGCTAGCCAATGTTTGGATGAGTTTGATAACTTTATGGTTAAGCAAGAAGATTTTAATGCTTATTTTGGTAGACAACTAAAACAAAATGCTTATATGATTGAACACTTGGGTGATTACATGTCTAGAGTTAAAGGTGAACTTAAAATCATTAGTAAACATGCTTCTATGGTTACCACTCAAGTAGAACAAGTACTTAAAGCTTAGAATGATTTGCTCAATGAATTAAATAGTAAGAATAATGATTATGCTGTTAGAGTGGCTACTAGAACTGGTAAAATGACTCAGGAACCTTTGTATCCTGAAGGCCATCCTAAGAGAATTGAGTAGGACTCTCAGAGAAATAATATTGATGCACCTAGTCCTTCTAAAAAGAAGAAAAAGAAAAATAATAGGACTTTGCATGCTTCTAGTGAACCTGTTGTAGACACACCTGAGAATCCCAATGATATTTCTATTTCTGATGCTGAAACACAATCTGGTGATGATCATGAACCTAGTGATAATATTAATGATGATGTTCATGTTGACGCTCAACCTAGCGATGATAATGATGTAGAAGCTGAACCTGCTGTTGATCTTGATAACCCACAATCAAAGAATCAACGTTATGATAAGAGAGACTTTGTTGCTAGGAAGCACGATAAAGAAAGAGAACCATGGGTTCAGAAACCCATGCCTTTTCCTCCCAAACAATCCAAGAAAAAGGATGATGAGGATTTTGAGCGCTTTGCTGAAATGATTAGACCTATCTTTTTACGTATGCGATTAACTGATATGCTCAAAATGAATCCTTATGCTAAGTATATGAAAGAAATTGTTACTAATAAAAGAAAGATAACGGAAGGTGAAATTTCCACCATGCTTGCTAATTATACTTTTAAGGGTGGAATACCAAAGAAACATGGAGATCCAGGAGTACCCACTATACCATGCTCCATTAAAAGAAACTATGTTAAAACTGCTTTATGTGATCTTGGAGCCGGTGTTAGTGTTATGCCTCTCTCTTTATATCGTAGACTTGATTTGAATAAGTTGACACCTATTGAAATATCTTTGCAAATGGACGATAAATCAACTGCTATACCTGTCGGTATTTGTGAGGATGTGCCTGTTGTGGTTGCAAACATTACTATTTTAACGGACTTTGTTATTCTTGATATTCCCGAGGATGATAGTATGTCTATTATTCTTGGAAGACCCTTTTTGAATACTGCAGGGGCTGTTATTGATTGCAACAAAGGCAATTTCACTTTTCATGTTAATGGTAATGAGCACACGGTACACTTTCCGAGGAAACAACCTCAAGTTCACAGTATCAATTCTATTGGAAAAATTCCATCGATTATTTTTGGAGGTTTTGAATTTCCTCTTCCTACTGTCAAAAAGAGATATGATATTCTTATTATTGGGGATGTGCATATCCCCGTTGAGGTAACATAGTGTTATTCGAAATTTCTCCGGTTCCATGTTATTCGGAATGAGTTTGTTAACAAGACCTGATCAACCTTGTTAGTAGATTCCTTTTGATGAGCATGAGATGGATGAAGTTAAAAGGCACAACCTTCTGTACCCTCTCTATACTTTCTGTTATTTAGTTGAAATAAAGTAAAAATAGTATTTTCTATCAGTTTTCTGAATTATCCGTGCAATATAAAAATACCTCGAAAATAAAAGTTCTCCAAATGCCCTGCCAATTTAATATGATTTTTTCTGGAATATTTGAGAATATCTGGCACTGAGAACACGGCAGGGGGAGCAAGCACCTGGCCACGAGGGTCTAGGGCGCGCCCCTTGCCTCGTGGGACCATGGTGGCTCCCCTCCTCTTATTCCTGCACCCACACACTTCTTCTTCCTCCCAAAAAAATCACCATCCAGCTCAAGCACGAGTTCTAGCTCATTTTGCTGCGATTTTCGATCTCCTTGCTCAAAGCACCTCTCACAAAACTGCTTTGGGGGATTGTTCCTTGGTATGTGACTCCTCCAATGGTCCAATTAGTTTTTGTTCTAGTGCTTTATTCATTGCAAATTTGTGCTGCCTACTGTTTATTTAGATTATAAGAGTATGGTAGCGCATGATTTTATTGTTAAGAATAGGGAAAGGGCGCTTAAATACAAATTGTTCTTTGATAAACATCACCCTGAAACTATTACCTTGCCTGCTCCTCCCTTGTTTGATTTATCTGCAGGCCAGTATCTCGTTCCATTGGCGGCAATTCACGCCTACCGGAACCCTACGTCAGCCACAGAGCCAGAGCCGGAACCACAACTTGATCCTCCACGACAGCCTAATTACCAGTGGGATCCGGAAGTAATTGCCAACCAGTGGCATCAGAGGCTTCTTCATCTCAGTACGACCCCCACTATAATTTTGGATATCCGCCAGGCCATCAGTGGCAATAAACCAACTTAGGCCAAAAGCCTAAGCTTGGGGGAGTACGTATTTCCCATCAGCATTACATTTATGTTCACACACTCATGCTAGTTGTCGGTGCTCATACATTTTCACTGTAATATCCATGCTAGTTTATTTTCTTTTTTATGCTTTCTTCTTGTGTGTTTTATAAACCTTAAGAAAAACAAAAAAAAATTAGTTGTAGCTTTTAGCTAGTTTACTTTTCTTGCTGTAGTAATAATTAAAAAAGAAAACTCAAAAAGATTTCCCGTTCTTCTTTTGCTTGTTGGGAGCTTTCCCATGTAAATAGTTTTATTTCTTTTCTTTTCTTTGGGGGTCGCTAGGAGAAGACCATGATTAAATTGTTGAAGTCGCTCTTATATGCATTGTTGTTGATTTAACCAAGAGCCCATATTACCTTGTCTTCTCCTATTCATTGAATGCTCGCAGATTCCAGCTTAGTCCAATGCACGTGCACTATTATTATTATTCACATCGTTCGGTCGTGCAAGTGAAAGGCAATTATGACGATATATGATGGACTGATTGAGATGAGAGAAGCTGGTATGAACTCGACCTCTCTTGTTTTTGTAAATATGATTAGTTCATCGTTCCTGATTCAGCCTATTATGAATAAACATGTTTGCAATGACAATTAGAGATTATAGTTGCTTATGCCATGCTTAATTAGCTATGAGTTATAATGGTTTACCTTGTGTGCCAACATGCTATTAAAATGGTTGTGATGTGGTATAGTGGGGTGGTATCCTCCTTTGAATGATTTAAGTGACTTGACTTGGCACATGTTCACACATGTAGTTGAAACAAATCAACATAGCCTTCACGATATTTATGTTCATGGTGGATTATATCCTACTCATGCTTGCACTCAATGTTTATTAATTTTAATGCATGTTCATGACTATTGTCGCTCTCTAGTTGGTCGCTTCCCAGTCTTTTGCTAGCCTTCAGTTGTACTAAGCGGGAATACTGCTTGTGCATCCAATCCCTTAAACCCCAAAGTTATTCCATATGAGTCCACTATACCTTCCTATATGCGGTATCTACTTGCCGTTCCAAGTAAATTTGTATGTGCCAAACTCTAAACCTTCAAATGAAATTCTGTTTTGTATGCTCGAATAGCTCATGTATCAACTAGGGCTGTCCGTATCTTCCATGTTAGGCGGGTTATTCTCAAGAGGAGTGGACTCCGCTCCTCACTCACGAGAAAATGGCTGGTCACCGGGATGCCCAGTCCCATGCTTTATGCAAATCAAATCAAAATAATTGCAAACAAAACTCCCCCCGGGACCGTTGCTAGTTGGAGGCACTCGTTGTTTCGAGCAAGCCATGGATTGATGCTTGTTGGTGGAGGGGGAGTAAAAACTTTACCATTCTTTTTGGGAACCGCCTATAATGTGTGTAGCATGGAAGATATCGCCATCTCTCGGTTGTTATGTTGACAATGAAAGTATGCCGCTCAAAATATTATTTATCTCCATTTCAAAACTGAGCTCTGGCACCTCTACAAATCCCTGCTTCCCTCAGCGAAGGGCCTATCTATTTACTTTTATGTTGAGTCATCACCCTCTTATTAAGAAGCACCAGCTGGAGAGCACTGTTGTCATTTGCATTCATTATTGTTAATTTATATTGGGTATGAGTATGACTGGATCTCTTTTACCATGAATTACAATGTTTAGTCAGTCTTTGATCTTTAAAGGTGCTCTGCATTTATGTTTTGCGGTCTCAGAAACGGCTAGCGAGATACCATCTTATTATATCATATCATGATTGTTTTGAGAAAGTGTTGTCATCCGAGATTTATTATTATTGCTCGCTAGTTGATTATGTCATTGATGTGAGTGAGCATGAGACCTAAGTGTTATTGTGAATATGGTTAGTTATAATCTTTGCTGAAAACTTCAATGCTGGCTTTACATATTTACAACAACAAGAGCAAACAGAGTTTGTAAAAGTTTTTCTTTATCACTTTCAGTTTATCAACTGAATTGCTTGAGGACAAGCAAAGGTTTAAGCTTGGGGGAGTTGATACGTCTCCGTCGTATCTACTTTTCCAAACACTTTTGCCCTTGTTTCGGACTCTAACTTGCATGATTTGAATGGAACTAACCCGGACTGACGTTGTTTTCAGCAGAGTTGCCATGGTGTTATTTATATGCAGAAACAAAAGTTCTCGGAATGACCTGAAACTCCACGGAACTTATTTTTGGAAAATATTAAACATGTTGGCGAAAGAATCAAGGCCATGGGGCCCACCACCTGTCCATGAGGGTGGGGGCGCGCCTGCCCCCCTGGGCGCGCCCCTGCCTCGTGGGCCCCCTGTTGCTCCACCAACCTCAACTCCAACTCCATATATTCGTGTTCGGGGAGAAAAAATCAGAGAGAAAGATTCATCGTGTTTTACGATACGGAGCCGCCGCCAAGCCCTAAACTCTCTCGGGAGGGCTGATCTAGAGTCCGTTCGGGGCTCCGGAGAGGCGAATCTGTCGCCGTCGTCATCATCAACCATCCTCCATCACCAATTTCATGATGCTCACCACTGTGCGTGAGTAATTCCATTGTAGGCATGCTGGACGGTGATGGGTTGGATGAGATTTATCATGTAATCGAGTTAGTTTTGTTAGGGTTTGATCCCTAGTATCCACTATGTTCTGAGATTGATGTTGCTATGACTTTGCTATGCTTAATGCTTGTCACTAGGGCCCGAGTGCCATGATTTCAGATCTGAACCTATTATGTTTTCATGAATATATGTGAGTTCTTGATCCTATCTTGCAAGTCTATAGTCACCTACTATGTGTTATGATCCGGTAACCCCGAAGTGACAATAATCGGGGCCACTCCCGGTGATGACCATAGTTTGAGGAGTTCATGTATTCACTATGTGTTAATGCTTTGGTCCGGTACTCTATTAAAAGGAGGCCTTAATATCCCTTAGTTTCCGCTAGGACCCCGCTGCCACGGGAGGGTAGGACAAAAGATGTCATGCAAGTTCTTTTCCATAAGCACGTATGACTATATTCGGAATACGTGCCTGCATTACATTGATGAATTGGAGCTAGTTCTGTGTCACCCTATGTTATGATTGTTACATGATGAACCACATCCGGCATAATTCTCCATCACCGATCCAATGCCTACGAGCTTTTCACATATTGTTCTTCGCTTATTTACTTTTCCGTTGCTACTATTACAATTACTACAAAACCCAAAAATATTACTTTTCCTATCATTACCGTTACTTCCATATTACTTTGCTACTAAATACTTTGCTGCAGATATTAAGTTATCCAGGTGTGGCTGAATTGACAACTCAATTGCTAATACTTGAGAATATTCTTTGGCTCCCCTTGTGTCGAATCAATAAATTTGGGTTGAATACTTTACCCTCGAAAACTGTTGCGATCCCCTATACTTGTGGGTTATCAGTGCGCTTGCCGGAGTGGGTGCGAGAGGTCTTGCCGGTCTTCTTCTTCCCTCCCGGGGCTTCAGCGGCAGGAGCAAGTGCCTTGGCGGCAGTCGCTGCAACTGCTTCCCGATAGAGTAGGTCGGCGCAGATCAGCGCGTCTTTCTTGTCGCAGGGGACGGTGATGATGGTCATCGGGCCAGGCATCTTCAGTGTGTTGTAGGCGTAATGCGATGCCGCCATAAACTTGGCTAGTGCCGGGCGGCCGAGGATCCCGTTGTAGGGCAAGGGGATCTCGGCTACGTCAAAGACAATCCTCTCCGTCCTGTAGTTGAACTCGCCTCCAAACGTCACAGGCAGCGTGACCTTGCCTTTCGGCCGACTTCTTCCCGGGTTGACCCCTTGAAACGTGCCCGTCTCCTCGAGGTCTCCATCAGGAATTTGCAGCCTCTTGATCACAACGGGCGAGATGAAGTTCAGACCGGCCCCGCCGTCGAATAGCATCTTGTTCACCTTGAGGTTGCGTATCGTTGGTGAAACCAACAACGGCAAACACCCGACCGCAGTTGTGCGGTCAGGGTGGTCCTCGGTGTCGAAGATGATAGGAGTGCTGGACCACTTCAGTGGCTTCTGAGCGTCGAATGATGGCTCTGCTGCTGTGATCTCACACGCCCACTGCTTGAGCTGGCGGTGAGAGGTATGTAGCGAGGCTCCACCATCGACGCACATGGCCTCTGTAGCCTTCTGGAACTCATGCTCGCTGGAATCGTCGTCTTCGTCATGATCATCGTCTTCCTGCTTCTTGTCGCTGCCCCGAGCGGGCCTCTCTAGCTGGTTATCCTTGCCGCGGCAATCTCCTTGGCCGCCATGCTTCTTGCCTGATCCCTCGGCACCATCCTGGCCCTTCTCCTTGTCCCGCCTCTCATACTCAGCTTTTTACTTCTCAGCAAGCAGCTCGACTTGGCGGCAGTTCTGGAGGTCGTGGCCCTTGGTGCGGTGGATCTTGCAGTATTGCTTGTGAGAGCCTCCTTGCTTGTCGGCAACCGCCAAGGCCCGGCAAGTGGCGCACCCGGCAATTTCCTTGCCGGGGTCGTCTGCCTTGGCCTTCTTGGCAGAACCGGTGTCCTCGGATCCCGCGACGGCAAGCACGGTCTTGTCCTTGCGTCTCCTATTGCGGCGCCGACCCTTCTTTGTTGGGGCGGCGGTATCTTTGTCTGTCAAGTCGGTTTCCGCGTCGGCGTCCTCGCCAGGGTACTTCCTTCCCTCTTCAGCTCGGGCGCATCTATCGGCCAGAACATAAAGCTCGCCCACATCCTTGACCATGTTCATCGCCAGCTCTTCGCGCATCTTGCGGTTGCGCACATTCTGATGGAATGCGCTAATCACGGCGGCGGGCTGAACATCTGGGATGTTTTATTGCACTCGGCTGAACCTCTGTATGTACTTGCGCAGGTTTTCACCTTCCTTCTGGAGAATGATATGCAAATCACTCGCCTGGCCATGAGCTTGGTGGCCCCCGGTGAAGGCGCCAACGAACTCATGACACAGATCCGACCAAGAAGAAATGGGATCCGCCGACAAGTGCATCAACCAAGACATGACATTGGGTTTCAGGGCCAGCGGGAAGTAATTGGCAAGCACCTTGTCGTCATGAGCTCCAGCGGCTTGCATCGCGATGGTGTAGATGCTAAGGAACTCTGACGGATGGGTCTTGCCGTTGTACTTTTCGCCGACGTCGGGCTTGAACGTGCGGTGGGACGGCCACTGGAACTGCCGCAGCTCACGGGTAAAGGCCGGGCAACCCACCTCGTAAGGTAGGCCGCCAGAGCCTCCCGGTGCTGGGTGGTCCATAGTGGCCCCGCCCGCCTATCTGACTGGTGGCGTGTATCGCGCCAACGCTCGATGGTGGTTCGAGCGTCTTCATGGGCTCGCTCCCGAAGAACATGGCGCTGGTCGCGGTGGGTCCGCGGGTCGGACGACGCTATGGAAATGTTATCGCAAGCGTCATCACAATGGATCGACACCCGCGGTGGCTGGCGTGGAGGAGGAGAGTGCACCGTGGCTGCAGCACCTCCGGTCCTTCCACCGCTGGCATGTGGCGGCTCGACCGAGCGTTGGCCCGAGGGCCCCCCGGTCGCGGTTCATCTTGGTTGGCGACATCGACGAGGCTCCGGATGGTGGCTCTCCACTCGTTGAGCTTTTCCGCAGCAGGAGGGAAGTCGAGGAGCAACTGTGTGCGCGCCAAAGCTTCCGCCGGCATGGGCGGCGGTGAAAGCTGCGTGGACCGTGGCGCGCTCCGACTCCTAACCACGTTAGAAGGAGCTCCATCACGGCCCTGCGGCTGTACGCCATTTCCGCCAGCACTTCGGCGGGCATGCTGGCCTCCTCCGTCCCGCGAGTGATGCACGAGACTCTTCCCACGGCGGCGCCCGGGGTCCCCAGCATGGTGGCGCTGCTCGTCGCACACACCCTGGGAAGAGCGCGTCGTGGGCGCCGGTGTAGGTGACTTGGAGGTCACCGCGCCGCCCGTAGGTGGCACGGCGCCGCCCTTGGAGGGTGACGGGGGGCCCGGCTCCGTCTTCGGGTTGGGCGGCGTGCGGCCCATCATCTCGCGGACGAACGACGCCGCTCGCCAGGCTCTGACTGCCAGAGCGGTGTTGGTGCTCGCGGGCCGCGGCTCGGGTTCTGTCCACGACTGGCCCGCTGCTCGCGTGCAACGGTGAGGGCCGTCTGGCTCCGGATGAACCGATCACCATGATCGTCTTCTTCTTGGGAGCCATGGCAACGAAGAACTGCTAGGCTAACCGCTAGACCAGATTTTCATAACTGCGCCCCCTACCTGGCACGCCAAAGATGTCGGGGGAAATTGACACCTATGGAATCACTGGCATCCCTTCTACGGTTGGCGGGCGCGGGGTTGTGCAAAGAGCGGGTCTGACAGGAAGCACACAGGTCGTTTACCCAGGTTCGGGCCGTGGAGATGCGTAATACCCTAGTCCTGCTTTCGTGGATGTATTTGAGTGTTCTCGTGTTCTTGAGCTAGCTACGGGGAGTAATTTTGCCCAAAAGATCCGAATCCTCCTCCTGGTCGCCTCGGGCCTCCTTTAATAGACAAAAGGGGTTGCCACAGTGGCACACAGGAGGTGGAAAGGTGTACAGTGGATGAGTCTATCCTTTGGCACCGTCGGACAAACGCATTTATTGCACTGCCGACGTGCCCCTTTCGCTTTATCGGGGACGGCTGATGACCCACAAGTATAGGGGATCTATTGTAGTCCTTTCGAAAAGTAAGAGTGTCGAACCCAATGAGGAGCAGAAGGAAATGACAAGCAGATTTCAGTAAGGTATTCTCTGCAAGCACTGAAATTATCGGTAACAAATAGTTTTGTGATAAGGTAATTTGTAACGGGTAACAAGTAATGAAAGTAAATAAGGTGCAGCAAGATGGCCCGATCCTTTTTGTATGAAAGGACAAGCCTGGACAAACTCTTATATGAAGGAAAACGCTCCCGAGGACACATGGGAATTATCGTCAAGCTAGTTTTCATCACGCTCATATGATTCGCGTTCGTTACTTTGATAATTTGATATATGGGTGGACCGGTGCTTGGGCGCTGCCCTTACTTGGAAAAGCATCCCACTTATGATTAACCCCTATTGCAAGCATCCGCAACTACAAAAGAAGTATTAAGGTAAACCTAACCATAGCATGAAACATATGGATCCAAATCAGCCCCTTACGAAGCAACGCATAAACTAGGGTTTAAGCTTCTGTCACTCTAGCAACCCATCATCTACTTATTACTTCCCAATGCCTTCCTCTAGGCCCAAACAATGGTGAAGTGTCATGTATTAGACGTTCACATAACACCACTAGAGGAAAGACAACATACATCTCATCAAAATATCGAACGAATACCAAATTCACATGACCATTTATAGCAAGACTTCTCCCATGTCCTCAGGAACAAACGTAACTACTCACAAAGCATATTCATGTTCATAATCAAAGGGGTATTAATATGCATAATGGATCTAAACATATGATCTTCCACCAAATAAACCAACTAGCATCAACTACAAGGAGTAATCAACACTACTAGTAACCCACGGGTACCAATCTGAGGTTTGGATACAAAGATTGGATACAAGAGATGAACTAGGGTTTTAGAGGAGATGGTGCTGGTGAAGATGTGGATGGAGATTGACCCCCTCTTGATGAGAGGATTGTTGGTGATGATGATGGCGATGATTTCCCCCTCCCGGAGGGAAGTTTCCCCGGCAGAACAGCTTTGCCGGAGCCCTAGATTGGTTCCGCCTCGTGGCGGCGGTGTTTCGTCCCGCAAGGTTGCTTATGATTTTTTCCAGGCTAGAAGACACCATATAGCCAAAGATGGGCACCGGAGGCCAGCCAGGGGGCCCACGAGGCAGGGGCGCGCCCCCCACCCTCGTGGCCAGGGTGTGGGCCCCCTCTGGTATTTTCTTCGCTCAGTATTTTTTATTATTTCCAAAAACAACTTCCGTGGAGTTTCAGGACTTTTGGAGTTGTGCAGAATAGGTCTCTAATATTTGCTCCTTTTCCAGCCCAGAATTCCAGCTGCCGGCATTCTCCCTCTTCATGTAAACCTTGTAAAATAAGAGAGAATAGGCATAAGTATTGTGACATAATGTGTAACAACAGCCCATAATGCAATAAATATCGATATAAAAGCATGATACAAAATGGACGTATCAACTCCCCCAAGCTTAGACCTCGCTTGTCCTCAAGCAGAAGCCGATGACGATAAATATGTCCACATGTTTAGAGATAGAGGTGTCGATAAAATAAAATACGGACATGAGGGCATCATGATCATTCTTATAACAGCAACATATATGGATATTGTCATATGATTCCTTATGCTCAAGTAATAATCTATTCACAATGCAAAGTATGAGTCAGAAACTTTATTGAGAACCAACAAACTATAATCTCGGTCATTGAAGCAATTGCAATTTATCATAACACCATAAAGAGTCAATATAAGAGCTTTTCAGCAAGTCCACATACTCAACTATCATTTAGTCTTTCACAATTGCTAACACTCACGCAATACTTGTGGGTATGGAGTTTTAATTGGACACAGAGAAAGATAGGGGCTTATAGTATTGCCTCCCAACCTTTACCTCAAGGGTAATGTCAACAATAATAATTCATGCTAACTTACATCCAATTGGATATATATATATATATATATATATATATATATATATATATATATATATCAGGATCATTCCAACACAATGTGCTTGCCAAAGGATAAAATGTAAAAAGGAAAGGTGAAGATCACCATGACTCTTGCATAAGGGTGGAAGATAAAAGTAAAAGATACGCCCTTTGCAGAGGGAAGCAGAGGTTGTCATGCGCTTTCATGGTTGGATGCACGAAATCTTAATGCAAAAGAACGTCACTTTATATTGCCACTTGTGATATGGACCTTTATTATGCAGTCCGTCGCTTTTATTTCTTCCACGTCACAAGATCGTATAATGCTTATTTTCTCCACACTAATAAATCATACATATTTAGAGAGCAATTTTTATTGCATGCACCGATGACAACTTACTTGAAGGATCTTACTCAATCCATAGGTAGGTATGGTGGACTCTCATGGCAAAACTGGTTTTAAGGATATTCGGAAGCACAAGTAGTATCTCTACTTGGTGCAAAGGATTGGATAGCATGAGGGAGAAAGGCAAGCTCAACATGTTGGATGATCCATGACAATATACTTTATTTCGGATATAAGAAAACATAACCCATTACATTGTCTTCCTTGTCCAACATCAACTCTTTAGCATGTGATATTTTAATGAGTGCTCAAAATCATAAAAGATGTCCAAGATAGTATATTTATATGTGGAACCTCTCTTTCTTTATTACTTCCTATTAATTGCAACGATGACCAAAGCTATGTTTGTCAACTTTCAACAACTTTTATGCATCATACTCTTTATATGTGAAGTCATTACTCTTCATAAGATCAATGTGATCTCTTTGTTTCTTTTTATTCTTTCTTTTTCTTTTATTCACTCAAGATCATAGCAAGATAATCAAGCCCTTAACTCAACACTAATCTTTATTATATATATATATAGCTCACGGACTCGATTACACAGAAGGATCATAAAGCAAAACTCACAACTAGATCATACTAAAATTATTCTACTAGAGCAAGATATTACAAAAAGGATCGAACTAAGAAATATGGTAAAGATAGGGGTGTGATGGTGATACGATACCGGGGCAACTCCAACAAGCTTGGCAGTTGCCAAGGGGAGTGCCCATACCCGTGTGATTATGTCTCTTTTGCTGGTGAAGGAGTTGTTGATGATGTAGGCTTGTCGTCCCTCTTCCAAGGCATAGGCTCGCCATCATAGAAGGATGATCGAGTCTCCGGGATCCTTAAATCTGCAGCCAAACTCATCCTCTTGAATCTATATTCATACTCACAATTTTCGTTTTGCAGGTCATAGATCTGGGCTTGGAGGTGCTCGATTTTCTCATGAAGCTTGAAGATAGCCTCCCCAATGTCCTTGGCGTCGAGCTTGTGGTTGTTGGTGAACTCCGTGATCATTATGTGATTGGTGTCGAGTCCACGCTCCACCATCTCCTGACACTTGAAAACTTGTTGCTCCATTGCTTCAAGCCTTGTCTCCACGCTTCCGGTCCTCCTTGGTCCCTCAACATCGCGGATGTGCAGCACCCCCTCATGCATCTCAATGGTTTGAGGGTGTTGCAGCACTTCCGCAAGGTAGGGGTTGATGACCTTCTCGAAGAACTTGTCCTTGGGGGCACTTGGAGACGTCATGGCGATCTAGATCTGTCAGAAAAACAGCTCGAAACAAAAATAAAGGATAATTGCGTGATACGGTGGTCAAAACCTTTGGGAGATTATATAATGAATTTTTACCGACCAAAAGAAGTATCGTGCAAGAAAACGGAGTCCGGAAAGCACACGAGGTGCCCACGAGGCAGGGGCGCGCCTAGGGGGTAGGGCGCGCCCTCCACCCTCGTGGAAGCCTCGTGTCCTTCCCGGACTACTTCTTAATTTCCTATTTTCTTAAATATTCCAAAATAGAGAAAAAATCCCATTAGAACTGTTTTGGAGTCGGTTTACTTACCGTACCACATACCTATTCCTTTTCGGAGTCTGAAACGTTCTGGAAAGTGTCCCTTATGTACTCCTTCGGGGTTACGGTTTCAATAACATTAGTTTCAACATTTATAGGATTACCTGAGATATAATGTTTGATTCTTTGACCGTTCACCACCTTTGGATTTGTGCCTTCGAAGTTGTTGATTTTCATGGCACCAGAACGATAGACCTCCTCGATAACGTAAGGACCTTGCCATTTAGAGAGAAGTTTTCCTGCAAAAAATCTTAAACGAGAGTTGAATAGCAACACATAATCACCAACATTAAACTCACGCTTTTGTATCCTTTTGTCATGCCATCTTTTAACTTTTTCCTTAAACAATTTAGCATTCTCATAGGCCTGGGTTCTCCATTCATCAAGTGAGCTAATGTCAAAAAGCCTCTTCTCACCGGCAAGTTTGAAATCATAATTGAGCTCTTTAATAGCCCAATATGCCTTATGTTCTAGTTCGAGAGGTAAGTGACATGTCTTTACATAAACCATTTTATATGGAGACATACCCATAGGATTTTTATATGCAGTTCTATAGGCCCATAATGCATCATCAAGTTTCTTGGACCAATTCTTTCTATATCTATTAACAGTCTTTTGCAAAATTAATTTGAGCTCTCTATTACTCAATTCTACTTGGCCACTAGATTGTCGGTGATAAGGAGATGCAATTCTATGATTAACATCATACTTAGCAAGCATTTTACGAAAAGCACCATGAATAAAATGTGAACCACCGTCAGTCATTAAATATCTAGGGACTCCAAACCTCGGAAAAATAACTTCTTTAAGCATCTTAATAGAGGTGTTATGATCAGCACTACTAGTTGGAATAGCTTCTACCCACTTAGTAACGTAATCAACAGCAAATAAAATAAGTGTATACCCATTAGAGGAAGGAAATAGTCCCATATAATCAAAGCCCCAAACATCAAATGGTTCAATAACAAGTGAATAATTCATGGGCATTTCCTGACGTCTACTAATATTACGGATTCTTTGACATTCATCACAAGACAAGACAAACTTACGAGCATCCTTAAAGAGAGTAGGCCAATAAAAACCGGATTGCAATACCTTATGTGCAGTTCTATCTCCAGCGTGGTGCCTAGTTTTCATCACGTTCATATGATTCGCGTTCGGTACTTTGATAATTTGATATGTGGGTGGACCAGTGCTTGGGTGCTGTCCTTACTTGGACAAGCATCCCACTTATGATTAACTCCTATTGCAAGCATCCGCAACTACAAAAGAAGTATTAAGGTAAACCTAACCATAGCATGAAACATATGGATCCAAATCAGCCCCTTACGAAGCAACGCATAAACTAGGGTTTAAGCTTCTGTCACTCTAGAAACCCATCATCTACTTATTACTTCCCAATGCCTTCCTCTAGGCCCAAATAATGGTGAAGTGTCATGTAGTCGATGTTCACATAACACCACTAGAGGAGAGACAACATACATCTCATCAAAATATCGAACGAATACCAAATTCACATGACTACTAATAGCAAGACTTCTCCCATGTCCTCAGGAACAAACGTAACTACTCACAAAGCATATTCATGTTCATAATCAGAGGAGTATTAATATGCATATAGGATCTGAACATATGATCTTCCACCAAATAAACCAACTAGCATCAACTACAAGGAGTAATAAACACTACTAGCAACCTACAGGTACCAATCCCAGACTTAGAGACAAGAATTGGATACAAGAGATGAACTAGGGTTTGAGAGGAGATGGTGCTGGTGAAGATTTTGATTGAGATTGGCCCTCTCCCGATGAGAGGAGCGTTGGTGATGACGACGGCGATGATTTCCCCCTCCCGAAGGGAAGTGTCCCCGGCAGAACAGCTCCGTCGGAGCCCTAGATTGGTTCCGCCAAGGTTCCGCCTCGTGGCGGCGGAGTCTCGTCCCGAAAGCTTGCTTATCATTTTTGTTCGGACGAAAGACTTCATATAGCAGAAGATGGGCACCGGAGGGCCAACAGGGGGCCCACAAGGCAGGGGGGCGCTCCCAGGGGGTAGGGCGCGCCCCCCACCCTCGTGGCCAGGGTGTGGGCCCCCTCTGGTATTTTCTTCGCTCAGTATTTTTTATTATTTCCAAAAACAACTTCCGTGGAGTTTCAGGACTTTTGGAGTTGTGCAGAATAGGTCTCTAATATTTGCTCCTTTTCAAGCCCAGAATTCCAGCTGCCGGCATTCTCCCTCTTCATGTAAACCTTGTAAAATAAGAGAGAATAGGCATAAGTATTGTGACATAATGTGTAACAACAGCCCATAATGCAATAAATATCGATATAAAAGCATGATACAAAATGGACGTATCAACTCCCCCAAGCTTAGACCTCGCTTGTCCTCAAGCGGAAGCCGATAACGATAAATATGGCCACATGTTTAGAGGTAGAGGTGTCGATAAAATAAAATACGGACATGAGGGCATCATGATCATTCTTATAATAGCAACATATATAGATATTGTCATATGATTTCTTATGCTCAAGTAATAATCTATTCACAATGTCAAGTATGAATCAAAAACTTTATTGAGAACTAACAAACTATAATCTCAGTCATTGAAGCAATTGCAATTTATCATAACATCGGAAAGAGTCTATGTCAGAGCTTTTCAGCAAGTCCACATACTCAACTATCATTTAGTCTTTCACAATTGCTAACACTCACGCAATACTTGTGGTTACGGAGTTTTAATCGGACACAGAGAAAGATAGGGGCTTATAGTTTCGCCTCCCAACCTTTTACCTCAAGGGTAATGTCAACAATAATAGTTCATGCTAACTTACATCCAATTGGATATATATATCAGGATCTTTCCAACACAATGTGCTTGCCAAAGGATAAAATGTAAAAAGGAAAGGTGAAGATCACCATGACTCTTGCATAAGGGTAAGAGATAAAACTAAAAGATAGGCCCTTCGCAGAGGGAAGCAGAGGTTGCCATGCGCTTTCAGGGTTGGATGCACAAAATCTTAATGCGAAAGAAAGTCAATTTATATTGCCACTTGTGATATGGACCTTTATTATGCAGTCTGTCGCTTTTATTTCTTCCACATCACAAGATCGTATAAAGCTTATTTTCTCCCATGCTAATAAGTCATACATATTTAGAGAGCAAATTTTATTGCTTGCACCGATGACAACTTACTTGAAGGATCTTACTCAATCCATAGGTAGATATGGTGGACTCTCATGGCAAACTGGGTTTAAGGGTATTTGGAAGCACAAGTAGTATCTCTACTTGGTGCTAAGAATTGGCTAGCATGAGGGGGAAAGGCAAGCTCAACATGTTGGATGATCCATGACAATATACTTTATCTCAGATATAAGAAAACATAACGCATTACGTTGTCTTCCTTGTCCAACATCAACTCTTTAGCATGTCATATTTTAATGAGTGCTCACAATCATAAAAGATGTCCGAGATAGTATATTTATATGTGAAACCTCTCTTTCTTTATTACTTCCTATTAATTGCAACGATGACCAAAGCTATGTTTGTCCACTCTCAACAACTTTTAATCATCATACTCTTTCTATGTGAAGTCATTACTCTCCATAAAATCAATATGATCTCTTTGTTTCTTTTTATTCTTTCTTTTTATTTTATTCCCTCAAGATCATAGCAAAATAATCAAGCCCTTGACTCAAAACTAATCTTTGTTATATAGCTCACGGACTCGATTACATAAAGGGATCATAAAGCAAAACTCAAAACTAGATCATACCAAAAACTTTTATTCTACTAAATCAAGATAATACTAAAAAGATTGAACTAAGAAAAATGGTAAAGATAGAGATGTGATGGTGATACGATACCGAGGCACCTCCCCCAAGCTTGGCAGTTGCCAAGGGGAGTGCCCATACCCATATGATTATGTCTCCTTTCTGGTGAAGAAGATGGTGGAGTTGTTGATGATGTGGGCTTGTCGTCCATCTTCCAAGGCATAGGCTCACCATCATAGAAGGATGATCGAGTCTCCGGGATCCTCAAATCTACAGCCAAGCTCATCCTCTTGAATCTATATTCATACTCGCAGTTTTGGTTTTGCAGGTCATAGATTTGGGCTTGGAGGTGCTCGATCTTCTCGTGAAGCTTGAAGATGGTCTCCCCAATGTTCCTGGCATCCAGCTTGTGGTTGTTGGTGAACTCCGCGATCAACATCTGGTTGGCGTTGAGTCCACGTTCCACCATCCCCTGGCACTTGAAAACTTGTTGCTCCATCGCTTCAACCTCGTCTCCACGCTTCCGGTCCTCCTTGGTCCCTCAACATCGCGGATGTGCAGCACCCCCTCATGCATCTCAATGGTTTGAGGGTGTTGCAGCACCTCCGCGGGGTAGGGGTTGATGACCTTCTCGAAGAACTTGTCCTTGGGGGCACTTGGAGACGTCATGATGATCTAAATCTGTCAGAAAAATAGCTCGAAACAAGAACGGAGGACAATTGCGTGATACAGGAGTCAAAACCTTCAGGAGTTTATATAATGACTTTTTACAGACCAAAATACGTATCGTGCAAGAAAACGGAGTCCGAAGAGCGCACGAGGTGCCCATGAGGCAGGGGGCGCGCCCAGGGGGTAGGACGTGCCCTCCACCCTCGTGGAGCCCTCGTGTCCTTCCCGGACTGCTTCTTATTTTTCTAAATATTCCAAAATGGAGAAAAATTGACATTAGAACTGTTTTGGAGTCGGTTTACTTACCGTACCACATACCTATTCCTTTTCGGAGTCTAAAACATTCTGGAAAGTGTCCCTTATGTATTCTTCCGGGGTTACGGTTTCAATAACATTGGTTTCAACATTTATAGGATTACCTGAGATATAATGTTTAATTCTTTGACCGTTCACCACCTTCGGATTTGTGCCTTCGAAGTTGTTGATTTTTATGGCACCGGAACAATAGACCTCCTCGATAACGTAAGGACCTTCCCATTTAGAGAGAAGTTTTCCTGCAAAAAATCTTAAACGAGAGTTGTATAATAATACATAATCACCTACATTAAACTCACACTTTTGTATCCTTTTGTCATGCCATCTTTTAACTTTTTCTTTAAACAACTTGGCATTCTCATAGGCTTGGGTTCTTGTAACATCCCAAAATTCTAAATTTTGGAATGTTATAATAAACAGATAGATTGGATTGATTGTTTGATTGATTGACTGAAAGTGAGTGAATTCGAAATCTTTTGAAAGTTAACTGAGAGGGAATAAAAGGACTTTCCCAAACTTTCATTTTACTTTTATGATCTCCATGAATTCAAATTCTTTTCACCACAAAACCCTGGAGAGAAGATGACATGACTTCTTCCATTTATTTAAATGACAAGGGGTGTTGAAAATATTTGAATTTCATTTGAAAATATTTCCCATTTCTGAAACTTTATGCAACTCAATGATTTTCACGAGAGAAGATAAAATGACTTCTTCAAAACAAATGAAATATGAGTTGGGAGTTTCAAAGGATTAAAATCAAAGTCCCATTGAAATTATTTTTCAATATTGGAGTTATTTGAGTGTTATTCAAATTATTTTTCTCTAAAAATAAAATATATGGAAAATAGGGTAACCTGATTCCCTACATCAGAAAATTGGAGAGAAATAAATTTGAAATCATTTTGGTATTTTTAAAATGATTTTTATTGGATTTTATTAAGGCAGAAGCATTGTTTGATTTATTTGAATTTTTGAGGACTTTATTTGACTTTAGAAAAATGTTCAGCTTGTAGGAAATAATTTTCTGAAAATTTTGATATATTATATGCCTATATAATATTTTATTTTCTTTTGTTTTTATTATTTTCGTTTCTCTGTTTCTTTAAAAATAAACTTCTCTTCGCCGACTGGGCCGGCCCAGCACCCAGCCAGGCCGCGGCCCAGCCAGCCTAGCCCCGCGCGTCCCCGACCTCCGCCCGGACTCCGGCTCCCGCACGCCGACCGCCGCCGCCATGGACGTCGTGCCGCCTCCGGCCTCCTCTGCCCCCTTCCCCACGCCACATCCTCGCCCCCCCTCTTAAAAGGCGCGCCCCGGCCCCGTTTCCCTCGGAGCCCGAGCCGCCAGAACCCGCGCCGCCGCCGCCGGATCTCACCGCCGCCGGAAGCCGTAGCCGTCGCCCTCGTCGCCGTCGACCGCCGCCGACGCCACCACTGCAACCGGCGCTCCACGCTGCCCCTCCCCGTGCTCTTCGCCGCCTCCCGCGACGCCCGGAGCCGCCGCTCCGGCCGAGACCGAAGCTGCCGCCGTCATCCTCCCCGACTCCGGCAATCGCCGTGGTAACCGCCGCCTCCCGTCCGTTGGATCTGGATCGAACGATCCAGATTTCGTTTTGTTTTTTAAAACGTTTTTTTTAATTGATGAACGTTCGTTAGTTAGGGTTTTCACCGAACGGTTTTTTGTTCGTTAGCGTTCGTTAGCAAACGTTTGTTAGATAGCCTTTTCGTTTTATTTTATTTCTGCCAGGGACCCGTCTGTGAATAATTTATTTACAGATTAGCCCCTGATTTTCAAATGTCTACAACTTTTTACTCGTTTATCCAAATCCAATGAAACCAACGCCCACGTCTTCGTTATGATCCCCTCTATCCAGTAAAACAACTTAAACATGTTTTTGAAAGTTTTAAAATTTGAATTCAAACAGATTTGTATTCAAACTTCTTTTGTTCATAACTTAAGTTCCGTAACTCCGTTTGAGTTGATTCTTTTTGCAAAGCGAAGCTCTTGACCTAAACTTTCTGATAAGGCCAAATCCATCTAATTTTGGTACTGTTAGAAATTGTTTTATGTTGAAAGAGTTATTTGCTTGGTTTTGAAGTTTTCCGAATTGTTTTCTTCGATCTTTCTGATCTTTTGAGTGATTGCTTATGTGTGGTTACTATTGCTTGCTTACGATAGATTGACCGGAGTGTGACGAGTAGATCTATCCAGAGTTTTGAGTGCGAATCATCTTCATCAACATTGCAGGCAAGTTCACACTTTGATCATATCCCTTTCATACCCAGTTTTTATGCATTAGATTCAACCCTCAAACATTGCATGAGTAGGATTGATAACATGTGGGTATTGGGAAGTAGTTGATGAGGTAGTACCTATTGCCCTGTTTACAATCAAACCTTTGGGAGTTACTTCACGTTTGCTTATATTGCTATGCTATGCTCGTAGACGTGGATTGGGTTTGAGTGAATTTCCATGACAGATGTGAGATTGTTAATTAATGGTTCAACTTAAGGTGGCTACTTAAATAAACATCTGGGTGGATTGAGGCACCTGGAGAACCCAGTGTTGCCTGTATTTTTGGATATCCCGGAGTACCCGTGTGATCATCCTATGGACCGCCACCCAGACTCAAAGGGATCCTAAGATTATTCATGCTAGAAACTTTCGTGTGCAGCCACAAGCCATTATGGGCTCTGGCATAGTTGAGTAAGTTGTGTGAGCTCTTGAAGAGGTGGACTAGCAGATGTAGGGGGATTGTAGGTGTAACGGTCTGCCCAGAGTAGAGAGTAAATGCTTCTGAAAGACTGTGTCTCGATCATCCGTTTCTCAAACACCATGAAGTGCGAGAATCCCAACGGAGGAGGTCGAGTCTTGTGGGAGAAGTGCGCAAACCTCTGCAGAGTGTACAAACTAATCATGGTTAGCCGTGTCCCCGGTTATGGACATCTTGAGTATCTAGTTCTTGGATTATCCCGTTGATCTCATCATGTTACTTTAATTAATTTGATTGGGTTTAATCACGTTCTTAATTGGGATTGAGTTGGAGGTACCTTCTCAATGTTTATCAACCACCATGATAGTTAAATAAAATTTATTCCCTTGCAGTAGGGAAAAATTGGCTTTTCGCAAAAACATTATAACCATAGAGCTTTTCCACCAGCCATATATGCATGTAGTGATAGCATTATTATGTTCATTTTTCACTATGGTGTGAATTTGCCAGCATATTCCATGTGCTGACCCGTTTTCGGGCTGCAACGTTTCATGTTGCAGGATTCTTACGACGAGTAAGTGATACGTTAGGGTTACGATTTCTACACTCAACTTTGCCGTTGGTGTTGATGGGAATCCACAACCTTGTTACTTCCGCTATTTGGATTGAGGTAATAGTATTTACGTTACTTTATACATGTGATTTACCTCTGTTATAAATCC
The DNA here is from genome assembly GCF_002575655.3 of Aegilops tauschii subsp. strangulata. Lineage (NCBI taxonomy): Eukaryota > Viridiplantae > Streptophyta > Magnoliopsida > Poales > Poaceae > Aegilops > Aegilops tauschii. The sequence goes on along the minus strand of NC_053036.3, from coordinate 132,375,472 downwards.
TCGAGTACTGTGTGTGTCAGCATACCGATCCAGGGATGACACTTAAGCACAGAGACTTGATCCATTCGGGTCGGGTCGCTACAGTTCTCCATTCATCGAGTGAGCTAATGTCAAACAACCTCTTCTCACCGGCAAGTTTGAAATCATAATTGAGCTCTTTAATGGCCCAATATGCCGTATGTTCTAGTTCGAGAGGTAAGTGACATGCTTTTCCATAAACCATTTTATAAGGAGACATACCCATAGGATTTTTATATGCAGTTCTATAGGCCCATAATGCATCGTCAAGTTTCTTAGACCAATTCTTTCTAGATCTATTAATAGCCTTTTGCAAAATTAATTTGAGTTCTCTATTACTCAATTCTACTTGACCACTAGACTGTGGGTGATAAGGAGATGCAATTCTATGATTAACATCATACTTAGCAAGCATTTTTTGGAAGGCACCATGAATAAAATGTGAACCACCATCAGTCATTAAATATCTAGGGACTCCAAACCTCGGAAAATAACTTCTTTAAGCATCTTAATAGAGGTTTTATGATCAGCACTACTAGTTGGAATAGCTTCTACCCACTTAGTAACGTAATCAACAGCAACTAAAATATGTGTATATCCATTAGAGGCAGGAAACGGTCCCATATAATCAAAGCCCCAAACATCAAATGGTTCAATAACAAGTGAATAATTCATAGGCATTTCTTGACATCTACTGATATTACCAATTCTTTGACATTCATCACAAGATAAGACAAACTTACGAGCATCCTTGAAGAGATTAGGCCAATAAAAACCGGATTGCAATACCTTATGCGCAGTTCTATCTCCAGCGTGGTGTCCTCCATAAGCTTCGGAGTGAAACTTGCGTAGGGTCTGTTTCTGTTCATGCTCAGGTACACAATGTCTAATAACACCATCTACTCCTTCTTTATAAAGATGTGGGTCATCCCAAAAGTAATGCCTCAAATCATAGAATTTTTCTTCTTTTGCTAGTATGTGAAACTAGGTGGTATAAATTTAGCAACAATGTAATTAGCATAATCAGCATACCATGGAGCAGTACGAGAAGCATTTATGACATTTAATTGTTCATCAGGAAAGCTATCATCAATAGGTAGTGGGTCATCAAGAACATTTTCCAACCTAGACAGGTTGTCTGCAACGGGGTTCTCGGCTCCCTTTCTATCAATAATATGCAAATCAAATTCTTGTAGCAAAAGAACCCATCTAATAAGTCTAGGTTTAGCATCTTTCTTTTCCATAAGATATTTAATAGCAGCATGATCAGTGTGAATAGTTACTTTATAATCAACAATATAAGGTCTGAACTTATCACAAGCAAATACAACTGCTAAGAATTCTTTTTCAGCAGTGGCATAATTTCTCTGGGCATTATCTAGAGTTTTACTAGCATATTGAATAACATTTAATTTCTTATCAACTCTTTGCCCTAGAATAGCACCTACAGCATAATCACTAGCATCGCACATAATTTCAAAGGGTAAATTCCAATCAGGTGGCTGAACGATAGGTGCAGAAATCAATGCTTTCTTAAGTATTTCAAATGCTTCTACACAATCATCATCAAAGACAAATGGTATATCTTTCTGTAATAGATTAGTCAGAGGCCGAGAAATTTTTGAGAAGTCCTTAATGAACCTCCTATAAAAATCGGCATGACCAAGGAAACTTCTTATACCTTTGATGCCCTTGGGACATGGCATCTTTTCAATAGCATCGACCTTGGCTTTATCACCTTCAATACCTCTTTCAGAAATTTTATGCCCCAAGACAATACCTACATTAACCATAAAGTGGCACTTCTCCCAATTCAAGACAAGATTAGTTTCTTCACATCTCTGCGAAACTCTATCAAGGTTGCTCAAGCAATCATCAAAAGAGGATCCATAAACGGAGAAATCGTCCATGAAAACCTCACAAATCTTTTCACAAAAATCAGAGAATATAGCCATCATGCATCTTTGAAAGGTAGCAGGTGCATTACATAAACCAAAAGGCATACGTCTATAAGCAAAAATACCGAAAGGGCAAGTAAAAGTGGTCTTTGCTTGATCATCAGCTGACACGGGTATTTGAGAGAAACCAGAATAACCATCTAGAAAGCAAAAATGTGTATGTTTGGATAATCTTTCTAGCATTTGATCAATGAATGGCATGGGGTAATGATCTTTTTTGGTAGCTTTATTTAATTTGCGGAAATCAATTACCATCCTATAACCTGTAATAATTCTTTGAGGAGTCAATTCATCTTTATCATTAGGAACAACAGTCATACCTCGCTTCTTAGGAACACAATGGACAGGACTTACCCACTGACTATCAGCAACGGGATAAATTATACCTGCCTCAAGGAGCTTTAGTATTTCCTTTCTTACCACTTCTTTCATCTTAGGATTCAGCCGTCGTTGGTGATCAATAACTGGTTTGGCATCTTTCTCCAAATTTATTTTGTGTTGGCATAGAGTGGGACTAATGCCCTTAAGATCATCAAGAGTATATCTAATAGCAGCACGGTGCTTCTTCAGAGTTTTCAATAATTTTTCTTCCTCCTTCTCTGAAAGGTTAGCACTAATAATAACAGGATATATCTTCTTTTCATCAAGATAAGTATATTTAAGAGTATCAGGCAATGGTTTAAGCTCAAACACGGGATCACCCTTGGGTGGAGGAGGATCCCCAAAGATTTCAACAGGCAAGTTGTGTTTCAGAATAGGTCCCTGTTTAAAGAATACTTCATCTATTTCCCTTCTTTCATTCATAAACATATCATTTTCATGGTCTAGCAAATATTGTTCTAAAGGATCACTAGGAGGTACGGCAATAGAAGCAAGACCAATAATTTCATCCTTACTAGGTAATTCCTCTTCACGATGTTGTCTACGAAATTTAGAAAAGTTGAACTCGCGAGACATATCATCCAAACCAACAGTAACAACATCCTTTTTGCAGTCTATCTTAGCATTAACAGTGTTCAAGAAGGGTCTACCAAATATAATGGGACAAAATCTATCTTGTGGGGAACCAAGAACAAGAAAATCAGCAGGATATTTAGTTTTCCCACACAAGACTTCAACATCTCTAACAATTCCAATTGGTGAAATAGTATCTCTATTGGCAAGCTTAATTGTGACATCAATTTCTTCTAACTCAGTAGGTGCAATATCATGCATAATTTCTTTTTATAAGTCAATAGGTATTGCACTAGCACTAGCACCCATATCACACAAGCCATGATAACAATGATCTCCTATTTTAACAGAAATAACAGGCATGCCTACCACAGGTCTATGTTTATCTTTAGCACAAGGTTTAGCAATCCTAGCAGTCTCATCACAGAAATAAATAACATGCCCATCAATATTATCAGCCAAGAGATCTTTAACAATAGCAATATTAGGTTCGACTTTAACTTGCTCAGGAGGTGTATAAGTTCTAATATTGCTCTTACGAACCACAGTTGAAGCTTTAGCATGATCTTTTATCCTAACAGGAAAAGGTGGTTTCTCCACATAAGCAGTAGGAACAATAGGATCATTATAAGTGATAGTCTTTTCTTCAACTTTAACAGGTGCAACTACTTTTACTTCTATGGGAGGATGATATTTAAACCACTTCTCCTTAGGGAGATCAACGTGAGCAGCAAAAGATTCACAAAAAGAAGCTACTATCTCAGAGTCAAGTCCATATTTAGTGCTAAATTTACGGAAAACATCGGTATCCATAAAAGATTTAACACAATCAAACTTAGGTGTTATACCTGACTCCTTACCTTCGTCGAGGTCCCAATCTTCAGAGTTGCGTTTAATTCTTTCCAATAAATCCCATTTGAATTCAATAGTCTTCATCATAAAAGAACCAGAACAAGAAGTATAGAGCATGGTGCGATTGCTGTCAGAAAGCCGAGCATAAAAATTTTGAATAATCATTTTTCTTGAGAGCTCATGATTGGGGCATGAATATAACATTGACTTAAGCCTCCCCCAAGCTTGAGCGATGCTTTCTCCTTCGTGAGGCCAAAAATTATATATATAATTACGATCACGATGAACAAGATGCATAGGATAAAATTTCTGATGAAATTCCAATTTCAATCGCTTATAGTTCCATGATCCCATATCATCGCATAGCCTATACAACATCAATGCATCTCCATTCAAAGATAAAGGAAAGACCTTCTACTTGATCACATCATCGGGCATACCTGCAAGCTTAAATAATCCACAAACTTCATCCACATATATTAGGTGCTCATCAGGATGTAATGTTCCATCTCCTGCAAAAGGATTAGCTAGCAGTTTTTCTATCATATCCGAAGGAATTTCAAAGTAGACATTTTCATTTTCGGTAGGTTCAGTAGGTTGAGGAGCAACTCTTTGCTCTACTGGTCGGGGTGAAGATACCCCGAACAAGCCCATCAGAGGATTACTTTCCATAGTAACAAGTGACAGTAAATTTCAGCACACTATATAAATTTTTTTCTTACCAAATTCCACCTACCAAAGGCGCTTCACTCCCCGGCAACGGTGCCAGAAAAGAGTCTTGATGACCCACAAGTATAGGGGATCTATCGTAGTCCTTTCAATAAGTAAGAGTGTCGAACCCAACGAGGAGCAGAAGGAAATGACAAGCGGTTTTCAGTAAGGTATTCTCTGCAAGCACTGAAATTACGATAACAAATAGATTTGTGATAAGGTAATTTGTAACGGGTAACAAGTAATGAAAGTAAATAAGGTGCAGCAAGATGGCCCGATCCTTTTTGTAGCAAAGGACAAGCCTGGACAAACTCTTATATGAAGGAAAACGCTCCCGAGAACACATGGGAATTATCGTCAAGCTACTTTTCATCACGCTCATATGATTCACGTTCGTTACTTTGATAATTTGATATGTGGGTGGACCGGTGCTTGGGCACTGCCCTTACTTGGACAAGCATCCCACTTATGATTAACCCCTATTGCAAGCATCCGCAACTACAAAAGAAGTATTAAGGAAAAACTAACCATAGCATGAAACATATGGATCCAAATCAGCCCCTTACGAAGCAACGCATAAACTAGGGTTTAAGCTTCTGTCACTCTAGCAACCCATCATCTACTTATTACTTCCCAATGCCTTCCTCTAGGCCCAAACAATGGTGAAGTGTCATGTAGTCGACGTTCACATAACACCACTAGAGGAAAGACAACATACATCTCATCAAAATATCGAACAAATACCAAATTCACATGACTACTTATAGCCAGAAAAGAGTCTTGATGACCCACAAGTATAGGGGATCTATCGTAGTCCTTTCGATAAGTAAGAGTGTCGAACCCAACGAGGAGCGGAAGGAAATGATAAGCGGTTTTCAGCAAGGTATTCTCTGCAAGCACTGAAATTATAGGTAACAGATATTTTTGTGATAAGATAATTTGTAACGAGCAACAAGTAACAAAAGTAAATAAAGTGCAACAAGGTGGCCCAATCCTTTTTGTTGCAAAGGACAATCCTGGAAAAACTCTTATATAGAGAAAAGCGCTCCCTAGGACACATGGGAATTATCGTCAAGCTAGTTTTCATCACGTTCATATGATTCGCGTTCGGTACTTTGATAATTTGATATGTGGGTGGACCGGTGCTTGGGTGCTGTCCTTACTTGGACAAGCATCCCACTTATGATTAAATCCTATTGCAAGCATCCACAACTACAAAACAAGTATTAATGTAAACCTAACCATAGCATGAAACATATGGATCCAAATCAGCCCCTTACGAAGCAACGCATAAACTAGGGTTTAAGCTTCTGTCACTCTAGCAACCCATCATCTACTTATTACTTCCCAATGCCTTCCTCTAGGCCCAAATAATGGTGAAGTGTCATGTAGTCGACATTCACATAACACCACTAGAGGAGAGACAACATACATCTCATCAAAATATTTAACGAATACCAAATTCACATGACTACTAATAACAAGACTTCTCCCATGTCCTCAGGAACAAACGTAACTACTCAAAAGCATATTCATGTTCATAATCAAAGGAGTATTAATATGCATATAGGATCTGAACATACGATCTTCCACCAAATAAACGAACTAGCATCAACTACAAGGAGTAATCAACACTACTAGCAACCTACAGGTACCAATCCCAGACTTAGAGACAAGAATTGGATACAAGAGATGAACTAGGGTTTGAGAGGAGATGGTGCTGGTGAAGATGTTGATGGAGATTGGCCCTCTCCCGATGAGAGGAGCATTGGTGATGACGATGGCGATGATTTCCCCCTCCCGGAGGGAAGTGTCCCCGGCAGAACAGCTCCGCTGGAGCCCTAGATTGGTTCCGCCAAGGGTCCGCCTCGTGGCGGCGGAGTCTCGTCCCGAAAGCTTGCTTATCATTTTTCTTCGGACGAAAGACTTCATATAGCAGAAGATGGGCACCGGAGGGCCAACAAGGGGCCCACGAGGCAGGGGGGGGCGCCCCCCACCCTCGTGGCCAGGGTGTGGGCCCCCTCTGGTATTTTCTTCGCTCTATATTTTTTATTATTTCCAAAAACAACTTCCGTGGAGTTTCAGGACTTTTGGAGTTGTGCAGAATAGGTCTCTAATATTTGCTCCTTTTGCAGCCCAGAATTCCAGCTGTCGGCATTCTCCCTCTTCATGTAAACCTTGTAAAATAAGAGAGAATAGGCATAAGTATTGAGACATAATGTGTAATAACAGCCCATAATGCAATAAATATCGATATAAAAGCATGATGCAAAATGGACGTATCAGTGCCCTCCATAAGCCTCGGAGTGACACTTGCGTAGGATCTGTTCCTGTTCATGCTCAGGTATACAACGCCTAATAACACCATCTACTCCTTGTTTATAAAGATGTCGGTCATCCCAAAAGTAATGTCTTAAATCATAGAAAAACTTTTTCTTTTGCTGGTATGTGAAACTAGGTGGTATAAATTTGGCAACAATGTAATTAGCGTAATCAGCACACCATGGAGCAGTACGAGAAGCATTTATGACAGCCAATTGTTCATCAAGAAAGCTATCATCAATAGGCAGTGGGTCATCAAGAACATTCTCTAACCTAGACAAGTTGTCTGCAACGGGGTTCTCAGCTCCCTTTCTATCAATAATATGCAAATCAAATTCTTGTAGTAGGAGAACCCATCTAATTAGTCTAGGTTTAGCATCTTTCTTTTCCATAAGATATTTAATAGCAGCATGATCAGTGTGAATAGTTACTTTAGAATCAACAATATAAGGTCTGAACTTATCACAAGCAAATACAACTGCTAAAAATTCTTTTTCAGTAGTAGCATAATTTCTCTGGGCACCATCTAGAGTTTTACTAGCATATTGGATAACATTTAGCTTCTTATCAACTCTTTGTCCTAGGACAGCACCTACAGCATAATCGCTAGCATCACACATAATTTCGAAGGGTAAATTCCAATCAGGTGGCTGAACGATAGGTGCAGAAATCAAAACTTTCTTAAGTATTTCAAATGCTTCTACACAATCATCATCAAAGACAAAAGGTATATCTTTTTGTAATAGATTAGGCAGAGGCCGAGAAATTTTTGAGAAGTCTTTAATGAACCTCCTATAAAAACCGGCATGACCAAGAAAACTTCTTATACCTTTGATGTCCTTGGGACATGGCATTTTTTAATAGCATCAATTTAGCTTTGTCAACTTCAATACCTCTTTCAGAAATTTTATGCCCCAAGACAATGCCTTCATTAACCATAAAGTGGCATTTCTCCCAATTTAAGACAAGATTAGTTTCTTCACATCTCTGCAAAACTCGATCAAGGTTGCTCAAGCAATCATCAAAAGAGGATCCATAAACGGAGAAATCATCCATGAAAACCTCACAAATATATTCACAAAAATCAGAGAATATAGCCATCATGCATCTTTGAAAGGTAGCGGGTGCATTACATAAACCAAAAGGCATACGTCTATAAGCAAAAGTACCGAAAGGGCAAGTAAAAGTGGTATTTTCTTGATCCTCAGTTGACGCGGGTATTTGAGAGAAACCAGAGTAACCATCTAGAAAGCAAAAAATGGGTATGTTTGGATAATATTTCTAGCATTTGATCAATAAAAGGCAAAGGGTAATGATCCTTTTTAGTAGCTTTATTTAATTTGCGGAAATCAATTACCATCCTATAACCTGTAATAATTCTTTCAGGGATCAATTCATCTTTACCATTAGGAACGATAGTAATACCTCCCTTATTAGGGACACAATGGACATGACTTACCCACTAACTATCAGCAACGGGATAAATTATACATGCCTCAAGGAGCTTTAATATTTCCTTTCTTACCACTTCTTTCATCTTAGGATTTAGCCGTCATTGGTGATCAATAAATAGTTTGGCGTCTTTCTCCAAATTATTTTTTGTTGACATAGAGTGGGACTAATGCCCTTAAGATCATCAAGAGTATATCCAATAGCAGCACGGTGCTTCTTCAGAGTTTTCAATAATTTCTCTTCCTCCTTCTCTGAAAGGTTAGCACTAATAATAATAGGATATATCTTCTTTTCATCAAGATAAGCATATTTGAGAGTATCAGGTAATGGTTTAAGCTCGAACACGGGATCACCCTTGGGTGGAGGAGGATCCCCTAGGACTTCAACAGGCAAGTTGTGCTTCAAAATAGGACCCTATTTAAAGGATACCTCATCTATTTCCCTTCTTTCATTCATAAACATATCATTTTCATGGTCGAGCAAATATTATTCTAAAGGATCATTAGGAGGCACAGCAAAAGAAGCAAGACCAATAATTTCCTCCTTACTAGGCAATTCCTCATCACGGGGTTGTCTACGAAATTTAGCAAAATTAAACTCATGAGTCATATCCCCAAAACCAATAGTAACAACATCCTTTTCGCAGTCTATCCTAGCATTAACAGTGTTCAAGAAGGGTCTACCAAATATAATGGGACAAAAGCTATCTTGTGGAGAACCAAGAACAAGAAAATCAGCAGGATATTTAACCTTCCCACACAAGACTTCAACATCTCTAACAATCCCAATCGGTGATATAGTACTTTATTGGCAAGCTTAATTGTAACATCAATACCTTCTAACTCAGCGGGCGCAATATCATGCATAATTTCTTTGTATAAAGAATGAGGTATTGCACTAGCACTAGCACCCATATCACATAAGCCATCATAACAATGATCTCCTATTTTAACAGAAATAACAGGCATGCCTACAACAGGTCTATGTTTATCTTTAGCGTCAGGTTTAGCAATTCTAGCAGTTTCCTCACAAAAATAAATAACATGCCCATCAATATTATCAGCCAAGAGATCTTTAACCATAGCAATATTAGGTTCAACTCTAATTTGTTCAGGGGGTTTGGGTGTCCTAATATTACTTTTGTTGACTACAGTTGAAGCTTTAGCATGATCCTTTATTCTAACAGCGAAAGGTGGTTCTCAACATAAGCAGTAGGAACAATAGGATCACTATAAGTGATAGTATTTTCTTCAAATTTAATAGGTTCAACTACTTTTACTTCTATGGGAGGATGATATTTAAACCACTTCTCCTTAGGGAGATCAACATGAGTAGCAAATGATTCACAGAAAGAAGCTACTATCTCAGAGTCAAGTTCATATTTAGTGCTAAATTCACGGAAAGCATCGATATCCATAAAAGATTTAACACAATCAAACTTAGGTGTTATACCTAACTCCTTACCTTCGTCGAGGTCCCAATCGTCAGAGTTACATTTAATTCTTTCAAATAAATCCCATTTGAATCCAATAGTCTTCATCATAAAAGAGCCAGTACAAGAAGTATCGAGCATGGAGCGATTATTGAGAGAAAGCCGAGCATAAAATTTTTGAATAATCATTTCTCTTGAGAGCTCATGATTGGGGCATGAATATAACATTGACTTAAGCCTCCCCCAAGCTTGAGCGATGCTTTCTCCTTTGCGAGGCAAAAATTATATATATAATTACGATCACGATGAACAAGATGCATAGGATAAAACTTTTGATGAAATTCCAATTTCAATCGGTTGTAGTTCCATGATCCCACATCATCACATAGCCTATACCATGTCAATGCCTCTCCCTTCAATGATAAAGGGAAGACCTTCTTCTTGATAACATCCTCGGGCATACCTACAAGCTTAAATAATCCACAGACTTCATCCACATATATTAGGTGCAAATCGGGATGCAATGTTCCATCTCCTGTAAAAGGATTAGCTAGCAGTTTCTCTACCATACCCGAGGGAATTTCAAAGTAAACATTTTCAGTAGGTTCAACAGGTTGAGGAGCAACTCTTTTCTCTACTGGACGGGGTGAAGATACCCCGAACAAGCCCCTCAAAGGATTATGTTCCATAGTAACAAGTGACAGTAAATTTCAGCACACTATATATATTTTTCCTTACCAAATTCCACCTACCAAAGGCGCTTCACTCCCCGGCAACGGTGCCAGAAAAGAGTCTTGATGGCCCACAAGTATAGGGGATCTATCGTAGTCCTTTCAATAAGTAAGAGTGTCGAACCCAACGAGGAGCAGAAGGAAATGACAAGCGGTTTTCAGTAAGGTATTCTCTGAGAGCACTGAAATTACGGTAACAAATAGATTTGTGATAAGGTAATTTGTAACGGGTAACAAGTAATGAAAGTAAATAAGGTGCAGCAAGATGGCCCGATCCTTTTTGTAGCAAAGGACAAGCCTGGACAAACTCTTATATGAAGGAAAACGCTCCCGAGGACACATGGGAATTATCGTCAAGCTACTTTTCATCACGCTCATATGATTCACGTTCGTTACTTTGATAATTTGATATGTGGGTGGACCGGTGCTTGGGCACTGCCCTTACTTGGACAAGCATCCCACTTATGATTAACCCCTATTGCAAGCATCCGCAACTACAAAAGAAGTATTAAGGAAAAACTAACCATAGCATGAAACATATGGATCCAAATCAGCCCCTTACGAAGCAACGCATAAACTAGGGTTTAAGCTTCTGTCACTCTAGCAACCCATCATCTACTTATTACTTCCCAATGCCTTCCTCTAGGCCCAAACAATGGTGAAGTGTCATGTAGTCGACGTTCACATAACACCACTAGAGGAAAGACAACATACATCTCATCAAAATATCGAACAAATACCAAATTCACATGACTACTTATAGCAAGACTTCTCCCATGTCCTCAGGAACAAACATAACTACTCACAAAGCATATTCATGTTCATAATCAGAGGGGTATTAATATGCATAATGGATCTGAACATATGATCTTCCACCAAATAAACCAACTAGCATCAACTACAAGGAGTAATCAACACTACTAGTAACCCACAGGTACCAATCTGAGGTTTGGATACAGAGATTGGATACAAGAGATGAACTAGGGTTTGAGAGGAGATAGTGCTGGTGAAGATGTTGATGGAGATTGACCCCCTCCCGATGAGAGGATCGTTGGTGATGACGATGGCGATGATTTCCCCATCGCGGAGGGAAGTTTCCCCGGCAGAACAGCTCTACCGGAGCCCTAGATTGGTTCCGCCAAGGTTCCGCCTCATGGCGGTGGTGTTTCGTCCCGCAAGGTTGCTTATGATTTTTTCCAGGGTAGAAGACACCATATAGCCAAAGATGGGCACCGGAGGCCTGCCAGGGGGCCCACGAGGCAGGGGGCGCGCCCAGGGGGTAGGACACGCCCCCCACCCTCGTGGCCAGGGTGTGGGCCCCCTCTGATATTTTCTTCGCTCAGTATTTTTTATTAATTCCAAAGCTGACTTCCGTGCAGTTTCAGGACTTTTGGAGTTGTGCAGAATAGGTCTCTAATATTTGCTCCTTTTCCAGCCCAGAATTCCAGCTGTCGGCATTCTCCCTCTTCATGTAAACCTTATAAAATAAGAGAGAATAGGCATAAGTATTGTGACATAATGTGTAATAACAGCCCATAATGCAATAAATATCGATATAAAAGCATGATGCAAAGTGGACATATCAACGGCAAGGAAGCACATCCCAGCTGTCGCCGCCTTGCCTCGCTTCGACACGCGTCCGAGCTGATGAGGCGTCGTGGCGCCATGTTGGCTGGCTCGTGGGCTGGCGCGGTGGTGGAGCCTTCATGAAGATTTGCATGCCACCACGCAGGTGCTTGCTGGGTCGGTGTAGAGGCCGCCCGTCGCCATGCAGGTGCCTGCTCACCTAGCTGAGCTGGCAGCTGTATGGGGACGGCGGTGGTGTCTTGGCAGGCATGAGCCTGGCTGCGGCCCCGCTGGTGTCCTCGGCAAGCGTCTTGTCGGGGCCCCGGCAAGGGTCTTACCGCGGCGTCATGGTCTTGCCGGGGGTCTTGTGGATTTCCTCGGCTAGGATCCCGCCGAGGGTCGTCGTCTTCTGGTCCTCATCTGATCTCGTGCGTTTATGATCTTGACGAAGATCTGCATGTCATCACAGAGGTGCCTCCCGAGCCTTGGTTCCAATGTAGTTGTTGGCAGCGCTTGGAACTCTTAGGCTCAAGGGTGGCTCGCTTTGCTGGTGTTGGGCGAGCCGCCCCGGCAAGGCTCTTGCCGGGGCCGCGGAGGCCGCCCTGGCAAGGGCCTTGCCGGGGGAGTCCACCTCGCCCCTTTGCTCTTTATTGTTTCTGGTCTTGTCATTGCCTTGATCGCCTTGTGCTCCGGCTCCCTTCTTCTGCCCCGCTTGGTGTGGCTGTGGGCGCGGCTCCGACTGCCCGTGCACAAGTAAAGGGGTCAAAAGGAGAGCCCCTACTTTTGTACACTGACAGTCGAATCATATGATGTTTCTACCCTCTATACTCTTGTTATGATGAATTGAATCTTTACCCTTTGAAGTTTTGTCTTGTCGGATTGAATATTCAGAGATGAGAAAACATGATATATGTCTTGCGGTATGAATACTTGAGGTGACAATTGGGGTATCTTATTGATTCACTTGACATATGTTATGGCATTCAACTCACGGATTCCCGCGGTGATATTAGGGTAATCTATGCATAGGGGTTGATGCACATTTTTCTCCGGTAGAAACTTCGGGGTCTCTTTATAGTTCTTTGTGTGGATTGAGTATTATGAATATGAATTTGCTTTGGTGTTATTCTAGTACGAACTCTAGGATAGATCGAACGGAAAGAATAGCTTTGTGTTATCTTAGTATGAACTCTTGAATAGATCGAACGGAAAGAATAGCTTTGAGTGGTTTCGTACCCTACAAACAAATTCCTATCTTTTGTTCTCCGCTAATAGGAACTCGAGAGTGATTCTTTGCTCCACTTTGAGGGATAATCATATGATCCAACTATTTTAGCATTGTTGAGAGGTTGCACTAGCGAAAGTACGGACCCTAGGCCTCATTTTTAAGCATTGCAATACCGTTTTTGTGCCCATTTGCTATTTGCTACCTTGCTGTTTTTATTTATTCAGATTATAAAAATATATTTCTACCATCCATATTACACTTTTATCACCATCTCTTCGCCGAACTAGTGCACCTATACAATTTGCCATTGTATTAGGTGTGTTGGGGACACAAGAGATTTCTTGTATTTGGTTGCAGGGTCGTTTGAGAGAGACCACCTTCATCCTACACCTCTCACGGATTGATAAACCTTAGGTCATCCACTTGAGGGAAAATTGCTACTGTCCTACAAAACTCTACGCTTGGAGGCCCAACACATGTCTACAAGAATAAAGTTGCGTAGTAGACATCATGCCTTCGTCGCTACCCAAGGTATTTTAAGTGCGTAATTATGCACGTGCGGTACGTATGTCGCGGTTTTATGGAGCGATCGGCGGAGGCGAAACTGCTATTCAAGCTCTGGATCCACCAAATTATCGTGCTGCAGGGTGGACCGGACTCGTTTGGTAGTGTCAGGGGTCTTAATGACCAATGACTTGTTCGGCTTGATGAGGCCGCTCTGTACTTCGGCTGCAAGGGCCGCGGTGTGCTCCTCAGTATGGAGGGAGCGCTCCATATTTCCATTGAATGTGATAACGCCGTGCGGTCCGGGCATTTTGAGCTTTAAGTAAGCATAGTGCGGGACTGCATTAAAATGGGCAAAAGCAGTTTATCTGAGCAGCGCGTGATAACCACTGCGAAAAGGGATAATGTCGAAGATCAAGTCTTCGCTTCGGAAGTTGTCCGGTGAACCGAAGACTACTTCCAATGTTAAGGAGCCCGTGCAGCGGGCCTCTACGCTAGGAATCACTCCTTTAAAAGTAGTGTTACTGGGCTTGATTCTTGACGGGTCAATACCCATCTTATGGATAGTGTCTTAATATATCAGGTTAAGACTGCTGCCGCCATCCATAAGGACTTGAGTGAGATGGTATCCATCAATGATTGGGTCGAGTACTAGGGCCGCCAAACCTCCATGATAGATACTAGTTGGGTGGTCCCTGCGATCGAAGGTGATTGGACAAGCCGACCATGGGTTGAATTTTGGGGTGACAGGCTCTACGGCGTAGACGTTCCTTAGTGCGCGCTTGCGCTCCCTCTTGGGGATATGTGTGACATATATCATGTTCATTGTTTTCACCTCGAGGGGGAATTTCTTCTGTCCCCCTATGTTTGGTGGACGGGGCTCATCGTCATCCTCGCTTTGAGGCCCTTTCCCCTTGTGTTCGGTATTTAACTTACCGGCCTATTTAAAAACGCAGCAGTTTCTATTGGAGTGGTTGGCAGGCTTGTCGGGGGTGCCATGAATCTGGCAGGGCCTGTCTAGTATCTTATCCAAATTAGATGGACCGTCACCGCGAGCCATGTGAATATGGAGAATAAAATCATCAATCCATATAGCGGGGTCTGTCGTTCCATCGTATGCTTCAATGTTTACGGGTTTAAACCCTTCTGGAAACTGGTGCTGCATTACCCCATCGGTAAAGCACAAGGGGTGTGCGGCGCCTCTGTATTGGGCAATGTCACGATGGAGTTCGGATGACATCCGTGTTCGGTGTTCGGCCCGAGTTTGGTTATGCTTATCGCGCCAAGCTTGATGGGCGTCGTCTCGTGTTGGAGCGCGTCCCCTTGATCCGTAGATTGATCTAGTCTGACCAACTCTATTGTCCAAGTCCTGACGTAAGTCGTAGGTATAGCCCGGAGCCGCTACCTCTTTCCTCAACGGCGAGGTGGCGTGGGCTGGTGTTCGGCGTAAGTTTCACTTTGTCCCGTCCACGTGCTGGTCGGTCTGGTTCGTTAGCATGATTATATCTTGATGGTATTGGCTCAAGGGCCTCATCGTCAAATTGTGGTAGTAGCCTGTGCTTTGGATAGCTCTTTGTTGGACACTCAAGGTCGTATTCTTCGGCAGCCAGGACCTTGGTCCAGCTGTTGTTGAGCGTATCCTGTTCCGCTTGAAGCTGTTGCTGTTTCTTTTTCAGGCTCCTCGCAGTGGCGATGAGCTGCCGCTTGAAGCGTTCTTGTTCGAGGGGTTCCTCTGGTATGATAAAATCTTCGTTACCGAGGCTAGCATCCTCCTCAGAGTCCGGTAGATATATAGTTGCTATCCTCTGAATCCTCATGATCGACAAGTTCGTCTGGGTTGACATGTCCTTCTTCCCACTCATCCTGCTCGAACGCAGGCTCGACGGGGTGATCGGTGTCTTCGGCATTGTCCGGGATGTTGTTGTCTCCGGTGCCGGTATTACTTTCCTTTTCCCGACGCGATCGTGAGCGGCACCGCTGACGGCGGCGCTTTGGGGGTGCCTCGACGGGCTTGTCCTCGATCAGATCCTTAGTGTCGTCGTCGTCCTTTTTGGGCGTATCCACCATGTACATGTCGTATGTAGAAGTGGTCGTCCAACGCCCGGTGATAGGCGGGTTTTGGCATGTTTCGGCTCCGGCATCGTCGTCCATACCATCGATGTCTTTGGAGGCGTAGTCTAGCATGTCGGTTAAGTCCTCGACAGTGGTTACTAAGTGGGTGGTGGGTGGGACACAAAATTCCCCGCTCTCAGCCCCTAGTTCGGGCTAGGAGTAGTTCAGAAGTGACGCTTCCGTGAGGGCGAGAGATCGCATTAAGTCCAGAGCTTCGTTTAGAAGCGAGAACTGGATGGGTGGCTGAGGATCTGCGGAGCTGGGCCTGGTAAACGCCGCTCGGCCGTGCTCAATGGACGCAGACCTCAAGAGTTCAGAGTTAACATCCAGAGGTGAGCCCGGCTTCCTGATGACAGGGAGAGCCCTATTTGATTCCAGGCCTGCCGATAATATGGTCACCTCTGGGTCTCCGGCAGGGAGCTCCATGGTAGGAGAGGGTCCGATGGGGTTCATACTCCCATCTTCGGACAGGGTGGTACGCTTTGGATCTAAGGCCAGGGCAGGAACGATAGTTGATCCTTGAACGGAGCCTGGTGGTGGATTCGACGGGCTTCCTTCATGTAGATGAGGAACGACGGTCGAGACCGAGAACCCTTCGAAGACCAAGTCTCCTCGGATATCAGCGATATAGTTCAGGCTTCCGAACCTGATCTGGTGGCCAGGAGCGTAGCTGTCGATCTGTTCAAGGTGACCAGTTGAATTGGCACGCGGAGCGAAGCTGCCAAACACGAAAAGTTGACCAGGGAGGAAGGTTTCCCCAGACACAGCATCGTTGTCGATGATCAAACGAGCCATCGAACCTTATGTCGACGACACAGTGGAACTCTCAATGAAAGCACTGATGTTGGTGTCAAAACTGGCCGATCTCAGGTAGGGGGTCCCGAACTGTGCGTCCGAGGATCAAAGGTAACAAGGGACAAGTGGGACACAATGTTTACCCAGGTTCGGGCCCTCTTAATGGAGGTAAAACCCTACATCCTGCTTGATTGTATTTGATGAGTATAGGGGTTACAAGAGTTGATCTACCTCAAGATCATAATGGCTAAACCCTAGCTGTCTAGCCTATTAGAATTCTGATTGTCCCTATGGACTAAACCCTCCGGTTTATATACACACCGGAGGGGCCAAGGGTTGTACAGAGTCGGTTTGTAGAGGAAGGAAATTACATATCCAGACACCAATCTTGCCATCCACGCATAGGGGAGTCCTACCCGGACACGGGGAAAGGTCTCCTGCTTTGTATCTTCACGGCCCATCAGTCTGGCCCATATCGAATAGCCTGGACACCCGAGGACCCCCTGAGGGAGTCCTGGATTAGGGGGTCCTCGGACGGCCGGACTATATCCTTTGGCCGGACTGTTGGACTATGAAGATACAAGATTGAAGACTCCGTCCCGTGTCCGGATGGGACTCTCCTTGGCGTGGAAGGCAAGCTTGGCAATACGGATATGTAGATCTCCTCCCTTGTAACCGACTCTGTGTAACCCTAGCCCCCTCCGGTGTCTATATAAACCGGAGGGTTTAGTCCATAGGACAACAACAATCATACCATAGGCTAGCTTCTAGGGTTTAGCCTCTTTGATCTCATGGTAGATAAACTCTTGTAATACTCATATCATCAAGATCAATCAAGCAAGAAGTAGGGTATTACCTCCATCAAGAGGGCCCGAACCTGGGTAAACGTCGTGTCCCCCGCCTCCTGTTACCATCCGCCTTAGACGCACAGTTCGGGACCCCCTACCCGAGATCCGTCGGTTTTGACACCGACATTGGTGCTTTCATTGAGAGTTCCACTGTGTCGTCACCATAAGGCTTGATGGCTCCTTCGATCATCGGCAACGATGGGATCCGGGGCGAGGTTTTCCTCCCCGGACAGATCTTCGTATTCGGTGGCTTCGTACTGCGGGCCAACTCGCTCGGCCATCTAGAGCAGATCGAAAGCTACGCCCCTGGCCATCAGGTCAGGTTTGGAAACTTGAACTATACTGCCGACATCCGCGGAGACTTGATCTTCGACGGATTCGACCCCATGTCAGGTGCGCCGCACAGTCACGACGGGCATGACTTAGCTCTGCCGTCGGACAGTGTTCGGGAGATCACACCTGCAACTACTCCGGCCCTCAATCCGGAGCAGATTGCGCCGTCCGAGGACGGGTGGGTGGACCCCGTCACGAAGGCCGCGCACTCAGCAGCGATAGAGCCGAATGCTGACTTCACTTCCTATGAGACCCGTGTTGCCGGACACCTGGATTCGTCCCCGGCCACGGGCTCTGAGCCGCCTGCGTCTATGCCTATCGAATCCGATTGGGCACCGATTATGGAGTTTTCCTCCGCGGATATCTTTCAGCACTCACCACTGGGCGACGTGCTAAACTCATTGAGGTCTCTCTCCTTGTCAGGAGACCCTTGGCCGAACTATGTCCGGCTAGAATGGGATGCGGACGACGAAGAAATTCGCTCCCCACCCACCACCCACTTAGTAGCCACTGTCGACGATTTAACCGACATGCTCGATTTCGGCTCCGAAGACATCGACGGTATGGACGATGATGCAGGAGACGAACAGGAACCACCGCTCACAGGGCGCTGGACTGCCACCTCATCATATGATATATACATGGTGGACACCCCCAAAGAAGGCGATGGCGATAAGACAACGGAGGATAATCCCTCCAAGAAGCAGTCCAAGCACCGACGTCAGCGGCGCCGCTCTAAGTCCTGCCATAGCAAAAGCAGTGATACCGGCACAAGAGACAATAACGCTTCGGATAGTGCCAAAGACGACGACAATCCCCTCCAGCCAGACCTCGAGCGGGAGGATGAACAAGCTAGCCCTCTGGAACAGGCAGCAGACGGAGAATCAGAGGATGACAATTACATGCCTCTCTCCGAAGACGAGGTGAGCCTCGGCGACGAAGAATTTATCGTGCCTGAGGATCCCGTCGAGCAGGAGCGCTTCAAGCGCCGGCTTATAGCCACAGCAAACAGCCTGAAGAAAAAGCAACAACAGCTTCGAGCTAATCAAGATCTGCTAGCGGATAGATGGACTGAAGTCCTGGCGGCCGAGGAATACGAACTCGAGCGCCCAACCAAGAGTTACCCAAAGCGCAGGTTGCTACCCAACTCGAGGAGGAAGCATTAAAACCTACATCACCAGCGTATGATGCGGCTGATCGGCCACCTCGTGGCCGAGACAGAGGGGCATATCAGCCCGAAGTCCAGCCCGCACCCCGCCACCATTCAAACAAAAATACCAAGGCCCGGGGCAACACGCGGGACCTGCGAGATGTATTGGAAAACAAAGCAGGACATACAAGATCGATCTACGGATCACAGGGTCGCGCCCCAACGCGTGATGATGATCGTCACGCCGGATACACTAAAAGCAAATCCGGCCGGGCCTTATACAGCAGACAAGACTCGTATGAACTGCGTCGTGACATAGCCCGGCACAGAGGCGACGCACACCCCCTATGCTTCACCGATGAAGTAATGGATCATGAATTCCCAGAAGGATTCAAACCCATGAACATTGAGTCATATGATGGCACAACAGACCCCGCGGTATGGATCAAGGATTTCCTCCTCCACATCCACATGGCCCGCGGTGACGATCTACATGCCATCAAGTACCTCCCACTAAAACTCAAAGGACCAGCTCGGCATTGGCCGAATAGCCTGCCAGCAAACTCCATTGGCAGTTGGGAGAATTTGGAAGACGCGTTCCTTGACAACTTCCAGGGCACTTATGTGCGACCACCAGATGCTGATGACTTGAGCCACATAACCCAACAGCCAGGGGAATCGACCAGGAAATTCTGGACTCGGTTCCTAACTAAAAAGAACCAAATTGTCGACTGTCCGGATGCCGAGGCCTTAGCGGCATTTAAACATAACATCTGGGACGAGTGGCTCGCCCGACACCTCGGCCAAGAGAAGCCGAAGTCCATGGCAGCCCTCACGACACTCATCACCCGCTTTTGCATGGGCGAGGACAGCTGGCTGGCTCGCAGCAACACCACATCAAGAAATCCTGGCAATTCAGACGCCAAAGATACTAACGGCAGACCACGTTGCAACAGACACAAGTGCCGCAACAACAGCGACAACGCCGAAGACACGGCAGTCAATGCCGGATTCAGTGGCTCTAAATCCGGTCAGCGGAAGAAGCCGTTTAAAAGAAGCAATCCGGGCCCGTCCAGTTTGGACCGTATACTCGATCGCTCGTGTCAAATTCACGGCACCCCCGATAAGCCAGCCAATCACACCAACAAAGAATGCTGGGTATTTAAGCAGGCTGGCAAGTTGAATGCTGAAAACAAGGACAAGGGGCTGCATAGCGACGATGAGGAGGAGCCTCGGCCGCCGAACACAGGAGGACAGAAGAGGTTCCCTCCACAAGTGAAAACGGTGAACATGATATACGCAACCCATATTCCCAAGAGGGAACGGAAGCGTGCACTAAGGGACGTCTATGCGATGGAGCCAGTCGCCCCAAAGTTCAACCCATGGTCCTCTTGTCCGATCACCTTCGATCGTAGGGACCACCCCACTAGTATCCGTCATGGCGGATCTGCCGCATTGGTCCTTGACCCCGTCATTGAAGGATTTCACCTCACTCGCGTCCTTATGGACGGTGGCAGCAGCCTGAACCTGCTCTATCAGGATACAGTGCGCAAAATGGGCATAGACCCCTCGAGGATCAAGCCCACCAAAACCACCTTTAAAGGTGTAATCCCAGGTGTAGAGGCCTGTTGCACGAGCTCAATCACACTGGAAGTGGTCTTCGGATCTCCGGACAACTATCGAAGCGAGGAGTTAATCTTCGACATCGTCCCCTTTCGCAGCGGCTATCACGCACTGCTCGGACGAACCGCATTTGCCAGATTCAATGCGGTACCGCATTATGCATACCTCAAACTCGCCAGGACCACGCGGGGTTATAACAGTTAATGGAAACACAGAGCGCTCGCTCCGCATGGAGGAGCACACTGCAGCCCTCACAGCAGAAGCACAAAGCAGCCTTTTAAGGCAAACCGCCAATTCGGCGATAAAGCCTCCGGACACCTTCAAGCGAGTCCAGAGTAACCTGCAACAGGATTGCCTGGCACGTTCAGAGCTTGCCTAGCAATTCGGCCTCCGTCCTAGTCCCAGGCAAGCGATGAAATTTGTGCCGCGCGTACATAATTACGCACTAAAAATACCATGGGCATAGGCGGAGGCACGGCTAGGACACGTCCCACAATGCGGCTCAACCGCCCCAGGGGCTGTATACCTTTATCATTTTCTCTCTTTCAGGACCTTACTCTCTGGAAGCCCTTTCCGGCAGTCTGATTGCTGGATGCATTACGGGAAGGAAATACCAAGGAAGAAAGAAGCTCTGACGTACAAGGGAAATCCCAGGTGGTCTCTGATAATGATCGATGTACCTGTTTTTACATACCCATACGCAGCTTGCCCTTGGATAGGACATGTCAAATAGTCCTATTTTTTGCTTATTGCACTACTTGTATACGTACGCTTTGACGTATTACTTAAACAACAATGTATAGCGTTAGCCTATTATTGCATTTCTTTTTTTTCCTTGTCTGCTTATTTATGACAAATGGCACTCGTACATTCTGGTACGATCAGTGCGCCAGGGGCTTTAGTGTACCCCATAACACGGCATGAAAAGTCTGGACACTTTTGACAGTGCGGCACCCCGAACTTATAGCATTATATGCATCAGCTCTGAATCATGTCTTGGGTCAATAGTTGGGTTTGCCCGGCTCCCATGTTTTGGTACCTTACATTCCGCTATATCGGCTAAGGTAGCACTGGGAGAACTACTGTGATTGTGTCCCGGTTCTTCCGGACGAGCACCTCAGTAGAGAAAGCCGAAAACTGACTGTCATGATAAGGTGAGAGCTGGTCGCTGTTCGAGAGGTCTCAAATCCTTAAAGATTTTTTCTGCTTCGGGCGAGGAGTCGGTCTTGTCCGATTTAGGCGTATATAGCGCCCCAATTCGGCCTTCCGAATACTAGGGGCTTCGCCAAAATTTAAAATTGTAGACTTCTATGGCTAAGTGAGAGTGATAAAGCTTTATAGTCCGATTGTCTGGTTCGTTGTGCTGAACACCTCCTTTGAAGGACCCAAAATTGGGATAAAGAGTGCTCAGGTTTATCCCGAACACCCCAGTACTAGTTACATGGGGGCAGAAGCCGACGACTAGCCAACTCTCAGATTTTATAAACGGCCGCACAGAAGGTAATATTTTAAATCAACACAGTGTTATATAGCGCACATGAACTCGTTTTCATATTACAGGATCACATGGGTACATTCATTCAAATATTACATCCTTAGAACATTCCTCCGCCATGAGGCGGGCACCCTTCAGGACACTGTCATAATACATTTCAGGTGGCGATGCTCCTTGCCCTCCAGCGGCCCCTCCTTCACTAGCTTCTCGGCGTCCATCTTCGCCCAGTGCACTTTCGCACGGGCAAAGGCCTTGCGTGCACCCTCAATGCAGATGGACCGCTTTATGACTTCAAGCCGTGGGCAGGCGTTCACAAGTCGCCTTACCAGACCGAAATAGCTGCCAGGCAGGGGCTCGCCAGGCCACATCCGGACTATGAGGCCCCTCATGGCCAGTTCGGCCGCCTTGTGCAGCTCGACCAGTTGCTTCAACTGGTCGCTCAGGGGTAGCGGATGTTCGGTCCCAGTATACTGAGACCAGAACAACTTCTCCGTCGAGCTCCCTTCCTCGGCCCGGTAGAACTCTGCGGCATCCGATACGCTGCGGGGCAGATCTGCGAACGCTCCTGGAACGCTCCTGGGCTTCGGCTTGGCATTTTGTACGTTCTCGCGGGCCTTCGCAAGCTCGGACCCTTGCGTCTTAGAGTCACGCTCCAGGGACTCATATTTCTTGACGAAATCCCGGAGCTCTTGCTGCACCTCGCCGACGCGGGCCTCTTGCCTCTCGCGCTCGGTGTGCTCCGTGGCCGCTTTGACTTCGGCTTCGGACAACGCCTTCTTCAGGGCTGCCACTTCGGTCGCGGCCCCTGGCAAATTCATAACGATCCTGTGATCTAACAAACCACATTTCTTTCTCTTTATCAATAAACAGACGGGGTACTACTTACCTTTGTTCTCTTCAAGCTGCCTCTTGGTAAGGCCGAGCTCTTCCTTGGACTGCTCAAGGTCCTGCTTCAGTGGGGCGACCTCCACCGTGCGAGCAGCTGCGGCCAGCAGCAAGCCTTCTTATTCACATAGACATATTTCGATTAGACTCCTATGATTATTATTTGATCCTCTGTTCGGCCTTTCCTTGCGAACACCAAACAGAGCATCAGGGGCTACTGTCTATGCTGTAACATTTTCTTATAATTTGATTACTTACCTCAAAGCCTGTTAGGAGGCTAGCACAGGCTTCAGTCAGACCGCTCTTGGCGGACTGAACCTTCTTGACTACCGCACTCATAATAGTGCGGTGCTCTTCGTCAATGGAAGCGCCGCGAAGCTCTTCCAGCAGGTTGTCCGATGCCTCTGGATGGACAGAGGCCATCGGCACAGACGGCTTGCCCCCCTTAGCGAGGGGTTGCCCAACAGAATCCGGAACCACTGGAGGTTCCGGCGCCGTATTCGGCTTGGGGCTAGACTTGCTGCCCCCGGCGTTAGGGCCCAGGAGAGTCTTGTCCCTCGTGCGCCTAGCGCCTGGAATGTCGCCTTGGGGCGCCTCCAGAACTGTCTCCCCTTGGTTCAGTTCCCTTTGAGACAACACCTCGGCGTCGTCCGTAGGGCGGGGGGAGGAGGCGGTCGGGAGTGAATCGCTGTTCATATCTGACGGGCCCAAAGAATCATCCGACGAAGATACATCGATATGGGCCCGGGATGGACTGCATAATCATCTTCGGCGTGATAAGAAACAGTACAATAAGACGTACCAAGAATTATTATGGTATCCAGATACTCACGACTTTGCCAGGGGCTTGTCCCTGGGTAACCACTCCTCGTCGCTGAAAGCGGCCGTCGTGGAGCAGTCCGGGAGGAGGGTCCTTCCCTTCTTGGACCCTTCGGCCTCCCTTGATGGGGCGGCCTTCCTTTTCCTGTCCCCCCCCCCCCCGGCTAGGGGGGGAGAACTTTCCTCTTCCTCCTCCTCGTTTTCGTGGGAGGAGTGCGCCTTGGTGTTTTCGGACGATGAGTCCGATATAACCTTGCACCAGAGACCCTTCCTGGTCCCCGTGGCCTTCTTCTTGGCCTTCTTCTCCGGCACCTCATAAGGCCGGAACCAGCATCTCTGTTAGGAGAGCATCCGCTGGATCTTCGGGCAGGGGGGCTGGACAATCGATCTGCTCCGCTGTCACTACCTAGTCCTGTTAAATGGCGTGGAGGCTTAGATCCCGCGCGTGGTTATGCTGGGGAAAAGAACATCTTATGAGATATAAAAGACTTACCGGATTGGCAGGACACTTTGCGCTGAGTCCGCGGTCCTCGATAAGGGGAGGAGGTACCTCGGCGCCCTTGAACAGCACCTTCCAGACGTCCTTGTGCGTCGTGTCGAAGAGCTCTCGCAGCGTCTGGTGCTCTGCCGGGTCAAACTCCCACAAATTGAATGCCCGTCTTCGACACGGGAGGATCCGGTGGAAGAGCATGACTTGGACCACGTTGACAAGCTTGATTTTCTTGCTCATCATGTTTTTGACGCAGGTCTGGAGTCCGGTCAGCTCTACCGAGGAACCCCAGGATAGGCCCTTCTCTTTCCAAGAGGTGAGCCGCATGGGGATTCTGGATCAAAATTCGGGGGCCGCCACCCAGTTGGTGTCGCGCGGCTCGGTGATGTAGAACCACCCCAATTGCCACCCCTTTACGGTCTCCACATAGGAGCCTTCGAGCCAGGTGACGTTGGGCATTTTGCCCACCATGGGGCCTCCGCACTCCGCTTGCTGGCCGACCACCACCTTCGGTTTAACGTTGAAGGTCTTCAGCCACAGGCCGAAGTGGGGCTTGATGCGGAGGAAGGCCTCGCACACGACGATAAACACCGAGATGTTGAGGATGAAATTGGGGGCCAAATCGTGAAAGTCCAGCCCGTAGTAGAACATGAGCCCGCGGACAAACGGGTGGAGGGGAAATCCCAGTCCGCGGACGAAGTGGGTAAGAAATACCACCCTCTCATGGGGTTCTGGAGTAGGGACGATCTGCCCCGCATCTGGTAGCCGGTGCGCGATATCCGCGGCCAGGTATCCGGCTCCCCGTAGCTTTGTGATGTCCTCCTCTGTAACGGAGGAGACCATCCACTTGCCTCCCACTCCGGACATGCTTGGAGTGGTTTGAGGAGAAAATGCAAACTTGGGTGCTGGAGCTCAAGTGCGCAAGAATGGATGAGCAAGGAGGAAGAGGGCGTGGGCGAAAAAGATGAATCCTTGTCTCTTTATAAGGGCGGAAGGAACTATGTGCCTCCCCACCTGCCTAGTAAACTCGCTTATTCCCCAAGCGCCGTAATTGATGGCGCGGTTAGGTTACCCACACCCGTATTGATGAGAATCTCGTGATAAGGGGACACGATCTCTGCTTCGACAAGACGTGCCAAGAAAACCGCCTCGCGATATGTGTAGTGGCTGGTTGAGAAAAACGGTTCGAATAATGACTGGGCCATGGTGTGATGTCATGCTGCAGAATGTGTCAGCAGATTAGATTTGTGGAAATATTATTCTCTCTACGGTGGTATGTGGAATTTGTTTTGCAGAGCCGGACACTATCCTTGTGTTCAAAATCTTCTATGGAATATTCGGAGGAGGAACCCGCCTTGCAATGCCGAAGACAATCTGCGCGCCGGACTCATCGTCATTGAAGCCTGGTTCAGGGGCTACTGAGGGAGTCCTGGATTAGGGGGTCCTCGGACGGCCGGACTATATCCTTTGGCCGGACTGTTGGACTATGAAGATACAAGATTGAAGACTCCGTCACGTGTCCGGATGGGACTCTCCTTGGCGTGGAAGGCAAGCTTGGCAATACGGATATGTAGATCTCCTCCCTTGTAGCCGACTCTGTGTAACCCTAGCCCCCTCCGGTGTCTATATAAACTGGAGGGTTTAGTCTGTAGGACAACAACAATCATACCATAGGCTAGCTTCTAGGGTTTAGCCTCTACGATCTCGTGGTAGATAAACTCTTGTAATACTCATATCATCAAGATCAATCAAGCAGGAAGTAGGGTATTACCTCCATCGAGAGGGCCCGAACCTGGGTAAACATCGTGTCCCCCGCCTCCTGTTACCATCCGCCTTAGACGCACAGTTCGGGACCCCCTACCCGAGATCCGCCGGTTTTGATACCGACACCCCCCCAATCCAGGACTCCCTCACCTAGCCACAGGAGCAAAGGTTTCATCGAAGTCAATCCCTTCCACTTGTGTGTAACCTTGAGCAATGAGTCGAGCCTTGTTTCTGACAACTTGACCATGCTCATCTTGTTTGTTGTGATAGATCCATTTGGT
The DNA here is from genome assembly GCF_002575655.3 of Aegilops tauschii subsp. strangulata. Lineage (NCBI taxonomy): Eukaryota > Viridiplantae > Streptophyta > Magnoliopsida > Poales > Poaceae > Aegilops > Aegilops tauschii. The sequence continues at coordinate 132,349,149 of NC_053036.3, read as the reverse complement.
GCCAATGATATTGTGCTTGCGAGGATCAGGACGCTTTACTAGCTCCCATACATTATCCAGCTCAAACTGTTGAAGCTCTTCTTGCATAGCTTGAATCCATTCAGGTTCCATGAAGACTTCATCAACTTTCTTGGGTTCAGATATAGAGATAAATGCAAAGTGCACACAAAAGTTAGCCAACTGTGTTGCTCCCGATCGAGTGAGTGGACCAGGTGCATTGATGCTATCGATTATCTTCTCAATTTGGACTTCATTTGCAATGCGAGGATGTACTGGACGAAGATTTTTCCCTTGCTGATCATTGTCTTCATCTTCAGCATTGGCTTCAGGCTGATCATTGTCTTCATGCTGATTAGGTGCAGAAATGATGATTTCCTCTTCAGCCTATTCTTTGTAGGTATGATTTCTCCAGTACCCATTAGCTTGATAGATTCACTTGGTGTAGCTTCATCTAGCACATTTGGTAGGTGCTCTCTTTGTGAGCCGTTAGTCGAACTGCACATCCACAGTTTCAACCACTTTGTAGTGAAAGAGGTTGAAGACTCTGTAGGAGTGTGAATCCTTTCCGTAACCAAGCATAAAACCTTCATGTGCTTTCGGTGCAAATTTTGAAGTGTGATGTGGATCCTTGCTCCAGCACCTAGCACCAAAGACTTTGAAATAGCTGACATTTGGCTTCTTACCAGTCAGGAGCTCATAGGATGTCTTCTTTAGGAACTTGTGAAGATAAACACGGTTGATGATATGGCAAGCAGTATCAATGGCTTCAGGCCAGAATTTCCTTGGTGTCTTGTACTCATCAAGCATCGTATGTGCCATCTCAATGAGGGTTCTATTCTTGCGCTCCATGATGCCATTCTGCTGAGGTGTGTATGGAGCAGAGAACTCATGTGTGATGCCCAATGTATCAAGATAAGTGTCGAGGCCGGTGTTCTTGAATTCTGTGCCGTTGTCACTTCTGATGTGCTTGATCTTGATGCCATAGTTGGTCATGGCACGATTGGCCCATTGAGGACACTCAGAGATGTAGTGGCCTGACTTCTTGCATTTGTGGCATGTTCTCTTCTTGTGATCACGAGTGGAAGCCTCGTCATTTCTTGAGCTGGATCTTGAAGACTTTCCAAAGCGATTCTTCTTGGAGAACTTCTGGAACTTCTTCACGAGCATAGTTAGCTCCTTTCCAATGTCTTCAGGGTCCTCAGAACTACAGTTAGATTCTTCTTCAGATGAGGAAACAACCTTTGCCTTCAAAGCACAGGTTCGGCCATAGTTGGGGCCATAGATGTCTCTCTTCTCAGATAGCTGGAACTCATGTGTGTTGAGCCTCTCAAGTATGTCAGACGGATCAAGATCTTTGAAGTCAGGACATTCTTGTATCATCAGAGCCAGCGTGTCAAATGAGATGTCAAGTGATCTCAGGAGCTTCTTCATGATTACGTGCTTGGTGATCTCAGTGGCGCCAAGAGCACGAAGCTCATTTGTGATATCAGTGAGGTGATCAAATGTGAGCTGGACATTCTCATTGTCGTTTCTCTTGAAGCGGTTGAAGAGGGTGCTAAGAACATCAATCCTCGAGTCTCTCTGAGTAGAGACGCCTTCGTTGACCTTGGACAGCCAGTCCCAGACTAGCTTTGTAGTTTCCAGTGCACTCACACGGCCATACTGTCCTTTGGTCAGATGACCACAGATGATGTTCTTGGCGGTCGAGTCCAGTTGAGCGAACCTCATGACATCAGCAACGGTGACACCTTCACCAACCTTGGGAACGTCTGTCTTGATGACATACCAGAGGTCAACGTCGATGGCTTCAAGGTGCATGCACATCTTATTCTTCCAGTAGGGGTAATCAGTGCCATCGAAGAATGGGCACGTAGCGGACACCTTGATTATCCCTGCAGTCGACATAGCTAAAACTCTAGGTGGTTAAACCGAATCACACAGAACAAGGGAGCACCTTGCTCTGATACCAATTGAAAGTGCTAGTTATCGACTAGAGGGGGGTGAATAGACGATTTTTATGAAAATCTTCAAAACACGAGGTCTTTGAAGACAAACAGATGAAATGAACCTATTGATATGCAGCGGAAGAAAGACTACACTAGACAAGCCATAGTCAAGTAAGCAATACAGTGAAAGTACAAAGACTATCAGTAGCTAGGTAGAATGGATCAGAATGGAAGACAGTATGAAGCCAAACCGGTAATTGTCTTCACAAAGTGAAGTCAATCAGATCAGACAGGCAAGCAATGACTTCACGAAGACAAACTGAAAAGTAAAGGAAGATGGGGATGGAACCAGTTGCTTGGTGAAGACAAGGATTTGGTAGACCAGTTCCAGTTGTTGTGACAACTGTACGTCTGGTTAGGGAGGCTGAGATTGAACTTACAAGACCGCGTCTTCACCTTATTCCCCTTGAGCTAAGGACACCCAGTCCTCGCCCAATCACTCTCGTAAGTCTTCAAGGTATACTTCCAAACCTTCACAGACTTCGTTCACCGGCGATCCATAATGGCTCTTGGATGCTCACAAGGCGACGCCTAACCGGCTGGAGGATTCACAGTCCTCAAGTGTAACAAGTCTTCAGGTCACGCGGACATAAAGACTTCAGTGATGCCTAACACTCTTTGGATCTGGGTGTTTTGGGCTTTGTCCTCGCAAGGATCTCTCTCTCAAAGGCTTCGGAGGTGGGTTGCTCTCAAACGACAAAAGACGTGCACTAATTCTGAGCAGCCACCAATTTATGGTGTAGGGGGTGGGCTATTTATAGCCTGGAGGCAACCCGACATGATATATCTGAGATGACCCTGGGTCACTAAGGAACCGACACGTGTCCAATGGTCGGATTTCAAACACACGCGGCAGCTTGACTTGGGCTACAAGAAAAGCTGACTCATCCAGCTCTAGATAAGATTTGCTCTCATTGTCTTCACTCGAAGACATAGGATTTTGGTTGAGCATCACATCAGTCATTCTGACTTTGTTCACTTGGACCCCACTTAATAGTACGGCGGTTCCTATGACTCAATAAAGAAGAAAAGGAAACTACGAAACAATTATGTCTTCGCACTCCATATTCTTCAAATGAATGTCTTCACATGTCATAATCTTCATCGTGAATGTCTTCACGAACCACCATTGTCTTCAATGTCTTCACACATTTTTAGGGGTCATCTCTGGTAGGTAAACCGAATCAATGAGGGACTACTACCTATGTTATCCTGCAATTCTCACAAACACATTAGTCCCTCAACCAAGTTTGTCGCCAATACCCCAAAACCAACTAGGGGTGGCACTAGATGCACTTACAAGCACCAACTAGGGGGCACTATGATCGTACTTGAGCATTGGATGTAGTTAATATTCGAGTGTGTTTCATGAATGGATCAATGATTGAGCATGATGGGCTAGGGATAGCTTACTTTAGCGTTGATATTTTGAAAGACATGGTTGCTTGTTGATATGCTTGAGTATTTAAGTTATCATGTCAAAACCAGACTATTGCTTTGAACCATATAAAAGTCCAAATGTCCATGCTATGAAGAAAAGAATATGAGATGACATGTTAGGCAACATTCCACATCAAAAATTCTTTTTTTATCATTTACCTACTCGAGGACGAGCAGGAATTAAGCTTGGGGATGCTGATACGTCTCCAACGTATCTATAATTTTTTATTGTTCCATGATGTTATATTATCATTCTTGGATGTTTTACAATCATTTTATACCATTTTTTGGTACTAACCTATTGACATAGTGCCAAGTGCCAGTTGCTATTTTTTTGCATGTTTTTACATCGCAGGAAATCAATACCAAATGGAGTCTAAACGCGAAACTTTTTGTGGATTTTTTCTGGACCAGAAGACATCCTGTGGGCCGGAGAAGCACCTGGGGGGTGCTCCGAGGGGAGCACAACCCACCAGGGCGCGCCTGGAGGCCCAGGCGTGCCCATGTGGGTTCTGCCCACCTCGGGTGCCCCCTGAACTGCCTCTTTGCTCTATAAATACCCCAATATTCCAGAAACCCTAGGGGAGTCGATGAAAATCAATTCCAGCCGCCACAAGTTCCAGAACCACTAGATCCAATCTAGACACCATCACAGAGGGGTTGATCATGTCCATTGGTGCCTCTCCGATGATGCGTGAGTAGTTCTTTGTAGACCAACGGGTCCATAGTTAGTAGCTAGATGGCTTCCTCTCTCTCGTTTGATTCTCAATACAATGGTCTCTTGGAGATCCATATGATGTAACTCTTCTTGCGGTGTGTTTGTTGGGATCCGATGAACTTTGAGTTTATGATTAGATCTATCTTTTTATCCATGAAAGTTATTTGAGTCTTCTTTGATCTCTTATATGCATGATTGCTTATAGCCTCGTATTTCTTCTCTGATATTTGGGTTTTGTTTGGCCAACTTGATCTATTTATCTTGCAATGGGAAGAGGTGCTTTGTGATGGGTTCGATATTACGGTGCTTGATCCCAGTGACAGAAAGGGAACCGACACATATGGATCGTTGCTATTAAGGATAACAAGATGGGGTCTATTTCTACATAAATAGATCTTGTCTACATCATGTCATCGTTCTTATTGCATTACTCCGTTTCTCCATGAACTTAATACACTAGATGCATGTTGGATAGCGATCAACGTGTGGAGTAATAGTAGTAGATGCAGGCAGGAGTCAGTCTGCTAATCTTGGACGTGATGCCTATATAATGATCATTGCCTGGATATCGTCATGATTATTTGAAGTTCTATCAATTGCCCAATAGTAATTTGTTCACCCACCGTTTGCTATTTTTCTCGAGAGAAGCCACTAGTGAAATCTACGCCCCCCCGGTCTCTTCTTTATTATATTTGCCTTTGCGGTCTATTTTCCTTTGCTTTTATTTTCAGATCTATTAAACCAAAAATATAAAAATACCTTGCTGCACTTTATTTTTATTTGGTGTTCGATCTATCAATCTATTACAACTTTACCCCGTCCGTTTGCCAATGTCTGGCGCCGTTACCCGAAAGCGATTGACAACCCCTTTAACACGTCGGGTTGCGAGTGGTTGTTATTTGTGTGCAGGTGTTGTTTACGTAGTGTTGCTTGGTTCTCCTACTGGTTCGATAACCTTGGTCTCATCACTGAGGGAAATACCTGCTGTCGTTGTGCTGCATCATCCCTTCCTCTTTTGGGAAATATCGACGTAGTTCTAGCAGACATCATACGGGAGGCTTGAGTTGTCATCGCTGCTCTCGTCCTCCAAAACCATGGCTGCGGCGGCATGGTGTGGCGGCCTGCGGGGGCGGGTGCAGGCGGCGGCGAGGGAGTGAGCAGGAAGAAGAAGGCAGAGCAGAGTGAGGAGTGAGCGGGGAGTGGCTCGGGCCGCACCAGCTGCACCTAAACGGTGCGACCCGGCCTCGTCCGAGTCAGCGCACGAGCACGCGCTCACTAGCCAGTGTGGCACCTGATGGGCGGGCCCAACTGGTCAGTTTCCCTGTCAATACGTATAAACCAATGTTTTAGCCTCTTTTGCAACGACTCGCCCCAAAGTTGGTACTGACACATAAAAATTACCAATCTTGGTACCGATCTGCTTCCAATGCCCCAATTGTGTTACTTCTGTTCATTTTACTCGAATATCATTAAGGATCTAAACATATGATCTTCCACCAAATAAACCAACTAGCATCAGCTATGAAGAGTAATCAACCTAGGTCTGCAAGGCTCATGCCTCACCCCATACCTTACCGAACTACTCACACATGGAGATCAGATCACAGGAAGAAATCATTGAAGAATACATCTTGAGATTGATTGATTGCAATATGTCTTATAGTGGAGGCCTTGTGCGATGCACGATTACAAGTATGAACTAAATGAGAGAGCACTATGGTAGTGGAGATGGCCATGGAGGTGAAAATGGCGGCGACTAGGGTTTGTGGATGAAGATGATGATGAACAGGTTGTGGCTGTGCTCGACGCTCCTCCTCTGCCCACTTCTGTTGACATTTCGATAAAAAATGTTCAGGTGGACGACCTGCCTCAGTTTTCCACGCCAAATGACCGCTCATGCGAGCGTGTGCAGTCGCATGGAACGCCGTCTTTGGCTGTGTGGCCTTCTGACGCCTCCTGGTGATTTATTTCTTCTCCATTTTCCTTCCTTTCCCTTCTCCCACGTGATTCCCCCCCCCCTTTTAGCCCATTTCCTATGAAAAATATCAAAGAGAGGATTTCTAGAATCCTTTGCATTCATTAGTCATTAATGGCAATATCGGAGCGAATATCTCTCTTTTAATGAAATATCTCAGTTTAAACAAGGTTGAAATGAGTGTAAAATTATCACTCACCAGTAGGCTTGCTGGACGATGATGGAGTTGGATGAGATTTATCATGTAATCGAGTCAATTTGTTAAGACTTGATCCCTAGTATCCATTATGTTATGACATTGGTGTTGTATTACTTTGCTATGCTTAATGCTCGTCACTAGGGCTCGAGTCCATGCTTTCAGATCTGAACCCTTTATGTTATCATCAATATATTTGATTTCTTGATCCTATCTGCTAGTTGTATGCACTTGTTATTGTTCTGATCCATAGACCCCAAGGTGACAATAATTAGGATACTCTTCGGCGCTGACTGTAATTCGAGGAGTTCATGTATTCACCATGTGTTAATGCTTTGTTCTGATTCTCTATTAAAAGGAGGCCTTAATATCCGTTAGATTTCTTTATGGACCCCACTGCCACGGGAGGGTAGGACAAAAGATGACATGCAAGTTCTTATTATGAGCATGTATGATTATATACGGAATACATGTCTGCATTGAATTGATGAATTGGAGCTATTGTGTATCGCTCTAGGTTGTGAATGTTACATGATGAATGTCATCCAACACAAATATCCATCGTCGATCCAATGCCTACGCTTTTCTCATACCATCTTTGCTAATTACTATTGTTGCTGCTCCTGTTACAATCACTACAAAACTGCTACTGTTACTATTACTGCTACTATCAAACTATCATACTATAGTGCTACTAAACACTTAGCTGCAAAGAAATTACTTTCGAGGTGTGGTTGAATTTACAACTCAACTGCTAAGGCTCATAAATATTCTTTGGTTCCCCTTGTGTCGAATCAATACATTTCGGTCAAATACTACTCTCGAAGACTGTCGCGATCCTCTATACTTGTGGGTTGTCACCTAGCTTACCATCCAGTATTTCCCACGCTTTAGGCACTAAGCTAGTAATAAAAGAACCTGTAGAAGCTCAATCTAGTTCCTCTTTAGAATCATCCTGAAGTCCTCCATAAAAGAGATTTAGTACAAGCCAATCAGGGAGTTTATGATGAGGACAATCATTTAGTAGAGTTCGATACCTTTGGTATGCGTTTACCAGAATTTCCCCAGGCCTCTGCCAAAATTTAAAACCCATTGCCTTTCTTATAAGACTTCATCTCTGGATAATATTCTGATAATAATGTTGCTGTCAATTTATCCCATGTATCAAAGGTACCTGCAGGGTGAGATACTAACCATTTTTTGCTCCATCAGCCACAGTGTGAGGGAATAACTTAAGTTTCATATCATATGGGTCAAAAACATTTAATTTGAATATCCCACATATGTCATCAAAAAACTGCAAATGTTGATAAGGATGCACACCTTCCTCACCTTTAAATTGTTTACTATGCAATAATTCAAGGACACTTGGATTCACCTCATAAGCTACACCAATGGGGTTAGGGCCCAATGATGTGAACATTTCCTGCATAGGTGGTCCAGTAAGGCGCATGGCGTCGAGCTGGTAATGGTGTCCAAATTCAACCATGATTGCTCTGAATCTGCAAACAACTTAGTACATGTAATTCAAACAAAACTTAAGACAAAGATCAAAAGCACTCCTTTCCTCGGCAAAGGCGCCAGAAAAAACTTGATTTCCTGCAAGTGCACATGGTTTAGTTGTAGCTTTTTCGAAGTAAGAGTATCGATCCCACAAGTAGCACACGTATCAATATTTTGTCTCTCGAAGGGTTTCAAGAGAATGCCTGCAAGCTGTGAGTTATCCAAAGCGGTGATAAATTAAAGATAAGGGTGTAGCGAGCGTAAAACTAAATATTGCAAGTAAAAGTAAATAACAAGTGTTGCACAAAAGAGAGTTGAAATCAGTAGGGTTGAGGCGTTCCGAGAGAGTCCATATTCTCCACTAGCGTGCATCTAAAGCGGTGCCTAAACACGATGCTATGCCGGATTCCTGAGCCACTTTGCATATTTCTATTTGTGGTCAAAGCCGGTACAAATACGTGCATACACACGACATCCCCGTATCACATACGCCACCACCGTTCTTCCCCACTCCGGTTACCAAACGGTGATTAAGGGGAAAAAGGTCCCCATGGATGCAACCTATAATTGGTCTCTATTTTACCCCCTACTGCAACGATAAGGGAGATAGGGCTTGTCATGCCACCTACCTCCACAACCAGCTGGTTCACCAACAGTAATAACCTACCGTCCAAAATTGGCATAGCCTCCGGGGCGATCCGGACAGGGAACTTGCCAAGGAGGAGATCTTGATCTTCACCACCATCCACAGGGCGGGCTTCAACATCATCACCACTATCATCTGTTGGAAATATGCCCTAGAGGCAATAATAAATAGGTTATTATTATATTTCCTTGTTCATGATAATCGTTTATTATCCATGCTAGAATTGTATTGATAGGAAACTCAGATACATGTGTGGATACATAGACAACACCATGTCCCTAGTAAGCCTCTAGTTAACTAGCTCGTTGATCAATAGATGGTTACGGTTTCCTGACCATGGACATTGGATGTCGTTGATAACGGGATCACATCATTAGGAGAATGATGTGATGGACAAGACCCAATCCTAATCCTAGCACAAGATCGTGTAGTTCGTTTGCTCAGAGCTTTTCTAATGTCAAGTATCATTTCCTTAGACCATGAGATTGTGCAACTCCCGGATACCGTAGGAATGCTTTGGGTGTACCAAACGTCACAACGTAACTGGGTGGCTATAAAGGTGCACTACAGGTATCTCCGAAAGTGTCTGTTGGGTTGGCACGAATCGAGACTGGGATTTATCACTCCGTGTAAACGGAGAGGTATCTCTGGGCCCACTCGGTAGGACATCATCATAATGTGCACAATGTGACCAAGGAGTTGATCACGGGATGATGTGAGTTACGGAACGAGTAAAGAGACTTGCCGGTAACGAGATTGAACAAGGTATAGGGATACCGACGATCGAATCTCGGGCAAGTAACATACCGATTAACAAAGGGAATTGTATACGGGATTGATTGAATCCCCGACATCGTGGTTCATCCGATGAGATCATCGTGGAACATGTGGGAGCCAACATGGGTATCCAGATCCCGCTGTTGGTTATTGACCGGAGAACGTCTCGGTCATGTCTGCATGGTTCCCGAACCCGTAGGGTCTACACACTTAAGGTTCGATGACGCTAGGGTTATAGGGAAAGTATGTACGTGGTTACCGAATGTTGTTCGGAGTCCCGGATGAGATCCCGGACGTCATGAGGAGTTCCGGAATGGTCCGGAGGTAAAGATTTATATATGGGAAGTCCTGTTTTGGTCACCGGAAAAGTTTCGGGTGTTATCGGTAATGTACCGGGACCACCGGGAGGGTCCCGGGGGTCCACCAAGTGGGGCCACCAGCCCAAGAAGGCTGCGTGGGCCAAGTGTGGGAGGGGACCAGCCCCAGGTGGGCTGGTGCGCCCCCCACCAAGGCCCAAGGCGCATGGGAGAGTGGGAGGGGGCAAACCCTAGGTCCATATGGGCCTTAAGGCCCACCCTAGTGGCGCCCCCCTCTCCCCCCTCTTGGCCGCCACCCTAGATGGGATTGGGGCTGCCGCCACCCCTAGGGAGGGAACCCTAGGTGGGGGCGCAGCCCTCCCTCTCCCCCTATATATAGTGGAGGCAAAGGGGCAGCCCAACACACGGAGAACCTCTCCTCTTGGCGCAGCCCTATCCCTCTTCCTCCTCCTCTCCCGCGGTGCTTGGCGAAGCCCTGCGGGATTGCCACGCTCCTCCATCACCACCACGCCATCGTGCTGCTGCTGGACGGAGTCTTCCCCAACCTCTCCCTCTCTCCTTCCTGGATCAAGGCGTGGGAGACGTCACCGGGCTGCACGTGTGTTGAACGCGGAGGCGCCGTGGTTCGGCGCTTAGATCGGAATCAACCGTGATCTGAATCGCTACGAGTACGACTCCTTCATCCGCGTTCTTGCAACGCTTCCGCATCATGATCTACAAGGGTATGTAGATGCACTCCCCTTCCCCTGGTTGCTAGATTACTCCATAGATTGATCTTGGTGATGCGTAGAAAATTTTGAATTTCTGCTATGTTCCCCAACAGTGGCATCATGAGCTAGGTCTATGCGTAGTTTCTATGCACGAGTAGAACACAAAGCAGTTGTGGGCGTAGATGTTGCCAATTCTTCTTGCCGCTACTAGTCTTATCTTGTTTCGGCGGCATTGTGGGATGAAGCGGCCCGGACCGACCTTACACGTACGCTTACGTGAGACAGGTTCCACCGACTGACATGCACTAGTTGCATAAGGTGGCTAGCGGGTGTCTGTCTCTCCCACTTTAGTCGGAACGGATTCGATGAAAAGGGTCCTTATGAAGGGTAAATAGAAATTGGCTTACGTTCTTGCTAGAAACCTATACAAGCCACGTAAAAATTTGCAACAACAATTAGAGGACGTCTAACTTGTTTTTGCAGCATGTGCTATGTGATGTGATATGGCCAGAAGATGTGATGAATGATATATGTGATGTATGAGATTGATCATATTCTCGTAATAGGAATCACGACTTGCATGTCGATGAGTATGACAACCGGCAGGAGCCATAGGAGTTGTCTTTATTTTTTGTATGACATGCGTGTCATTGAATAACGCCATGTAAATTACTTTACTTTATTGCTAAGCGCGTTAGCCATAGAAGTAGAAGTAATCGTTGGCGTGACAACTTCATGAAGACACAATGATGGAGATCATGATGATGGAGATCATGGTGTCATGCCGGTGACAAAGATGATCATGGTGCCCCGAAGATGGAGATCAAAGGAGCAAAATGATATTGGCCATATCATGTCACTATTTGATTGCATGTGATGTTTATCATGTTATGCATCTTATTTGCTTAGAACGACAGTAGTAAGTAAGATGATCCCTCACTAAAATTTCAAGAGACGTGTTCCCCCTAACTGTGCACCATTGCGAAGGTTCGTTGTTTCGAAGCACCACGTGATGATCGGGTGTGATAGATTCTAACATTCGAATACAACGGGTGTTGATGAGCCTAGCATGTACAGACATGGCCTCGGAACACATGCGAAACACTTAGGTTGACTTGACGAGCCTAGCATGTACAGACATGGCCTCGGAACACAAGAGACCGAAAGGTCGAACATGAGTCGTATAGCAGATACGATCAACATGGAGATGTTCACCGATGATGACTAGTCCGTCTCACGTGATGATCGGACACGGCCTAGTTTGACTCGGATCATGTATCACTTAGATGACTAGAGGGATGTCTATCTGAGTGGGAGTTCATTAAATAATCAGATGAACTTCATTATCATGAACATAGTCAAAAGGTCTTTGCAAATTATGTCATACGCTTTAGTTCTACTGTTTAAGATATGTTCCTAGAGAAAATTTAGTTGAAAGTTGGTAGTAGCAATTATGCGGACTGGGTCCGTAAACTGAGGATTGTCCTCATTGCTGCACAGAAGGCTTATGTCCTTAATGCACCGCTCGGTGTGCTGAACCTCAGCGTCGTCTGTAGATGTTGCGAAACATCTGACATACACGTTTTGATGACTACGTGATAGTTCAGTGCGTACGGTTTAGAATTGTGGCACCAAAGACATTTTTTGAAACGTCGCAGAACATATGAGATGTTCCGAATACTGAAATTGGGATTTCAGACTAGTGCCCACGTCAAGAGGTATGAGACCTCTGACAAGTTTCTTAAGCCTGCAAACTAAGGGAGAAAAGCTCAATCGTTGAGCATGTGCTCAGATTGTCTGAGTACCACAATCGCTTGAATCGAGTGGGAGTTAATCTCCCAGATGAGATAGTGATGGTTCTCCATAGTCACTGCCACCAAGCTAGTAGAGCTTCGTGATGAACTATAACATATCAGGGATAGTTATGATGATCCTTGAGGTATTCACGATGTTTGACACCGCGAAAGTAGAAATCAAGAAGGAGCATCAATTGTTGATGGTTAGTAAAACTACTAGTTTCAAGAAGGGCAAGGGAAGAAGGGATACTTCATGAAACAGCAAATCATTTGCTGCTCTAACGAAGAATCCCAAGGTTGAACCCAAACCCGAGACTAAGTGCTTCTGTAATGAGGGGAACGGTCACTGAAACGGAACTACCCTAGATACTTGGTAGATGAGAAGGCAGGCAAGGTCGACAGAAGTATATTGGATATACATTATATGAATGTGTACTTTACTAGTACTCCTAGCAGCACCAGGGTATTAGATACCGGTTCGGTTGCTAAGTGTTAGTAACTCGAAATAAAAGCTGCGGAATAAATGGAGACTGGCTAAAAGGTGAGATGATGATGTGTGTTGGAAGTGTTTCCAAGGTTGATGTGATCAAGCATCGCATGCTCCCTCTACTATCGAGATTTGGTGTTTGCGTTGAGCATGATTGGATTATGTTTACCGCAATACGGTTATTCATTTAAGGAGAATAATGGTTACTCTGTTTATTTGAATAATACCTTCAATGGTCATGCACCTAAAATGAATCTCGATCGCAGTGATACACATGTTCGTGCCAAAAGATATAAAATAGTAATGATAGTTCCACATACTTGTGGAACTGCCACTTGAGTCATATTGGTATAAAACGCATGAAGAAGCTCCATGTAGATGGATCTTTGGACTCACTCGTTTTTGAAAAGATTGAGACATGCGAACCATGTCTATTGGTATATATGCATGAAGAAACTCCATGCAGATGGATCGTTTGGACTCACTTGATTTTGAATCACTTGAGACATGCAAATCATACCACATGGGCAAGATGACTGAAAGGCCTCGTTTTCAGTAAGATGGAACAAGAGAGCAACTTGTTGGAAGTAATACATTTGATGTGTGCAGTCCAATGAGTGCTGAGGCATGCAGTGGATATCGTTATGTTCTTACTTCACAGATGATTTGAGTAGATGCTGAGTGTATTTACTTGATGAAACACAAGTCTGAATTATTGAAAGGTTCAAGTAATTTCAGAGTGAAGTTGAAGATCGTCGTGACAAGAGGATAAAATGTCTGTGATATGATCATAGAGATGAGTATCTGAGTTACGAGTTTGGCACACAATTGAGACATTGTGGAAAGTGTTTCACAATTAATACCGCCTGGAACACCATAGTGTGATGGTGTGTCCGGACATCATAGCTGCACCCTATTGGATATGGTGCATACCATGATGTCTCTTATCGAATTACCACTATCGTTTATGGGTTAGGCATTAGAGACAACCGCATTCACTTTAAAAGGGGCACCACGCAATTCCGTTGAGACGACACCGTTTAGAGAAACCTAAGTTGTCGTTTCTTAAAAGTTTGGGGCTGCGATGCTTATGTGAAAAAGTTTCAGGCTGATAAGCTCGAACCCAAAGCGGATAAATGCATCTTCATAGAATACCCAAAACAGTTGGGCATACCTCCTATTTCAGATCTGGAAGCAAAAGTAATTGCCTCTAGAAACGAGTCCTTTCTCGAGGAAAAGTTTCTCTCGAAAGAATTGAGTGGGAGGATGGTGGAGACTTGATAAGGTTATTGAACCGTCACTTCAACTAGTGTGTAGCAGGGCACAGGAAGTTGTTCCTGTGGCACCTACACCAATTGAAGTGTAAGCTTATGATAGTGATCATGAAACTTCGGATCAAGTCACTACCAAACCTCGTAGGACGACGAGGATGCGTAATACTTCAGAGTAGTACGTGATCCTGTCTTGGAAGTCATGTTGTTGGACAACGATGAACCTATGAGCTATGGAGAAGCGATGGTGGGCCCATATTCCGACAAATGGTTAGAAGCCATGAAATCCGAGATAAATGGATCTTTAAGAAGAAGACGGACATGGACGGTAATGTTACCGTCTATGAAGCTCGACTTGTGGAAAAGAGTATTTTCACAAGTTCAAGGAGTTGACTACGATGAGATTTTCTCATCCGTAGCGATGCTTAAGTCCGCTGGAATCATGTTAGCATTAGCTGCATTTATGAAATCTGGCAGATGGATGTCAAAACAAGTTTCCTTACCAGTTTTCGTAAGGAAAGGTTGTATGTGATACAATCAGAAAGGTTTTGTCGATCCTAAGGATGCTAAAAGGTATGCTAGCTCCAGCGATCCTTCCATGGACTAGAGCAAGCATCTTGGAGTCAGAATATACGCTTTGATGGAGTGATCAAAGTTTTTGGGTTTATACAAAGTTTGTTAGAAACTTGTATTTACAATAAAGTGAGTGGGAGTGCTACAACATTTCTGATAAGTATATGTGAATGACATATTGTTGATCCGAAATGATGTAAAATTTCTAGAAAGCATAAAGGGTTGTTTGAAAGGAGTTTTTCAAAGGAAGACCTGGATAAAGCTGCTTACATATTGGGCATCAAGATCTATAGAGATAGATCAAGACGCCTGATGATACTTTCAAAGAACGCACACCTTGACATGATTTTGAAAGAGTTCAAAATAGGTCAACAAAGAAGGAGTTCTTGGCTGTGTTACAAGGTGTGAGTATTGAGTAAGACTCAAGACCAGACCACAGCAGAAGAGAGAGAAAGGACGAAGGTCGTCCCCTATGCTTTAGACGTAGGCTCTACAATATGCTATGCTGTGTACCGTACATGAAATGTGCCTTGCCATGAGTTGGTCAAGGGGTACAATAGTGATCCGGGAATGGATCACATGACAGCGGTCGAACTTATCCTTAGTATCTAGTGGACTAAGGATTTTCACGATTATGGAGGTGAAAAGGAGTTCGTCTTAAAGGGTTACATCGATGCGAACTTTGACACTAATCCGGATGACTCTGAGTAGTAAACCGGATTCGTATAGTAGAGCAGATACTTGAAATGGCTCCAAGTAGCGCGTGGTAGCATCCACAAGATGACATAGATATTCGTAAAGCACACATGGATCTGAAAGGTTCAGACCCGTTGACTAATAACCTCTCTCACAAGCATAACATGATCAAACCAGAACTCATTGAGTGGTAATCACATAGTGATGTGAACTAGATTGTTGACTCTAGTAAACTCTTTGGATGTTGGTCACATGGTGATGTGACCTATGAGTGTTAATCACATGGTGATGTGGACTAGATTATTGACTCTAGTGCAAGTCGGAGACTGTTGGAAATATGCCCTAGAGGCAATAATAAATAGGTTATTATTATATTTCCTTGTTCATGATAATCGTTTATTATCCATGCTAGAATTGTATTGATAGGAAACTCAGATACATGTGTGGATACATAGACAACACCATGTCCCTAGTAAGCCTCTAGTTAACTAGCTCGTTGATCAATAGATGGTTACGGTTTCCTGACCATGGACATTGGATGTCATTGATAACGGGATCACATCATTAGGAGAATGATGTGATGGACAAGACCCAATCCTAAGCCTAGCACAAGATCGTGTAGTTCGTTTGCTCAGAGCTTTTCTAATGTCAAGTATCATTTCCTTAGACCATGAGATTGTGCAACTCCCGGATACCGTAGGAATGCTTTGGGTGTACCAAACATCACAACGTAACTGGGCGGCTATAAAGGTGCACTACAGGTATCTCCAAAAGTGTCTGTTGGGTTGGCACGAATCGAGACTGGGATTTGTCACTCGGTGTAAACGGAGAGGTATCTCTGGGCCCACTCGGTAGGACATCATCATAATGTGCACAATGTGACCAAGGAGTTGATCACAGGATGATGTGAGTTACGGAACGAGTAAAGAGACTTGCCGGTAACGAGATTGAACAAGGTATAGGGATACCGACGATCGAATCTCGGGCAAGTAACATACCGATTGACAAAGGGAATTGTATACGGGATTGATTGAATCCCCGACATCGTGGTTCATCCGATGAGATCATCGTGGAACATGTGGGAGCCAACATGGGTATCCAGATCCCGCTGTTGGTTATTGACCGGAGAACGTCTCGGTCATGTCTGCATGGTTCCTGAACCCGTAGGGTCTACACACTTAAGGTTCGATGACGCTAGGGTTATAGGGAAAGTATGTACGTGGTTAACGAATGTTGTTCGGAGTCCCGGATGAGATCCCGGACGTCACGAGGAGTTCCGGAATGGTCCGGAGGTAAAGATTTATATATGGGAAGTCCTGTTTTGGTCACTGGAAAAGTTTCGGGTGTTATCGGTAATGTACCGGGACCACCGGGAGGGTCCCGGGGGTCCACCAAGTGGGGCCACCAGCCCCAGAAGGCTGCGTGGGCCAAGTGTGGGAGGGGACCAGCCCCAGGTGGGCTGGTGCGCCCCCCCACCAAGGCCCAAGGCGCATGGGAGAGTGGGAGGGGGCAAACCCTAGGTCCAGATGGGCCTTAAGGCCCACCCTAGTGGCGCCCCCCCTCTCCCCCCTCTTTGCCGCCACCCTAGATGGGATTGGGGCTGCCGCCACCCCCAGGGAGGGAACCCTAGGTGGGGGTGCAGCCCTCCCTCTCCCCCTATATATAGTGGAGGCAAAGGGGCAGCCCAACACACGGAGAACCTCTCTCTCTTGGCGCAGCCCTATCCCTCTTCCTCCTCCTCTCCCGCGGTGCTTGGCGAAGCCCTGCGGGATTGCCACGCTCCTCCATCACCACCACGCCGTCGTGCTGCTGCTGGACGGAGTCTTCCTCAACCTCTCCCTCTCTCCTTGCTGGATCAAGGCGTGGGAGACGTCACCGGGCTGCACGTGTGTTGAACGCGGAGGCGTCGTGGTTCGGCGCTTAGATCGGAATCAACCGCGATCTGAATCGCTACGAGTATGATGTTGGGGAACGTAGTAATTTCAAAAAAATTCCTACGCACACGCAAGATCATGGTGATGCATAGCAATGAGAGGGGAGAGTGTTGTCCACGTACCCTCGTAGACCGAAAGCGGAAGCGTTAACACAACGCGGTTGATGTAGTCGTACGTCTTCACGATCCGACCGATCAAGTACCGAACGCACGGCACCTCCGAGTTCAGCACACGTTCGGCTCGATGACGTCCCTCGAACTCCGATCCAGCCGAGTGTTGAGGGAGAGTTTCGTCAGCACGACGGCGTGGTGACGATGATGATATTCTACCGACGCAGGGCTTCGCCTAAGCACCGCTACGATATTATCGAGGTGTAATATGGTGGAGGGGGGCACCGCACACGGCTAAAAGATTGTTGATCAATTGTTGTGTCTCTGGGGTGCCCCCTGCCCCTGTATATAAAGGAGCAAGGGAGGAGGAGGCCGGCCCTAGGAGGGGGCGCACCAAGTGTGGAGTCCTACTAGGACTCCCTAGTCCTAGTAGGATTCCACCTCCCATATGGAATAGGAAAAGAGGAAGGGAAAAAGAGAAGGAAGGAAGGGGGCGCCCCCCTTCCCTAGTCCAATTCGGACCAGACCAAGGGGAGGGGTGCGGCCACCCTTGAGGCCCTTTTTCTTCTTTCCCGTATGGCCCAATAAGGCCCAATACGTATTCCCGTAACTCTCCGGTACTCCGAAAAATACCCGAATCACTCGGAACCTTTCCGAAGTCCGAATATAGTCGTCCAATATATCGATCTTTACGTCTCGACCATTTCGAGACTCCTCGTCATGTTCCCGATCTCATCCGGGACTCCGAACTCCTTCGGTACATAAACATACATAAACTCATAATAAAACTGTCATCGTAACTTTAAGCGTGCGGACCCTACGGGTTCGAGAACTATGTAGACATGACCGAGACACGTCTCCGGTCAATAACCAATAGCGGGACCTGGATGCCCATATTGGCTCCCACATATTCTACGAAGATCTTTATCGGTCAGACCGCATAACAACATACGTTGTTCCCTTTGTCATCAGTATGTTACTTGCCCGAGATTGATCGTCGGTATCTCGATACCTAGTTCAATCTCGTTACCGGCAAGTCTCTTTACTCGTTCCGTAACACATCATCCCGCAACTAACTTATTAGTCACAATGCTTGCAAGGCTTATAGTGATGTGCATTACCGAGTGGGCCCAGAGATACCTCTCCGACAATCGGAGTGACAAATCATAATCTCGAAATACGCCAACCCAACAAGTACCTTTGGAGACACCTGTAGAGCACCTTTATAATCACCCATTTACGTTGTGACGTTTGGTAGCACACAAAGTGTTCCTCCGGTAAACGGGAGTTGCATAATCTCATAGTCAGAGGAACATGTATAAGTCATGAAGAAAGCAATAGCAACATACTAAACGATCGGGTGCTAAGCTAACGGAATGGGTCAAGTAAATCACGTCATTCTCCTAATGAGGTGATCTCGTTAATCAAATGAAAACTTATGTCTATGGCTAGGAAACATAACCATCTTTGATTAACGAGCTAGTCAAGTAGAGGCATACTAGTGACACTTTGTTTGTCTATGTATTCACACATGTATTATGTTTCCGGTTAATACAATTCTAGCATGAATAATAAACATTTATCATGATATAAGGAAATAAATAATAGCTTTATTATTGCCTCTAGGGCATATTTCCTTTAGTCTCCCACTTGCACTAGAGTCAATAATCTAGTTCACATCGCCATGTGATTTAACATGAATAGTTCACATCACCATGTGATTAACACCCATGGTTCACATCGTCATCTTACCATCACCCAAAGGGTTTACTAGAGTCAGTAATCTAGTTCACATCGCTATGTGATTAACACCCAAAGAGTACTAAGGTGTGATCATGCTTTGCTTGTGAGATAATTTTAGTCAACGGGTCTGTCACATTCAGATCCGTAAGTATTTTGCAAATTTCTATGTCTACAATGCTCTGCATGGAGCTACTCTAGCTAATTGCTCCCACTTTCAATATGTATCTAGACCGAGACTTAGAGTCATCTAGATTAGTGTCAAAACTTGCATCGACGTAACCTTTTACGACGAGCCTTTTGTCACTTCCATAATCGAGAAACATATCCTTATTCCAGTAAGGATAATTTTGACCGCTGCCCAGTGATCTACTCCTAGATCACTATTGTACTTCCTTGCCAAAATCAGTGTAGGTTATACAATAGATCTGGTACACAGCATGGCATACTTTATAGAACCTATGGCCAAGGCATAGGGAATGACTTTCATTCTCTTTCTATCTTTTGCCGTGGTCGGGCTTTGAGTCTTTACTCAATTTCACACCTTGTAACACAGGCAAGAACTCTTTTCTTTGACTGTTCTATTTTGAACTACTTCAAAATCTTGTTAAGGTATGTACTCATTGAAAAACTTATCAAGCGTCTTCATCTATCTCTATAGATCTTGATGCTCAATATGTAAGCAGCTTCACCGAGGTCTATCTTTGAAAAACTCCTTTCAAACACTCCTTTATGCTTTGTAGAATAATTCTACATTATTTCCGATCAACAATATGTCATTCACATATACTTATCAGAAATGCTGTAGTGCTCCCACTCAATTTCTTGTAAATACAGGCTTCACCGCAAGTCTGTATACAACTATATGCTTTGATCAACTTATCAAAGCGTATATTCCAACTCCGAGATGCTTGCACCAGTCCATTGATGGATCGCTGGAGCTTGCATATTTTGTTAGCACCTTTAGGATTGACAAAACCTTCTGGTTGTATCATATACAACTCTTCTTTAATAAATCCATCAAGGAATGCAGTTTTGTTTATCCCTTTGCCAGATTTCATAAAATGCGGCAATTGCTAACATGATTCGGACATACTTAAGCATAGATATGAGTGAGAAACTCTCATCGTAGTCAACACCTTGAACTTGTCGAAAAACCTTTTTGCGACAATTCTAGCTTTGTAGATAGTAACACTACTATGAGCGTCCGTCTTCCTCTTGACGATCCATTTATTCTCAATTGCTTGCCGATCATCGGGCAAGTCAACCAAAGTCCACACTTTGTTCTCATACATGGATCTCATCTCAGATTTCATGGCCTCAAGCCATTTTGCGGTATCTGGGCTCACCATCGCTTCTTCATAGTTCGTAGGTTCGTCATGGTCTAGTAACATAACATCCAGAACAGGATTACCGTACCACTCTGGTGCGGATCTTACTCTGGTTTACCTACGAGGTTTGGTAGTAACTTGATCTGAAGTTACATGATCATCATCATTAACTTCCTCACTAATTGGTGTAGGAGTCACAGGAACAGATTTCTGTGATGAACTACTTTCCAATAAGGGAGCAGGTACAGTTACCTCATCAAGTTCTACTTTCCTCCCACTCACTTCTTTCGAGAGAAACTCCTTCTCTAGAAAGGATCCATACTAAGCAAGGAATGTCTTGCCTTCGGATCTGTGATAGAAGGTGTACCCAACTGTCTCCTTTGCGTATCCTATGAAGACACATTTCTCCGATTTGGGTTTGAGCTTATCAGGATGAAACTTTTTCACATAAGCATCGCAACCCCAAACTTTAAGAAACGACAACTTTGGTTTCTTACCAAACCACAGTTCATAAGGCGTCGTCTCAACGGATTTTGATGGTGCCCTATTTAACGTGAATGTAGTTGTCTCTAATGCATAACCCCAAAACGATAGTGGTAAATTGGTAAGAGAGATCATAGATTGCACTATATCCAATATAGTATCGGTTATGACATTCGGACACACCATTATGCTGTGGTGTTCCGGGTGGCGTGAGTTGCGAAACTATTCCGCATTGTTTCAAATGTAGTCCAAACTCGTAACTCAAATATTCTCCTCCACGATCAGATCGTAGGAATTTTATTTTCTTGTTACGATGATTTTCAACTTCACTCTGAAATTCTTTGAACTTTTCAAATGTTTCAGACTTATGTTTCATTAAGTAGATATACCCATATCTGCTCAAATCATCTGTGAAGGTGAGAAAATAACGATATCCGCCACGAGCCTCAATATTCATCGGACCACACACATCTGTATGTATGATTTCCAACAAATCTGTTGCTCTCTCCATAGTTCCGGAGAACGGCGTTTTAGTCATCTTGCCCATGAGGCACGGTTCGCAAGCATCAAGTGATTCATAATTAAGTGATTCCAAAATCCCATCAGTATGGAGTTTCTTCATGCGCTTTACACCAATATGACCTAAACGGCAGTGCCACAAATAAGTTGCACTATCATTATTAACTTTGCATCTTTTGGCTTCATTATTATGAATATGTGTATCACTACGATCGAGATCCAACAAACCATTTTCGTTGGTGTGTATGACCATAGAAGGTTTTTTTTATTCATGTAAACAGAACAACAATTGTTCTCTAACTTAAATGAATAACCGTATTGCAATAAACATGATCAAATCATATTTATGCTCAACGCAAACACCAAATAACACTTATTTAGTTTCAACACTAATCCCGAAAGTATAGGGAGTGTGCGATGATGATCATATCAATCTTGGAACTACTTCCAACATACATCGTCACCTCGCCTTTTACTAGTCTCTGTTTATTCTGCTACTCCCGTTTTCGAGTTACTACTCTTTAGCAACTGAACCAGTATCAATTACCGAGGGGTTGCTATAAACACTAGTAAAGTACACATCAATAATCTGTCTATCAAATATACCTTTGTTCACTTTTACTAGTCTCTGTTTATTCTGCAACTCCCGTTTCGAGTTACTACTCTTAGCAACTGAACCAGTATCAATTACCGAGGGGTTGCTATAAACACTAGTAAAGTACACATCAATAATCTGTATATCAAATATACCTTTGTTCACTTTGCCATCCTTCTTATCCACCAAATAGTTGGGGTAGTTCCACTTCCAGTGACCAGTCCCTTTGCAATAGAAGCACTTAGTCTCGGGCTTAGGACCAGACTTAGGCTTCTTCACTTGAGCAGCAACTTGCTTGCCGTTCTTT
This sequence comes from Aegilops tauschii subsp. strangulata, assembly GCF_002575655.3. Classification (NCBI taxonomy): domain Eukaryota; kingdom Viridiplantae; phylum Streptophyta; class Magnoliopsida; order Poales; family Poaceae; genus Aegilops; species Aegilops tauschii. The sequence goes on along the minus strand of NC_053036.3, from coordinate 132,327,019 downwards.
TTGAAGTTCCCCTTCTTCCCTTTGCCCTTTTCCTGAAACTAGTGGTCTCATCAACCATCAACACTTGAAGTGGTCTCGTCAACCATCAACACTTGATGTTTTTATTGATTTCTACCTTCGTCGATTTCAGCATCACCAAGAGCTCGGGAATTACTTTCGTCATCCCTTGCATACCATAGTTCATCACGAAGTTCTACTAACTTGGTGATGGTGACTAGAGAATTCTGTCAATCACTATTTTATCTGGAAGATAAACTCCCACTTGATTCAAGCGATTGTAGTACCCAGACAATCTGAGCACATGCTCACTAGTTGAGCGATTCTCCTCCATCTTTTTGCTATAGAACTTGTTGGAGATTTCATATCTCTCAACTCGGGTATTTGCTTGAAATATTAACTTCAACTCCTGGAATATCTCATATGGTCCATGACGTTCAAAACGTCTTTGAAGTCCCGATTCTAAGCCGTTAAGCATGGTGCACTAAACTATCAGGTAGTCATCATATTGAGCTAGCCAAACGTTCATAACGTCTGCATCTGCTCCTGCAATAGGTCTGTCACCTAGCGGTGCATCAAGGACATAATTTTTCTGTGCAGCAATGAGGATAATCCTCAGATCACGGATCCAATCTGCATCTTTGCTACTAACATCTTTCAACATAATTTTTCTCTAGGAACATATCAAAAATAAACACAGGGAAGCAACAACGCGAGCTATTGATCTACAACATAATTTGCAAAATACTATCAGGACTAAGTTCATGATAAATTTAAGTTCAATTAATCATATTACTTAAGAACTCCCACTTAGATAGACATCCCTCTAATCATCTAAGTGATTACGTGATCCAAAGCAACTAAACCATGTTCGATTAACACGTGAGATGGAGTAGTTTCAATGGTGAACATCACTATGTTGATTATATCTACTATATGATTCACGCTCGACCTTTCGGTCTCTGTGTTCCGAGGCCATATCTGTATATGCTAGGCTCGTCAAGTTTAACCTGAGTATTCCGCGTGTGCAACTGTTTTGCACCCGTTGTATTTGAACGTAGAGCCTATCACACCCGATTAACACGTGGTGTCTCAGCACGAAGAACTTTTGCAACGGTGCATACTCAGGGAGAACACTTTTATCTTGAAATTTTAGTAAGAGATCATCTTATAATGCTACCGTCAATCAAAGCAAGATAAGATGCATAAAGGATTAACATCACATGCAATCAATATAAGTGATATGATATGGCCATCATCATCTTGTGCTTGTGATCTCCATCTCCGAAGCACCGTGCTCGTGATCTCCATCTCCGAAGCACCGTCATGATCACCATCGTCACCGGCGCGACACCTTGATCTCCATCGTAGCATCGTTGTCGTCTCGCCAACTTATTGCTTTTACGACTATCGCTACCGTTTAGTGATAAAGTAAAACTATTACATGGCGATTGCATCTCATACAATAAAGCGACAACCATATGGCTCCTGCCAGTTGCCGATAACTCGGTTACAAAACATGATCATCTCATACAACACATTATATCACATCATGTCTTGACCATATCACATCACAACATGCCCTGCAAAAACAAGTTAGACGTCCTCTACTTTGTTGTTGCAAGTTTTACGTGGCTGCTACGGGCTTAGCAAGAACCGTTCTTACCTACGCATCAAAACCACAACGATAGTTTGTCAAGTTGGTGCTGTTTTAACCTTCGCAAGGACCGGGCGTAGCCACACTCGGTTCAACTAAAGTGAGAGAGACAGACACCCGCCAGTCACCTTTAAGCAACGAGTGCTCCGAACGGTGAAACCAGTCTCGCATAAGCGTACGCGTAATGTCGGTCCGGGCCGCTTCATCTCACAATACCGCTGAACCAAAGTATGACATGCTGGTAAGCAGTATGACTTATATCGCCCACAACTCACTTGTGTTCTACTCGTGCATAGCATCAACGCATAAAACCAGGCTCGAATGCCACTGTTGGGGAACGTAGTAATTTCAAAAAAATTCCTACGCACACGCAAGATCATGGTGATGCATAGCAACGAGAGGGGAGAGTGTTGTCCACGTACCCTCGTAGACCGAAAGCGGAAGCGTTAACACAACGCGGTTGATGTAGTCGTACGTCTTCACGATCCGACCGATCAAGTACCGAACGCACGGCACCTCCGAGTTCAGCACACGTTCAGCTCGATGACGTCCCTCGAACTCCGATCCAGCCGAGTGTTGAGGGAGAGTTTCGTCAGCACGACGGCGTGGTGACGATGATGATGTTCTACCGACGCAGGGCTTCGCCTAAGCACCGCTACGATATTATCGAGGTGTAATATGGTGGAGGGGGGCACCGCACACGGCTAAAAGATTGTTGATCAATTGTTGTGTCTCTGGGGTGCCCCCTGCCCCCGTATATAAAGGAGCAAGGGAGGAGGAGGCCGGCCCTAGGAGGGGGCGCACCAAGTGTGGAGTCCTACTAGGACTCCCTAGTCGATTCCACCTCCCATATGGAATAGGAAAAGAGGAAGGGAAAAAGAGAAGGAAGGAAGGGGGCGCCCCCTTCCCTAGTCCAATTCGGACCAGACCAAGGGGAGGGGTGCGGCCACCCTTGAGGCCCTTTTTCTTCTTTCCCGTATGGCCCAATAAGGCCCAATACGTATTCCCGTAACTCTCCGGTACTCCGAAAAATACCCGAATCACTCGGAACCTTTCCGAAGTCCGAATATAGTCGTCCAATATATCGATCTTTATGTCTCGACCATTTCGAGACTCCTCGTCATGTTCCCGATCTCATCCGGGACTCCGAACTCCTTCGGTACATCAACATACATAAACTCATAATAAAACTGTCATCGTAACTTTAAGCGTGCGGACCCTACGGGTTCGAGAACTATGTAGACATGACCGAGACACGTCTCCGGTTAATAACCAATAGCGGGACCTGGATGCCCATATTGGCTCCCACATATTCTACGAAGATCTTTATCGGTCAGACCGCATAACAACATACGTTGTTCCCTTTGTCATCAGTATGTTACTTGCCCGAGATTCGATCGTCGGTATCTCGATACCTAGTTCAATCTCGTTACCGGCAAGTCTCTTTACTCGTTCCGTAACACATCATCCCGCAACTAACTTATTAGTCACAATGCTTGCAAGGCTTATAGTGATGTGCATTACCGAGTGGGCCCAGAGATACCTCTCCGACAATCGGAGTGACAAATCATAATCTCGAAATACGCCAACCCAACAAGTACCTTTGGAGACACCTGTAGAGCACCTTTATAATCACCCATTTACGTTGTGACGTTTGGTAGCACACAAAGTGTTCCTCCGGTAAACGGGAGTTGCATAATCTCATAGTCAGAGGAACATGTATAAGTCATGAAGAAAGCAATAGCAACATACTAAACGATCGGGTGCTAAGCTAACGGAATGGGTCAAGTCAATCACGTCATTCTCCTAATGAGGTGATCTCGTTAATCAAATGACAACTTATGTCTATGGCTAGGAAACATAACCATCTTTGATTAACGAGCTAGTCAAGTAGAGGCATACTAGTGACACTCTGTTTGTCTATGTATTCACACATGTATTATGTTTCCGGTTAATACAATTCTAGCATGAATAATAAACATTTATCATGATATAAGGAAATAAATAATAACTTTATTATTGCCTCTAGGGCATATTTCCTAGAGTGCACGTACGCGGTAAAATTCCACAAAGCCTATTATAAAGGCACAAAATAACAACCAAAATTATCACGTAAATTGGACTCATCATGCTCTCATGGCTTCCGGGCCATCGGATCTCAGAGGCATCTGAGGAGTTGCTGTAACTGCTGCACTTGTGCGCATTTTTTGAACTCCTCAAGGGCTTTTTTGCAAAAAAATGTTCGTCATCTCATGAGTGCCCTTGACTCTGAGATCCAACGATCGAGCTCGCACGGGAGCACCTGAACTTAGGTGCTTCCAGGGCACGAGATATTTTTCCCACTTGCGATAACATCCTGGTGTGGAGATTCTTTTTCCAAAGTAGCACCCGCCATACTCACTCCTCATTTAATCAACATAAAAGCTATTGTCAGCGGGCCCATTCCAAAGGCAGAATATTTTAGTAATTCATGTGATTAAGAAATATAATCTAATATTTTGCCTAATCGAAGCAGAATATTTTGCTTTTTCGAGAACAAGAATATTTCGCTCTTTGTCTGCAGGGATTATTTTGCACCTTCATGTGATTAAGAAATATAGCCTTGTATTTCATTTCCAAAGGCATATTATTTTAGTAATTCATCTAATGTGGTTCTGAGATGCCTTGTTTTCTCATGCAACTAAGAATTCTTTTGGACCAACCATTTTTTATATAAACTTAATGTCACTGTCATTCTGATAGGCTTTACATCTTTTTCATATGATTAAGAGAGGCAGGCGCAGTTTTCTGTCAGGCTCGTATTTTTCTAACGCGCATTTTTTTTCATAATATTCTGTGCTTTCCTTTTCTTCATGTGATTAAGACCAAACTTAAGAGAGGTGGGGGCAGTCAGCTGGCGTATGATTAGGCTACGGCCATCGGCAGAGGAAGGAAAGGGACGACCCATCCATCTTGGCGTGGTTATTCTGTAGCTGTCGCCGGGGCCACGGGTCACATGCACACGGACGGATAGGCCCGCACGGAGGAGACTCGCACCGACGGGTTACACTCTGCCGCGCGATCTCGACCGTGAATAGTGTGATCAACGGCTCGTGCCATTCCCAAGAGGCGCTTTGCCTGTGCCGCTCTCGCACCACACACCACACCAGCGTCCATGTGCTCTCTCTGCGGCCTGCGTTTCGGCGACTTTGGTCAACAAGCTATGGAAACTGTTTTTATTTGGCCTCTTGCAAATATGTCCTGCGAGAGATGGGGAATTATTTAACACATCATCCTTTTTTTTGCGAATCATCCTCTTTTCTTTTGACCCGACACACAATCCTTTGGAGGATTGTACAATTGCCAATTGGTAGCGTCGGCAGTCTCTTGTAACATGTTAGGTCATATGCCATATGTCACAAGATTTTCGTATAGGTTGAGTGGTCAAGCTAGGTATCAAGATAGATTCTTTCTCTGTTCAGAACCATGTCACTTAGTATGTTTGCATAATCATTAAATGCTGTAGAGATGGCTATAGAGATATGTAGTTTTCGAGAACGTCAATGATTGGACAATTGGCACCGAAGGTAGCGGGTCTAGTGAGCATGGTGTCGGCATCGATTATACTCCCTCCTTTTCGGTTTATAGGGCTTATCTTAAAATTTTAGATTTTTCATTTTATAAGTCTCAGTTTGATTGTTCCCCATCACATGTTCAGATTTCAAAGTGCATTAAATCATTGCAGTCAAAGATTAACAGAAAATTGACCAATGCATGTACTTCATGCATGCATGCATTACAATTAATGCATTGGTAGACATAATATTTGAGAAAAATGAGCATATTAATTGAGTGCTTTTGCAAACTACAAAAATCATTCCACCACTCACTATCTACCTTGGTTGGTAAGATTTTTTTATTGAGCCCTATAAACCGGAAAGAAGGTAGTATGTATATCTAAATCACTTAATGGTTAATTAATTTTATCTAATATCAACTTTATTTGTCAAAAAATCAAGTTTTTTTGTGACCTGATGTATGTTTTAGTCATCTTTTCAATCATTTTTCAGAAGTTTTGAGAAATGCTAAGGGAAAAATACAATATCTTACATCTGATTGTTACATAGATCACGACTACGTATATGTATCTGACATGTATTATGCAACGTATTCTCCTTCCTTTGTTTCATATCATAATCATCCTACCCTACCTCCTCCACCATCATTGGAAGACCCTATTTTTGCTTTTGCATTCGTCTTTTTTTTTTGTTGTTGTTGAGGAATTTGCTTTCATCTCTTGTTATACTAATCAAGCCATGATATCCTCAAAATCTCATCATTCCGGTCACATAGCTTTGTGAATCCAAATGCCTAACTCTTTTTCGATAGCTCATTGTTGGGACTCATTATTTTCTTTGACAATGAAGGATTCACCAAAAATATAAACACATGGTTGATATTTCCTTTTTCTCTTCAGGGTTCATGCATGACTTGTCATTTCCCCCCTATTCGGAAACACAAAACGATCTAATTCGTATGTTTATTTGGTTGATATTTAGAAAGTACTTCCCTTGTTTCAGATTAGGAGGCGCACATACTTTTCGAGATTTAGTTTTGAACATCAAATATATCACAGTAATACTCACACCATTTCTTTATGTAAGGTGTATTATTTTTGGCACGGTGACCAGAGCACATTATAAACAATTTAGGACGAAATTAACCTTGGCTAAATCATTGATTAGCGGCAAGTAAATCATTTAGGCTAGAAAGGAAGAGATAGACACAATTAGGAGACAGATACTTTCCTTTTTTCTCTACGAGAGATACATGCAATCGGGTGAGAAATACTTTTCTTTTTTTCAAAGGGCCAATCCCGGAATTTACGAGAAATTAGAAAAAATGCACCTTAAATTATGGAATTTTATCAAAAAAATACACCTTGTATAAAGGAACGGAGGGAGTACATAATTCACACGGCTTAAAATGTTAGTACTGTACTACAGAAAACCTTTTCCGAATACATATTCAATGGTATAATTATTTGTGGCACATAGCCCACATTTCATTGGTTAAATTCATGGTCAAGCTTGAATCTAGAAGTTGTCATTTTCTCTAGCTTCCATTTTTGCCATCTAATCTTAGTATGACATATGAGCACATTTATGACATTCCAAACTTAAAATGCCAAATAACGCATTTCCCAAAATATCAGGGTTTAGCTAGCTGTGGTAGCCGGTCACAGAAGGGACGTAACCTCTGTCCAGCTATTTGATTTAGACAATTCCCTGGATTGTCCATCGACACCATCCAATCATGCAACAACTTAAAATAAATCACATCTTACCAAATCACCCACTGCTCCCACAGCCAGGGCCATCTTTTCTCCGAATTGCGACCGCGCACGAGGACCAAACTGCAAAACATCCACCCCCCTCCCTGCAAACGTCCCACTCTATAAAGGAAACCAACAACGCAGCGCTTCCCCACCACCACTCCCACCACTTCGAGCGCCTCCTCCTGTCTCGTCCTCGTCCCCCGTCCCCCGTCCCCTCGTCGGCGCCCGATCTAAGGTATCCAATCGCCTCCCCTCTCCTCCTCCTCCTCCCCAGATCTCTCCAGCCGCGTAGTCCGGCGATCCGCGCGGCGGATCTCCCTCGCCGTTGTTTTTCCGGTAGATGTTTAGCTCTGGATCTGGTCTCGGGCTCTCAGAAATGAGATGGATCGTGCGCTTCTGTGCCCGTATGGTTCAGGATCCGTCGATGCAGGATGCGTGTATCTCGGAATTTCGCCTAATTACTTTTTGTCGGTCGTTGATTTGTTGGTAATGGCGTCCATTTCACTTTTGCCCATGATAGATTTGTGGGGATCGGGCTTGTAGTTTGCGGAATTGGGTGCGGAAAGCCTGCGTGCTCACGGCAGTTTCTCCGTGAGGGGTGACCTTACCTAGATTTGAAGATTCTAGGGCATGTGGTTCGTAATCGTAGCAATGTCACTGAAGTTTCAGGTTAACTGGTGTGCGGGAACTGCCGACTAGACCTGTGATGTGCATCTGTTTTGTGTATAGAAGGTTGGATGATGGCGATTTTATAACAAATCATAGCAGAGATGTGCTGGTATGTGGTGATACCAGCTGTGTTTTGTCGTTTATAGGTGAATGATCTTGTTTTGATGGAAAAAGTGCTGGCGTTCACAAGATGCTCAGCCAATTCAGGAGAAACTTTTGGAAAATATACAACGGAATTTCGAATGGACTTGTTGTTGTGCCATGTTAGGATTGTTCCAATCCATGTATGGTGTAGGCCTGCAGGAACCTATCTGGCCTGTTTGGTATATCGTGGTTGATGCTAATGATTAACCTCAGGCAACCTCTCTGGTTATGACTTGTAGCAGTAAAACATAAGGGATAACTTGCCTAACTGAAACTGAAGTATGCCAAACACCCTAGTTATATCCAACAATCTCAAAGTGTCCTTAAACGGCATCAAATATGCAATGGATCGGTATGATATCTTATTATGCTAATTTAAACTGGACCTACTGTCTGGATTTTGCTTGTTACTCCCTCCGTCCCAAAATTCTTGTCTTAGATTTGTCTAAATATGGATGTATCAAGTCACGTTTTACTATTAGATACATCCGTATCTAGACAAATCTAAGACAAGAATTTTTGGACGGAGGGAGTACATGCTTGGGTGCTGGCTGCAGTGCTAGGCCACACATGTACTGTGCAATTTGGTCTTGGAAGGCACCAAATTGCAGTCCAGTTGAAATATCAATCCTAGGATCAATTGAAGTGAGATTTTATCTTTAAATATCTTATCTTACTTGAGTGACCTTGAGTTTCTAACTTTCTATTAACTTGCTGGTCTGTATGAATGTGTAGTTCACTTCTTCATCGTGTTTCCAAACCGCACTTCGTGGTGGGGGACCTGTTGCCCTCTTATTTTTATCTTCTCAACCCAAAGATGCTGAAATTTGTCTTTGTCATTGGTTTAACCATATAAGGTTTCGAGATGCTATCATCTCCTCTATTGATTATGCACTCTAACAGAGATCTAAATGTTTTCACTAAACGCAATACTGCGGATATCTACTGTTTGATGTTGATTAGTTGCCCTGGATTGAGTTATATTTTGGGTTTGGATTGTCTCATTTTCCAGGTTGCCCTGTATTGACTGGTAACCACCATTATCCTTAGCAACATGTCCTGCAAGCACACTCTATGCCCTTTGTTCGAAGTTCTTATTAAAAGCAACTGTTAGATATTCTTTCATGGCCGCACTCAAACTATATTTCCTCATGTTCAGAGTTTTATCTTTCTTTTTTCACAGAAGTGGATCTTACCTAACCTGTGTAGATTATATGCTTTAATTGACAGCATACCTTGTGGCTTGTGATAATATCTGACCCTGTTTGACTTCATTCAGTCTAAGCAGCACTGGTTACTTAATCTTACCAAGTATTCTTGTCTGAAGACTTGGTTCAGCATGCATGCTTTTTTCTGTCTTCTGCTCCTAAATTACCACGCTATTTCTTGAAATGCCACTATCTAAACATTTTTGTTGCAACTGGTGGTCAAATATATCCGGTATGGACATATGATTTCAAGATTCACTTGGCTTATGTAGTTTATCTCTGAGATCTGAATTTTTTCGGAAACTTTTATCCCTGATGATTTCATTTGCTGTTTCTTAATGTATTGCACTCTGACAATCATGTTGAACTTGTTCACTCATATGTTGCACTTTACCTATTTATCTTACAGTCAAGATGAGTCGTGGCGGGAGTGCTGGAGGTGGTCAAAGTTCTCTGGGTTACCTGTTTGGAGATGGTGAGCCTGCAAAGCCTGCTGCAGCACCAGCTGCGAAGCCAGCACCTGCTGAGAAACCAGCACTGGCAGCTGCCGATGTAACCAAGCAGATTCCAGCTGGCATTCCAGGTAGCCGGGCGAACAACTACTACCGTGCAGATGGCCAGAACACGGGCAACTTCCTTACGGTATGTTTTTTTTTCCTTGTAATGAACCCAATTCGATCCAGCTATTTCCCCTTTAATTTCATCTGTGAGGCATATCAGAAGTTTCCATTGTCATAAGTTTAATCACTGTTAGCCTCCATCATTAATTCTTTTTGCTAAAAGAGTCATCTGCCCAGTACAGTTTTTGCAACTACCTATGTGGGGTTCATGTTAAGCCACCAAGAATTTATCTCGCCGTGTTATTTGTTACTATAGTTAATAGTTTAAAAAGAATGTAACGGTTCATTTTCCCCCTGAAATGTAATGCTAAAGAAATGGGTTAAAGAATCTTTTGTTATTCGGACTACTTGAATGTTTTGATTTTTGAGTATTGAAAAGGTATTCGTTCCTCATTTTTGGGCTCTGATTTTTTTGTCTTTGTTTACCATGTGAGCTGAGAAATGGCTGATCACTCCGTTAACCCTCGCAGGACCGTCCTTCAACCAAGGTTCATGCTGCTCCCGGCGGTGGCTCGTCCCTGGGCTACTTGTTTGGCGGGAAGTGATCTCTGTTAATGATGCTGCGATGAATTGGCCTGTATCTCTGTTATCCATGTGGTGAAAACTGGAAGTGTTTGGTTTCAGCAGTTTACCACCTGCGTCGATGTACTCTGTCTGTATGGTTCATTGTGTCCAGGCTGACCTCCTGCTTGGAAGCCAGCTTGCCTAAAACCTGTCGCTTTCAAACTAATCGTCTTCATCTCAAAAGTTGGTGTGTCTAATTCATTGTTTGCCTTCTACCTTGCTGTGTCAAACCTGGTTTTGGTTTTCTGATTTTCAGCATGCCCATCTCTATGTTTGGATGGACTCATTGACATGTGGCCTGTGGGTTGTGACTCGTACATATTTTGGTGGAAACTTGCGCTGTGGTGAGCTTGTAGTGTGGTTCCTGGTAAAACTGCCACCATGCTCCACTGCTCATCGACCTTTCCTGGCTAATATCCTGATACCTTTTAGGCAAACAATAGGCGAGTGACCGTGGAAAGAAAAAACAAAATCTGATCAAACGACCGGTCTACTTCAGATAGACATTCCTATGGAATATCCAAAATTGCAGAAAGAGATTCATCAAAACATCTTATTTTACAAAAGCAGTCTGACAATAGCAATAATTTTGCTCAGTTTTATACTAGATGCTTGCATTAAAAAACTTAAGAGAAACGTGTAAGGAACTTTCTTTGGAGGGAAACATGTGGGTAGTCTTCAGTGAGGGGAAACATAACTTTTACGGGGCCACTCATTTCATTGCATAAGAGATAGAAATCTAAAAGTGAAAAATAACATGCTACAACAAATAATGTCAATTCTTCCGCAATAAATAAATAAAATGTCAATTGATTCTCTAATCACAATACTTGATTCAAAATTACAAGATCTTGGGCATTTAAGTACATATCAAACTGGTTTTGTTGACTATTATATTGATCACTTCGTTAACCCAGATTTTTGCTGATATTAATTAAGAAACAGTATAACGGATCGAGTTACGGCTGCTCACAGCGTTTTGACGTCCATGACCGTTTGATTAGATCGATCGGTTGTCCTCTAGCCTCGCCTGGTGTTTCTAGGGCCGCTGCTCCACAAACTTACCTTTTTTTTTTGAGACAACGCCACAAACTTTCCTCTTTTTTGAGAGAACTCCACAAACTTACCTAGGCCTGTTATGGTCGATCGGGCTGGAAATAAAAGATGGGCCGGACCTAGCCTGGTGGTAGTCAAAGGGGGACAACACATCTTCGTTGCGAGCCTCTTTCTGCCCCTGCACACGTACGAGAGACTCCTCGGTCGGCTGCTCACCAGTCTACATATTATTGAACGAAAAATTCATTTAAATTTACATTTAGCCTGACGCAACTACTCATGTTCCTCTCACCTCTCACACCTCACGAGAGAGATCTATCAGGTATACTACACAACCAACTCTTGATGCTTTTCTGGCCACCACCGGTAGAACCAAATACATACATGTATTTTTCATTTTTTATATGATTTGCTCAAACTCAACAAAATTTGATCGAAAATTTGACTTGTTTGAATGATTTTGTCTTTAAAATAATTGAAAGTTTTCCAAGATTACTGTTTTTTTTACGGAAATCCGCAATTCAAGAGTTATAGGAAAAGAATATGAATATGTGTTTTTATATATGTATATAGTCCAAATCTCCCACATATTATTACGTTTCTCTCTAGGTAGAAGGGCGTGGCAACACGCGTGAAGATGTTCTTTTCTATGATGCATGTGAAGAAAGAGTTTATTTTGCCCACCTTTGGCACATATTATAACTTACTTTTGTACGGACTCTATATCTAAAATTAGATGCATGGTTATTTTGAAGATATAATTAAATAATATGGTGGGAGATAGAACAAAATTGTGACGGTTCCAAATAGTCCAATATCTATTTTTTCTCATTTAGTTCTATCATTCTTTCATTAAGATGTCTTATTATTCTGTAAAAATGTCTCTAAGGTGGGCGGGCGCGGCAAGGCACGCCTTTATGGTCGTAAACATGACAATTTAAACCTAGCACAGAGTTCAGAGACAGTCATTTCTCCCTTTTTTCCCTTCTAGAAATCAAGCAATGGAATTATGATGTAGGCTGCTCGGTTTCCTTTTAGATGCATGGTGCTCTTTGATTTAACAAACTAATAAATACAAAAGTCCTATTCTTTCATACACTTAAAAGAAAACGACTACAATAGGGATAATAACCGCTTGGAGCTAAATGTGAGAATAGCATTGCTCAAGAAAATAACAAATGAGAGAAGACAATTCCAGAGTAAGTACATGTCATCTTCAAACATGCATGAAGCAAAAAATGTCTTAGTGCATCCAAGTAAAATGTTGGAACATCCTGGATGCTAAACTAAGTAATCAACTATATAAGTGATTGTACTTTGTTAAAATAATCTGCCAAAAAAAACTATATAAGCCCGTTAAAGAATCGTTTCCCTCTTCCTAGCTCCCATGACCTAGGTGTCTAGGGGCGGCGCCTGATCTACCCCCTTCCTGGCGAGACCGTTGGTCCCTTCTCCTTTAGTTTGTCGCTCTGGGGTGAGAGGTGGTGAGGACCCAACGCTTCGGTTCGGGTGGTGGTAGGGTTAGGCATAAACTAATGCTTTGTGTTTTGTTCGACGATGATGAGACGACCCCATCGTCATCGACAGAATAAGGTCTTCCTGCCTCACTCTCGCTCTGGCGGTGCTTCTTCGTATCATCAAGAGGCATGCGTAGGATAGTGTGTCCCTATGTTTAGTTCTTCCAGGTCTGCCTTTTTCACCTGTAGGTTGAGAACGTGTGAGATTTGTGTCCCCAGACTTCGTCTGGATAGACTTGGGATGTTCTATAAGCCCTCTCCTACTTTCTTTCTTTCTTTGGAACAATGATTTGCTACTCTAGATCGCGGCCACTAACGTCTTTTCTTCATCTACAACTTCCGATCGTTGCTTCTACAAACTCCGGAGTTTAAACAAGTTTGTTCTGCTAAACCGCATGCCCAAAGCCGACAACGAGCTTTGCTCACGACACATCATTGTAGATGAAGGAAGAGAAAAACTTCAACATCCCAAGGACATGGATGTATTTTGTTCAAATTCCGTCTTTAAGTAGGACCTTAACATATTTCGCAAAAAAAGACCCATCTCAACATACATGAGAAAAATAATCGGTTTTGCTAAATCTCATCTAGAAGAGATTTAACAAAGTCACATCTAAGTCTTTGGCCGTAGGATCTAGATGCTTTAAATATCATGCTATTTTTTGATCTGGCGTTGTTTTTGTCGCACGCCTCCTCATCATGTTTGATTGCCATCCGTTTTTCTTCTTTCCGCCAGCATGTGGCTGTCGCCATTTTCTTCACCACCTGGCCTTCGTCGTATTGTACTTCTTTGGGCTGCTGGGTTCTTCTGTATCTTTTTGTTTTGTGGGATGGAGGGGAGCTGTTGGGAATAAACTTTAGTTGAGAATACATGGACGTACCCATCTTGTTTTTTTCTCTCTTTTTTCTTCTTTTTTCATGTTTACTTTGTTTTTTTAACTTTTTTAATGTTTCTCTGTTTATTTTCTAGTTTTAATCTGTAAACTTTTTTTAAAATCTGTGAACATTTTTAAGTCATGAATACTTTTTGAATGAGTAAACATTCTTTTAAATTTGTAAAAAAACAAATTCCTGGTTTTTTGAATATATCTTTATTTTTTAATTTTGAAAAAACAAATGTGAAAATTTTCATATTTTTTTAAATTCATGAACAATTTTCAAATACATATTTTTTCTTAGTAAGAATATATTAATGAATCTTCTGTGTCAGTCAGTGAAAAGTAATTGTGGTCAATTGCATGTACATCGTTGACACGTAACTTGACCCGACCTAGTTACATACACACTTTCGACACACATTTCTCTCAACCCATGCTCACGCGCCTGCTTGCATGTCCACCCTCAACGTGGAACTCGCCCCGGCAGCATGTCTTAGTTACAAGTCTACTCTCGATATGTAACTGGGCTCATCTTTTTTGGGTCCTAATTGTGAGTGCATCCTTCCATACGTGACCAAGTCTGATTCATTTTTGTCCCAATTGCAAGTTCATCGGCATGCAGCTAGGGGGGGTCCCAACCCTGTTGTCCCAGTTGCAAGTCCAACCCTGGCATGCAACTGGGACTACTTGTTTTTTGTCCTAATTACATGTCCACCCTTCGTTACGCAACTAGCCATAACCCATTTTTGTCACAGCTGCAAGTCCATCATCGACTCACAATTGGGCTCGGTATTTTCTTTTATATCGCGACTGCACCCGACTCTTTATTTGCATTAGTTGCAAATCCACCCTCAACATGCAACTGGACCTGATTTTTTCCCCTTAGTTGCAAGTCCGTCATCGACTCGTAACTAGGGACTGATTTTTTTGTTCGAGTTGCATGTCAACCATCAACTCGCAGCCTGTCCTGTCCTTTTTTTTATCGCAGTTGCAAGACAATCATCGACTCACAACTAGGCTCTTTATCATTTTTTAGTCGCAGTTGCAACTCAGTAACTCACAAGTAGGCCCGGCCCTTTTGTGTCCCAGTTTCAAGTCAACCAATGACTGGCAACTGGGTCTGACCTTTTTTTTGAGTTGGAAGTCCACCATTGGCATGCAACCGTGCCCTTGATCTTGCTTTTGCCCTAGTTGCAGTTACACCCTTCACTCGCAACTGGTTCGACGTTCCTTTTGCGTCATGACTGTGCCTGATTTTTTTCCATTAGTTGTCAGTACACCCTCAACTTGTAACTGGGTCAGACTTTTTTTCCTACTCAGTTGCAAGTCCGCCATCGTCTCGCAGTTAGGGGCCGAGCTTTTTTTGTCTGAGTTGCAAGGCAACCATCGACTCGCAATTCGGACTGCTCCTTTATTATTCCAGTTGCAAGACAACCATCGACTCACAACTAAGCTCCTAATCTTTTGTGCCGTAGTTGCAAGTCAACCAACGACTCACAACTAGGCCCGACCTTTTTCTCATCCTAATTGCAAGTCCACCATTGGTATGCAACTAAGCCTTGATCGTTTTTCCCTAGTTGCTGTTGGGTAACGTAGTAATTTCAAAAAAATTCCTACGCACACGCAAGAGTGGTGATGCATAGCAACGAGAGGGGAGAGTGTTGTCCACGTACCCTCGTAGACCGACAGCGGAAGCGTTATCACAACGCGGTTGATGTAGTCGTACGTCTTCACGATCCGACCGATCAAGTACCGAACGCACGGCACCTACGAGTTCTACACACGTTCAGCTCGATGATGTCCCTCGAACTCCGATCCAGCCGAGTGTTGAGGGAGAGTTTCGTCAGCACGACGGCGTGGTGACGATGATGATGTTCCACCGACGTAGGGCTTCGCCTAAGCTCCGCAACGGTATTATCGAGGTGTAATATGGTGGAGGGGGGCACCGCACACGGCTAAGAGATCTCAAGGATCAATTGTTGTGTCTATGGGGTGCCCCCTGCCCCCGTATATAAAGGAGCAAGGGAGGAGGAGGCCGGCCCTAGGAGGGGGCGCACCAAGTGTGGAGTCCTACTAGGACTCCCTAGTCTTAGTAGGATTCCACCTCCCATATGGAATAGGAAAAGAGGAAGGGAAAAAGAGAAGGAAGGAAGGGGGCGCCCCCCTTCCCTAGTCCAATTCGGACCAGACCAAGGGGAGGGGTGCGGCCACCCTTGAGGCCCTTTTCCTTCTTTCCCGTATGGCCCAATAAGGCCCAATACGTATTCCCGTAACTCTCCGGTACTCCGAAAAATACCCGAATCACTCGGAACCTTTCCGAAGTCTGAATATAGTCGTCCAATATATCGATCTTTACGTCTCGACCATTTCGAGACTCCTCGTCATATCCCCGATCTCATCCGGGACTCTGAACTCCTTCGGTACATCAAAACTCAATAAAACTGTCATCGTAACGTTAAGCGTGCGGACCCTACGGGTTCGAGAACTATGTAGACATGACCGAGACACGTCTACGGTCAATAACCAATAGCGGGACCTGGATGCCCATATTGGCTCCCACATATTCTACGAAGATCTTTATCGGTCAGACCGCATAAAACATACGTTGTTCCCTTTGTCACCGGTATGTTACTTGCCCGAGATTTGATCGTCGGTATCTCGATACCTAGTTCAATATCGTTACCGGCAAGTCTCTTTACTCGTTCCGTAACACATCATCCCGCAACTAACTCATTAGTCACAATGCTTGCAAGGCTTATAGTGATGTGCATTACCGAGTGGGCCCAGAGATACCTCTACGACAATTGGAGTGACAAATCCTAATCTCGAAATACGCCAACCCAACAAGTACCTTTGGGGACACCTGTAGAGCACCTTTATAATCACCCATTTACGTTGTGACGTTTGGTAGCACACAAAGTGTTCCTCCGGTAAACGGGAGTTGCATAATCTCATAGTTATAGGAACATGTATAAGTCATGAAGAAAGCAATAGCAACATACTAAACGATCGAGTGCTAAGCTAACGGAATGGGTCAAGTCAATCACGTCATTCTCCTAATGAGGTGATCTCGTTAATCAAATGACAACTTATGTCTATGGCTAGGAAACATAACCATCTTTGATTAACGAGCTAGTCAAGTAGAGGCATACTAGTGACACTCTGTTTGTCTATATATTCACACATGTATTATGTTTCCGGTTAATACAATTCTAGCATGAATAATAAACATTTATCATGATACAAGGAAATAAATAATACTTTATTATTGCCTCTAGGGCATATTTCCTTCAGTCTCCCACTTGCACTAGAGTCAATAATCTAGTTCACATCGCCATGTGATTTAACATCAATAGTTCACATCACCATGTGATTAACACCCATAGTTCACATCGTCATGTGATCAACACCCAAAGGGTTTATAGTCAGTAATCTAGTTCACATCGCTATGTGATTAACACCCAAAGAGTACTAAGGTGTGATCATGTTTTGCTTGTGAGATAATTTTAGTCAACGGGTCTGTCACATTCAGATCCGTAAGTATTTTGCAAATTTCTATGTCTACAATGCTCTGTACGGAGCTACTCTAGCTAATTGCTCCCACTTTCAATATGTATCTAGACCGAGACTTAGAGTCGTCTAGATTTAGTGTCAAAACTTGGATCGACGTAACCCTTTACGACGAACCTTTTATCACTTCCATAATCGAGAAACATTTCCTTATTCCACTAAGGATAATTTTGACCGCTGTCCAGTGATCTACTCCTAGATCACTATTGTACTCCCTTGCCAAAATTAGTGTAGGGTATACAATAGATTTGGTACACAGCATGGCATACTTTATAGAACCTATGGCCATAGCATAGGGAATGACTTTCATTCTCGTTCTATCTTATGCCGTGGTCGGGCTTTGAGTCTTACTCAATTTCATACCTTGTAACACAGTCAAGAACTTCTTTCTTTGACTATTGTATTTTGAACTACTTCAAAATCTTATTAAGGTATGTACTCATTGAAAAAACTTATCAAGCGTCTTGATCTATCTCTATAGATCTTGATGCTCAATATGTAAGCAGCTTCACCGAGGTCTTTCTTTTGAAAAACTCCTTTCAAACACTCCTTTATGCTTTGCAGAATAATTCTACATTATTTCCGATCAACAATATGTCATTCACATATACTTATCAGAAATGCTGTAGTGCTCCCACTCACTTTCTTGTAAATACAGGCTTCACCGCAAGTCTGTATAAAACTATATCCTTTGATCAACTTATCAAAGCGTATATTCCAACTCCGAGATGCTTGCACCAGTCCATAGATGGATCGCTGGAGCTTGCATATTTTGTTAGCACTTTTAGGATTGACAAAACCTCCTAGTTGCATCATATACAACTCTTCTTTAATAAATCCATTAAGGAATGCAGTTTTGTTTATCCATTTGCCAGATAAAATGCGGCAATTTGCTAACATGATTCAGACAGACTTAAGCATAGATACGAGTGAGAAACTCTCATCGTAGTCAACACTTTGAACTTGTCGAAAACCTTTTTGCGACAATTCTAGCTTTGTAGATAGTAACACTACTATCAGCGTCCGTCTTCCTCTTGAAGATCCATTTATTTTTTATTGCTTGCCGATCATCGGGCAAGTCAACCAAAGTCCACACTTTGTTCTCATATATGGATCTTATCTCAGATTTCATGGCCTCAAGCCATTTTGCGGTATCTGGGCTCACCATCGCTTCTTCATAGTTCGTAGGTTCGTCATGGTCTAGTAACATAACATCCAGAACAGGATTACCGTACCACTCTGGTGCGGATCTTACTCTGGTTTACCTACGAGGTTTGGTAGTAACTTGATCTGAAGTTACATGATCATCATCATTAACTTCCTCACTAATTGGTGTAGAAGTCACATGAACAGATTTCTATGATGAACTACTTTCCAATAAGGGAGCAGGTACATTTACCTCATCAAGTTTTACTTTCCTCCCACTCACTTTTTTCGAGAGAAACTCCTTCTCTAGAAAGGCATACTAAGCAACGAATGTCTTGCCTTCGGATCTGTGATAGAAGGTGTACCCAACTGTCTCCTTTGGGTATCCTATGAAGACACATTTCTCCGATTTGGGTTTGAGCTTATCAGGATGAAACTTTTTCACATAAGCATCGCAACCCCAAACTTTAAGAAATGACAACTTTGGTTTCTTGCCAAACCACAGTTCATAAGGTGTCGTCTCAACGGATTTTGATGGTGCCCTATTTAACGTGAATGCAGCTGTCTCTAATGCATAACCCCAAAAAGATAGTGGTAGATCGGTAAGAGACATCATATATCGCACCATATCTAATAAAGTACGGTTATGACGTTCGGACACACCATTATGCTGTGGTGTTCCAGGTGGCGTGAGTAGTGAAACTATTTCACATTCTTTTAACTGAAGGCCAAACTCGTAACTCAAATACTCTTCTCCACGATCATATCGTAGAAACTTTATTTTCTTGTTACGATGTTTTTCCGTTTCACTCTGAAATTATATGAACTTTTCAAATGTTTCAGACTCTTGTTTCATTAAGTAGATGTACCCATATCTGCTCAAATCATCTGTGAAGGTCAGAAAATAATGATACCTGCTACGAGCCTCAATATTCATCGGACCACATACATCTGTATGTATGATTTCCAACAAATCTGTTGCTCTCTCCATAGTTCCGGAGAACGGCGTTTCAGTCATCTTGCCCATGAGGCACGGTTCGCAAGCATCAAGTGATTCATAATCAAGTGATTCCAAAATCCCATCAGTATGGAGTTTCTTCATGCGCTTTACACCAATATGACCTAAACGGCAGTGCCACAAATAGGTTGCACTATCATTATTAACTTTGCATCTTTTGGCTTCAATATTATGATTATGTGTATCACTACGATCGAGATCCAACAAACCATTTTCGTTGGTGTGTATGACCATAGAAGGTTTTTATTCATGTAAACAGAACAACAATTGTTCTCTAACTTAAATGAATAACCGTATTGCAATAAACATGATCAAATCATATTCATGCTCAACGCAAACACCAAATAACACTTATTTATTTTCAACACTAATCCCGAAAGTATAGGGAGTGTGCGATGATGATCATATCAATCTTGGAACTACTTCCAACACACATCGTCACCTCGCCTTTTACTAGTCTCTGTTTATTCTGCTACTCCCGTTTTCGAGTTACTACTCTTTAGCAACTGAACCAGTATCAAATACTGAGGGGTTGCTATAAACACTGGTAAGTACACATCAATAACATGTATATCCAATATACCTTTGTTCACTTTGCCATCTTTCTTATCCACCAAATACTTGGGGTAGTTCCGCTTCCAGTGACCAGTCCCTTTGCAGTAGAAGCACTTAGTCTCAGGCTTAGGTACAGACTTGGGCTTCTTCACTTGAGTAGCAACTTGCTTGCCGTTCTTTTTGAAGTTCCCCTTCTATCCCTTTGCCCTTTTCTTGAAACTAGTGGTCTCGTCAACCATCAACACTTGAAGTGGTCTTGTCAACCATCAACACTTGATGTTTTTCTTGATTTCTACCTTCGTCGATTTCAGCATCACGAAGAGCTCGGGAATTACTTTCGTCATCCCTTGCATACTATAGTTCATCACGAAGTTCTACTAACTTGGTGATGGTGACTAGAGAATTCTGTCAATCACTATTTTATCTGGAAGATTAACTCCCACTTGATTCAAGCGATTGTAGTACCCAGACAATCTGATCACATGCTCACTAGTTGAACGATTCTCCTCCATCTTTTAGCTATAGAACTTGTTGGAGACTTCATATCTCTCAACTCGGGTATTTGCTTGAAATATTAACTTCAACTCCTGGAACATCTTATATGGTCCATGACGTTCAAAACGTCTTTGAAGTCCCGATTCTAAGGCGTTAAGCATGGTGCACTAAACTATCAAGTAGTCATCATATTGAGCTAGCCAAACGTTCATAACGTCTGCATCTGCTCCTGCAATAAGTCTGTCACCTAGCGGTGCATCAAGGACATAATTTTTCTGTGCAGCAATGAGGATAATCCTCAGATCACAGATCCAATCCACATCTTTGCTACTAACATCTTCCAACATAATTTTCTCTAGGAACATATCAAAATAAAACAGGGAAGCAACAACGCGAGCTATTGATCTACAACATAATTTGCCAAATACTATCAGGACTAAGTTCATAATAAATTTAAGTTCAATTAATCATATTACTTAAGAACTCCAACTTAGATAGACATCCCTCTAATCATCTAAGTGATTACGTGATCCAAAGCAACTAAACCATGTCCGATTAACACGTGAGCTGGAGTAGTTTCAATGGTGAACATCACTATGTTGATCATATCTACTATATGATTCGCGCTCGACCTTTCGGTCTCTGTGTTCCGAGGCCATATCTATATATGCTAGGCTCGTCAAGTTTAACCTGAGTATTCCGCGTGTGCAACTGTTTTGCACCCGTTGTATTTGAACGTAGAGCCTATCACACCCGATTAACACGTGGTGTCTCAGCACGAAGAACTTTTGCAACGGTGCATACTCAGGGAGAACACTTTTATCTTGAAATTTTAGTGAGAGATCATCTTATAATGCTACCGTCAATCAAAGCAAGATAAGATGCATAAATGATTAACATCACATGCAATCAATATAAGTGATATGATATGGCCATCATCATCTTGTGCTCGTGATCTCCATCTCCGAAGCACCGTGCTCGTGATCTCCATCTCCGAAGCACCGTGCTCGTGATCTCCATCTCCGAAGCACCGTGCTCGTGATCTCCATCTCCGAAGCACCGTCATGATCACCATCGTCACCGGCTCGACACCTTGATCTCCATCGTAGTATCGTTGTCGTCTCGCCAACTTATTGCTTTTACGACTATCGCTACCGCTTAGTGATAAAGTAAAACTATTACATGGCGATTGCATCTCATACAATAAAGCGACAACCATATGGCTCCTGCCAGTTGCCGATAACTCGGTTACAAAACATGATCATCTCATACAACACATTATATCACATCATGTCTTGACCATATCACATCACAACATGCCCTGCAAAAACAAGTTAGACGTCCTCTACTTTGTTGTTGCATGTTTTACGTGGCTACTACGGGCTTAGCAAGAACCGTTCTTACCTACGCATCAAAACCACAACGATAGTTTGTCAAGTTGGTGCTATTTTAACCTTCGCAAGGACCGGGCGTAGCCACACTCGGTTCAACTAAAGTGAGAGAGACAGACACCCGCCAGTCACCTTTAAGCAACGAGTGCTCCGAACAGTGAAACCAGTCTCGCATAAGCGTACGCGTAATGTCGGTCCGGGCCGCTTCATCTCACAATACCACTGAACCAAAGTATGACATGCTGGTAAGCAGTATGACTTATATCGCCCACAACTCACTTGTGTTCTACTCGTGCATAGCATCAACGCATAAAACCAGGCTCGGATGCCACTGTTCGGGAACGTAGTAATTTCAAAAAATTTCCTACGCACACGCAAGATCATGGTGATGCATAGCAACGAGAGGGGAGAGTGTTGTCCACGTACCCTCGTAGACCGACAGCGGAATCGTTATCACAACGCGGTTGATGTAGTCGTACGTCTTCACGATCCGACCGATCAAGTACCGAACGTATGACACCTCCGAGTTCTACACACGTTCAGCTCGATGATGTCCCTCGAACTCCGATCCAGCCGAGTGTTGAGGGAGAGTTTCGTCAGCACGACGGTGTGGTGACGATGATGATGTTCCACCGACGCAGGGCTTCGCCTAAGCTCCGCAACGGTATTATCGAGGTGTAATATGGTGGAGGGGGGCACCGCACACGGCTAAGAGATCTCAAGGATCAATTGTTGTGTCTATGGGGTGCCCCCTGCCCCCGTATATAAAGGAGCAAGGGAGGAGGAGGCCGGCCCTAGGAGGGGGCGCACCAAGTGTGGAGTCCTACTAGGAGTACCTAGTCCTAGTAGGATTCCACCTCCCATATGGAATAGGAAAAGAGGAAGGGAAAAAGAGAAGGAAGGAAGGGGGCGCCCCCCTTCCCTAGTCCAATTCGGACCAGACCAAGGGGAGGGGTGCGGCCACCCTTGAGGCCCTTTTCCTTCTTTCCCGTATGGCCCAATAAGGCCCAATACGTATTCCCGTAACTCTCCGGTACTCCGAAAAATACCCGAATCACTCGGAACCTTTCCGAAGTCCGAATATAGTCGTCCAATATATCGATCTTTACGTCTCGACCATTTCGAGACTCCTCGTCATGTTCCCGATCTCATCCGGGACTCCGAACTCCTTCGGTACATCAAAACTCAATAAAACTGTCATCGTAACGTTAAGCGTGCGGACCCTACGGGTTCGAGAACTATGTAGACATGACCGAGACACGTCTCCGGTCAATAACCAATAGCGGGACCTGGATGCCCATATTGGCTCCCACATATTCTACGAAGATCTTTATCGGTCAGACCGCATAAAACATACGTTGTTCCCTTTGTCACCGGTATGTTACTTGCCCGAGATTTGATCGTCGGTATCTCGATACCTAGTTCAATCTTGTTACCGGCAAGTCTCTTTACTCGTACCGTAACACATCATCCCGCAACTAACTCATTAGTCACAATGCTTGCAAGGCTTATAGTGATGTGCATTACCGAGTGGGCCCAGAGATACCTCTCCGACAATTGGAGTGACAAATCCTAATCTCGAAATACGCCAACCCAACAAGTACCTTTGGAGACACCTGTAGAGCACCTTTATAATCACCCATTTACGTTGTGACGTTTGGTAGCACACAAAGTGTTCCTTCGGTAAACGGGAGTTGCATAATCTCATAGTCATAGGAACATGTATAAGTCATGAAGAAAGCAATAGCAACATACTAAACGATCGAGTGCTAAGCTAACGGAATGGGTCAAGTCAATCACGTCATTCTCCTAATGAGGTGATCTCGTTAATCAAATGACAACTTATGTCTATGGCTAGGAAACATAACCATCTTTGATTAACGAGCTAGTCAAGTAGAGGCATACTAGTGACACTCTGTTTGTCTATATATTCACACATGTATTATGTTTCCGGTTAATACAATTCTAGCATGAATAATAAACATTTATCATGATACAAGGAAATAAATAATACTTTATTATTGCCTCTAGGGCATATTTCCTTCAGTTGCAAGTCCACCCTTGACTCGCAACTAGGCCCGATGATTTTTTGACCAATTGCAAGTCCACCATCGACTCACAACTCGGCTTGACCCTTTTTTATCCTAGCTACAAATTCACTATCGACTCACAACTAGGTTGACCAAATTTTTTGTCTCAGTCGCAAGTCCACTATTGACATGCAACTAAGCTCTTTGATATATTTGCCCCAAATTTGGTGGTGTCAATTTTCTTGTTGACGCCTATTAGCGTCAAATTGACCAGTCTTTGCTGGCGGGGCTCACTGTTTTATGGCCATTAACTTTCCTTACACTTATTTCATCTTTTGTACATTGTATTCATATTTTTAGTGTGCGTTCTTCCTCCAATTTCCTGACTGCTTTGGCTGATAGTTTCAATTTTTTTTATTTTTTTTATTTATTGTTGCATTCAGGTGTTGGCTTTTTGGGCACACATTTATCTAGAACAAAAATACCTACCTGGGGAAGAATTCTAAAAGATAAATGCCTAACAAAAAAGGAAGGTACAACGTTGCTGTCAAATTTTGACTAAGTGATTGTTTTGCAAAATGAACACAAAATGCACATGATTACTGCTGAAAATATGTTCAATGTATATTACAAAAAAGAATCATCATACGTCTAAAAATGTTCACCTTGTTTTAGAAGTTGTTCACGACATTATGAAAGAATGCTCACCATATATTTGTAAAATGTTCATAGTATATAAAAAATGTTCATCCTATATTCACAAAAATGTTCAGCATATATTTAAAAAATCTTCACCATGCTTGAAAATATATTCATGGTATATTTGATAGGATGTTAATGTATAAGAAAGTAGATTTACATAAGAAAAAATAAAATGGAAAGAAAATGTAAAAAGAAGGAAAAAGAATAAACTGAAAAGAAGAAAAGAACCAAAACAACAAGGAAAAAAACCAAAAACAGCAAGGAGAAAACCAAAACTTTCGCGGGCCACTCCTTCAAGTCCCTCCTCTCCTCGGTACGTCAGCGATGCATGCATGCTACTGATTTGCTACACATGATCACTTGCATGCACTGGTTAGATTCTGTGTTGTAGCCACCTGCATGTGATCGAGAATCAATCCAACCTCAACAAAGAAAACAAGGGACAAAGAAACAAGTGTTGAGGCCACAAACACGTTAACTGAACTTAGATGTGAAATAGTTATGTCACATCTAAATAAACCCTAGAAACACCCAAAAAATATTATTGCTTAATCTCACTACTTGTATTTACTTTAAGACGCACACATATCATCACACCACACATGTCATCTCATCAAGGCCCACCACAACATGCATGAAAAAAGGTTTCCGATTATATTATGCTACTTAAATTTAGTAAATATTTTTCTAACTATACAATAATCAAATAAAGTATATAATACGTACTTTGACTTTTAGTTCACATATTCGTAACCCAAATATTCACACTCCATTTCAAAATAATTGAAGTCTTAGGTTTGTCCTAAATCAAACTTGTTTTAGTTTGACCATTGTAAAAAACCATACCAATATATACAACACAAAATTAGCTTCATTGGATTCATCATGACATATATCTTCATACTCTATATATTTGATATGTACATTTTTTTATAAAGTTTGTTAAACTTAGAGTAGTTCGATTTAGGACAAAATTTTAACTTCAAATATTTTAGAACGGAAAAAGTACAATAAAATTTCATCGAAATATAGTGCAACCAATTTTCACAGCAGCGCGCGGAGTACTTTGGCCCCATGTTTGAGTAGCCAACATACACATGCGTCAATTTGTGCAATTTGACGCGAGTCGGCTGGTGCAATCATGCTCTCTTCCTAATCGCGGCAAGTAGCGAGCCATACGACATGTAGCATCCGAGGGGCTAAGGTTAAGGTTGACGCCCATGCGTACAGATCACCTTTGCCTTTTTGCCATGCTTCATGGCATCAAATCGTGTAGATCGTAAAACCTGAAACTTCAGCACGGCACCGAAGCTATAGCCGTGGCATTAGCCGTCCTAGTAGTTTACACGTGGCATTGCTTCATTTTCACACGTGTAAACGGCATTGGCATAGGGAATCATGTAAGCTTGTAGCTAGGCGCTAGCTGCGTATACTCTATGAGAAGGATAATATTTTATTTATGTTGATATAACAGATACGTATACGAGTTTGATGTGAACGGAATCGAACCCTGCTCTTTCCTGGATTAGAAGTACACTGAACATGAGCGGAGGAGGAAACCAAAGGGATATCAAGAGGAGGCAACCGCTTCGCATTTGGGCCCCATGCCGAGTATAGGAGATTGAAGCGATGCTCGTTTCCTTGAGGGTCAATGCTTTTCACTCTCTGTGTGCTTATTTTATAGTCACACGGACACGGTTTAAAAGGGATAACACACAGACACAAACGCCCTACGTGTAGCACGAATTTTCAGAACATGGGCCAATGGAGCACTTTATTTTGAACTGCTCTAAAAAAGTGCTTAAAAGATTTGATTTTTTTACATGAATACGCATGCATGTTGTCTAAATACCTGCGAAATTTCGTTCAATAATACGTTGTACTCCTTTCGTTCCTAAATATTTGTCTTCCTAGAGATTTCAACAAGTGACTACATACGGAGCAAAATGAGTGAATCTACACTCTAAAATATGTCTATATACATCCGTATGTGGTATCATTTGAAATCTCTAAAAAGATAAATATTTAGGAACGGAGGGAGTATTACGTGCTGCGCAAAGAAGACAAAATTTCAGCTCCAAAACCGCACAAACAAACCCCTAATTTTCATGTATTTTGTCATTTTTGTATCTTTTACATGTAAGCATGTATGTTGCTGAAATTTTGGCCCCATATACTGCATTGCTATACGTTCATGCACACAAAATTTTGAATTTTTTTGAGTCGTAAAAATCTGGTTTTGAACTTCAAAATAAAGTGCTCCGTTGCACCCGTGCTCAGATGTCAATTTTCGGCAACACATAGGCTAAAATGTTCTCAAACTCAATGTTCTCCCGCCCTCGCGTGGCCTCCCCTCCCCGGCCCGACATGAATTAGATCCGTCCCCACCATACCCTCCCCACCCCTTTCTTCGTTGTTGAACGACGTTGCCGGGCTAAGCCCGCATGCAGAGGACGCCGACATGACTTTCTCGTTTTGTGGGCAGTGGCTCGGGTTTGTTGATGCCGGCGATTGCTACTTGTAAACTGCGTTGGGTTTTTCCCTGAAGAGGAGGGTGAAGCAGTACAGTGGAGATAAGTATTTCCCTAAATGAGAAGTTATCGAACCAATAGGAGCACCAACTAAATCCCCGTGAACAATACCTGCAGACACAAAAGCAAATACTTGCACCCCACGCGGGCAACAGGGTTGTCAATCCCCTTGAACTCGTTACTTGCAAGGATTAAATCTTGTAGTGTTAGATAGATAAATTGCACAACAAAAGAAAAGGAAATAAATTGCAGCGAAGTATTTTTAGTTTTCCCGGGGGCCATAGTTTCTCTAGAGGCTTCTCTCTTGAAACAATAGCATATGGTGGGTAGGCAAACTACGGGTGGACAATTTATAGAAAAGCACATAGTTATGACGTATTCATGTCGATGATCATGTATATAAGCATCACGTCTGTGACAAGTAGACCGACTCCTGCCTACATCTACTACTAGTTACAAGTAGACCGACTCCTGCCTACATCTACTACTAGTGACAAGTAGACCGACTCCTGCCTACATCTACTACTATTACTCCACCAATTGACCGCCATCCAGCATGCATCTATGGTATTAAGTTCATGACAAACAGAGTAACACCTTAAGCAAGATGACATGACGTAGACAAAGTAAACTCAAGCAATATGATTAAGCCCCGTCATTTTACCCTTAATAGCAACAATACAATACGTTCCTTGATACCCCTTCTGTCGCTGGGTGAGGACACCGCAAAATTGAACCCATTACACAGTATCTCTCCCGTTGAAGATAAGTCAATCTAGTTGCCCAAACCAAACAGATAGATCGAAGAGAAATATAAAGCTATAATAATCATGCATAATAAAGTTTAGAAAAGACTCAGTTACTTTTAATAAATAATCTGATCATAAGCCGACAATTCATGGATCCCAACAAACACACCGCAAAAGAAGATTACATCAGATAGAACTCAAAGAAGATCAAGGAGAACAGTGGATTGAAGATCAAAAAGAGAGAAGAAGCCATCTAGATACTAGCTGTAAGTCTGTGGTGAACTGCTCACGCATCATTGGAAGGCAGCAAGGATGATGTAGAAGCCCTGCGTGATCAATCCCCCCTCCGGCAGTGAACCGTAAAAGGCCTCCAGATGGGATCGCTGAAGAACAGAAGCTTGCGGTGGCGAAGAAAGTGTTTCAGGTGGCTCTCTGGTATTTTGGGAATATTTGGGAATTTATAAAAGCAGAATTAGTATAAACATAGTTGCTTGGGGCCCACGAGCTCAGGGGGTGCGCCCTACCCCCAGGGCGTCCCTTGTGAGCTCGTGGTTCTCTCGTAGCTCTTCTGGACTCCTTCTCGAACCTTCTAGGGTCTCTTCCGGTCCACAAAAAATCACCGTAAAATTCATTGTGTTCGGACTTCCTTTGATATTGATTTTCTGTAAAGCCGAAAACAAGCAAAAAAAAAAAACAGGATCTGACATTGGGCACTGGGTTAATAGGTTAATCCCAAAAAATGATATAAAATAGCATATAAATGCATATAAAGCATCTAAGATAGATAATATAATAGCATGAAACAATAAAAAAACATAGATACATTGGAGATGTATCAGCGATCGCCATGGCTATGGGAGCAACACGACAAACGGGCCCGGGGCGCTACAATCTAGCTTGTGGCATCACTTGGCGTGTCATCTGTTGCGGTTCCTGGTGCACGGTGACGTTCCCGTGTCTTTCCTAGAGCGTGCAAGCTGGTGGCGGGCTACGAATGCTTCGACATTTGTGGGGCTGAGTGAGTCCACTCTGCTAGGGCAAATGACTCACTCTAGTCACAGCTTGTTGAAAGGACATCTGACTCTAATGATGGATTTGGTGCTATGGCATTATGATTAGAAGACATTTTTTGAGTGTGCTTTCAATTTACACATCACTCAGGATGAAACATAAAGTTGGTGAAAACCTCTTAAGCTAAACGAATAAAAGATGACATCATCACCATTTTTCTGCCAAGGTTTTCTTATTTTTGAGTTGTAAGCATGCCATACTATTAAGAGGGGATACTCCATGAATCGTGTGTGGGAATCATAAACAAGACAAGACAAATACCACCACAACCAAGTGAGAGAGAACCCCGATCTACTACTTCACCAAATCAAAACTCGAGTACATCGATTCCCCATGAGATCCAACACGGATCTTGTTACTCTTGGGTTTGTGGGAGATCCTAGACGGTTGGCGTTTCCTTGAAGCTTCCAAGTTGTGTGGTCGTGCCCCGGGCTCGTTTGTGACGGTTTGGAGCTCGCCCCCAGAGCTACCCCTAGTGAGAGGGAACTTGAGCATTAATTATTCAAGGTTCTCGGAGAGTAGGGTGATGCATTCGTTGTCGTGGGAACATTCGTTGGTCCCAAAATCTTCAATGGAGATAAGCACTCCCGCAGTGTGAACTTCAGATTACATCTTCGTCTCCATCGCTGTTGGTTGTCTCTTATCCCTAACTTTACTTGTTGTTAATTGCGTGTTTCTTGCCTTGTGTAGCTTATTAGCTTGTTGTAAAGCATCATGTAAGGTGTATAACCTAGTTGCATATCTAGAGAACTTATAATTATGCACTAACCTCTAAAAGCAACTAAGAAAATGACTAAATTTGGTAGTCACATATTCATGCCCCTCTAGTCGATATCTAGGGCATCTTTGATCCTTCACTTGTGGCTAGATCTGGTGATGACACTCATGGGAATCACTTCCCCTACTGTGGTCATCATCGTGAGTTAGTCTCCCCTACCCTATGCTCTTGAAAAGCTCTTGCTCCTGGGGAGTGGACGATGGCGACACCTTTTTGTCGCTTCTCTTGAAGGCGCACCATCAGGAGTTGGTGCAAATGATATGACCACCAATGACTTGCTTTGTGTGGATGCTAGGGCGGCTGCCATGGGTCTGTTCAAGTGGATTTTGCAAAGATAATCTGGGCTGCGACACGCTTTTTGGTACTCGGCTTTTTCGACATGCCCGAAAGGTTTCTTCGGTGCCTCACTATGTTGTCCTGGAGTTAGAGTTGCCACAGGAGGAGTGTAGGAAGTGACAATGACTGGAGATAGGTGGTTGTCATGTCATGGAGACTGTGATTGTTACAAGACATGCTATTTTCTTATTCAACGTTGCTCATCAAAGGTGTGACGCCCCCGATTTGACCGTACACTAATCATGCACGCAAATGTGTACGATCAAGATCAGGGACTCACGGGAAGATATCACAACACAACTCTAATACATAAATAAGTCATACAAGCATCATAATACAAGCCAGGGGCCTCGAGGGCTCGAATACAAGTGCTCGATCATAGACGAGTCAGCGGAAGCAACAATATCTGAGTACAGACATAAGTTAAACAAGTTTGCCTTAAGAAGGCTAGCACAAAAGTAGCAACGATCGAAAAGGCAAGGCCTCCTGCCTGGGACCTCCTAACTACTCCTCGAAGCCGAACTCCACGTAGAATCATCCTCGGGATCTCTAGCTCCTGGACTCCAGCATCTGGTTGCGACAATCCGGTATAGAAAGGGGAAAAGAGGGAGAAAAGCAACCATGAGTACTCATCCAAAGTACTCGCAAGCAAGGAGCTACACTACATATGCATGGGTATATGTGTAAAGGGGTCATATCGGTGGACTGAACTGCAGAATGCCAGAATAAGAGGGGGATAGATAATCCTGTCGAAGACTACGCTTCTGGCAGCCTCCATCTTGCAGCATGTAGAAGAGAGTAGATTGAAGTCCTCCAAGTAGCATCGTATAGCATAATCCTACCCGGCGATCCCCTCCTCGTCGCCCTGTTAGAGAGCGATCACCGGGTTATATCTGGCACTTGGAAGGGTGTGTTTTATTAAGTATCCAGTTCTAGTTGTCATAAGGTCAAGGTACAACTCCGGGTCGTCCTTTTACCGAGGGACACGGCTATTCGAATAGATAAACTTCCTTGCAGGGGTGCACCACATAACCCAACACGCTCGATCCCATTCGGCCGGACACACTTTTCTGGGTCATGCCCGGCCTCGGAAGATCAACACGTCGCAGCCCCACCTAGGCTCAACCGAGAGGTCAGCACGCCGGTCTAAATCCTATGCGCGCAGGGGTCTGGGCCCATCGCCCATTGCACACCTGCACGTTGCGAGGGCGGCCGGAAGCAGACCTAGCCTAGCAGGCGTTCCAGTCCAATCCGGCGCGCGCCGCTCCGTCGCTGACGTCAAGAAGAACTTCGGCTGATACCACGACGTCGAGTGCCCATAACTGTCCCGCGTAGCTGGTTAGTGCGTATAGACCAAATGGCCAGACTCAGGTCAAATACCAAGAACTCGTTAAGCGTGTTAAGTATCCGCGAACGCCGACCAGGGCCAGGCCCACCTCTCTCCTAGGTGGTCTCAACCTGCCCTGTCGCTTCGCCACAAAGTAACAGTCGGGGGCCGTTAGGAACCCAGGCCCACCTCTACCGGGATGGAGCCACCTGTCCTTTCAGCCCCCTCACCAGAATCACTTGCGGGTACTCAACGAGCCGACCCGACTTTAGTCACCACATGTGTCATGTATATAAAGTATATAGTATATACCCGTGATCACCTCCCAAAGTGATCACGGCCCAGTAGTATAGCATGGCAGACGGACAAGAGTGTAGGGCCACTAATGGAACACTAGCATCCTATACTAAGCAGTAGGATAGCAGGTAAGGGTAACAACTGTAGCAACAATGACAGGCTATGCATCAGTATAGGATTAACCGAAAGCAGTAACATGCTACACTACTCTAATGCAAGCAGTATAGAGAAGAATAGGCGATATCTGGTGATCAAGGGGGGGGGGCTTGCCTGGTTATTCTTGCAAGTAGGAGGGGTCGTCTTCGATGTAGTCGAACACACGAACATCGGCAGCGGTCTCGGAGTCTACCGGAAAGAAGTAACGGAGGGGGAACACAATAAATAACAGAGCAATCAAATGTAACACAAAGCAAGACGCGGCGATACATTGTGCTAGGGGTGACCTAACGTAGGGATAGGTGCTACTGGCGAAGGGGGGAAACATCCGGGAAAGTATTCCCGATGTTTCGCGTTTTTGGACAGATGGACCGGAGGTGAAATGTTGCAGGTTCACTATGCTAGGGACGTGTGGTGAACGAACGGACTGCGTATTCAGATTCGTCTCGTCGTTCTGAGCAACTTTCATGTACAAAGTATTTTCATCCGAGGTACGGTTTATTTTATATTAATTTTCAAAGCTTAAAATCATTTTTAGAATTAACAGAATTAATTTAATTCGAAACTGGATTTATGACATCAGCATGATGTCATGCTGACGTCAGCAGTCAACAGGGGTTGACTGGTCAACCTGATGCGTGGGTCCTACATGTCATAGGCTTAGGTTAACTAAATTGGTTTAGTTAATTAAATAGGTGTTTAGGTTAACTAATTATGCTTCAATTAACTTAATTAATTAATTATTTATTTATTTTAAATTTTTTTTTATCTTTCATTTTTTTAAAACATTCTGGAGGCGGGGCCCTCCTGTCATTGACCCCAGGGGGCCTAGCGGATCGGCGCTTGGGCACACGCGCAGGGGCGCGGCAGCGGCCATAGCAGAGGCTGGCGGCGCTAGCCGGCGGTCAGGGGCTAGCTAGGACGGCCGTTGGCGCGGGGCAAACGGCGGACGGGCGCAACCGGTGATGTGCGTGCGCGCGACGCAGTGCGTGGGGCGGAGCGGCAGGCGACTGTGCAGCGTGAGAGGGCGCGGGCGGCGTGGTGATGCATGGGAGCACGGGTCGGGCGACGGGGATCGTGAGCGCACGAGGGGAGGGCGCGGGTGACCGCGGCGAGCGGCGACAGCCAGGTCCGCGGGCGCGCGCGGCGATGATAGGAGGAAGGGGGAGACGGCGGGGGTCCTCATGTTCGGTGCTGGGAAGAGGGGCGGCGTGGCTCGAGGTGGTCCGGCGAGGGAGAGGACGAGGTAGACGACGGCGACGGGGACGAGGAAGTCCGGCGACGGGGGGCTCCGCGCGACGACGTCGGCCTCAGGGCGCCGCGGGTGTCGGGGGCGAGGCGGGGAGACGACGGCGATGAGGCCCGGCGTGTCGAGGCCGTGAGCCGCAGCGGCGGCGGGGCAGCGCCAGGAATGGGCGCCGGCGTCTGGGGGGGGGGGGCGCGGCGAGGCTCAGTGGAGCCGGTGATGGAGAGGCGGGGGCGGTGCAGTCGGGCGTGAGGGCGAGGAGGCGATGGCGTTGACGGAGTCGGGCGGCGCTGGGGATGGGCGCAGGTGGCGGGGGCGCGAGGCGGCGCGGAATCGGGCTCCTCCTCGAGCCAGATCTAGACGAGTGGGGGGGAGGGACGAGGGAGAGAGTGGGGGTCGTGGGGGAGTGGGGTGACCGGGCTAGGGTTCGATGGGGAGTGGGGGTTAGGCGCAGCTGGTGGGCTGGCCTGGTGGTCTGGTGGCCTGCTGGGCCGTGGCCCAGTGGGCCAGGGTTTTTGTTTTTGTTTTTTTATTTACTTTGTTTTATTTCCTTTATTTTTATTTATTCTTTCCTATTTTATTTTAGTTACATTTTATTTTAGTTTTAGTAAAAATTATCACTAACGCCTAATTTGGTACTTTTAAATAAACTACTGCCACATTAATTCTTACCCCAACTAAAATAGTTTAATATTTTATAAAATTCAAAAGGCATTTATGTTATTATTTAACCTACAGTTTAAATTATTTTGAACACTTAATAATTTTATTAAATTTAGGTTTCTTCACCACTATTACCCAGGATTTATTTAACACATTTGCATCATTTTAGTTTTCACTTTTGAAAACTCTTAACCGTTCGACTTGATCTTAAATTTCAATTTGGATCGGTTCTAAACTAGCACGAGATTAGCAACAATAATTGTGGTGATGTGGCATCATTACCAGAGGATTACTGTAGCTGGATTACCCGGGCGTCACAATTCTCCTCCACTACAAGAAATCTCGTCCCGAGATTTAAGCGGTGGAGTAAGGGGAAAAAGTGCTGGTAGCGAAAACCTAACGAGTCTTGTCGGACTTGGCTGCCCTTTCGAAGAGGTTGATCCCTTTCGTCGATGTCTTCATCACTCTTCTTCAAGTCACCATGATCAAGTCGTCATCCTTTCTTCGGGATCTCCATCGTACTTACGACAGAGTAAGGGGTTATTCTGGAAGAACGAACCTCTACAAGGTTGACTATCTGGTCAATATCATCGGGGGAGGTGGCGGAAAGTAACTCTCGAACTAAATCTTAAGAAAAAGCCGAGAGCAAGTAACAAAGTACCATGAGAAGTTTCAAACGGGTAGGCAATCGTTCGAAGCCTGAAACAAAGTGTGAAAGGGGTTCAAAGCAATCGGAATAAGTATTATGTCTCATGCCAGTATAGATCAGTAGGACGGTGGTCCGTGAATTACATACGAGGCCACGCGCGATGAATAAATTTGGGGAACAGGGGGTGCACAGGAGAGTCAGGTTTTGATCCTGTGGAACTGTGGGTTATGGGCCCACCATGTGGTTAAAGTAGGAAGGGCGGTGACATCTTGCACGATCATGATAGCAAGGCAAGTCAGAGGGTAGCCTGTCAGTTATATGTCAGCAACATCGTCGGTACCAAGGGCGAGGGACGAAGAGAACCATTCTCCTGCTCGTTGAAACGAGGCGGACCAATAGGCAAAGTTCTCGTCCATCGGTGGTTACCGGAATGTCACCAACAATAGTAACAGGGTCTTACTGATAGAGTTGTACACCGAGGTGTTTGCACAAGCAGGGAATTAATACTGCTTAGATCATAATGATCACCAGAAACGTTAAACCAACCAATGGAAAGGAAAATATGATTATCAGAATAAACAGAACAATGGAAAGGAAAATGTGTTTAAACACATATTTCAGGGGTATATCCTTCCCAAGGACAAGCTGAGCATGATATTCATGACAGGATATAATGTAGAAAACTCTTTAGGTAGGGGAGAGAAATTTCATGACATTACCCATACAACGGTGTTTGGATAGTTGAGCAGGAAACATTTAGCATTAGGCTTCAAATGTTCCTGTTGAAAATCGGAGTACCATAGACATGCTTCGAGATAGCATTGACATGGTCAACAGGTGAAGATCAGACTTTGGAAACAAAAAGGATCCATCAGGAACAACTTATAGAATAAGTCTTACAATTTCCTCATGGAAGAATAGCTAACCTTGCTAAAAGGGAAAACTTATAACAATAGGTCCTCCTGCCAGGTGTGCTGGGTATCATCACCTTACCGGGTCATAAATAGGCCAATGTTATAACTCTTGGGAATATGTTCCAACCATCATATCTGACCGAGATTCAGATCTGATTGGTGTCAGGATAACTCAGACTCAGGATGCCTGAGAAGAAAGGTGCAACACAAATTGCCAAAACGACATCGAAGATTCGCGGGAGATGAACTATGGAAGCGAGTTCCGAAGAAGGGTTCATCATTACATCAAGGAGAGGTGAGGAGGTGACTGATTGACTCAGCGACAATCCATTGAGATTTCCAAAGGATGGATTTCCACCACTATGTGAACAAGGAGATAACATTAGCTAGATCGAATGACTTAATGATGTATGCTCGAGGAAAACATACACAGTTAAACATTGGTTGAAATGTGCACCCGAAATATGGGCTAGGTAGCACAATCAATGTTCGAATGATGATTCATTAAGCCATAGACGTAGAATGAAACTATAGACCAATAACTTCAAAGCAATAGGGTTGCTAGAAGTTTAGAATTTACATATCACAGACCATTTGTCGGTATTCCTTTTAGAAACAACACGGGGACCAAGAAAGAATGGTGATGGGGAGAAGTATCACTGTACCAAGATGTCATACGAGGTGGTGAAATTCTTACGACATTCTTGACATAAAAGATGGTAATACTCCAAGGTAGAACATATCATAAGCTAGATAGCAAGGAAATCAAGGTACAACACAAAACACGAAAAAGTTTGTGTTGAATGGAAGGCAATAAAATGGTCGATGATAAAACAAATCATCGAGGGCAAGGATGGTATTTCTCATCCAGAATTTGATAGATATCTTGGAAGAGCTCAGAATGTTGATGATGTTCACAACACATTTGTAGCGAGAATTTATGAAGAGGTAATCGATCGGCGATGACATCAAGTCAAAGGAATGATGAAGCGAAAAGTTATTGGAACCAGGGGTACGACACAAACTCAAAATCAAGCTTGCTGTTCAAGACGAAATGATATGACGAGGAAAATCGACGTAAGCTTAGCTCATCGTCGAAAGTGGTGCTCCGGGAATAAAGACCAGGCAGCACAGTTAAAATCGGCACGATAATGACATAGCCAATCGGGCTAGGAATGACGTGTTTGGGTACTAACTCATAAGTAAAGAAGATTACTAAAGTTGTTGAACCGTAGTGCGGACTCGGTTCAGTTATCGGTGTCTTTGAGTGTTTAATAACTGAGAGCCCGTAAAAATTTGGAATCAGTGAGAATGTAGTACTTGATGAAGAACTCATAAGAAGTTATGATGTTTTGTGTTTATCTCGAGATACCGGGGGTAATACTCGACGATAGATTAAAGTAAAGGTTGGACAGGTGCAATGTTCTGCAGAGGACAAGTGGTTTAACTTGTCTGAGAAATTGAATCAAGGGAAACGGTATGGTCAGAACCACATTTGTAAATGATCAAACCACGGATACAAGAACTTATAACAAGGGGGTAACTATTTTACGAGAAGCTTCCATGATAAGATTTACATCGTGTCCATGGGCATGAACACAAAGTTCAAGGTCGACTCCCACTTCTTTAATGCATAACCTTTCATTCACTTCTCGCCTTCAACGAAGTTGTGTGTTGAAATTTTATCTGACATCACACCAGTAGAGTATGACCCGTGAAAACTTTCAAGTTCACACATATTAAGGAAGGCATAGGTTCAACCCATCAGGGCATCTTAGGAACATATACCACAAACTTCGGAGTAAATAATACAAGCTCGAAAGTAGAGCATGGTTCACAAAGCAGAGGATACAATTTACCAAAGGCATTATGTATCTGAGGAAAAGCTCACAAGCTTAGTTAATATGAAGGACATTGTCGGAAAAAATCCGACAAAGGGTCTGGTGGTCCACAAGGGATCTGATGTGAGCATCAGTACTCAACCAGAGGAAGAAAGAATGCAAGGAGATCAGATTATAGAAACAACGGACTAAGTCAAAGCTTAATGCAAAGGAATTATAATTTCAAATTCAAGGGATCAGAAGCAAACGCTCTGATTAAGGATGGATAGGTTTAGTAAGCTTAGGGGTAAAATTGACAACAATTTGATTGGTCGAGAACCTACTCATGTTCAAACTGACACTGAGCCGGAAGGATGAATTCTAGGATTCGACTGAGGAATGCGAGCATTCGCAACATATTGAATCCATGGACTCAAAATGATAGTGACAAAGGCTGTCAATAAGATTACTATACTTATGGGATTAACCATAATGCAAGCAAGCAAGAATTTCAAGAGCAATAGGCTCCTGAGGATTTTCGGAAGATCGAATAGTATTTTGAAGACTATTGTGAAATACATGAATCAACTGGGGATGAGTCGATACTCGGTAGGTGCGAGTAATTATCCGTATGGGTATTTCTGCGGCAAGGAACTACAAGGCAGTGTTATAAGGGATTCTTAAAAGCCGGAGAGCAATTCGATGTATCTGGTAGTAACAAGAGAAACTCAGAGTAATTGTATGAACAACAAGTGTATGTCGTTATCCATATGGATATATCGGTAGTAGGGAAAAGGCAGAGGGCACGAGGGTCTCGGGAATGATCGAAGAGTATCTTCAACATCTTCTGGTGCAGTCGGCGACCATCTGTGATAAGGGACTCTCCGGGAGAAAGTTTTACGAGACCCTACAGTTAGTCTTTTTAGCAAAATCATTTAACCCGAATAGGAGAGAGTTCAGAGTCCCACAGTAAAGATCGAGGAGTAAAAGATCCTAATACCACCCAATGGCGACGTGGGCCCGTAAGCCACACAGCCATGTTAGTAAAGTTTTTGCAATGTCTAGACTCGACTTCGGCCAAGGAGTTTGGAAGGGGGATTCCTACAGGCAGTCGGCTCTGATACCAACTTGTGACGCCCCCGATTTGACCGTACACTAATCATGCACGCAAATGTGTACGATCAAGATCAGGGACTCACGGGAAGATATCACAACACAACTCTAATACATAAATAAGTCATACAAGCATCATAATACAAGCCAGGGGCCTCGAGGGCTCGAATACAAGTGCTCGATCATAGACGAGTCAGCGGAAGCAACAATATCTGAGTACAGACATAAGTTAAACAAGTTTGCCTTAAGAAGGCTAGCACAAAAGTAGCAACGATCGAAAAGGCAAGGTCTCCTGCCTAGGACCTCCTAACTACTCGTCGAAGCCGAACTCCACGTAGAATCATCCTCAGGATCTCTAGCTCCTGGACTCCAGCATCTGGTTGCGACAATCCGGTAAAGAAAGGGGAAAAGAGGGAGAAAAGCAACCGTGAGTACTCATCCAAAGTACTCGCAAGCAAGGAGCTACACTACATATGCATGGGTATATGTGTAAAGGGGTCATATCGGTGGACTGAACTGCAGAATGCCAGAATAAGAGGGGGATAGCTAATCCCGTCGAAGACTACACTTCTGGCAGCCTCC
Organism: Aegilops tauschii subsp. strangulata; assembly: GCF_002575655.3. Lineage (NCBI taxonomy): Eukaryota > Viridiplantae > Streptophyta > Magnoliopsida > Poales > Poaceae > Aegilops > Aegilops tauschii. The sequence continues at coordinate 132,288,253 of NC_053036.3, read as the reverse complement.
ATCTTGCAGCATGTAGAAGAGAGTAGATTGAAGTCCTCCAAGTAGCATCGTATAGCATAATCCTACCCGGTGATCCCCTCCTCGTCGCCCTGTTAGAGAGCGATCACCGGGTTATATCTGGCACTTGGAAGGGTGTGTTTTATTAAGTATCCAGTTCTAGTTGTCATAAGGTCAAGGTACAACTCCGGGTCGTCCTTTTACCGAGGGACACGGCTATTCGAATAGATAAACTTCCCTGCAGGGGTGCACCACATAACCCAACACGCTCGATCCCATTCGGCCGGACACACTTTTCTGGGTCATGCCCGGCCTCGGAAGATCAACACGCCGCAGCCCCACCTAGGCTCAACCGAGAGGTCAGCACGCCGGTCTAAATCCTATGCGCGCAGGGGTCTGGGCCCATCGCCCATTGCACACCTGCATGTTGCGAGGGCGGCCGGAAGCAGACCTAGCCTAGCAGGCGTTCCAGTCCAATCCGGTGCGCGCCGCTCCGTCGCTGACGTCAAGAAGAACTTCGGCTGATACCACGACGTCGAGTGCCCATAACTGTTCCCGCGTAGCTGGTTAGTGCGTATAGACCAAATGGCCAGACTCAGATCAAATACCAAGAACTCGTTAAGCGTGTTAAGTATCCGCGAACACCGACCAGGGCCAGGCCCACCTCTCTCCTAGGTGGTCTCAACCTGCCCTGTCGCTTCGCCACAAAGTAACAGTCGGGGGCCTTCAGGAACCCAGGCCCACCTCTACCGGGATGGAGCCACCTGTCCTTTCAGCCCCCTCACCAGAATCACTTGCGGGTACTCAACGAGCCGACCCGACTTTAGTCACCACATGTGTCATGTATATAAAGTATATAGTATATACCCGTGATCACCTCCTGAAGTGATCACGGCCCAGTAGTATAGCATGGCAGACGGACAAGAGTGTAGGGCCACTAATGGAACACTAGCATCCTATACTAAGCAGTAGGATAGCAGGTAAGGGTAACAACTGTAGCAACAATGACAGGCTATGCATCAGTATAGGATTAACCGAAAGCAGTAACATGCTACACTACTCTAATGCAAGCAGTATAGAGAAGAATAGGCGATATCTGGTGATCAAGGGGGGGGGGGCTTGCCTTGTTGTTCTTGCAAGTAGGAGGGGTCGTCTTCGATGTAGTCGAACACACGAACATCGGCAGCGGTCTCGGAGTCTACCGGAAAGAAGTAACGGAGGGGGAACACAATAAATAACAGAGCAATCAAATGTAACACAAAGAACGACGCGGCGATACGTTGTGCTAGGGGTGACCTAACGTAGGGATAGGTGCTACTGGCGAAGGGGGGAAACATCCGGGAAAGTATTCCCGATGTTTCGCGTTTTCGAACAGATGGACCGGAGATGAAATGTTGCAGGTTCACTATGCTAGGGACGTGTGGTGAACGAACGGACTGCGTATTCGGATTCGTCTCGTCGTTCTGAGCAACTTTCATGTACAAAGTATTTTCATCCGAGGTACGGTTTATTTTATATTAATTTTCTAAGCTTAAAATCAGTTTTAGAATTAACATAATTAATTTAATTCGAAACTGGATTTATGACATCGGCATGATGTCATGCTGACGTCAGCAGTCAACAGGGGTTGACTGGTCAACCTGACGCGTGGGTCCTACATGTCATAGGCTTAGGTTAACTAAATTGGTTTAGTTAATTAAATAGGTGTTTAGGTTAACTAATTATGCTTAAATTAACTTAACTTAATTAATTACTTATTTATTTTTATTTATTTATTTTTTATCTTTCATTTTTTAAACATTCTGGAGGCGGGGCCCTCCTGTCATTGACCCCAGGGGGCCTAGCGGATCGGCGCTTGGGCACACGCGCAGGGGCGCGGCAGCAGCCACAGCAGAGGCTGGCGGCGCTAGCCGGCGGCCAGGGGCTAGCTAGGACGGCCGTTGGCGCGGGGCAAACGGCGGACGGGCGCAACCGGTGATGTGCGTGCGCGCGACGCAGTGTGTGGGGCGGAGCGGCAGGCGACTGTGCAGCGTGAGAGGGCGCGGGCGGCGCGGGGATGCATGGGAGCACGGGTCGGGCGACGGGGATCGTGAGCGCACGAGGGGAGGGCGCGGGTGACCGCGGCGAGCGGCGAAAGCCAGGTCCGCGGGCGCGCACGGCGATGATAGGAGGAAGGGGGAGACGGCGGGGGTCCTCACGTTCGGTGCTGGGAAGAGGGGCGGCATGGCTCGGGGTTATCTGGCGAGGGAGAGGACGAGGTAGACGACGGCGACGGGGACGAGGAAGTCCGGCGACGGGGGGCTCCGCGCGGCGAAGTCGGCCTCATGGCGCCGCGGGTGTCGGGGTGGAGGCGGGGAGACGACGGCGATGAGGCCCGGCGTGTCGAGGCCGTGAGCCGCAGCGGCGGCGGGGCAGCGCCAGGAACGGGCGCCGGCGTCTTGGGGGGGCGCGGCAAGGCTCAGTGGAGCCGGTGATGGAGAGGCGGGGGCGGTGCACTCCGGCGCGAGGGCGAGGAGGCGACGGCGTTGACGGAGTCGGGCGGCGCTGGGGATGGACGCAGGTGGCGGGGGCGCGAGGCGGCGCGGAATCGGGCTCCTCCTCGAGCCAGATCCAGACGACTGGGGGGGGGGGGAGGGACGAGGGAGAGAGTGGGGGTCGTGGGGGAGTGGGGTGACCGGGCTAGGGTTCGATGGGGAGTGGGGGTTAGGCGCAACTGGTGGGCTGGCCTGGTGGTCTGGTGGCCTGCTGAGCCGTGGCCCAGTGGGCCAGGGGGTTTGTTTTTTTGTTTTTTATTTACTTTGTTTTATTTCCTTTATTTTTATTTATTCTTTCCTATTTTATTTTAGTTTTAGTAAAAATTATCACTAACGCCTAATTTGGTACTTTTAAATAAACTACTGCCACATTAATTCTTACCCCAACTAAAATAGTTTAATATTTTATAAAATTCAAAAGGCATTTATTTTATTATTTAACCTACAGTTTTAATTATTTTGAACACTTAATCATTTTATTAAATTTAGGTTTCTTCACCACTATTACCCAGGATTTATTTAACACATTTGCAACATTTTAGTTTTCACTTTTGAAAACTTTTAACCGTTCGACTTGATCTTAAATTTCAATTTGGATCGGTTCTAAACTAGCACGAGATTAGCAACAGTAATTGTGGTGATGTGGCATCATTACCAGAGGGTTACTGTAGCTAGATTACCAGAGGGTTACTGTAGCTGGATTACCCGGGCGTCACAAAAGGCGATATTGTTTTGTCACCCCCAAGGGGTTGTCTGTTTGCTATAGCTTATCATAAGGTTTGTGTGCTTGTTGTGGTTAGGACCTGCTACTTGTGAGTTGCGTGGGGATTTTCCTCAAAGAGAAAGGGTGAAGCAATATAGTGGCTGATAAGTATTTCCCTCGGTGAGAACCAAGGTTATCAAAACAATAGGAGAATCACACAAGCCTGGTCAACAGTGCCTGCACACACAAGAGCAAATACTTACACCCAACGCGGTAAGAGGTTTGTCAATCCCCTTGAACTCGTTACTTGCAAGGCTCAAATCTGGTAGTCGTAGATATATAAAGTGCAAAGAAAAATAAAAGATAATAAATTGTAGCAAGATATTTTTGTTTTTGTAATATGATAAAAGTAGACTCGGGGGCCATAGTTTTCACTAGAGGCTTCTCTCTTGAATAAATAGCATACGGTGGGTAGACAAATTACTATCGGGCAATTGATAGAAAAGGGCATAATTATGATGTTATTCATGGCAATGATCATGTACATAGGAATTACATCTGTGACAAGTAGAACGACTCCTGCCTGCGTCTACTACTATTACTCCACTTTGGGAGCGCTTCTATGCTTGCCTCCCTACGTATTAAGTTCATGAAAACAGAGTAATGCATGAAGTATGATGACGTAATGTAGACAGAACAAAACCAAGAAATATGATTGAACCCCGTCGTTTTACCCTTATTGGCAACAGTACAAATATGTGCCTTGCTACCCCTACTGTCATTGGGTGAGGACACAACATGATTGAACCCAATACAAATCATCTCTCCCGCTGAAGATAAATCAACCTAATTGGCCAAACCAAATGGATAGATCGGAGAGAAATACAAAGCTATAACAATCAAGCATAATAAAGTTAAGAAAAGACTCATTTACTTTCAATGAATAATCTGATCATAAACCTATAGTTCATCGGATCCCAACAAACATACCACAAAAGAGGATTACATTGAATAGAACTCCATGGAGATCATGGAGAACATTGTATTGAAGATCGGAGAGAAAGAAGAAGCCATCTAGCTACTAGCTATGGACCCGTAGGTCTGTGGTAAACTACTCACACATCATTGGAGGTGCAACAAGGTTGATGTAGAAGCCCTTCATGATCGATTCCCCCTTCGGGAGAGTATCGGAAAAGTCCTTTAGATGGGATCACAGAAGAACAGAAGCTTGCAGCAGCGGAAAAAGTGTTTTGGGTGGCTATCTATTGGTTTGGGAATACTTGAGAATTTTTGGAGTTGGAATTAGGTCAAACGGAGCTGCATGGGATCCACAAGCTCGGGTGGCGCGCCCCCTGGGGGCGCACCGTGTGAGCTCGTGACTCTGATAGAGGCGAGGGTCCCGATCTTTCAATGAGATAATAACTATAGATTTGGTGGAGCCGACTTTGACGATCCGACTACAAACGTGCACGATGTTGTGCCTTAGCAATCGCTAAACCAATCTCCTGAGGTTATTGACAATGCTGGAAGCACGATCAACCTGACCATGAAGCTCTATTCCTGCATGCAATCGAAGAACAAGCAAGAATATGATAATGCAATATTAATATTGTGAATATAGATGAAGTATTGATAAATGTGGGGATCCGAAAGCGGTCTTGGTCTGGTCGTTGGACACAAACGAAGTACACGAAGTTGCAATGGCTAACTTTTAACTAAACAAACCCCAAGGAAACAACTACTAGATGGATCTACTTATATAGGAGCAAGGGGTGGCGACCAAGGAGGTGGGATGACGTCCCAAGGCAGACTAAAACTAACCCTAGGTCATACAAGGCCCATGGGCCCAAGTGGAGGTGATGCAACACCTTTGGACTTGTAGTTTGACTCAGATTCTGCTGCAGTGTCAGATTGTTTCATCAATATCTCAACACTCCGGACGAATTTGAAGGTGAAACCAATTGGGTTGGAAAGAGCATGAAATCTGGTTTCCAAGAAAAGAAGAATCACCCAATTCGGAGTCCGGATGAAATGGAGCTTGACGTTTTAGTCAGGTATGTCTGTCCAATCCTATCGGGGATATACCCCGCGGTATGACCCGGCCGGACTTGGCGGCTCACCAGAGACCCGACAGACATTTGATGACTCACTGGAGACCCGCCCGATCCTCGGCGACCTATTAGTGACCCGGCGGGCGGGTTAGAGGAGCGACAAGACCCAAGGCCCAGTAGGCCGGCTCATGCTATGGTGGGCCGGCTTAAGAAGAAAGCATAAGGAATATTCCCTTACAAAGGAAGCAAGACTAGGACTCCACTTTTAATAGATTAATCCTAGTCCTACTAGGACTAGTCATGTAACCCGCCCCTTCAACTTATATAAGGAGGGGCAGGGCTCCCCAAAGAGGGACAAGCAACAAGAAACAATCTCTAGGGCTAGACACAAAGGGGGAGCTGGCTTATGCGGCGACTCTCTCATGCATAATGAGATCTAGCCACAAACAGCATGTAGGGCTATTACCGGATGATGTTTCCCGGGGCCCGAAGTTGTCTAAATCCTTGTCTTGTGTTGCGTCTCTCGATTCCGCTCAACCCCCCTCAAGCTACTACAAAGATGCGTTGGCCTCACGACTAAGTCCTCACACTAGGACATCTGCCGTGACAATTCCACGACAAGTCCGAATCTGAGTCCAGAACGTGAGAGACTTGGACTCTATCTTCACTGGGCCCAAAAGTAACGCGAGAGAACTTTTCAAACAGCACCTAAGCTTCTCCTTTTCCCTTATCTTCATATGTGGATTGTACAAATGTCCAATGCACCTGCAATTAGACATGGCACAAAAGTCTGGAGTATTTTTGTCCTGGATAACATAAATAAATTATTGCATAGTTTGCATTAGAAATCACCTCACAAATATGCATGTATGCAATACTTTTGGTCGTATCCAAGGTAGTCATGTCCTCATCATCCCCCCTTCTTAAAAACAAAGCCGTCCTCGGCGTTGCTTAATCTAAAATGTGGCTAACAAAAGAGACAAGTTGTATATGTATATGTCATCCATTTTTTACTTCCCTTGGTTTTTGCACATATGACACATGTATACATGAGTAACTTTCATAGTTCATAAAATATAGAGCCAAAATATTATCACAAGAAGTAGAAGGCATGAAAATATTGCAACTCAGTTTGCACATATAAGTGAAGCTCTTATTCATATCAAAAGATTGACAATGTTCATCATTAAACCATCCCAACATTGGTGAATAAACCTTACTTGCATCAAATTTACATGCTACAACATGCTTAAATAAGCAAACATGCAATAAGTCATTTGACAAAGAATCATCACCAAGATTAGAGGTCATATCAAAATGATTAAACATTGGTTCTTTTGCACCAACAGTTAATTCAATGGGTGCACTCAAAATTGTTGGTATTTTAGCTGTTTGATCACATGACGCTTTCATGATAGTAACACGATTCTCTAAAATAGGTGGTGTGCTCAAATCAACAGGTAACTCAACACGTGAAGTATTCAAGTTAACTAGGCATGCATCATTCTCATGTGAGGTTATATCATCAATACATTTATTGTTACTTCGTAGCAAAGATATAGCTGATGTAGGTACGGAGGATGACAATGTACCATACTCTTGAGATGATGTGGCGCTCACAATCTGAGTTGTGGCTGCTCTAGTAGGTGCAACAGTGGAGGAACCAACCGGTGGTGGTGAGCATGAACTGGAATAGTAGTTGTTGTAGTCACCCAATGCATCCTCCTGTATCTATCTCTTAAAGGTATAAGCGCGAACATACATACCAGTAATGCAACGTGGGATATACTGAAATCTTGCACGAATATCATGGTTCAAACCACAAAAAGATCTATTCATCGTATCATCCTTAGATTCTTCTATGTCACAATCATGCGTATAAGATTTGAACTCTTGGTAATAAGCATGAACAGTGTTACTTCCTTGTTCAATTTGTGAAGAAATTCACGATGATAGTAAGAAGGAAAAATTGTTGTCTCATTACAGCTTTCAAATCTTTCCAAGTTGTGGGTTAGTTATCAATATTTTTCTTACAATGTACACTCCACCATACAGAAGAAAAACCAGTAAATGCTCTAGTGGCAGCTCGTACTCTCTCAAGTTCAGAAAAATCATGGTCACTAAAAACTTGTTCTACTTCAAGCTCCCAAGCTAGATAAATAGGAAGATTGAATCTACCCTCAAATGACGGTAAAGAGATCACCTGACCATGTGCTTGTGTGTATTGTCCCACCTCTCATGATGGTGAAGATGTATCCTTTGTCCAAGAACTTCTATCATGGAACCTGTCATGGTTAGTAGAAACAAGAAACAAAATTCGAGAATAATGTTCCTATGAACTACTAGGATGTGGTGGTAAAGCGCTCACACTAAAGCAAATATCAATATCTTACAAATTCTTACCGTGCAGCAGGTGGTGACAGGCAACCAGTGGTGTCAAATAACTACGAAGGTTGAGTAAAGCGATTGCCAGGGGAACGTACGCATACACGGTGTAGAAATATATGGAGCTTGGAAGGCTTAAATATATGGTAGTAACAGATCAACAATAATCAATTCAGAGACGCAATGTTAAATAAACGCTCAACGACAGTACTGTGCTGGTCCTAGGCTAGACCGGACTAGAGACGCGAGCCTAGAACACTAATGAGGTCACGACGTAGCACAACTAGCATCAATAAAGGATATGAAGTAGCTCTAGACAACAAGATGTAAGTGAAGATCACAATAGCAATAAAGATAATGATGAGAAACAACTGCCAAGCAGGATATACCAACAACTCTCTCTGGAAAAGTTCGTGCCAATATTCTGATAATTTCTCTACAGAATGCTACTGATTCAAGCTTTCCAATGCAAAAATAATCACTCAATTCCGAGTTGATATGAGGAGTCAAAAAATTCGAAAACTGGCCTGAAAAACTGGAACAAGCTGTGTTCACGAACTTCGGAGGATAAAAAAACCTATTAAGAAGCCGATTTTGAGGTGCCCAATATTAAACAAGCTTTTGCAACTATTCAAATGCGGCTCGTCGCTAGCTTTAATTTGAGTACTTGTGGAGCCAAAACGGACTTCATGTGAAAAAGATATGATTTTTTACTGAACAGTGCACAAAACAGATTCCAATCCGAATTCAGATACGAGATTGAGTCTAGATAGAGCCGAAATTAGTTTTTTTTCTTCTCTTTTTCTCACACTTTTTTTCCTTTTTCTTTCTCTACTTTTTTTCTCTGACTTACTTTTAACTTTTCTCTGTCTTTTTCTCTCTCCCTCTTTCCAAAACAAACTAGATAAGATGTAGATTGGATCAAGCGAAGATGTGAATGACCTCAACTATGATTGTGACAATGAATGATTGGTAGCATGTAGTGGAAATTGATGGATGGGGTGGTGGCCAGTGGAAAATGATGCTGCGCTGGCATGACTAATGTGAACACAACTCGAAACTCTAAACGAACTAGACACTAAGACCAGCAACTCGACACGACGATGTAACCGATAATTCAATAATGCAAACAATGAAAAGAAAGTTGCAAGGGCTCAGACTAGCTAGGACAAAGGATGAATAGATCAAACTTTTTTTGTGGCTTTTTCTTAGACAATAGGTAAGAAAATAAATCTAATCTAGGGATAACTGGAAATTATTAGCGAGCAACCTAAAAACTAATACCACTTGATAGAGGCGAGGGTCCCGATCTTTCGATGAGATAATAACTATCGATTTGGTGGAGCCGACTTTGACGATCCGACTACAAGCGTGCACGATGTTACACCTTAGCAATTGCTAAAACCAATCTCCTGAGGTTACTAACGATGCTGGAAGCACGATCAGCCTGACCACAAAGTCTATTCATGTACGCAATCGAAGAATAAACAAGAATATGATAATGCAATTTGAATATTGCGAATATAGATGGATAAAGGTGGGGATCTGAAAGCGGTCTTGGTCTGGTCGTTGGACACAAACGAAGTACACGAAGTTGCAATGGCTAACTTTTAACTAAATAAAATCCCAAGGAAAAAGCTACTAGATGGATCTACTTATATAGGAGCAGGGGTGGCAGCAGAGGAAGTGGGAGGACGTCCCAAGGCAGCCTAAAACTAACCCTAGGTTGTACAAGGCCCATGGGCCCAAGTGGAGGTGATGCAACACCTTTGGACTTGTAGTTTGACTCGGATTCTACTGCAGCGTCAGATTGTTTCATTAGTATCTCAACGCTCCGGAAGAATTTGAAGGTGAAACCAATTGGGTTGGAAAGAGCACGAAATCTACTTTCCAACAAAAAAGAATCACCCAATTTGGAGTCCTGATGAAAGAGATCTCGGCGTTTTTAGTCAGGTATGTGTATGCAGTCTGAATATGAGTCTAGAACATGAGAGACTTGGACTCTATCTTCTCTTGGCCCAAAAGTGAAATGATAGGACTTTTTAAACAGCACCTAAACTTCTCCTTTTCCCTTATCTTCATATGTGGATTGTATAAATGTCCCATACACCTGCAATTAGACATGGCACAAAAGTCTGTGAAGTATTTTTGTCCTGGATAACATAAATAAATTATTGCGTAGTTTGCATTAGAAATCACCTCACAAATATGCATGTATGCAATATTTTTGGTCGTATCCAAGGAAGTCATGTGCTCATCATACTCTCCCGTAGATATTTTGGCCTCCTCCCGAGCATTTTAGGATCCCTTCTGGTCCATAAAAAATAACCGTAAACTTTCATCGCGTTTGGACTAAGTTTGGTACTGATTTTTTGAAAAGCCAAAAACAAGCAAAAACAGCAACTGGCACTTGGCACTGAGTTAATAGGTTAGTCCCCAAAAATAATATAAAATTGCATATAAAAGTATCTAAGATTGGTAATATAATAGGATGAAACGCTAAAAATTGTAGATACGTTGGATATGTATTATGACCTCATTCGTATTTGCTTGAGGTGAAGTCAAAGCGACCAGCTCATGGAGGAGTGGTGACGATGACACTCACATTCACCTTAGAGAGATTTCTCTTCTGGACAACCTGTGTGGGGTTTGTGTTGGTAGCTTGATCGGCTATGGGTGTCCTATGTGCTCATGCTCCATGACAATAGTTGTGACATTTGTATCATTTTGCCTCATTTTTTTGCTAATCAGTTGACCAACTCCAGTCTTCTAAATTATTGCCTGGGGTGAATATTTAACTTAGTTTAAAAGTATTAATTGAATCTATGTCATTGTAACTTTGGAGAATTAGAAAAATACCATTAGAGTTCTACATTTTAGGGGGAAAGCCATTACAGTTCTTCCCATATCCTCATATATATATATATATATCATTATATCAAATCTAAAGAACTCATATACTTATTGTGAAAATTTCAATGCCCTCAAAGCAAAGTATTACTCACATGCCCCTAGGGAGGAGTTAATCATTGCTCGTCCCTGATTTAGACAACACAAAGGATCAATCAATGATGAAATATGCTCCGACCTCACTACTAATGTCAGTGGCAACCACTTTACATGCTTGAGGATTTACTTTCGTAAAGACTTACTTCCCTTAATCTGATGGAAATATTCTTAGAGGCAATAATAAAGTTGTTATTATTATATTTTCTTATTCATGATAAGGTTTATTATTCATGCTAGAATTGTATTGACCGGAAACTTAAGTACATGTGTGGATACATAAACAAATACCGTGTCCCTAGTGAGCCTCTACTAGACTAGATCGTTGATCAAAGATGGTTAAGGTTTCCTAAACCATAGACATGTGTTGTCACTTGATAATGGGATCACATCATTAGGAGAATGATGTGATGGACAAGACCCATTTGTTAGCTTAGCATATGATCGTTCGGTTTATTACTATTGCTTTCTTAATGTCAAATACATATTCCTTCGACTATGAGATTGATACGTCTCCAACATATCTATAATTTATGAAGTATTCATGCTGTTATATTATCATTCTTGGATGTTTTACAATCATTTTAGAGAAAATTTATATCATTTTTTGGGACTAACATAGTGCCTAGTGCCAGTTGCTGTTTTCTTCTTCTTTTTTACATCGCAGAAAATCAATACCAAATGGAGTACAAACGCAGCGAAACTTTTTAGAGATTTTTGATGGACTAGAAGACACAACTTGGGCCAAAGAAGTACCAGAGGGGTGCCCCAAGGGGGGCACAACCCACCTGGGCGCGCCTGGGGGCCCAGGCGCGCCCTGGTGGGTTGTGCCCACCTCAGTGGCCTCCCGCACCGCCTCTTGGCCCTATAAATTCCCAAATATTCCAAAAACCCTCGGCGTAACACTAGAACAGAAGTTTCGCCGCCGCAGGCCTTTGTAGCCACGAAAAACCAATCTAGACCCCGTCCCGGCACCCTGCCGGAGGGGGAAATCATCACAGGTGGCCATCTTCATCATCCCGGCGGCCACCATGATGAGGAGGGAGTAGTCCACCCTCGGGGCTGAGGGTTTGTATCAGTAGCTATGTGTTTAATCTCTTTCTCTCTCTCGTGATCTTGAGATGGCACGATCTTGATGTATCGCAAGCTTTGTCAATATAGTTGGATCATATGGTGTTTCTCCCTCTCTATCTTGTTGTGATGAATTGAGTTTTCCCTTTGAGATTTTGTTTTTATCGGATTGAATACTTTTATGGATTTGAGAGCACTTGATATATGTCTTGCATATGAATACCCGTGGTGACAATGGGGTATTATATTGATTTACTTGGTATATGTTTTGGCACTCAACTCGCGGATTCCCGAGGTGATGATACGTCCATTTTGCATCATGCTTTTATATCGATATTTATTGCATTATGGGCTGTTATTACACATTATGTCACAATACTTATGCCTTTTCTCTCTTATTTTACAAGGTTTACATGAAGAGGGAGAATGCCGACAGCTGGAATTCTGGGCTGGAAAAGGAGCAAATATTAGAGACCTATTCTGCACAACTCCAAAAGTCCTGAAACTCCATGAAATTCAGTTTTGGAATATATTAAAAATATTGGGAGAAGAAAGCTCCAGAGGGGGGCCACTACTACCTCTTGAGCACTGCATTGGTTTTCCCTTGAAGAGGAAAGGATGATGCAGCAAAGTAGCGTAAGTATTTCCCTCAGTTTTTTAGAACCAAGGTATCAATCCAGTAGGAGACTACATGCAAGTCGCCTTGTACCTACACAAACAAATAAGAACCTTGCAACCAATGCGATAAAGGGGTTGTCAATCCCTTCATGGCCACTTGCAAAAGTGAGATCTGATAGAGATAATAAGATAAGTATTTTTGGTATTTTTATGATATAGATTGAAAGTAAAGATTGCAAAGTAAAATAGATTGGAAACTTATATGATGGAAAATAGACCCGGGGGCCATAGGTTTCACTAGTGGCTTCTCACAAGATAGCATCTACGTGGGTGAACAAATTACTGTCGAGCAATTGATAGAAAAGTGCATAGTTATGAGAATATCTAGGCATGATCATGTATATAGGCATCACGTCCGTGACAAGTAGACCGAAACGATTCTGCATCTCCTACTATTACTCCACACATCGACCGCTATCCAGGATGCATCTAGAGTATTAAGTTCATAAGAACAGAGTAACGCCTTAAGCAAGATGACATGATGTAGAGGGATAAACTCAAGCAATATGATATAAACCCCATGTTTTTATCCTCGATGGCAACAATACAATGCGTGCCTTGCTGCCCCTGCTGTCACTGGGAAAGGACACCGCAAGATTGAACCCAAAGCTAAGCACTTATACCATTGAAATAAAGATCAATCTAGTAGGCCAAACCAAACAGATAATTCAAAGAGACTTGCAAAGATATCAAATCATACATAAAAGAATTCAGAGGAGATTCAAATATTGTTCATAGATAATCTTGATCATAAACCCACAATTCATCGGATCTCGACAAACACACCGCAAAAAGAATTACATCGAATAGATCTCCAAGAAGATCGAGGAGAACTTTGTATTGAGATCCAAAGAGAGAGAAGAAGCCATCTAGCTAATAACTATGGACCCGAAGGTCTGTGGTAAACTACTCACACATCATCGGAGAGGCTATGGTGTTGATGTAGAAGCCGTCCGTGATCGATTCCCCCTCCGGCGGAGTGCCAAAAAAGGCCCCAAGATGGGATCTCACGGGTACAGAAGGTTGCGGCGGTGGAAATAGGGTTTCGTGGTGCTCCTGGATGTTTTCGGGGTATATGAGTATATATAGGCGAAAGAAGTCGGTCATGGGAGCCACGAGGGGCCCATGAGGGTGGGGGGCGCGCCTACCCCCTGGGCGCGCCTCCCTGCCTCGTGGCCACCTCGTCGCTTCCTTGACGTCCACTCCAAGTCTCTTGGATTGCGTTTGTTCCAAAAATCACTCCCCCGAAGGTTTCATTCCGTTTGATATTCCTTTTCTGCGAAACACTGAAATAGGCAAAAAAACAACAATTTGCACTGGGCCTTTGGTTAGTAGGTTAGTCCCAAAAATAATATAAAAGTGTATAATAAAGCCCATTAAACATCCAAAACAGATAATATAATAGCATGGAACAATAAAAAATTATAGATACGTTGGAGACGTATCAAGCATCCCCAAGCTTAATTCCTGCTCGTCCTCGAGTAGGTAAATGATAAAAACAGAATTTTTGATGTGGAATGCTACCTAACATAATTTTCTAAGTAATTCTCTTTATTGTGGCATGAATGTTCAGATCCGAAAGATTCAAGATAAAAGTTTAATGTTGACATTAAAAATAATAATACTTCAAGCATACTAACTAAGGAATTATGTCTTCTCAAAATAACATGGCCAAAGAAAGCTTATCCCTACAAAATTATATAGTTTGGCTATGCTTTATTTTCGTCACACAAAATGCTCTCATCATGCACAACCCCGATGACAAGCCAAGCAATTGTTTCATACTTTAGTAATCTCAAACTTTTTTCAACTTTCACGCAATACATGAGCGTGGGCCATGGAGATAGCACTATGGGTGGAATAGAATATACTGATGGGGGTTATGTGGAGAATACAAAAAAGGAGAAAGTCTCACATTGACGCGGCTAATCAACGGGCTAGGGAGATGCCCATCAATTGATGTCAATGCAAGGAGTAGGGATTGCCATGCAACGGATGCACTAGAGCTATAAATGTATGAAAGCTCAACAAAAGAAACTAAGTGGGTGTGCATCCAACTTGCTTGCTCACGAAGACCTAGGGCATTTGAGGAAGCCCATTGTTGGAATATACAAGCCAAGTTCTACAATGAAAAATTCCCACTAGTATATGAAAGTGACAAAACAAGAGACTCTCTTTCATAAAGATCATGGTGCTACTTTGAAGCACAAGTGTGGAAAAAAAGATAGTAGCATTGTCCCTTTTTATTTCTTTTCCCTTTTTTGGGCCTTTTTTTATTTTGCCTTTCTTTTTTTATTTTGGACAATGCTCTAGTAATGATGATCAACACACTTCTATACTCCCTTGGGCGAAAGAAGTCGGTCAGGGGAGCCACGAGGGGCCCATGAGGGTGGGGGGCACGCCTACCCCCCTGGGCGCGCCTCCCTGCCTCGTGGCCACCTCGTCGCTTCCTTGACGTCCACTCCAAGTCTCCTGGATTGCGTTTGTTCCAAAATTCAGTCTCCCAAAGGTTTCATTCCATTTGTATTCCGTTTGATATTCCTTTTCTACGAAACATTGAAATATGCAAAAAACAACAATTTGCACTGGGCCTTTGGTTAGTAGGTTAGTCCCAAAAATAATATAAAAGTGTATAATAAAGCCCATTAAACATCCAAAACAGATAATATAATAGCATGGAACAATAAAAAATTATAGATACGTTTGAGACGTATCAGCCACCCACTGTCCACGAGGGTGGAGGGCACGCCCTACCCCCCTGGGCGCACCCCCTGCCTCGTGGGCCACCTGGAAGCCCCCCGATGCCCATCTTCTGGTATAAGGTGTCTTTTGCCCTGGAAAAAATAAGAAGGAAGCTTTCGGGACGAAGCGCCGCCGTCTCGAGGCGGAACCTTGGCGAAACCAATCTAGGGCTCCGGCGGAGCTGTTCTGCCGGGGAAACATCCCTCCGAGAAATCGTCACCATCGTCATCACCATCGATAATCTCATCGGGAGGGGGTCAATCTCCATCAACATCTTCACCAGCACCATCTCCTCTCAAACCCTAGTTCATCTATTGTATCCGATCTTTGTCTCAAAACCTTAGATTGGTACCTGTGGGTTGCTAGTAGTGTTGATTACTCCGTGTAGTTGATGCTAGTTGGTTTATTCGGTCGAAGATTATATGTTCAGATCCTTTATGAACATTAACACCCCTCTGATTATGAACATGAATATGATTTGTGGGTAGTTACATTTGTTTCTGAGGACATGGGAGAAGTCTTGTTATAAGTAGTCATGTGAATTTGGTATTCGTTCGATATTTTGATGAGATGTATTTGTCTTTCCTCTAGTGGTGTTATGTGAACGTCGACTACATGACACTTCACCATTTTTGGGCCTAGGGGAAGGCATTGGGAAGTAATAAGTAGATGATGGGTTGCTAGAGTGACAGAAGCGTAAACCCTAGTTTATGCGTTGCTTCGTAAGGGGCTGATTTGGATCCATATGTTTCATGCTATGGTGTAACATCCCAATTTTCAATTTGGATGTTATACAGAGGTCCTCATATGCATATCATATTTTATTTTCATTTCGTTTGTGATCCTAGAAATCCTAAGCAACTCAAGGACCCACGGAGAGAGTTGAGGATTTCATTTATTTTCATATTTGAATTTTTCTCAAATTTGAAAAGAGGATCATTTTGATTTTAATATTTTTCCCTCCGAATTATTTCCGATATTAAAATAAATGAGTGGAGATAAAATGACTTCTCCAAAATTAAGAGGGTAATATTGGAGGAAAAACATTAAAATCAAATAAATATTTTTTTTGGATTTTATTTCAGATTTTGTTTGAATTAGAAAAATATGCATTTTTGTAAATTGCATTATTAGGCCAGAAAAATGTTCACTTTCTTCTAAATATTTTATTTGGTTAGTGAAAATTGTTTTTGGAATTTTTAGAATTTCTTTATTTATTATTAGGATTTTTCTTTGACGGAATTTATTAAAAAAAGAGTTCGTACCGACTGGGCCGAAGCCCAGCCGGCCGAGCAGCCCAGCAGACTGCGCCGCCAACCGCCTCCCATCGCCGTAGCCGGCACGGACTCCTAGGAGTCCGGTGCGCCGCCGCCGCCGCCCGGCTTCGGCTCCAAGTCGGAGCCCACCGAGGCTTTATAAGCCGAGCCCCGGCCTCCCTATCTCCTCACACCGCCGCCCGCCGCCTCCAGCAGCAGCAGCAGCCCCGCGCCACCGCCGCCGCCGCGCCTGCCGCCCACCGCAACCGCCGCCGCCCGCGCTTGCCGCCCGTTGCTCGCCGCCTCGCCGGAGCCGCCGACCCGCCGATTTTTCTTGGTGAACTGGTATAAACCACCCCGGTTTTTTCGGTTTTGTTTCTAGATCAGTTTAATTTTTTTAGGGTTAGGTTTTCTCAGTTTTCTTCGGTTTCGCTAATTAGCGGACGTTCGCCCGAACGCCTCTGTTCGCGAACGTGTTCGTACGTTTGTCTCTGTTAACAAACGTTCGTTCGTTAGTCTTTTCTTTTTATTTTATTTTTCGGCCAGGGACCTATCCGCGATTATTTTTTTATCGCAGATTAGCCCCTGATCTTCAAACCCTCGCAACTTTTCAATCGTTTATGCAAATCCAGTGAAACCAATGGCAAAATCTTTGTCTTGAACCCCACTTTCCAGTTAACCAAATTGAACATGATTTTGACAATTTAAAATTTGGTTTCAAGCAGATTTGAATTTGAACTTCTTTTGATCATAGTTTGAGTTTCGTAGCTCCGATTTGATTGATTCTTTTTGCAAATCGAAGCACTTCAGTTGAACTTTCAGTTTGGATCTTTTCATCTGAGTTTTACCCTTGCATCTATGCTTGAGTGCTTATGTATGCTATTGTTTGTTTGCGATAGAATTTCCGAAGTGTGAAGCGTGCTACTATGAGTCTCTAGGGTTTGCAGATCGTCAGCAAGGCAGGTAACACTTTGATCATACTCTTCATACCCAGTTTTTATGCATTAGTTTCAACCCTCAAACATTGAATGAGTAGGTTTGATAACATGTGGGTATTGGGAAGTAGTTGATGAGGTAGAACCTATTGTCCTTTATTTAAACCCTGGGAGTTACTTCTACGTTATGCTTACACTGCTATGCTATGCTCGTAGACGTGGTTTGGTTGAGTGATTCATGACAGTTGTGAGTATTATTAAGAACTAAGGGTTTATTTAAGGTGGTTACTTTAATACACATCTGGGTGGATTGTTTGTCGACACCTGGGGAATCCAGTGTTATCCAAGGAGATCCCAGGGTACCCGTGTGATCATCCTATGGTTCGCCACCCAAGCTCAAAGGGATCATAAGATTATTCATGCTAGAAACTTCTGTGTGCAGCCACAAGCCATTATGAGCTCCGGCATAGTTGAGTATGTTGTGTGACCTCTTTCAGTGGTAAACTAGCAGATGTAGGGGATGTAGGTGGTACGGTTTACCCGTCGAAAGAGTTAGTGCTTCTGAAAGACTGTGTCTCGGTCATCTGTTTCTCAAACATCATTGAGTGCGAGAAATATAACGGAGGAGATCGAGTCTTGTGGGGAAAAGTGCGCAAACCTCAGCAGAGTGTACAAACTAATCATGGTTAGCCGTGTCCCCGGTTACGGACATCTTGAGTATCTGGTGCTTGAATTATTGATTTGATCTCATCACTCTTAATTAATTTGTTGGGTTATTGATTATTAATTTGGGATTGAGATGGGGTTACCATTCTCAATGTTTTCAACCAACTTTGTAGTTAAATAAAATATATTCCTTTGCAGTAGGGAAAAATTGGCTTTGCGCAAAAACATTTAACCTTAGAGCCTCCACCAGCCTCATATGCATATAGTTATAGCTATTTCATGTTCATTGCTCTACAGTGTTATTTTGCCAGCATATTCCATGTGCTGACCCCGTTTCGGGCTGCAACGTATTATGTTACAGACTTTTCAGACGAAGAGTAAGGTGCGCTAGGTCGTTGTCGTGCACTCAGCTATGCCGTTGGAGTTGATGGACTCGCTTTATCTTCCAAGCCTTCCGCTGTTATCTTATTTAGATGGCCTTCAGCCACATTATTGTAATAAGTTCTCTTTTGAGACATTTGATGTAATAAGTGTGTGATTGAAACTCTGTTATAAATCCTTCAAGTATTGTGTGTGCCAGCATTACCGATCCAGGGATGACAATTATACACAGAGATTTGACCGCCTGAGGTCGGATCACTACATATGGTTAGGTTTACCTTAATTCTTCTTTCGTAGTTGCGGATGCTTGCGATGGGGGTTAATCATAAGTGGGATGCTTGTCCAAGGAAGGGCAGTACCCAAGCACCGGTCCACCCACATATCAAATTATCAAAGTAACGAACGCGAATCATATGAGCATGATGAAAACTAGCTTGACGATAATTGCCATGTGTCGTCGGGAGCGCTTTCCTTTATATAAGAGTTTGTCCAGGCTTGTCCTTTGCTACAAAAAGGATTGGGCCACCTTGCTGCACCTTGTTTACTTTTGTTACTTGTTACCCGTTACGAATTACCTTATCATAAAACTATCTGTTACCGATAATTTTAGTGCTTGCAGAGAATACCTGACTGAAAACTGCTTGTTATTTCCTTCTGCTCCTCATTGGGTTCGACACTCTTACTTATTGAAAGGACTACGGTAGATCCCCTATACTTGTGGGTCATCAAGACTATTTTCTGGCGCCGTTGCCGGGGAGTGAAGCGCCTTTGGTAGGTGGAATTTGGTAAGGAAAAAATTATATAGTGTGCTGAAATTTACTGTCACTTGTTACTATGGAAAATAATCCTTTGAGGGGCTTGTTCGGGGTATCTTCACCCCGACCAGCAGAGCAAAGAGTTTCTCCTCAACCTACTGAACCTACTGAAAATGTTTACTTTGAAATTCCTTCGGGTATGATAGATAAACTGCTAGCTAATCCTTTTACAGGAGATGGAACATTACATCCCGATGTGCACCTAATCTATGTGGATGAAGTTTGTGGATTATTTAAGCTTGCAGGTATGCCCGATGATGTTATCAAGAAGAAGGTCTTCCATTTATCTTTGAAGGTAAAGGCATTGACATGGTTTAGGCTATGTGATGATATTGGATCATGGAACTACAACCGATTGAAATTGGAATTTCATCAGAAGTTTTATCCTATGCATCTGGTTCATCGTGATCGTAATTATATATATAATTTTTGGCCTCGCAAAGGAGAAAGTATCGCTCAAGCTTGGGGGAGGCTTAAGTCAATGTTATATTCTTGCCCCAATCATGAGCTCTCAAGAGAAATTATTATTCAAAATTTTTATGCTCGACTTTCTCTCAATAATCGCTCCATGCTCGATACTTCTTGTACTGGTTCTTTTATGATGAAGACTATTGAATTCAGATGGGATTTATTGCAAAGAATTAAACACAACTCTGAAGATTGGGAACTCAAGAAGGTAAGGAGTCAGGTATAACACCTAAGTTTGATTGTGTTAAATATTTTATGGATACCGACGCTTTTCGTGAATTTAGCACTAAATATGGACTTGACTCTGAGATAGTAGCTTCTTTCCGTGAATCATTTGCTACTCATGTTGATCTCCCTAAGCAGAAGTGATTTAAATATCATCCTCCCATTGAAGTAAAAGTAGTTGAACCTATTAAAGTTGAAGAAAAGACTATCACTTATAATGTTGATCCTATTGTTCCTACCGCTTATATTGAGAAACCACCTTTCCCTGTTAGAGTAAAGGGTCATGCTAGAGCTTCAACTGTGGTTCGTAAGAGTAATGCTAGAACACCTACACCCTCTGAGCAAATTAAAGTTGAACCTAGTATTGCTATGGTTAAGGATCTCTTGGTCGATAATATTGATGGGCATGTTATTTACTTCTGTGATGAAGCTGCTAGAATTGCTAGACCCGATACTAAAAATAAACATAGACCTATTGTTGGCATGCCTGTTGTTTCTGTTAAAATAGGAGATCACTGTTATCATGGCTTATGTGATATGGGTGCTAGTGTTAGTGCAATACCTTATACTTTATATAAAGAAATTATGCATGATATTTCACCTGCTGAGATAGAAGATATTGATGTTACTATTAAGCTTGCCAATAGAGATACTATTTCACCAGTTGGGATTGTTAGAGATGTTGAAGTCTTGTGTGGGAAATTTAAATATCCTACTGATTTTCTTGTTCTTGCTTCCCCACAAGATGACTTTTGTCCCATTATATTTGGTAGACCCTTCTTGAATACTGTTAATGCTAAGATAGACTGTGAAAAGGATATTGTTACTGTTGGTTTAGGGGATATGTCTCATGATTTTAATTTTGCTAAATTTCGTAGACAACCCCATGATAAAGAATTTCCTAGTAAAGATGAAATTATTGGTCTTGCTTCTATTGCCGTGCCTCCTAATGATCCTTTAGAACAATATTTGCTAGACCATGAAAATGATATGTTTATGAATGAAAGAAGGGAAATAGATGAAGTATTCTTTAAACATGGACCTATTTTGAAACGCAACTTGCCTGTTGAAATTCTAGGGGATCCTCCTCCACCCAAGGGTGATCCCGTGTTTGAACTTAAACCATTACCTGTTACTCTTAACTATGCTTATCTTGATGAAAAGAAGATATATCCTATTATTATTAGTGCTAACCTTTCAGAGCAGGAAGAAGAGAAGTTATTGAAAACTCTGAAGAAGCACCGTGCGGCTATTGGATATACTCTTGATGATCTTAAGGGCATTAGTCCCACTCTCCACCAGCACAAAATAAAATTAGAGAAAGACGCTAAACCGGTTGTTGATCACCAACGACGGTTAAATCCTAAGATGAAAGAAGTGGTAAGAAATGAAATACTAAAGCTTCTGGAGGCAGGTATAATTTATCCCGTTGCTGATAGTCAGTGGGTAAGTCCTGTCCATTGTGTCCCTAAGAAGGGAGGTATTACTGTTGTTCCTAATGATAAAGACGAATTGATCCCACAAAGAATTGTTACAGGTTATAGAATGGTAATTGATTTCCGCAAATTAAATAAAGCTACTAGAAAGGACCATTACCCTTTACCTTTTATTGATCAAATGCTAGAAAGATTATCCAAACATACACATTTTCGCTTTCTGGACGGTTATTTTGGTTTCTCTCAAATACCTATGTCGAAAGAGGATCAGGAAAAGACCACTTTTACTTGCCCTTTAGGTACCTTTGCTTATAGACGTATGCATTTTGGTTTATGTAATGCACCTGCTACCTTTCAAAGATGTATGACTGCTATATTCTCTGACTTTTGTGAAAAGATTGTTGAGGTTTTCATGGATGATTTCTCCGTGTATGGAACTTCTTTTGATGATTGCTTGAGCAACCTTGATCGAGTTTTGCATAGATGTGAAGAAACTAATCTTGTCTTGAATTGGGAGAACTGCCACTTTATGGTTAATGAAGGTATTGTCTTGGGGCATAAAATTTCTGAAAGAGGTATTGAAGTTGATAAAGCTAAAGTAGATGCTATTGAAAAGATGCCGTGTCCTAAGGACATTAAAGGTATAAGAAGTTTCCTTGGTCATGCCAGTTTTTATAGGAGGTTCATTAAAGACTTCTCAAAAATTTCTAGGCCTCTAACTAATCTCTTACAAAAAGATGTTCCTTTTGTCTTTGATGATGATTGTGTAGAAGCTTTGAAATACTTAAGAAAGCCTTGATTTCTGCACCTATTGTTCAACCACCTGATTGGAATTTACCCTTTGAAATTATGTGTGATGCTAGTGATTATTCTGTAGGTGTTGTTCTAGGACAAAGAGTTGATAAGAAATTAAATGTTATCCAATATGATAGTAAATCTCTAGACAGTGCCCAGAGAAATTATGCTACCACTGAAAAAGAATTTTTAGCAGTTGTATTTGCTTGTGATAAGTTCAGACCTTATATTGTTGATTCTAAAGTAACTGTTCACACTTATCATGCTGCTATTAAATGTCTTATGGAAAAGAAAGATGCTAAACCTAGACTTATTAGATGGGTTCTCTTGCTACAAGAATTTGATTTGCAAATTATTGATAGAAAGGGAGCTGAGAACCCCGTTGCAGATAACCTATCTAGGTTAGAGAATGTTCTTGATGACCCACTACCTATTGATGATAGCTTTCCTGATGAACAATTAGCTGTCATAAATGCTTCTCGTACTGCTCCATGGTATGCTGATTATGCTAATTACATTGTTGCTAAATTTATACCACCTAGTTTCACATACCAGCAAAAGAAAAAGTTTTTCTATGATTTAAGACATTACTTCTGGGATGACCCACACCTTTATAAAGGAGTAGATGGTGTTATTAGATGTTGTGTACCTGAGCATGAACAGGAACAGATCCTACGCAAGTGTCACTCCGAGGCTTATGGAGGACACCACGCTGGAGATAGAACTGCACATAAGGTATTGCAATCCGGTTTTTATTGGCCTACTCTTTTCAAAGATGCCTGTAAGTTTGTCTTGTCTTGTGATGAATGTCAAAGAATTGGTAATATTAGTAGACGTCAAGAAATGCCTATGAACTATTCACTTGTTATTGAACCATTTGATGTTTGGGGCTTTGATTATATGGGACCGTTTCCTTCCTCTAACGGGTATACACATATTTTAGTTGTTGTTGATTACGTTACTAAGTGGGTAGAAGCTATTCCAACTAGTTGTGCTGATCATAACACCTATATTAAGATGCTTAAAGAAGTTATTTTTCTGAGGTTTGGAGTCCCTAGATACTTAATGACTCATGGTGGTTCACATTTTATTCATGCTGCTTTCGTAAAATGCTTGCTAAGTATGATGTTAATCATAGAATTGCATCTCCATACCACCCACAGTCTAGTGGTCAAGTAGAATTGAGTAATAGGGAGATTAAATTAATTTTGCAAAAGACTGTTAATAGATCTAGAAAGAATTGGTCCAAGAAACTTGATGATGCATTATGGGCCTATAGAACTGCATATAAAAATCCTATGGGTATGTCTCTGTATAAAATGGTTTATGGAAAAGCATGTCACTTACGTCTCGAACTAGAACATAAGGCATATTGGGCCATTAAAGAGCTCAATTATGATTTCAAACTTGCCGATGAGAAGAGACTATTTGACATTAGCTCACTTGATGAGTGGAGAACCCATGCCTATGAGAATGCCAAACTATTTAAAGAAAAAGTTAAAAGATGGCATGACAAAAGGATACAAAAGCGTGAGTTTAATGTAGGTGATTATGTTTTGTTATACAACTCTCATTTAAGATTTTTTGCAGGAAAACTCCTCTCTAAATGGGAAGATCCTTACGTTATCGAGGAGGTCTATTGTTCCGGTGTCATAAAAATCAACAACTTTGAAGGCACAAATCCAAAGGTGGTGAACGGTCAAAGAATCAAACATTATATCTCAGGTAATCCCATAAATGTTGAAACCAATGTTATTGACACCCTAACCTCGGAGGAGTACATAAGGGACACTTTCCAGAACGTTTCAAACTCCGAAAAGGAATGGGTATGTGGTACGGTAAGTAAACCAACTCCAATACAGTTCTAGTAGCAAATTTTCTCCTTTTTGGAATATTTAAGAAAATAGGAAAATAAGAAGCAGCTTGAAAGGGACACGAGGCACCCACGAGGGTGGAGGGCGCGCCCTACCCCCCTGGGCGGGCCCCCTACCTCGTGGGCACCTCGTGTGCTCTCCGGACTCCGTTTTCTTGGACGATACTTCTTTTGGTTGGCAAAAATTCATTATATAATCTCCCGAAGGTTTTGACCACCGTACCACGACACAATCCTCTGGTTTTGTTTCGAGCTGTTTTTCTGACAGATCTAGATCACCATGACGTCTTCAAGCGCCCCCAAGGACACATTTTTCGAGAAGGTCATCAACCCCTACCTTGCGGAGGTGCTGCAACACCCTCAAACCATTGAGATGCGTGAGGGGGTGCTGCACATCCGCGATGTTGAGGGACCAAGGAGGACCGGAAGCGTGGAGACAAGACTCGAAGCAATGGAGCAACAAGTTTTCAAGTGCCAGGGGATGGTGGAGTGCAGACTCAACGCCAACCACATGATGATCGTTGAGTTCACCAACAACCACAAGCTGGATGCCAAGAACATTGGGGAGACCATCTTCAATCTTCACGAGAAAATCGAGCACCTCCAAGCCCAGATCTATGACCTGCAAAACCAAAACTGTGAGTATGAATATAGATTCAAGAGGATGAGTTTGGCTGCAGATTTGAGGATCCCGGAGACTCGATCATCCTTCTATGATGGTGAGCCTATGCCTTCAAGGATGGACGACAAGCCTACATCATCAACAACTCCATCGTCACCACCTCCGAAGAAAGAGACATAAATACATGGGTATGGGCACTCCCCTTGGCAACTGCCAAGCTTGGGGGAGGCGCCCCGATATCGTATCACCATCACACTTCTATCTTTACCTTTTTCTTAGTTCGATCCTTCTGGTTATATCTTGATCTAGTAGAATAAAGTTTAGTATGATCTAGCTTTGAGTTTTTGTGTAGATCTGTATCTATGTAATCGAGTCCGTGAGCTATATATAATAAAGAGTAGTCTTGAGTCAAGGGCTTGGTTATCTGGCTATGATCTTGAAGGAATAAAAGAAAAAAAATAAAGAATAAAAAGAAATAAAGAGACCATATTGATCTTATGGAGAGTAATGACTTCACATATAAAGAGTATGATGAATAAAAGTTGTTGAGAGCCGACAAACATAGTTTTGGTCATCGTTGCAATTAATAGGAAGTAATAAAGAAAGAGAGGTTTTCACATATAAATATACTATCTTGGACATATTTTATGATTGTGAGCACTCATTAAAATATGACATGCTAATAAGTTGATGTTGGACAAGGAAGACAACGTAATGGGTTATGTTTTCTTATATCCGAAATAAATTATATTGTCATGGATCATCCAACATGTTGAGCTTGCCTTTCCCCCTTATGCTAGCCAAATTCTTTGCACCAAGTAGAGATACTACATGTGCTTCCAAATATCCTTAAACCCAGTTTTTCATGAGAGTCCACCATATCTACCTATGGATTGAGTAAGATCCTTCAAGTAAGCTGTCATTGCTGCAAGCAATAAAAATTGCTCTCTAAATATGTATGAATCTATTAGTGTGGAGAAAATAAGCTTTATACGAGCTTGTGATATGGAAGAAATAAAAGCGACGGACTGCATAATAAAGGTCCCTATCACAAGTGGCAATATAAAGTGACGTTCTTTTGCATTAAGATTTTGTGCATCCAACCATAAAAACACATGACAACCTCTGCTTCCCTCTGCGAAGGGCCTATCTTTTATTTTTGTCTTATACCTTATACAAGAGTCATGGTGATCTTCACCTTTCCTTTTTACACTTTATCCTTTGGCAAGCACTATGTGTTGGAAAGATCCTGCTATATATATATATTTAATTGGATGTGGGTTTTCATAAAGCATTATTGTTGACGTTACCCTTGAGGTAAATGGTTGGGAGGCAAAACTATAAGCCCCTATCTTTCTCTGTGTCCGATTAAAACTTCATACCCATAAGCATTGCGTGAGTGTTAGTAATCATGAAAGACTAAATGATAGTTGAGTATGTGGACTTGCTGAAAAGCTCTTATATTGACTCTTTCCGATGTTATGATAAATTGCAATTGCTTCAATGACTGAGATTATAGTTTGTTGGTTCTCAATGAAGTTTCTGATTCATACTTTACATTGTGAATAGATTGTTACTTTAGCATAACAAATCATATGACAATACATATATGTTGCTATTCTAAGAATGATCATGATGCCCTCATGCCCGTATTTTATTTTATCGACACCTCTATCTCTAAACACGTGGACATATTTTTCGATATCGGCTTCCGCTTGAGGACAAGCGAGGTCTAAGCTTGGGGGAGTTGATACGCCCATCTTGCATCATGCTTTTATATTGATATTTATTGCATTATGGGCTGTTATTACACAGTATGTCACAATACTTATGCCTTTTCTCTCTTATTTTACAAGGTTTACATGAAGAGGGAGAATGCCGGCAGCTGGAATTCTGGGCTGGAAAAGGAGCAAATATTAGAGACCTATTCTGCACAACTCCAAAAGTCCTGAAACTCCACGAAAGCCAGTTTTGGAATATATTAAAAATATTAGGCGAAGAAAGCACCAGAGGGGGCCACCCACTGTCCACGAGGGTGGAGGGCGCGCCCTACCCCCTGTGCGCGCCCCCTGCCTCGTGGGCCACCTGGAAGCCCCCCGATGCCCATCTTCTGGTATAAGGTGTCTTTCGCCCTGGAAAAAATAAGAAGGAAGCTTTCGGGACGAAGCGCCGCCGTCTCGAGGCGGAACCTTGGCGAAACCAATCTAGGGCTCCGGCGGAGCTGTTCTGCTGGGGAAACATCCCTCCGAGAAATCGTCACCATCGTCATCACCATCGATCCTCTCATTGGGAGGGGGTCAATCTCCATCAACACCTTCACCAACACCATCTCCTCTCAAACCCTAGTTCATCTCTTGTATCCGATCTTTGTCTCAAAACCTCAGATTGGTACCTGTGGGTTGCTAGTAGTGTTGATTACTTCTTGTAGATGATGCTAGTTGGTTTATTCGGTGGAAGATTATATGTTCAGATCCTTTATGCACATTAATACCCCTCTGATTATGAACATGAATATGATTTGTGAGTAGTTACGTTTGTTCCTGAGGACATGGGAGAAGTCTTGTTATACGTAGTCATGTGAATTTGGTATTCGTTCGATATTTTGATGAGATGTATGTTGTCTTTCCTCTAGTGGTGTTATGTGAACGTCGACTACATGACACTTCACCATTTTTTGGGCCTAGGGGAAGGCATTGGGAAGTAATAAGTAGATGATGCACTACAAAAAAATACACTTCCGTGATGATACGTGTTTGTCACAGTAGGTCGCGTTTTTTGTCATGCATGTACATCCATGACAAATTTATGACAGAATCAAGATAGTCATACCTGTGCTATCGTAGAAGGGTTCCATGACATTACCAAAATTATCATCATGGAAGTGTCCACTTCCATGACGATAAATCGCACGTCACAGAAGTGCTTTCTTCAAGGGTGACCGACACGTGGCATCCACCGTAACGGAACGCCGTTAAGCTATCGGGTCGGGTTTTGGATTCGATAACCCGTTAACAGCCCCGACCAATGGGGATTTTCCACGTGTAAAATCATCATTGGCTGGAGGAAACACATGTCGGCTCATCGTTGGGACAAATGTCATCCACTCAATGGACAGAAGGCGCCTATGATACGTCGACACGTGGCACGGCCCAACAGAGGCCCATTCCTGTGAAAAGGCCGGGCCGTTTGACTTGGTCAAAAGGTGGTGGGCCGGCCCATGGAAAGCCTGTTAATGGCCTGTTCGCATATAGCCCATTTACAGCCCGCTAACCCAAGGCCTGTTACGCCCTATCCGAATTAGGCCCAGTAGCGTCATCTGGGCCATCCAATATGATTCCAGCCCGTTTTCACTTCTGGCCCATGTATGGCCCATGACGTCTTTTGGCCCATATGAGGCCCTATGTAACTCTTGGCCTATTAACGGCCCGTGGTGAAACTGGCCCGTAATGAACAGTGTATCACTTTACACCCATTAATGGCCCGTGGTGAAACTGGCCCGTAATGAACAGTGTATCACTTTATACCCATTAACGGCCCGTTATTCCGTTGGGCCGTTTCCAGCCCATGTTATCTTTCGGCCTTCTCAGAGCCCATTTATTCTTGGGCTCATTTCCAGCATTCGTTTACTTACGGCCCGTTACTGTAATTTTCTGCTTGTGGGCAAAATTCAGCCCGTGGTTACAGTCGGCCCGTTTGTGGCCCGTTAATACGTTGGGCCGTTTTCATAGCGTCATCAAATACGGCCTATTAACGATGGCCCGTTATGGTCGGCCCATGAACGGACGATTCCAACTCTAGCCCGTTTACGACCATAATGCGGTCTGTTTGGCCCATGTTTTGCCAATCGATCATACGACCTGTATAAGGCCCATTGATGATACGGCCCGCAGGAGGCCCATTGTTTCTACGGCCCGTAGAAGGCCCAGTGTTTCTACGGCCCGTAGAAGGCCCATTGTTTCTACGGCCCGTAGAAGGACCATTGTTTCTACGGCCCGTAGAAGGCCCATTGTTTCTACGGCCCGTAGAAGGCCCACTGTTTCTACGGCCAGTAGGAGGCCCAGTGTCACTACAGTAAATATTAGCCCATGGTTATTGTGGCCTAGTTTTAAAAAATAGGTTATTGCAGCCACTAGCTAACCACGGAAAAAGAACTGCAATGACTACAAGCAAACAAATAAACAAGACAACAAGGAAATAAATAAGCAAGCAACTAACGCTAGGCTATCACGGCTATTACACATATTACATCCACTGGGCATCAAAGTTCGCCACCAGTGCAAACATAGGGAACAAAGCAGCATATCATATACACTGGTTGTCAAAGTTGGCGACCAGCGCAAATAAACGCCGCAGCAAAACAAATCCAGAACTGAAACCACTTCAGAAGATCTCAAGAAACAATATCCTGGGTACCCATAATGCTGGCAAGATGCTAGCAAGCTTATTAACTTTCTCTTGTTTGGCGCTTAAATCCTCCAGCGCTTGCTGTTGCACTAGAAAATATGCATCTGAATTCTGCAGGGACTTCCTCAGTCCTTCAGCTTCCTGTCGCAGCACATCTGATCGATGTCTTTCAACTTGAAGTTGAGACTCAAGAAGACGAACTGATTCAGGCAGCGAGTTCGAAGAGCTTGTGCCAGCAGTAGTGGCCAGTAACTCGAACACTACATCAAGACAGGACTTTTGGGTTCCCTCACTGTCGTCAAGATAGTTTTTATCAGCTTTCTTGGAGACCAACAGGGATGTCTCACTATCTTGAACCTTATCTGCATTACTTCCTTTACCATTGGATAACACGGTACTGTTCTCCAATATTTTGTCCGCATTCTAAAAGAGAAACAAGCAGACACATCACATGTTTACCATGTTGTATATGAAACTGATTTTGGTAAATGAGTTCAGTAGTAAAGTGGATAGGATAACAGCATGAAACAAACATATATCTATGTACCATGGTCACTTTATGGTCTATATCATTCTAGTTTTTGTTGCCAAATCAAGATAGAGACACAGTTCAAATAATATTTGTTCAAGACAAAGCAGAATAGACAGAATATAAGTGTGGGTAACTATAGAGCAATAACAACACTTGTAATGTGCATGACATGAGAACATAACTGTTTATTCAATTGAAACTGAAATCAACATAGAGCAGTTTACAACAGCAAACCAGTTAAAGAAACAGGTTTAAAACATACCTGTTGCGCCATTGGAGTTTCAATTCCATCCTTCAAATTTGAAAATAGTTGGTATGAGTAAATACAGTAATGCAAGAGCAAAGGAGTATGAACCATAGCTACAGAACCTGACCTGAGAACAAATCTTCTTCTCCTTTTAAGCGTTGAGTTGGGATTCGGAGTGGTGGTCCTCGTGCTTTGGGCACTGCAGTTCCCTTACTAACTGCTCGTGTTTGGGTGCTCTGTGGTGGAGACGGTGATGTGTCAACTGGAATTGGGTTACTATCTGCTGGGGTTGGGGTTAGAAGGGGTGTAGCTGGTTCTCTGTCCAACTGGGTAGGGGTACAATCTGCGAGAGTCTGGGTTATGTGTGGTGGATCTGGTCCTTGGGCAAGTACAACCGTGGTTCTATGTGCATCAACTGGTAGCACTATCTTTTCTGAAGACCGTGTTGTTACTCCCTTAGATACTGCCATCACGCTCTCCAATTCAAATGGCTGATAAACAAGAAAAGTAATTGAAAGTATAGACATTGTATGATAGACAGGTGCAATGGATAGTGGGGAATAAAAGAGGGCATGAAATAATTCATATTTATGTTGTCTAACCAAACAGGATAGCATGACACAATTTCACATATATGATGGCTAACTAAACATGATAGCATGACACAATTTCACATTATGATGGCTAACTAAAAAAGATGGAAATACATAGTTCAAAATATGAGACTATGTAAACAGGATGACATGACATAACTATATAATGTGTTTATTAAATAGGTTGGCATGCCATAATTCACATACATTCACGGATAGAATGCCATAATTCAAAATATGATGACTGTAAACACTAAACAGGATGAGATGATATAACTATATGATGTCTTTATTAAATGGGTTGCCATGCCATAATTCAGATAGATGATGCGTATGTACTATGTAAACATGATGGCATGATATAATTCAAATATATGATTTATATAGTAAGCAAGTAAGCAGATGGCAATCCATATATGATGTAAAAACTAAGCAATGCAAGACAACATGCATGACATGGGTAATATAACCCTGCTAAGTTTGAGCATAGACCTCAGGGGGGAAATAGGACTGGTCATCAGTCTCTGAATCCTCCTCTGAGGAGCTCTCTGTAACCAGCAAGATGTCTGCTTCAGCAGGTAGCATTGTCTGCTCTGAATACCTTGTTTTCACTCCAGATACTTCCATCACCGCTTCAAATGGCTGATGCACATGAAGAGTAGTTGAATATACAAACGTTGTCGACAAATGGAACACGTAATACAAAAAAATGATAGCATGATATAATTCACATACATGATGATTGGCTAAACAGCATGGCATTGCATAATTCACATATATAATGCCTTTGCAACAAGATAGCATTGTATAATTCACATATATAATGTCTTGCAACAAGATGGCAATGCATAATTCACATATATGGTAATTAGACACTGAACATGTGGCATTCACACAAAGCATGTCTAAACTAATCAAATGACATAGCAACGCGAGACACCATACACACGATATGAGCAACATAACCCTGCCAAGTTAGAGCATACACCTCGGGGGGGGGATAGGACTGGTCATCTGTCTCTGAATCCTCCTCTGAGGAGCTATCCGTAACCAGCGAGATATGCGCTTCGTCAGATAGCATAGTCTGCTCTGAAGACCTTGTTTTCACTCCAGAATTTGCCATCACCGTGTCAAATGGCTGATGCACACGAAGAGCAGTTGAATGTACTAACATTGTTGACAAATGTAATATGTAACAAAAAAAGGATGGCCTGATATAATTTACATATAAGATGACTGGCTAAGCAGGATGGCATTGCAAAATTCACATATATGATGCCTGGCTAAACAAGATGGTGTTGCATAATTCACATAAACGATGAGTAAACTAAACAGATGGCATTCGCACAAAGGATGTCTAAACTAAGCAGATGACATATTTGATGTATAAAGTAAGCAATGCAAGACACCATATGCATGATATAACCAACATCAGCATGCCAAGTTAGAGCGAAGACCTCAGGGGGTAAATGGGAGTTGTCTTCTCCTTCTGAATCCCCCTCAGAACAGATATCTTCCTCTCGATTACAATCCGAAATGCGTGGAGGGGGCTGCCTTTGCGCCTACCATGGAGCGACGTCTGCATGAAATTTTATTGCCACGCAAGGCTCGTCTCTTTTGCTCTACATGTTCAGTTCCATTGTTTACAATAACTGTCATGCATAGGAATAAAACATAGTGAGATTATGTACGGAGTGCATGCAGAAATCCAGAGTGATGGTAGCAACCTGTGGATAGACCCAAAACCAATAATAGCAGGCAGATAATGGCTTCAGTTAAAAAATACAGATAATGGCTTCTTTACTGTTTGTTTCCCACCCAACATGAAAATCATAGTAGACACCGGAGATTAACCAGATAGTAGATAGATACTATTGATAGCGGCCCCGATATGTACCCCACAACCATTTAAAAACTCAAGTTTGACCATTAGTTTGGAGCTGACTCAGAGTCTAATCGGTGAACATCACGATAAAGTAGCATGTAATATTAAGCGATGCATAACGTAAGCAGACACGAAAGAGTGCGACCTCTCTTGCGGACCCGTGTAGTCCTCGAGGTCATCTGCTCGGTTGATGATGGTAATGCAGTTTTCATGGCTGCCAGCGGCGGGGAAGAAGATCTAAGGCGGCGAAATACAGTCTGGAGGCCGGATCCCTGCTGTGCTGGACCCTTCTGTCGTTGGAGCAGCTGAGCTAGGGTGGACGACGACGCAGCAGGAGCGGGACAAACCACACAAGGTTTTCTTTGACAACTATCTATAAGAGAAGTAATTCTGTAAGGGCTCGTTTGAATTGGAGGATTCCAACAATGCAGGGATAGGAAATAGACAGGAATAGGATAGGAATGCACGTGCAAAGCAGAGAATTTAAAAACACAGGATTTCTGCCAATCTGGGTGTTTGATGCACAACAATTGGAAGATCATAGGATGTAAAGAAGCATGGTGAGATTAAGTCAAACCACAAGAAAATGTACGGTTATAATGCTATTATGCTACTATCTCTTAGTCTTGTGCATCATGAATAGGAATTTGAAAAGGAGGACAAGTGAAAATTAAAATTCCTACGTTTTTTCTTTCAAGGAGACACTAAAGAAACAAATCCGTGTGCTCAGTGGACAATATATATAACATGTAGAGTAAAAAAGAGATGCAACAAGTGTACAACCTCTTTGGCGAAGCCATGTCTATCTCAGCGTGATTGGGTTGGCCGGTGAGGATGCTCCGGCTGACTTTGCTGTCGGAGGAGGGGAAGAAGATCTTAGGCGTCTGGAGATGGAGCCCGAGGTACTGCTCCGCTGTGATGGAGGGTTTCGTTGTTGGAGCAGCTCCGATGAGTTGTACGACGCCGAGGCTGAAGCAGGACAAGAGAGACAACGAACAACGTTAACCTGAGTGGAATTCTAATAGCATCTCCAATACATGACGTAAAATACATAACCACAAAGTGCTAGATGTAAAATACATCAGCTGCTCATCTCTGAACTTAACTGTCGAAACTGAACTTAACTGTCGAAACTGAACTTAACTATCGAAACTGAATTTTGCTGTCGAAATTGAATTTTGCGGTGGAAACTGAACGCACTAGCAAGGTGAGGCTACACGTCGGTCGATTGACTTTTTCATCTCTGGTCAGTCAATTTTGCAGCTGTTGGATACGAAATCAAGGGCCTGCGGTTCATCTTCAACCTCCACCCCCCTGAGCCGCCAGCCACCACCGGCCAAACAGCAGCCCCCCGCCGCCTGTGGCCGGCGGTGCGCCGCCTCGCCCGCCCCGAAAACACTCCCCACCGCTGGTCCGCCGCCGCCCCGGCCATCCCTCTAGCCCCCCCCCTCGTGCCGAGCTTTTTTCCGGCGATCCCCACGCCACCGCCCCGCCAACGCCCCGCCACCGCCGGCGACCACCGCCCCCATCCTGAACCCTAAGATAGATAGTGGGGTACCTCTCCGGCGAGCCCCCCTCCCCGCTGCGGCTGGTTCTTCCTTCACCCCGGCGAGCCCCCCACCCCCTGAAAATCGACTGACCCAAAAGTCGATTCAGTCGACTGAAGTGTAGCTAAATTGGAGTAGCATCGCAAGCAAGAGCAAGAGCGAGAGCAGCAGCGCAAGCAAGAGCAATAGCAAGAGCAGACCAGGCAGGGGACCGAGAGCAAGAGCAGAGCAGCAGCGCGAGCGAGAGCTAAAGCAGCAGCAACTCCTACTGATGTGGACGTCACCGCCGAGGGAGCGACGCCGTGGAGGAAGTGGCCGGCGACGCCGCCGTGGATGGAGCCGCGCCGTGTCGGCTCGGGACCGAGCACCGGCAGCACCGTGAGATCGAATGAAGAAGAAAATGCGGCGATTAGTGTACAACCTCTTTGGTGGCGCCGATTAGGCCGCAGCTTCATCCGAGGAAACGGTGATGATGATGCTCTTCCAGTGGTGCAGGTGAAGACGGCGGTGTGGGAATGGAGGTGGCGCGAAAGACGAGGGGAACGTTGGGGCAGCTCCTTGGAGGTGGAGGATGGGGTGGCTGAGCCGGCGGGACGATGAGATCGACGACGGATCCTCATCCGGTATGGTGGATGAGGGACGTTGAGGTGTTGCTGTGGACGACGTCGTCGGGGAAGAGGCTCCGGCTGGGTGGCGGACGGAGCAGGGTGTGGGGTTTCGTCGCGGGTTTTCGCGGCCTCGGTGTATGAATGGGTGGGCGGATGGGATGGCAGTGGGGAACCATGGCTTAGAGACGCGCTTGTCCGAAATGTGGGGTAAGTTACAAAAGTACCCCCACCGATTTGAGGCGGTTCTTTCGGTTCAGGGGTACCACAGGCATTTCGCATGTCGGGATTTCACAGGAGGTGGGAGTTTTCGCGCGCGTTGTAATTTCGGAATAGCAAGGCGCGGGTTGAGATGGAGGGAGTTGTCGGGGCACAACGAGACAAAGATATATCTTAAATATTTCGGGCTAACAAGGCGCGGGTTGAAATTTCCGGACAAGCCTAACGTGTACTGTACCAAATCAATGCGCACTACAATTGTCATTCAAAACTTTGAATTCATGTTATGTTCAATTAAAATATTTCTCTACGTGTATAATGCATGCAACCTACTACTCAAATGAACGTTTTAGTGCATTCCAAACATATATACTACCGCTTCAATATGAACTAAAATTGAATTCGTTTCTCTATTTGAATAAGATCTACAGTAATGATTGTTGTGAAGTCAAAGCATTTGAATTCGTTTCTCTGTTTTAATAAGATCTACAATCATCATTATTGTCAAGTTAAACCATCGTTTGTGTATTATCTTCACAGCACACCACATGATTAGTCTCGAGTTACATATGAACTATGTGTACTATATGAACTCGAACTAGATTTTTTGAATTCACTTTATTTTGATTTCAAATCACATTACGTTTCTAGCTCTAGCTAGATCTTCATAATCTAAACCATGTCTCATATGTATAATGTGTTTATCACATTATGTATGGTGCCCCGCCCCTACGCCTACAAGTATTTAGATGTGAGTTGCAAACACCACACATTACCACAAATTCAAATTAAATGTGAGAATGTTCGATATATAGTATTGTTTAGATTGTTCGATATTTAGTTGTAAGCTGCAAACGCCACACATTATCACAAATTCAAATAAAATGTGAGATTGTTTGATGTATAGTATGGTTTAGATTGTTTGGCATTTAGCTGTGAGGTGCAAATGCCATGCATTATCACATTATGGTATAACATGTGCACAACATGTGTATCACCGCTATATTCATGCATGCAACGTTTAAAACACTATGTCTCCTATTCAAATATATGAATCCGCTTTCATATCAAATTATGATCTTTGTTAGTCTCTTACACCCACACAATCCTCTAAACTTTGTAGCTACCACTAACTTTCTCTCGTGCATGCACACGCCCTCCTCGCCCTCCCCTCCCTCGGCATTCTATCCACCGGGCACATTGATTTTTCTCTTTAGGTCGTTCTCCCAGAGTCTCCACAACTCCTTTCCGACACACACCGATCGATAAACCTCTCCAGCGATGCCTGCCTACAACATACACACACACCTTCAATCTCCTCCTTTATGTGTCCTTGCCTCGTGTCTCTCATACGGCCAGACACACGTGTAAACTCTCGCCCCTCTTTTCATCGATCTCACAACCGCACACTCCTCCCCCTATCTAGCTAGTAGTTGGGCCTCTCGCACCACCTCCTAGCTCCATTCTCTCTGTCTATCCGTCTCGCTGGGCCTTATTTGCCTCTAACAAATGGACGTACACCGACCGATCTCTCGCTATACATATAGCTAGCTAGGTCCTTATAACTCGTTTTTACCCACACGTCAATCGATCTACCTCATTAGTTGTGTCTCTCCCTTCTTCCGACAGACAACAATTGATCTACCGATCTAGTTAGGTTTGCTTACCAAACACATGGTTCCCCTTCATCATCCATGGATGCGTCCCGACAGATCTATCACACACAGGCACACACAAAAACACATCCCCACTCTTATTGATAACATTGCAGTTCCACCCTCAGTTTGTCTAGTAGGCCTCTCCCACCATCTTCGAGAAGCAACTCCATCACCCATCCAGCACTCTACCCCTCTCCCTCCCTCTCCCTCCCTCTCTCTCTCCTCTCTCTCTTTGTCCCATCATATTTCCCGTCCTTCAGTTATGTATGGATGTCGACCGATCTCCCTCAAGACATAGCTGGGTCTCTCCTTCTCAACACTTATACGAGTCGTTCTACCTCTATAGTTAGGCTTCTGCCTACCCCTCCCCCACCCCCCACCCCCCACACACACCGATGCATCGAGCGCTGTAGTCATGTCTCGCTGCCACACACAAACTTGACATGTGCCCTCTAACGTTCCGGTAGGACAGTCGCACTATATCTTTGACTTGCACACACACACACAATTTTGATGGCTCTCTTCATCGATCTCGCACCCACCCACTTGATCCTCTCTTCGACTCTATCGATAGCTATGACCCCTCCCTCTCTTCTCGTGGATTGCCCGACCCTCTATGTATGATATGGATAGGCCTCCATTTCACACACATTGCATGCAAAAATTTGTTTGAGATGTCATCGACACATATTCCCACAAATAATTCATGAAATCAACCCCCACCCCACCCCCACCCCAAAAAAAAACACTCACGAACGTGGTTTGTATCTCTCACACACACCCACGTAGGTGGGGGACATGCACGAAGAGAAGAGGTGCATGCACGGCGCACGTACTCCTGTCTCTTTCCCAACCACACCCGCGTGGGTACACGGTGGAGCTCATTTCTGTACGAAAAAGGCAGCCCACGTGGTAATTTGGCACATGTACTGGTTGTCCACTTGGTGGAGGGAGGATCGTCTACCACGGGTGAACAAACAAATTGCGACTTGACGTGTTGTGTTAAAAAAAGAGGCAAACCATGTGGGGCCTACCTTAGAGGCAAGGCTCTATACACTGGAGTACTTTTGATGTGTCCCGTCAACTCGCAGAACGAGGAGAAGCTTGCTTAGTACACCGTCTCCCCCGCCCACGGGCGCGGTGGCTTGCAGGATGAGGTGAAGCTTGCTCCGCCTTACGCCCGCTCCCTCGCCCATGCGCACGGTGGCTCGCAGGACGAGGAGAAAAAATTACTACTCCCTCCGTTTACTCCTCGTCCCTACTACCTTGGTTATAGAGATTATATCATATTGTTTGGATTATATATGTCCTTTAGTAGATTTCAATATGAACTACTAGTACATACTCCAAACACTGATGTATATAGACGTATTTTAGAGTGTAGATTCACTCATTTTGCTCCGTATGTAGCACTCTCCCTCGCCCCTCGACCCTCGCCCATGTGGTGGACGTGCAGCAATTCATTCGGTCTCATATAGCCAGAACGATATATACTGCACTACCATTATTGCTCGACTTCCCGAAGAGGCGAAGAGCCAATCGCAAGGTTAATATTTTGGAGATGCCAAGTGCAAGGTTATAGGAGAACGAGTAGTAGGTGCCACGTCATTTATAAATAAAGTTTTTTTTCTTCAGTGGCACGTACGCAATATGATAGGTTCATATGGAGAGAAAAGGAAACCGCTCCACTATATACATAGTCAGGACGGGCCAGCCTACACGGTTGCTTGCTGGGCTTGCTCTCTTCACACTCTCTCGCACAAAACGAATGTGGCCACATCTCTAACATCCCGGCGGATCACGTCCGCTTGGGGAAGGGGTGGATGCTTAGTGTAGATGCGGTGGCCGTCACCGACGGCAAAAACCCACTGTCGGCACGTCCCGATCAGGGGTCCCCTCCGTTCTCTCTCACAAAGCCAGTGAGGTTGCCTTCGTCCCTTGCTCACTGCCGCGACGTGGGCAGTTGCCGCCTCCCGCCCCCTCCTCAAGGTTGAGCTACGTGCCCCAGGTACAACTCCCTTTACAGCCGGCTTGCACCACTGCTCCAGCTGCCCACATCACTCCCTGTGGATATTTCTTTACTTCTTTGCCCCGCACATACCACTACTGGCTTCTACGTACTGTATTTGTGATGATTTTATGTCTCATCAACTAGTCCCAGTAATCTTATTCTAATCACGATTCTTCAATTTCTTTGCCACAGGGATGCTCATCTCGATTTTGGTGAAACTGCACAAAATGATCCGATGGTCAAAAGGTTGCAAACTTCATTTATTAGGAAGCTCGAACGTTGCCAGCAAATTGAAGCCTGGTCAGGGTTCACGGTTCAAGGGCTAGGGACTGCATGGATCGTTTTTTCTTTAGCTGCCTCTATTCCAAAATAAGTGTCAACTTTAGTAGTAGTACAACTTTGTACTAAAGTTTGCACAAAGTTGAGACACTTATTTTGGAACGGAGGGAGTACATATTTGCTATGATCTGCCAATCATTGAGATGCAATAGCATGCATGTTAGTCTCCTTTGTATTTGATGAAATGTTGCAACGGGCAACCTTGGACGCAAGATACATGTAACAGAAGCTGGAAGCTTCATAGCATTGTACAAATTTATCTCGCTGATAAATTACAGTACGTACTATACTAGTACTTCCTCCGTTCCTAAATATAAGTCTTTGTAGAGATTTCACCATGAACCACATGCGGATGTATATAGATGCATTTTAAGTGTAGATTCATTCATTTTGTTCCGTATGTAGTGGAATCTCTACAAAGACTTATCTACTAGTAATAGCTAGCCCCCACTACTAGGAATTCTCTATCCTCTCCTTGAGCCACATCATCAAAATTGATGTAGCTGTTAGATGAAGTAAATCAGTCATAATAGCCGTCTGATCTAGACGTTGAGAGGCTCCGCACTAAGCCACATGCAAGCATGCAGAAATACCGTGGCACATGCATGTTAGTGGGTTTTAAATCACATCAACATGTCTGCATGCAAGCATGCACCGGTAGCATGCATGTAAGTGAGCTTTTAAGTCCCATTAACATGTCAAAAAGAAAAATATAATCCCATTATGCAGTAGGAGTTGGCTGATCTTTTTTCCTTACGTGGGATGATCTAAATGATGATGGGAGTTTATTTAGTTTGGCTACCACATTTTTCATGTGGTTATAGAGTTTTTTTTAGTTCTATGAAATCGATAATTTTGCGCAGAGAGATATACCGCTGTTCCGCGGCAACACGTGGGGACTCATCTAGTAATATTTAGGAACGGAGGGAGTACTATGTAAAGAGTTAGGTGTCGCACGGTGATAGTGTGAGGTGGGCCATGTAATCACTGAGCCTGTGTGTTTTCACTGCTCTTGCACGCCTCCGCTGTAATAATGGAGAAAATTGTAATCTAGTAGTAGTACCTCCTTTCGCCGAAAGCGTGGGACATCTAGCAGTCCTACCACCTCAGTAATAAAGACCAATGAGCCGTCAAATCACATAGACCCAGCAGTAAGTTGGACGGACGAAGCAACCATCACTCTTGCGCCAGTGAGAGGTCGCGGCCGCTCTGCCCGGGCATGAATGTGGCACCGATTCTTTGGAGCGGCGCTGACCGTTTCGGGCGGGAAGCGCGCGCGGGCGATGGAGGGGCTTTGGGTGGGCTAGGCTGGTCAGGAGCGGGCGTGGCAGCTGTCCACATGTCCCTACCGGACACGCC
Organism: Aegilops tauschii subsp. strangulata; assembly: GCF_002575655.3. Lineage (NCBI taxonomy): Eukaryota > Viridiplantae > Streptophyta > Magnoliopsida > Poales > Poaceae > Aegilops > Aegilops tauschii. The sequence goes on along the minus strand of NC_053036.3, from coordinate 132,248,215 downwards.
CGGAAATGAGAGGATGTACCGACTCTCGCGGCTAAAATCGTACTACACTACACAACATCTCTCTGTAGGAGTAGGTCGATCTGTCGCTCTCTCTAACACACACATGCTGTTAAACACACACACACACACGCACACGCACACACCTTGGTCCCGTTGCACCTTCTAACGTGACTTATTACACCTAGACGGAGGGAGTAGTAAGTATACGAGATACGGTGGCACGCTGACTTAAGTCGAATACAAGTGCCCAAAATTTGTGTGCATGTTATAATAAGGATTCACTTAAAATAGTACGTGAGCGAACAGAGGGATCAATTGGACAGTGTTCCCGAGCAGTAGCGAGATGTGTGAGGTAAGATACACCGCTGGCGCTTTTAATTTTTCTTATTAATTTGTTTGTTTCACCCTCTGACTGGTGGGACCCAACGTACTACATCGAGAGAGGTAAGGTGACTAAGGCCGCATTATTTCTGCACCACTGTGGATAGTCTTACCACCAAAGCCACATGACACGATTATGATTGAAATCCCAATGACTCCCACACGCACAAAAAAAACACGGCATGCTTGTCACACGAATGCAGGAATGTATAAAAGGTTATTTCCCTCTCGTTGAACATAACGGGAGGGTTGTGTAGCTGGTTAGCCTGTTCGCTCATCAAACTTGAGGTCTCGGGTGGATTCTTTGACTAGTCAAAATGTTTTCTAGGGTTTGCACGCTTCACACACTCTCTCCAGTATATATATATATATATACATGCTGGAGCCTCAGCGCTTGTAGTTGCTCTCTTCACACTCTCTCGCCCTCTCCCGCTGGAGCCTCAGCGCTTGTAGTTGCTCTCTTCACCCTCTCTCGCCCTCTCCAGATCTAAACAAGACTTCGTTGGCCTCTCTCTCCCCTCACTGCTGCTCAAAGAGCCGGCAGGATCCGTCCGCCGGGAAGGGAAGGAGGCTTAACGTTGTCGCCGTCGGCGGGGGACTACCGGCGCAGCTGTTCACTTTCCACCCAGCGGCGGCGCGGGAGGGCCTCCGACCCCTTCTTCTTCGCCGCCGTCCCGTCGCTCACCGAACCACGCCCCAAGAACCTTAAGGTATAATTTACTTACTCCACATGCATTGCTCTAGCTGCATGTATACCATGAATCTAGGACGTGGTTCAAAGAGGAAAGGAGTGGGGGAAAGTAGTGGGAAAGTTGTATATAGCATGAATCTAGGACGTGGTTCAAAGAGGAAATGAAGGGGGAAAGTTGTATAGCATGAATCTAGGACGTGGTTCAAAGAGGAAAGGAATGGGGGAAAGTAGTGGGGAAAGTTGTATCGCATAAATCTAGGACGTGGTTCAAAGAGGAAAGGAAGGGGCGAAAGTACTAGTTCAAAAAGGAAAGGAAGGGACAAGGCTGTAGAGTTTGAGCAGGACTAGATTTGCTGCGCTCACATAGGGAAAGGTGTCTAAAGATAACAAAACTGGGACCAACACAAATATGCTCCTTGGTTGTTTGTTCTTTGTTGCAACAGACTGTGCATGACCACAGTACATCGGTAGATGCACATGGTGCTGGTGCGTCCACTGTCCCGTGCAACTCATTAGTTGTTGTTAATCTAAGGCCCTGTTTGGTTAAAAACTCCCTAGTCCCTACCTGCTTGGTTCCAGGGACTAAACATGGACTAGAGGTTATTAAATGACATGCTAAAAGACCATGTTACCCCTAGTAATGAACTAATAGAGACAAGGTGCGATGCGTGGTAGGGGCAACTGTTGGAAAAAGTCCCAAAAAGACTCCCTCGGGGTCTTCTTTCTTTAGTCCCAAATGCCCACTTTTAGTCCCTAAAAGTCCCTCCTGTTTGGTTTAGATGGGACTGACACGGAGTTTTTTAGTCCCTACACCAAAATGTCCCTGTAAACAAACACCCTCTAATAATGCCACTGGAAAATTGATGCAATGCCACAGTTAAAAGCAAATTACATGTTTAACAAATTTTATTGTTAATATAATCTCTATGTTAATATTACTCAATGCCACCGTTTGAGAAATGCTACTGTCTTGCTTTCTTTCCCATTTAGATAAGGTAGATGCTTCTTTTTGTTGGCTTCTGTGTCATCCACCGTTATTGACCACTAATTGTTTCATTTGCACCTCTGTGTAAACAGGGTTATCTACTTCACCTCGTTGCCATTGTGACCTTTTGTTGCACTACACAAAACACCATTGTTTTAAGAGTGTTTTGTGCAGTTCAACCAAAATGTCACACCGACAACGTTGCTTGATTGCTTGATCCTAGTGGAACTGCACAAGAGGAGATCTTACTTCCTATCCGTTAAGGCGAATTTGGTTCAGATCTTCTTCTTGTGAGTTGTTTGAATTCCGCATCATGAGAGGTCAGTACTAGCCTTCTTTCACATGATTCTGCAGTGTGCTTTCATATGTTGTGCTACTTGTACGATAATGTTGCTTGATTTTAGTGAACTGCACAAATGGAGACAAGACTTCCAATCTGTATGTGCACCGTAATATCCCATTGAGGTAAGATAAGGATATTTCACAACTGCTAGCCTGTATTTTGCCACTTTCATCAGAAAATTAAGTTTAGTACTATACTTGTGCCCCCTAATTGACATGCCAAATCTTACATTGAAGGCGAAGCTTGTCTGTTATTGAACCAAGTGATGAAGGGGAAGAACAAGCGGAAGAAAAACAAAAATCAACTCCCGATGCTGTAATGAAGCACTGGAACTGTGATGACACAAGTAATGATATAGTTTTGCATCTTAACTTATTGCTATGGCTGGAAGGAGCAATTGTTTTGCCACTGATTTGATGCCACTCTTAATGTAATATGTAATTATCTCTACTTGTGCAAACAGGGATCTTCTTTGAAGATACCATATATTTTAGTGGAACTGCACAAGAAGATGTTGGAAACATTAAATTAATCGAGGAGTAAATAGTAAGCATGGCCACCACCGTAGATAGCAACAGATGGTTCCGGAGAAGTGCTTCATCTGTATGCTCTACACAATAAGCCTCCTGACAAAGGTTGGTACTCGCCCACTGATTTCATCCATATGATTGAGCTTTGTCATCTCTATTGGTGTTGTGCTACTGTTTAGATACTGTCATGAAAAAGTGGTATTGTCCTTGAGAAGTGCTTCATCTGTGCTGTTTTAAATATTTCATTTCCTTTTTTTCGAGCAAACAGGGATGCTAGCATTTAGTAGTTCTCTTGTCTTTGCACAACAGGATCATCTTCCTCTGAAGAAGAATATGGAGTATGTGAAGTGACTAGTTCCGATTATGCCAGGATGAAGAAGCCCTGTCTATCTTCTCATCAGAAGGAGCAGTTGAAGGATGGTTACATTAGTCCCCACAAGACCAAACTAACTTCAGCTCAGAAGGACTGACAAATCTCCATTTTTTTGCTGTGATGCGCGAGTACAATGTTGTTCTAGGATTCTTTCTGGTGAGTTCCATTTTTCTAAAAGTGTGCTCTACATGGACCATGTATGTGCCTGTTGAAACTGTCAATTCATAGTACAGTTTGCTTTATACTAATCACTTTTTTGTATTTGTGCAAACAGGGGTGCTCAGCTTGATTTCAATGGGAACTGCACAAAATGTTCATGAATACATCGAATCACTCATTTCCACCACAAGAAAGGAGGTGTCGATAAGTTCAAGGCGTTGCAACATATAAGGGCGAAATCATACAAGCTACGTGCGAATTTGGTTGATTTTGGTGGAACTGCACAAAAAGAACAGCTGGTTTATTTAGCACGAGGTGCCATGTCAATGTCCGAACTGATGGCAAACCCTGCCCATTCCACAATCGTAGGTATTTGATATTTTGGAATGGGACAACCTTGTCAAATTTTGCTCATTGATTTTAGCAAGACATGCGTTTGATATTTTCGAATGGGACGCCCTTTGCTGTCAGCAGTGTTGATCAATTTTTTCTTTATTCTTTAGTTGTGAAGTAAATATTGCCTCTGACATGTGAGTAGCTGAGATGCATAATCATTGATTGTTTTGAATGTTCTCTATGAATTGCCAGGCCTGTGTGTTTGATTGCAATGTACAGAAACGCTAAAAAGCTGCTCAAACTCTTTGTACTCCTTCTGTTCCTTTTTACTTCGCACAATGTGAAAGTGCATACTTTTTTGTATAAGATTGGTCAAAGTAGAGATACTTTGACTGCAGACAAAACTTGTATGCAGACTAGAAAGGACCGGAGGGAGTACATGTGAAACTGCTGCAAACGAGGTGATCACCCTGGGAATAATGCTAGTACGTATTGTTTTGCATGTTCATCCAATGCCAGTGATACATGAATTCGAACTAATCGAAATAAATTCATTCATACACGGTCGGTTTTCATATAAACATGCCAGATTTCATTACATTTCATACATTCTTCAACTAAAAAGGGGTGCGCTAGAGGTATAATTAATTAACCGAAGCTACCCACCTGTGTCCCGCTGAGCCGAACAGAACCTTCAGTGACTTAACTGCAGGTGCAGTTGCGTAACTGACATGTGGCCTATTGGGCCCACATGTTAGTCAGCCAACTGCACCAGCAGTTAAGTAGAAGCAGCGTTCTTCTCCAGCGCAGCTCTCCGACTCCACGTCGCCGCCAAGAAGCTAACCGGTCGTCAATGGTCAACCCGCCTAGCTTGGCTTCAACCGGAGGGTAGCAGCGGTGGCCTTACTTGGACCCGAGCGGCGGTGACCTACCATGTTCTACTCTTCCTCGTTTTCTGTGTGGCGTGGCCTCGTTGGCAGCAGGGCGGGGCCTCGGCGGAGCTGGCGAAGTCCTCTGTCTTGTTGCCGGCGGGCGGCGCCTCAGTGGAGCGGTGGAAATCCTCCCCCACGTTGCCGGCAGGGTAGGGCCTCGGCTGAGCCGGCGATGTCCTCTGCCTCGTTGTTGGCGAGGCAGGGCCTCGGCGGAGCCGGCGGTGTCCTCTGCCTCGTTGTTGGCGCCGCGGGGCCTCGGCGGAGCAGGGCCTCATCGACGCCAGCGGAGCGGGGACTCGTCAGAGCCGGCATTGTCCTCTGCCTCGTCCTCGGTCTCGCCAAACAGCGCCTCGCCCGCTTCATCGCCCTCTTTGCTAGCCTCTTTGTAGGCGGCCGCAGCCTCCGCCACCCGCATGCGGTACCGCCAGCGCTCGAGGCGGCCCTTGCGGGCAGAGCGGTACGAGTCGAGCAGCGCCTCCTGCTCCGCCCACTCCGCGGCGATCAGCTCCTCCGCCTGCAGGTGCTCCTGGAGGAGATAGTGGTTGTAGGCGGTGGCAGCCTGCGCCTCCCGGAACTGCTCCTCACGCATCTACCTCACCCTATCGATATATTGGGCGCGGGCCTCGCCGATGGTCATGGTGCAATGCACCGGCGAGGATGGCGCGGAGGAGGGGGTTGGCGCCGGATCGCCGACTACCATGTTCTCCATTGGGACGTCGTCGTCCTCTGGCTGCCTGCCGGCCAGCCGGTCGGCACCAATGGCTGCCATCTCCTTATGGTCCATCGTCCGCCCGCCCCGAAGAGCGCTGGAGCGCGAGGAAGCCAAGGTGGGCAGTAGTGGTGTCGACAGGAGAAAGGGAACGGATGCGGATGACTGCGGCTATGGCCGGCGCAGCAGTTTATATAGCAATGGTGGGCGGGCGGAGGGACGGACGTGTGGTGCCGGAGTAGCCGCCTCGGCAACCGCGTATCATTAATGTGGGCGGCAGATGGACGGACGGACGACACTTGTGTCGTTTGAAGGCAGAGCAATCGCCTGCACCGGGAAGCGGGGCGGACCGCGCTGACTGTTTCGCGCGGAAAGCGCGCGCGGGCGAGGAGATGACTTTACTTGGAGAGGATGACAATGGGGACCCACCAGGTCCATAGCCTCACGTACGCAAGTGCCTCCTTATTATATATATATATATAATTTATTTTGCTTCCTCCTGGTTTCCTGACATCACGGTCCCACACCATTGTCAACCTATGTAGTAGTCAATAAATGAGAGAATTGCACAAGAAGCGGCCGACAGCTGGGACCAAGCAGCTCGAGCAGTATTTGTGTTTTTGAGGTGTGAGCACTGCAGAGTTTTTCGATGTTTAGCCCAGATATTAATTTTTCTCCTCTGAACAACAATGAAAACATCGCTGCAGGTATTAACTGGGCGGGCTGTGGCCCGTCTTGCCCAGGCCAGATATCCAACCCAGATATAAATTTTTGTCAAGCTGAAAATGGCTAGCCCAGCTATACTTTTTTAGTAATACCCAGGCAAGGTCAAGTTGTTATTCTCCGCCCCGCTGGGCTGCAAATCTTTCATAGGAGGGATGCATTAGGCTTAACAAGAAAATGGGCTTTAAGAAATAATAAATGGGATGTAATTATAAAAACTGGGCAGTAACTATAAAAAATGCACCAAACACACGATTACTTTATAAAATATTATTTTTGGATATTGTTTTAATTTAATTAATTGTTGCGAGCGCAATGTTTTGTTGGATTTTTACGTAATATAAATTTATATTGAAATTGTATTTAATCTGACTAGAAATTTCGGGATAAAAATATTTCGGATCCCATCAAAATGTGGGAAATTTTATTGAATTCTGTTCTGAACAGTTGGTTGAAATGGGCTGTACTTTTAACAAACTGTAAATGGGCTGTAGTAAATTCCATTATAATTCAAAAAAGGGCTACACATTCTTACAAATCTCAAATGGGCTATAAGTTCTTTGCCACACACTTCTGGCCTTACTAAGTTGACGCGTCCCCTAAAAAAAAGAGTTGACGCGTATGCAAGGCTTTGTCAACTTATAGTCAACACACGGTTCTAGCAGCAGTGGCCGTTGGATGTCCATCCAACGGATGCCTTGCTTCTTCTTCAATCTCGGATATTCTAGCTTCACCCGCCCAAAAAATGATTCCTCCTCCACACATCTGGGGCGCACCGTTTCGGAAGCTGACCTGTGGGCCTACTAAGTTGACGTACCAAGGGCTTTGTCAACTTAGTCAATATAAACGATTCTAGCTGCAGTGATTGTACGATGTCCATCCAACGGTCGTCGTGCTTCTTCAACCTCTGGTCTTCTTGCTCCAGCCGCCCAAAGCAGCGCCGGTCGTGTCGCCTGCTCCTGCCTCCCGTGGCCGGCTGTGCTGCCGCGGAGGCCTCACCGCCCCCTACTACTCCCACCGCTGGCCAGGCCATCCCTCCACTCACCCACACCCCCTGTTATTCTGCGGCGACGGCAGCGCAGCCGAACCAGTGAACCCTCGTACTCCTCTCCGCGTGTGCATCCACTGCCGCATCTTCCACGGCTCCACGTCGTCCCCGGCTCCGCGTCGTCCCCTTCCTAGGCCTCGCCGTCGTCCACCGCCCTGGTGCTCTTGGCGCGGCGTGGTCAACGTGGTCAAGGAATGACTTCCATCGGACATGGACTGTACGTGGAGAGGCTGACAGCTGGGTCCACGGCAGCCGCAAGGAAGTGCCTCCTTATTACGCGGAAAATAATTATTCCTCCACCTGACAGCGGGGACCCACTGGACGGGCCACCAGATTTTGCGAAAAAATCATTTCCCCCTGACTGCTGGGACCCACCAGACGGGCCACCGTATTTCGCAAAAAAAAAACGTTCCCCCCGCTGTCAGCTCGGACCCACCGGAAGTGCCTCCTTATTACGCACAAAAAATGAATACTCCCCCGGCTAGCTGGGACCCACCTTGGTGGGAGGCTGACTTGTGGGCCTACTAAGTTGACGGGGACGAAGGGCTTTGTCAACTTAGTCAATATGAATGATTCTAGCTCCAGTGACCGTACGATGTCCATCCAACGGCCGTAGTGCTTCTTCAACCTCTGGTCTTCTTGCTTCAGCCACCCAAAGCAGCGCCGGTCGTGCCGCATGCTCCTGCCTCCTGTGGCCGGCTGTGCTGCCGCAGAGGCCTCACCGCCCCCTACTATTCCCACCACTGGCCAGGCCCTGTGGCGACGGCAGCCTCACACCGCAGCCGAACCAGTGAACCCTCGTACTCCTCTCCGTGCGGGCTTCCACTGCCGCGTCTTCCCCGGCTCCGCGCCGTCCCCTTCCTAGGCCTCGCCGTCGTCCACCGCCGTGGTGCTCTCCGCACGGCGTGGTCAACGTGGTCAAGGAACGACTTCCATCAGAAGAGTACTGTACGTGGAGAGGCTGACAGTTGGGTCCACGGCCACAGCCCAGTTTTTTGTGATTTGCCAAGTAAGTCGCTTTGTCAGGCCTGTTGGGCTGCAAATCTTTCAAGACGAGGAGAGCTTTCATTCGGCTGGCCGAGAAAATGGCCCATCGGTAATGAGAAATGGGCTGTACATTTTTAAAACACATCAAACCGGCAATCAGTTTCAAATATCTTTTTTTTTCATTTCAAGATTTTAAATTACATTAATTTTTATGCATGGAGAATTTGTTGGATTTTATATTGATATACATTTATTTTTAAAATCAGTTTGAATGTGAGTCGAAATTTCGGGATTAAAAACAGTTCGGACCGCACCGAAATATGCAAAATTTCGTATAATTTTTTAACCGTGGCCACAATATGGGCTGTAATGCTAACAAAAAGAATATGGGCTCCAAAAAAACCTAAAGAATTAGCAAATGGGCTGTAAATTATTAGAAATAATGGCAGATGGGCTGTATGCTGTTTTCCACAGGTTTGAGGCTTTCCTAAAAAGAAAGGTTGTCACACAAGCACTGACTGTTGGATGTCCATCCAACGGCCATCGTGCTTCTTCGATCTCTGCTCTTCCTGCTCCAGCCGCTCAAACAAGCACCGACGGGACTGCCTGCTCCCTCCTCCCCGCGGCTGGCTGTGCTACCGCGCAGGCCTCACCGCCCCACCGTACTCCCATCGCTGGCCTAGCCATCCCTCTACTCACCCACACCTGCTGTTATTCTCTGGCGACGGCAGACGAACCAGTAAACCCTCGTACAGTCATACTCCCCTCCGCGTGGGAAACAACTGCCGAGTCTTCCCTGCCTTCGTGTCGTCCCCTTCCTAGGCCTCGCCGTCGTCCACCGCCGTGGTGCTCTCGGCGCGGCGTGGTCAATGTGGTCAACGACCGACTTCCATCGAAAGAGTACTGTGCGTGGAGACGCTGACAGCTGGGTCCACGGCCGCAGCAAGGAAGTGCCTCCTTATTACGCGCAAAATAATTATTCCTCCACCTGACAGTGGGGAACCACCGGACGGGCCACTGTATTTCGCGAAAATAACGTTTCCCCCTGACTGCTGGGACCCACCAGCTACACCTTCGCACGCAAGGAAGTGCGTCCGGGCAAAAAAAAACAAAATGATTTGCCCCGCTAACTGCTGGGACCCACCAGCTACATCTTCGCACGCAAGGAAGTGCCTGACAGTCGGGACCCACCCGGTCGAAGCGTACGTAGCGTTGTTATTCTGGTCGCGAACGTGTACGTACATATATACTGGTGGATGTAGAGGCGTGGACGTGTCGTAGTAGAGGCGCGTACATGTCGTAGTAGAGGCACGCACGTAGCATGTACACGTACGTACAGCGGCCAGGGTGCAAGAAAGAAAATACGGCCACGTATGTGTACATACGGGCGGGGTCTCGAACGCCTACTCGCGCATACGTACGGCCAGGGCTCGTGTACATGGCCGGGTCGAAACGGAGAAACATCGTCGTCGTCGTGTTCATGGGGAGGCAACGGAATGCGTCGTGTTCATCGGGAGGCAACGGAATGCGTCCTGTTCATCGGGAGGCAACGGAACGCGTGGGAGCCAACCGGCTGGGTCGGAACGGAATGCGTGGTCATGTTGATTGGGAGGGTTTGGACGGAACAGGCGATGGAAACGAGGCCTGGCGTACCGCACAACGGAGGAAATGGATCTCCTACGTTCGGAACGGGGTCCTGTTGATCAGGAGGGGTCTGGCGTACCGCAAAACGGAGGAAACGGACCTCCTAAGGTCGAAACGGGGGTCCTGTTGATCGGGAAGGGTGTGGCGTACCGCAAAACGGACGAAACGGACCTCCTACGGTCGAAACGGGGGTCCTGTTGATCGGGAGGGGTGTGGCGTACCGCAAAACGGACGAAACGGACCTCCTACGGTCGAAACGGTGGTCATGTTCATCGGGAGGGGTGTGGCGTACCGCAAAACGGGACTCCACAGGATACTGTTCATTCCACCGTCGACCTCCTCCAGCCTCCACGGACTACCGTCGACCTCCTCCAGCCTCCACGGGCTCCTGTTCATCCAGCCTCCACCGCGCGCTACTCCACCGGCTACTGTTCAACCACCCCTCCACGGGCACCCCTCCACGGTCTACTGTTCATCCAGCCCTCCACACCATGGGGTCCTGTTAAACCACCCCTCCACGGGCACCCCTCCAACATCTACTGTTCATCCAGCCCTCCACACCACGGGGTCCTGTTCAACCACCCCTCCACGGGCACCCCTCCACCGTCTACTGTTCATCCAGCCCTCCACCACACCACGGGGTCCTGTTCATCCAGAGGCAACGCCACCGCTCACTGTTCATCCAACCCCCCCCCCCCACAACGCTCACTGTTCATCCCAGAGGCAGCATCGATCGGCTTCAGTTAGCAGCAGTAGCGAAGGAATCACTCGATCGGGTTCAGTTAACAGCCATCGATCAATCGCTCGGGTTCAGTAACGCGTAGCCTGCAGTGCAATCGCTTGGGTTCAGTTAGAGCCCAACGCCTCGCTCGGGTTCAGTTAGAGCCAACGCCTCGCACACACGCGCGTACGTGTACGAAATGCGCCTCGCTCGGCCCCCGACCTCCCACCGTAACCGGGAACTCCCCGAAATTTTCCTCGCCCTCGCTTCTACCACGGTTTTTTCCATCATGGACGGCCCAAAGAATGTCATGCGGCTGCGTCTCCGGCCCGCCCAGGACGAAAAGCCCATTTTCTGTCATGATTTTTTGTCATAGAAGTAGGAGCCCACCACATCTATGATGATACCGGGTTTTGTCACAATTATCGTCATAGAAGTGTCATATGTAAGACAGAAAAAAATTCGTTCGGCCCAAAATGTCATGGATGTGTCTTTTTTTTAGTGATGGGTTGCTAGAGTGACAGAAGCTTAAACCCTAGTTTATGCGTTGCTTCGTAAGGGGCTGATTTGGATCCATATGTTTCATGCTATGGTTAGGTTTACCTTAATTCTTCTTTCATAGTTGCGGATGCTTGCGAGGGGGTTAATCATAAGTGGGATGCTTGTCCAAGGAAGGGCAATACCCAAGCACCGGTCCACCCACATATCAAATTAGCAAAGTAACAAACGTGAATCATATGAGCATGATGAAAACTAGCTTGACGATAATTCCCATGTGTCCTCGGGAGCGCTTTCCTTTATATAAGAGTTTGTCCAGGCTTGTCCTTTGCTACATAAAGGATTGGGACACCTTGCTGCACCTTGTTTACTTTTGTTACTTGTTACCCGTTACGAATTATCTTATCATAAAACTATCTGTTACCGATAATTTCACCGCTTGCAGAGAATACCTTACTGAAAACTGCTTGTCATTTCCTTCTGCTCCTCGCTGGGTTCGACACTCTTACTTATCGAAAGGACTACGATAGATCCCCTATACTAGTGGGTCATCAGGTGACATTGGGGATCAATGCATAGGGGTTGATGCACGTTCTCTTCTTTGTTTCTCCGGTAGTAATCTTGGGGCACTCTTTGAGGTTCTTTGTGTTGGATTGAGTATTATGAATCTGAATTTGCTTTGGTGTTATTTTAGTACGAACTCTTGGATAGATCGATCGGAAAGAATAGCTACAAACAATTTCTTCTTATGTTCTCCGCTAGATAAGAACTTTGGGCTGATTCTTCATCACACTTTGAGGGATGGTTATATGATCCAATTAAATTAGCATTGTTGAGAGATTGCACTAGCGAAAGTATGGATCCTAGGCCTCATTTTCAAGCATTGAAATACCGTTTGTGCTCCGTTTTATCAATTGCTACCTTTATGTTTTTTATTATTCCTACTACAAAAAACAATATCTACTATCCATATTACACTTGTATCACCATCTCTTCACCGAACTAGTGCACCTATACAAATTACCATTGTATTTAGTGTGTTGGGGACACAAGGTACTCTTTTTTATTTGGTTGCAGGGTTGTTTGAGAGAGACCATCTTCATCCTACACCTCCCACGGATTGATAAACCTTACGTCATCCACTTGAGGGAAAGTTGCTACTGTCCTACAAAACTCTGCGCTTGGAGGCCCAACACAAGTCTACAAGAATAAAGTTGCGTAGTAGACATCAAGCTCTTTTCTGGCGCCGTTGCCGGGGAGGTGAGTGCTTGAAGGTATATCTTTAGATCTTGCAATTGAATCTTTTACTTTCTCGTTTTTAGTCCGTGAATAGCCAGCCATCGCACTGTAAAAATAGGATAGGTCACTAGTTTGGTTTATAAAAGAAAACTACAAAAAAATGGATTTGAGGTGGCCTCATATTGTTCATCTTTATAATGTCTTTATTGAAAATGATGGAAAGGAAAATTGTGCTCAGTTAATAGAAGAAGAATTCAATAAAATGATTGGCATTAATGATGAGCACGATCGCAATGTTGTTAGTTTGAATTCCATGAATATCCAAAATGCTAATGATGATTGCACTAGTCATGACAAAAATGTTTCTTATAAGCATGCCAATTTTTGTGGAGTGGCAAGACTTTGTGAATACATGCCTTATAGGGAAGATAGATTTTGTAAGAAGCATAAACATGATAGAACCAATTTTTTGCTCAAAGTGATAGATGAATTTGCTACAAAATTATGTTCTCTTTGTCCTATTACTTGTGAACTTTGCAATAAGGTTGGTCATCTTAATTTCCAATGCAAACTTTTTCATGATCGAATCATGGACAAATATTGTAATGATTTGATCACCCTTGAACTTTATAATGAGCTTTGTATATTTTTGGGGAGTGAAGAATTGACACATAAAAATAGTTGGTTTGAAGTATTCATTCTCACGGACGACATTGAAACTAATATAAAAAATATCTATATGTTTTGCATGGTAAATTGCAATGAGAATGCTTATATTGCCAACTATAGAAAGATAGGAAAACCAATAGAATATAAAAGGAATACTAATGAAATGGTAAAGATTTCTAGTTTCCCTCCTATTGTCTCCCATGATGAAATAGGTGACGAGGAGGAGCTCCCTATTCAACCAATCTTATCAATAAGAATCTTGAAAAAAATAATTAAACCCACACATGATGTGGTGAAGAAAAAGAAAAGAAGAAAGAATAGAGGTAAAAAGGTATCTCTCCCAAATAATGTTGCTCCTATTATTGTTGTGCCTCATGAAAATGAATAAAAAATAACTGTGGAAGATGATGCACTTGATGATGATATTGCTTCTTTTTCTTATGGCACAATGTTCGAGAGCACTATTGATGATGATTTTGTTATGCCTATTGCTTGTTGTGATAATTATGATTGGGAAGATAATGATACTTCTTAGAATCTTGGAACTATTTTTGGCACCAACTTGGGAAATTATGATGATAGCAATTGTTATATCGTTGGTGTTATTCATACTATTAATGATCAGAGTGATTATGCTTATGATACGCCAAGCCACAAGCTTGGGGATGCTATGTTTGATGAGAATGACATGTTTGAGAATTTATATGCTCCAGTTAATGTTTGTCCCATGCTTGGGGATGCTATGTTTAATGAAGATGATCTTTTTAGCCCCCCTACTTTGAATGATAAAATTTTCTATGATGATTGCATGCCTCCTATCTATGATGAGAACACAGTTGCTACTTATGATGATTATTATGATGATACTTGATGTCTACTACACAACCTTCTTCTTGTAGACGTTGTTGGGCCTCCAAGTGCAGAGGTTTGTAGGACAGTAGCAAATTTCCTTCAAGTGGATGACCTAAGGTTTATCAATCCATGGGAGGCGTAGGATGAAGATGGTTTCTCTCAAACAACCCTGCAACCAAATAGCAAAGAGTCTCTTGTGTCCCCAACACACCCAATACAATGGTAAATTGTATAGGTGCACTAGTTCGGCGAAGAGATGGTGATACAAGTGCAATATGGATGGTAGATATAGGTTTTTGTAATCTGAAAATATAAAAACAGCAAGGTAGCAAGCGATAAAAGTGAGCGTAAACGATATTGCAATGCTAGGAAACAAGGCCTAGGGTTCATACTTTCACTAGTGCAAGTTCTCTCAACAATAATAACATAATTGGATCATATAACTATCCCTCAACATGCAACAAAGAGTCACTAATAGCGGAGAACAAACGAAGAGATTATTGTAGGGTACGAAACCACCTCAAAGTTATCCTTTCTGATCGATCCATTCCAGAGTCCGTAGTAAAATAACACGAAGCTATTCTTTCTGTTCGATCTATCATAGAGTTCGTACTAGAATAACACCTTAAGACACATATCAACCAAAACCCTAATGTCACCTAGATACTCCAATGTCACCTCAAGTATCCGCGGGTATGATTATACGATATGCATCACACAATCTCAGATTCATCTATTCAACCAACACAAAGAACTTCAAAGAGTGCCCCAAAGTTTCTACCAGAGAGTCAAGACGAAAACGTGTGCCAACCCCTATGCATAGATTCCCAAGGTCACGGAACCCGCAAGTTGATCACCAAAACATACATCAAGTGAATTAATAGAATACCCCATTGTCACCACGGGTATCCCACGCAAGACATACATCAAGTGTTCTTAAATCCTTAAAGACTCAATCTGATAAGATAACTTCGAGGGGAAAACTCAATCCATTACAAGAGAGTAGAGGGGGGGGGGAAACATCATAAGATCCAACTATAATAGCAAAGCTCGTGATACATCAAGATCGTGCCAAATCAAAAACACGAGAGAGAGAGAGAGATCAAACACATAGCTACTGGTACATACCCTCAGCCCCGAGGGTTAACTACTCCCTCCTCGTCATGGAGAGCGCCGGGATGATGAAGATGGCCACCGGTTAGGGTTCCCCCGCTCCGGCAGGGTGCCGGAACAGGGTCCCTATTGGTTTTTGGTGGCTACAGAGGCTTGCGGTGGCGGAACTCCTGATCTAGGTTATTTTCTGGAGGTTTCTCTATTTATACGAATTTTTGGCATAGGTCTCATGTCAGGGGGGTCTTCGAGTCGTCCACGAGATAGGGGGGCGCGCCCAGGGGGTAGGGCGCGCCCCCCACCCTCGTGGGCAGCCCGGGACTCTTCTGGCCCAACTCTTTTACTCTGGGGGCTTCTTTCGGTCCATAAAAATCATCAAAAATTGGCACGCCAATTGGACTCTGTTTGGTATTCCTTTTTTGCGATACTCAAAAACAAGGAAAAAACAGAAATTGGCACTAGGCTCTAGGTTAATAGGTTAGTCCAAAAAATCATATAAAATAGCATATAAATGCATATAAAACATCCTAGATGGATAATATAATAGCATGGAACAATCAAAAATTATAGATACGTTGGAGACGTATCAAGCATCCCCAAGCTTAATTCCTGCTCGTCCTCGAGTAGGTAAATGATAAAAACAGAATTTTTGATGTGGAATGCTACCTAACATATTTATCAATGTAATCTTCTTTATTGTGGAAAGAATATTCAGATCCATAAGATTCAAAATAAAATTTTAATATTGACACGAAAACAATAATACTTCAACTATACTAAGCAATCATGTCTTCTCAAAATAACATGGCCAAAGCAAGCTTTCCCTACAAAATCATATAGTCTGGCTATGCTCTATCTTCATCACACAAAATATTTAAATCATGTACAACCCCGATGACAAGCCAAGCAATTGTTTCATACTTTTGATGTTCTCAAACTTTTTCAATCTTCACGCAATACATGAACGTGAGCCATGGACATAGCACTATAGGTGGAATAGAATGGTGGTTGTGGAAAAGACAAAAAGGAGAAGATAGTCTCACATCAACTAGGCGTATCAACGGGCTATGGAGATGCCCATCATTAGATATCAATGTGAGTGAGTAGGGATTGCCATGCAACGGATGCACTAGAGCTATAAGTGTATGAAAGCTCAACAAAAGAAACTAAGTGGGTGTGCATCCAACTCGCTTGCTCACGAACACCTAGGGCATTTTGAGGAAGCCCATCATTGGAATATACAAGCCAAGTTCTATAATGTAAAATTCCCACTAGTATATGAAAGTGACAACATAGGAGACTCTATATCATGAAGATCATGGTGCTACTTTGAAGCACAAGTGTGGTAAAAGGATAGTAGCATTGCCCCTTCTCTCTTTTTCTCTCATCATTTTTTTGTTTTTTGGGACTTTTTTATGGCCTCTTTTTTCTATTTTTTATTTGGGCTTCTTTGGCCTCTTTTATTTATTTTTTTCATCCGGAGTCTCATCCCAACTTGTGGGGGAATCATAGTCTCCATCATCCTTTCCTCAATTGGGACAATGCTCTAATAATGATGATCATCACACTTTTATTTACTTACAACTCAATACTTAGAACAAAATATGAATCTATGTGAATGCCTCCGGCGGTGTACCACGATATGCAATGAATCAAGAGTGACATGTATGAAAATCATGAACGGTGGCTTTGCCACAAATACGATGTCAACTACATGATCATGCAAAGCAATATGACAATGATGGAGCGTGTCATAATAAATGGAACGGTGGAAAGTTGCATGGCAATATATCTCGGAATGGCTATGGAAATGCCATAATAGGTAGGTATGGTGGCTATTTTGAGGAAGGTATATGGTGGGTGTATGATACCGGCGAAAGGTTCGTGGTATTAGAGGGGCCAGCAATGGTGGAAGGGTGAGAGTACGTATAATCCATGGACTCAACATTAGTCATAAAGAACTCACATACTTATTGCAAAAATATATTAGTCATCAAAACAAAGTACTACGTGCATGCTCCTAGGTGGATAGATTGGTAGGAAAAGACCGTCGCTCGTCCCCGACCGCCACTCATAAGGAAGACAATCAAAAAATAAATCATGCTCCGACTTCATCACATAACGGTTCACCATACGTGCATGCTACGGGAATCACAAACTTTAACACAAGTATCTCTCAAATTCACAATTACTCCACTAGCATGACTCTAATATCAGCATCTTCATAGCTCAAAACAATCATAAAGAATCAAACTTCTCATAGTATTCAATGCACTTTATATGAAAGTTTTTATTATATCCCTCTTGGATGCCCATCATATTAGGACTAAATTCATAACCCAAGCAAATCACCATGCTGTTCTAAAGACTCTAAAAATAATATAAGTGAAGCATGAGAGATCAATAATTTCTTCAAAATAAAACCACCGCCGTGCCCTAAAAAGATATAAGTGAAGCACTAGAGCAAATGACAAACTACTCCAAAAGATATAAGTGAAGATCAATGAGTAGTCGAATAATTGTGCAACTATGTGAAGACTCTCTAACATTTAATAATTTCAGATCTTGGTATTTTATTCAAACAGCAAGCAAAACAAAAGAAAATAAAATGACGCTCCAAGCAAAACACATATCATGTGGTGAATAAAAATATAGCTCCAAGTAAAGTTACCGATGAACGAAGACGAAAGAGGGGATGCCTTCTGGGGAATCCCCAAGCTTAGGCTCTTGGTTGTCCTTGAATATCACCTTGGGGTGCCTTGGTCATCCCCAAGCTTAGGCTCTTGCCACTCCTTATTCCATAGTCCATCAAATCTTTACCCAAATACTTGAAAACTTCACAACACAAAACTCAACAGAAAACTCGTAAGCTCCGTTAGTATAAGAAAATAAAACCACTACTTAGGTACTGTTGTGAACTCATTCTAAATTCATATTGGTGTAATATCTACTGTATTCCAACTTCTCTATGGTTCATACCCTCCGATACTACTCATAGATTCATCAAAATAAGCAAACAACGCAATGAAAACAGAATCTGTCTGTAGTAATATGTATCATTCGAATACTTATGTAACTAAAAAAATTCTGAAATAAATTAGTGGACCTGAGGAATTTTTCTATTAATCATCTGCAAAAATAATCAACCTAAAAGAACTCTCCAGTAAAAAATGGCAGCTAATCTCGTGAGCGCTAAAGTTTCTGTTTTTTACAGCAAGATCGCAAAGACTTCACCCAAGTCTTCCCAAACGTTCTACTTGGCACAAACACTAATTAAAACATGAAACCACATCTAAAAAGAGGCTATATGAATTATTTATTACTAAACAGGAGCAAAAATCAAAAAACAAAAATAAAATTGGGATGCCTCCCGACAAGCGCTATTGTTTAACGCCCCTAGCTAGGCAAGATGATTTCAATGATGCTCACATAAAAGATAAGAATTGAAACATAAAGAGAGGATCATGAAACACATGGCAAGCACATTTGAGTCTAACCCACTTCCTATGCATAGGGATTTTGTGAGCAACAACTTATGGGAACAATAATCAACTAGCATAGGAAGGCAAAACAAGCATAACTTTAAAACTTTAAGCACATAGAGAGGAAGCTTGATGTTATTGCAATTCCTATAAGCATATGTTCCTCCCTCATAATAATTTTCAGTAGAATCATGAATGAATTCAACAATATAACTATCACATAAAGCATTCTTTTCATGAGCCACAAGCATATAAATTTTATTAATCTCCACATAAGCAAATTTATTCTCATCAATAGTAGTGGGAGCAAACTCAACAAAATAACTATCATGTGAAGCATAATCCAATTGAAAATTAAAATCATGATGAAAATTTTCATGGTTATCTTTATTCTTTATAGCATAGTGTCATCACAATAATCATCATAAATAGGAGGCATGCTTTCATCATAATAAATTTGCTCATCAAAACTTGGGGGACTAAACATATCTTCATCAAACATAGCATCCCCAAGCTTGTGGCTTTGCATATCATTAGCATCATGGGTATTCAAAGAATTCATACTAACAACATTGCAATCATGCTCATCATTCACATATTTTATGCCAAGCATTCTATGTAATTCTTCTTCTAGTACTTGAGCACAATTTTCCTTCCCATCATTTTCACGAAAGACATTAAAAAGATGAAGCATATGAGGCAACCTTAATTCCATTTTTTGTAGTTTTCTTTTATAGAATAAACTAGTGATAGAACAAGAAACTAAAAGATTCGATTGCAAGATCTAAATATATACCTTCCAGCACTAACCTCCCCGGCAACGGCGCCAGAAACTGCTTGATGTCTACTACACAACCTTCTTCTTGTAGACGTTGTTGGGCCTGCAAG
This sequence comes from Aegilops tauschii subsp. strangulata, assembly GCF_002575655.3. Classification (NCBI taxonomy): domain Eukaryota; kingdom Viridiplantae; phylum Streptophyta; class Magnoliopsida; order Poales; family Poaceae; genus Aegilops; species Aegilops tauschii. Next base: position 132,228,915 of record NC_053036.3, on the reverse strand, counting down.
TTTAGAGGTTTGTAGGACAGTAGCAAATTTCCCTCAAGTGGATGACCTAAGGTTTATCAATTCGTGGGAGGCGTAGGATGAAGATGGTCTCTCTCAAACAACCCTGGAACCAAATAGCAAAGAGTCTCTTGTGTCCCCAACACACCCAATACAATGGTAAATTGTATAGGTGCACTAGTTCGGCGAAGAGATGGTGATACAAGTGCAATATGGATGATATATATAGGTTTTTGTAATCTGAAAATATAAAAACAGCAAGGTAGCAAGCGATAAAAGTGAGCGTAAACGATATTGCAATGCTAGGAAACAAGGCCTAGGGTTCATACTTTCACTAGTGCAAGTTCTCTCAACAATAATAACATAATTGGATCATATAACTATCCCTCAACATGCAACAAAGAGTCACTAATAGCGGAGAACAAACGAAGAGATTATTGTAGGGTATGAAACCACCTCAAAGTTATCCTTTCTGATCGATCTATTCAAGAGTCCGTAGTAAAATAACACGAAGATATTCTTTCTGTTCGATCTATCATAGTGTTCGTACTAGAATAACACCTTAAGACACATATCAACCAAAACCCTAATGTCACCTAGATACTCCAATGTCACCTCAAGTATCCGCGGGTATGATTATACGATATGCATCACACAATCTCAGATTCATCTATTCAACCAACACAAAGAACTTCAAAGAGTGCCCCAAAGTTTCTACCGGAGAGTCAAGACAAAAACTTGTGCCAACCCCTATGCATAGATTCCCAAGGTCACGGAACCCGCAAGTTGATCACCAAAACATACATCAAGTGAATCAATAGAATACCCCATTGTCACCATGGGTATCCCACGCAAGACATACATCAAGTGTTCTCAAATCCTTAAAGACTCAATCCGATAAGATAACTTCGAGGGGAAAACTCAAGCCATTACAAGAGAGTAGAGGGGGAGAAACATCATAAGATCCAACTATAATAGCAAAGCTCGCGATACATCAAGATCGTGCCAAATCAAGAACACGAGAGAGAGAGAGAGAGAGATCAAACACATAGCTACTGGTACATACCCTCAGCCCCGAGGGTTAACTACTCCCTCCTCGTCATGGAGAGCGCCGGGAAGATGAAGATGGCCACCGGTGAGGGTTCCTCCCCTCCGGCAGGGTGCCGGAATAGGGTCCCGATTGGTTTTTGGTGGCTACAGAGGCTTGTGGCGGCGGAGCTCCCGATCTAGGTTATTTTCTGGAGGTTTCTGTATTTATAGGAATTTTGGCGTAGGTCTCACGTTAGGGGGTCTCCGAGCCGTCCACGAGATAGGGGGGCGCGCCCAGGGGGGTAGGGCGCGTCCCCCACCCTCATGGGAAGCCCGGGACTCTTTTGGCCCAACTCTTTTACTCTAGGGGCTTCTTTTGGTCCATAAAAAATCATCAAAAATTGGCACGTCAATTGGATTCCGTTTGGTATTCCTTTTCTGCGATACTCAAAAACAAGGAAAAAACAGAAACTGGCACTGGGCTCTAGGTTAATAGGTTAGTCCCAAAAATCATATAAAATAGCATATAAATGCATATAAAACATCCTAGATGGATAATATAATAGCATGGAACAATAAAAAATTTATAGATATGTTGGAGATGTATCAATACTTATGCTATAAAAAGTAGTGATGATTATATTTATAAAACTTGTCATAGTTATGATTACCCTTTTCCTGAACATTATTCTTTAAATGTGGAAAAAATTTATAGTATTCGAGTTTCATATGATACTCCCACCATTGTGAATGAGAAGAAATTTTCTTATGTGGAGACTACTAAAATTTCTATGCTTGTGGATCATGAAAAGAATGCTTTATGTGATGGTTATGATGATGAATCTATTCATAATGCTACTGAAAATTATTATGAGAGAGGAACTTATGATTCATGATGCTCTTTTTATGTTTCAATTATTATCTTTTATGCGAGCATCATTGAAATCATCATGCCTAGCTAAAAGGCATTAAAGAAAAGTGCTTGTTGGGAGACAACCCAACACTTTTACCTACTGTTTTTGTGTGTTCATATTATTAGGCTACTGTAGTAATCATGTTTTATAGCTTTTGTTTCAATAAAGTGCCAAGTAAAGCCTTTGGGATAGTGTGGATGATAGCTGACTTGATTCTGTGCAAAAACAAAAAAAAATCGCGCTCAGTCCAGGAATTTTGAAAATTCACTGGAACGTGGTTTTGACCTGAATTTTTTACTTATGTTTAAATACAAATTACCTATGTTGTACTAATTTTTCAGAATTTTTGGAGTAGCAGAAGTATGGTTGGAGTACAGATTACTACAGACTATTCTATTTTTGACAGATTCTGTTTTCAATACATAGTTTGCTTGTTTTCTAGTTTCTGTGGCTTATATTTCTCAATATAAATTGTGGAAATGATATAGTACAGTAGGCATTATGTGGAAACAATTATGAATCTTGTCTTTGACAGTACCCAACTGAATGGTTTGCTCTTTATCATACTAACCTGTCTCACAAAGTTCCGTTAAGTTTTGTGTGATTGAAGTTTTCAAGTTTTGGGTGAGATATCGATATGAGGAGAATAAGGAGTGAAAAGACTCTAATATTGGGGATTCCCAAGGCATCCCAAGGTGATATTGAAGGAAGATCCGAGCAACTAAGCTTGGGGATACCCCGGAAGGCATCCCCTCTTTTGTCTCCAACAATATCGGTAACCTTACTTGAGGCTATATTTTTCTTCGTCACATGATATGAGTTTTGCTTGGAGCGTCATTTTATTTTGTTTTTATTTGCTTTATGTTATTTATAATAATGTCTTGTATCTTTTATTTCAATAAAAGTAACAAGGATAGCCTTTACCATGCTTATTTTGCAAGTATATGAGTTGCTGTTTCAAAACAGAAAGTTTGTCGTTGTTGCAAAAATTGCTGAGAAAAGTCAGACTGTGATAAAATGTTGAATCGTTTTGCAAAATAAGCTATGATAAAAAATTTACAGTGTGGTAAATTTTCAGATTTTTTTTGAGTTAAATAAATATGGGTACTTCTTCCTCCATTGCAGACTGTCCTGTTTTTGCAGATTGTTGTTGTGTGTAAGGGCATATTTATCCCTTAGTTGTTTTGGTGATTGATGACAATGCTTTTGCGGACTAATCGTGTGCATTGAGCATTTCAGACATATCATGACTAGGCACAAGATGATTTGGTGCCCCTCGAAGACTATTGAAGACGGCGTTTCTCTACGTTTCTTTTCGGTGGATTTGAGTCGTAGGAAAGCCGCACTATTAAGAGGTGGTCCGCATTGGAAAGGTTTGGGTGGAATCAACACGTACACGTCTATTCCTTTTGCAACACCTTTCATTTGGCTCCTTGGAGCATCCTCCGTTTCTCCGTGTCTCTGCGAAATGAAGGACTCCTAGTGTTGCTGAACTGGGGCATGCGGTAGTACTGCTCTTCAGAGCGGTAGTACCGCAGGCCCTCGCAGTAGTACCGGCCTCAGGCGCGGTAGTAACGCAGGCACTCACGGTAGTACTGCTCCTTGGGAGCGGTAGTACCGTGGCCTCAGGACAGGCCCAGCGGCTCGAGCGGAAGTAGGGGCGGATGTAATTTTTTACATCCGCGCCCTACACGGTAGTACCGCGCCTTGGGCGCGGTAGTACCACGAGCTCTGGGCAGGCGCAACAACATAAGCGGAAGTAGGGGCGGATGTAATTTTTTACATTCGCGCCCTACATGGTAGTACCGCTCCTGGCTTGCGGTACTACCGTGTCGGATTTTTGCATAGATCCCAACTCAGCAGAAGTTGCCACGGATGCATTTTTATATGTCCGTGCCTACCCAATTCTGGACTATCCCTGCCTTGCGGTAGTACCGCAAGGGGGAGTGGTAGTACCGCGCCAGCGGTTCTACCGCCCTCTGCTTCATCGCATCAGGGCTGCTTTGGCTACTGCTGCATGGGTGGTAGTACCGTGTGCCCTAGCGGTAGTACCGCGTCTCTGGTGTTGTAGTATGGTGCGTCGCAGGCTGAGTTGGTGGATAACGGCTGGATTTGTTCTCTTACTATATAAGGGGAGTCTTCTTCTCCGAGTTGACTACCTCTTCCATCTCCAAGCTCCATTGTTGCTCTAAGCTCCATTTTCGCCCGATCTCTCTCCCTAGCCAATCAAACTTGTTGATTTTCTAGGGATTGGTTGAGAAGGCCAAGATCTACACTTCCACCAAGAGAAATTTGATTCCCCCCAGTAATCCCTTGCGGATCTTGTTACTCTTGGGTGTTTGAGCACCCTAGACAGTTGAGATCACCGCGGAGCCATATTCCATTGTGGTGAGGCTTCGTGGTGTCGTTGGGAGCCTCCAATTAAGTTGTGGAGATTGCCCCAACCTTGTTTGTAAAGGTCCGGTCGCCGCCTCCAAGGGCACCAATAGTGGAATCACGGCATCTCGCATTGTGTGAGGGCGTGAGGAGAATACGGTGGCCCTAGTGGCTTCTTGGGGAGCATTGTGCCTCCACACCGCTCCAACGGAGACGTACTTCCCCTCAAAAGGAAGGAACTTCGGTAACACATCCTCGTCTTCACCGGCTCCACTCTTGGTTATCTCGTGCCTTTACTTGTGCAAGCTTATTTGTGTTATATCATTTGCTTGCTTGTGTGCTTGTTGTTGTTGCATCCTATAGGTTGCTCACCTAGTTGCATATCTAGACAACCTACTTTGATGCAAAGTTTAAATTGGTAAAGATTAGCTAAAAATTGTTAGTTGCCTATTCACCCCCCCTCTAGTCAACTATATCGGTCCTTTCAATTGGTATCAGAGCTCCTCTCTTTATTAAGGACTTTACTGTCTGAAGAGTATGGTTGAATCTATAGATGGTGAGGACGAGCACCCCGGTGTGATTCCGTCCTCGTGTACGGCCGATGGGGGAACCTCGGTCTCACGCGAGGAGTTCAATGTGGCTTTGGACACATTGAAAAACTCCATGACGGGCGATGTCAAAGGAAAGTTTAAGAACTTTCTTGATAGTCTCAAATTATCCACCGCACCGTTGGAAGTGGTCGATCCCACTAACAAGGTGTCGGATGCTCACTCCGACAAGGGGGAAGCTACTAGTGAGAAAATTCCTTTGTCTAGTGGTAAAAATGGTAGTGGCATCTTTGCCCATGTGGAACCACCTCCTACTTATGGAGGACCTATTCCCTCCACTCATTTAAATCATGCCAGCCCTCCTCCTAAGATTGTAAAAAATGGGGATTTTGATGCTTGGGTCTATCGATTTAAACGTCATTTAAATCATGTTAACACTAATCTTTGGAGAATCATTGAGCAAGGTTTTTATCCGCATGACCCAAGAAACTTCACCCCTAGAGAAGCCGCGGATCATCAATTCAACGAGAATACTCTCTTCATCATCCAAGATGCAATTCCACCCGAAGATCTTGCACATCTCCGACCGTTCACCATGGCCAAGGAAGCTTGGCACCATGTTGTCTCCATTTACAAGGGAAGCGCAAGCATTCATCGCTCCAACTATGAAGTGGTGCAAGATGAAGCCGATGAGTTTGCAATGAATGAAGATGAAGAACCTCGTGAGCTCTACCGGAGGTTAACCACACTCGCGGTCTCACTTCGAGATCATGGATCAAGCACAAGTTCCTCAAGGCCATGATGCCATACCACAAGGCCATGTCCTCCTTCATTCGCCAAAGGCCGGACTTCCACACCTTGTCCTCGAGTGAAGTGTAGGATGAGTTTGTGGCAATGAGTATCTTGGACAAGACCGCCGCCAATTCGGTGTTGCGCTCTCAAAGAGCTAAGAAGCCCAACCTTGCTTTGAAGGCCAAGGTTAGTGTGGAAGAAGAGGATGAAGAGGAAGAAGAGGAGAGCAACCCCGAAGATACCAAATATGCTTATCATGAGCACATGGCTCTCGCTTCAAGGCAATTTTGGAACAAGAAGAACACAAGGCCCAACTTCAACAAGAACAACTGAAGTGGAGCGAAGGGCAAGCCTCATGTGAGGACATGCTACAATTGTGGCAATGTGAGTCACTTTTTTGCGGAATGCCCATATGAGAAGAGGGAAGACAATGGTGGCAAGCTCATCCAAAAAGACAAGGTCAAGTCCTTCCCCAACAAGAGCACCTTCACCAAGAAGACTCCTCCCAAGGGGTTGGTGGCACAAGAAGAGTACAATGAGGAAGATGATGATGATGATGAAGACGGTGAGTCAGTTGCCATAGCCTCCATTGCCATTGCAACAACTTCACGGGTGTCTCTCTTTGACTCACCCAATGAGAACATCACCGCCAAGTGCCTCATGGCTAAAGCCTCCAACAAGGTAACCCCCAACATCTAAACTACCATCATTACTAATCCTTTTTTGACGGATTGCATTGATGAACATAAGGGGTCTAATGAGGAGGAAAATGAATATGAGTCTTTTATGAGTAAGCTCAAGGGTAAATCCAAGAAGCACTTCGTTACTCTCTTGGAACAACTTGGTGAAGCCAATGACATGATCGAGGCTCACGAAGACACCATCTCTAAGATGGAGGGGCATAGTCGTGACTATGCCGATGAGATTTCGGATCTCTCCAATGCTCTTGAGGAAGAGCGTGGTCATCGTTTGGCTCTTGAGGAGTCATACAACGATGACCATGCTAAATTAAAGAAAGATCTTGATCATGCTCTTGTTGTATCTCGTGTGCTAAATTCCGAGAAGGCCAAACTTGGGATTGACCTTGCTAGATTCAAGGAGGAGTTTGATATACTTGACAAGGCTCACAAGGCCTTGAAGGGTACTCATGCTAATCTTAAAGAGTCTCATGATCAACTCCAAGTGAAGCTAACCAAGGAGAAAGCCACTTTTCCTCATATGGTTTTAATTGATAATGCAAATACTTCTAACCCTTGTTGTGAGCATGTGCATCTTGTTGAGGAGAATGCTAAGTTGAAGGAGCAACTTGAGAAAGGCCTTATGTCGTGCATACAAGGTGAGAAGAACCTCAACGACCTTTTGAGCAATCAAAAGGAAGTTGTGGCCAAGGAAGGGATTGGGTTTACACCCCAAGTCCAAGGACAAGAAGAAGAATGACAAGGCCAATGACCTCCTCCTCTCAAGAAAACTTTTGTGAAGGAGGGAGAGGGTGCTTCTAAGGAGAAGAAGAACAATGTGAAGGGTGGCGCGGTCAAGAAGGGCAATGCCACCCCTTCCAACAAAGCCGGCGACTTTAACCCTTCTTATGTGTTATGCCGTGCTAGTGATGGACATGTTTATGCTAAATTTGTTGGTTCTCCTTATGAGTACATTGAATGGTCTATTTGGGTTCCGAAGACCCTTGTTACTAACATCAAAGGACCCATCACAAAATGGGTACCTAAAACCAAGCATTGATCTCTTGTAGGTGTTTGCTTCCGGTGGGGGATCATGGTTGCTCGATAGTGGAGCCACTAATCATATGACCGGAAGCAAGGACTTGGTGGTGGACGTGTACAAGATTCCATCTATGCCCACCAATGTCTAGTGGGGTGATGCCTCGTCCTCTAAGGTATTGGGACTTGGCAAGGTTGTCATTTCTCATGATCTCACGATCGAGAAGGTCATGCTTGTTGAGTCCCTTGCATACAATTTACTTTCCTTTCGTCAACTTGCAATCATGGGCTTTGCCACTTTCTTTGATATTGATACCGTGGCCCTCTTGTGGAGCAAGACTCTTAAAGTAGCCTTTGTTGGGCATGTCGAGAATGGTCTCTATGTGATTAACTTTTCGGAGCGACCCACTAAGACCGCGACATGCCTAATGGCTAAAGTTGATGTGGGATGGCTTTGGCATCACCGTTTAGCCCATGTCAATATGAGATCTTTGCAAAGTCTTCTCAAGGGGGACCATGTTTGTGGACTAACAAATGTTAGTTTTGCCAAAGATCGTGCTTGCAGTGCTTGTATCGAAGGAAAGCTACATGAGAAGGCTCACCCTCCCATGACTATCATCTACTCAAAGAGGCTTTTGGACCTCCTTCACTTGGATCTCTTTGGGCCTCCATCCTTTGATAGTCTTGGGGGTAGGAAGTATTGCTTGGTGATTGTGGATGATTACTCAAGATACACATGGGTATACTTCTTCAAGAGGAAGAGTGAGACCCAACAAACCGTCATTGACTTTGCAAATGAAGCCCAACGCCAACACAATGCAAAGATCTTGACAATAAGAAGTGACAACGGCACCGAGTTCAAGAACTACACCTTGGATGAGTTTCTTAGTGACGAGGGGATCAAGCATCAATATTCCGCACCTTACACCCCTCAACAAAATGGTGTAGCGGAGAGGAAGAACCGGTCATTGATGGATGCGACAAGGACCATGATGGCGGAGTTCAAGTCTCCATACAACTTTTGGGCCGAAGCCATCAACACTGCGTGTCATGCATCCAATCGGCTCTATCTCCACAAGGGATTGAACAAGACTCCATATGAGATACTCACCGGTAACAAGCCCAACCTCAAGTACTTTCGGGTGTTCGGGTGTAAGTGTTTCATTCTCAAGAAAGGTGTTCACTTGTCTAAATTTGAGGCTAGAGCTCAAGAGGGCATATTTGTTGGTTATGCTACAGACTCTCATGCTTACGGTGTCCTCAATAAGTCCACGGGACTTATTGAGGAGACATGTAACATGGAGTTTGATGAAAATAACGGCTCCCAAGTGGAGCAAAGTGGTACTTGTGATGTAGGTGATGAAATTCCTCCCTAAGCCATAAGAAGAATGGGTGTTGGCTTTATCCTACCCATTGAGGAACCCCTTGTGGCTGAAGGAGAAGGACAATGTTCAACTCAAGTGGAACCATCACCAACTCAAGACCCACATGCTTCCGAAGAACAAAGTGAAGGCCCTCAACCTCATGAACATGACCAAGGGCAAGATCAACCTCAAGATGGTGTTGAATCACCAAGTGATGCCCAAGGTCAAGTTCTCTCATCCAAGCAAGTTCAAGATCAAGAGCAAGCTCAAGATCAAGAGCAAGCTCAAGACGACGCTCAAGATGATCAAGTTACCGCTCCTGAACTCACTCCGGAGGAGGAATCACTACTAGGAAAATGCTAATTAGTGGCGCACCTGTTTTGGCCATTAATGGCGCACTACAGGTGCGCCACTATCATCACGCCATTAGTAACTAATACTAATGGCGTACCCCTGGTGCACCATTAGTATACCAGACAGTAGTGGCGCACCAGGGAGTGCGCCATTAGTATGTCAAATGGTGCACCATTACTATGCCTCCTAGGGGGCTATATTTACCTTGTGCTCTGGGTTACTAATGGCGCACTACTAGATAGTGCGCCACTAGTGTGTTTATTGTAGTGCGCCACTAAAGTGTTGTGTGGTGCGCCACTAGTATGAACATTAGGATTTTTTTTTTCTTTTTTGATATTTGCACAGGTTACAAAATATATTACTGCACAGAATATAGACAGCACAACATATAAACAACAGATTTATCGAATACAATAGAAGATTAGTCTCCGAATACAATTCATCATATTAGTCTCCGAATTCAAAAGACTGAACAAAGTTAGAACATTACAAGTCTCGAGACCGCGAGTAGCGAGTTTGTCTTCACATTACAAGTCGATATCGATCATCTAAACTACCATCACATAGAAGAGAGCTGCGGTCACGATGAGCATCATCGCGATGAAACTGGTCTTCATCCGGTTCCTCCTCCGCTCCCTCCTCTCTCCCGCTAGATAGTGCGCGTATCTAGCTTCCGCCTCCGCCCTAGTGGTGTACCCTTTGTAACTGTTACCGCTGAAATGGTGAACCTGTCTCCGACACTCCTCCCAGTCGTCATAGACTCCGGGAACCTTACCCTTGTACACGACATACGACGGCATCTCTATGCACTAGCCAAACAAAACGTTAGTAGAAATTCACAGACAATACATAAGCAAAATATAAGTATGCAACAAAAGGATCGGAAGAGAAAAGCAACACATTAATAGCATGATTCATGGTCCTACTAATAAATAGCATCCATTACATATAAGTTGAGCGACTGTCCAAACCAAAGAGACATACAAGTTCATTAAAGTTTAATTACAACATGAGCTAATCGATATTTCAGAACTACATAGCATCACTACTTTCGACTCGACTCAGGGACCGGAGCGTTGATGAAGCCGCCGTCTTTCGTGATGGTCATGAAATCGCGATCGTTGTCAGCCTGCATTTGTAGCGTTGTTTCTATTTCACTGTTGGACGGTTGATATTTGAGGTAGAACTGCGCCGAGGTACGAAGGACATCTTGATGGATGATTTCCGCAAACTCCGACTGGATGCGAAAGAATTCTTGTCTGATGTCCACGTCCTGGATTGCCGACAAGCGTGCGGCCCAATCTTTGAGATTAGTTGGTAGCAGAAGCTGATTATGGTCCTGTACGATCGCCCGCATGTGATGGAGGGCGTAGTAGGCATCCTTCTGACCGCCAGGCGGCGGCTTGACGTAGGGGAACGTCGTTACATGGGTGAACACGTGCTTGCCGTACCTACAAATTGGCCTCCTGAAGGTGCCTGCAGATTTGGCGTAGCCGGGGAGAGCATCATCAAGAACTTTCTTGATATTTGTGTAGTCTTTCTTCGACTGACCGTCCGAGTCGAAATACGTGGCCATGGAATATTTCAGGCTTAAGAGGATGAGTGTGCAATGTGTGTCACTGCACAAAACACGGAATGTTAGAAAAAAATAACGATCGAAATCTAAGAAATCATATGTTACGGGCGGTGAGGGGATGACTTACTCGGGAAAGTAAGGCACGAGGAAGTTATCCTTATCTGGGTTCGCCAGAATGATGCCTTCGAGGTATGAACTTGCGACTTGCCGGTCCCTAGCGCTGCCCAAGATCTTGGCACACATGTAGAAGGGGTCGACTATCACGATGTCCGGGGTCTTGTCTCTAATGATCCGCATCTCCATACTGAGCGAAAATAGCCGAATGAAGGTGTAGTGCATCGGATGAAGGTCAAACATAGTGAAGATGTCATCAAACCGTAGGACGATCATACCCCCGATGGCGCTATCGACAAAGCCCTTGCCTTCTGGCACCTTGGCCACGAAAACCGGGTATGCCACATCATTCTCGGAGAGACGCCGCTTCTCCAAAGAAAGAACACTGTCATGCAGACTCCGCATAGCACCGGTTGCAGCATTGAGCAGATTAGTCGGTAGCATCGGCCTACCCGCCACATGCACCCTCCTCGAGATATCCTTAGGTGAAGGTGGCCCTTCCTGAGCACGGATCATACTCGGTGCCGGCTGGCTCGCACCCTTGTTAGTCTTTCTTTTCCGTCCCTTCTTCTTCTGCTGTAATGGGATCGAGTTCTGCTCAGAGACCGCCTTCTTGAGTGTGTTGGGGCTGATAATATTTCGCACCTCGGCTATCTGAGGCTCGGTGAAGGCGGCAGCTGGAGGCGTCTCCTGAGAACTGAATGCCAGACGACGCCTGTTACAATTGGGTTTCTCCGTGGTACCATCTAGATCATCTTTTGCAGGGTTGGGTTCTTGAGAAGGAGGCCCCAAGAATTCGTCACCGTACCTATGTTCGTTGAAGTACTTATCGGCGTTGGTAAATGTACCGTCGTCGTCGTCGTCCGGATCCTGTGCCATATGCATGTCCGGATCATGTGCCATATGCATGTCCGGCATGTCCGGTAGCGTTGCGGGGGTCTTGCCATGGCTTAGCGCCGGCACGACTGGCGGTGTTGTCTGTGGGGTGGTGTCCCCCGCCCCCAAACGAATCTGGCTCTTCGGCCAAAGCATGGGCCAGATTATGCAGGCGCTGAGGGTCATCACATCATCTTCGTCGGCCCCATGGGGTCGATACAGAGGTAATATGTCGTCGAAGCCCGGCAGCACCCGAACCAGTTGAACCCTATAAACGGTGGGTGGCATCAGATTACCGTGGAACACGCGGCTGCCCGGTTGAACAATTCTGCCCTTGGCGACATTGACCAACTCGTCGTTCAAGAAGTGCAGGAGAGTGCATGGAACGTCGGCGGCGCCCCGCGAAAACATGTAGGGCGTCAGGGATGCCCAGTCAAAGGCAAGGAGATGAAGTCATCGGCCGAGAGGCTTAATTAGTTACCGTGATGGCGTCGAGCTCGGCTAATGTCGAGGCACCGCAAACGGCGGGTGTGCAATTGACGGAGGGGCCGCTTGCTGCCGAGGTGCCGGCCAGCGTATTCTTCCCACACCCGGGTGCATTAAGCTGCAATGCCGGCACCGCCGCGGGAGACACCAATGCCGCCTCCATCGGAGACACCAATGGCGCCGCCGCGGGAGACACCAATGCCGCCTCCGCCAGAGACACCAATGGCGCCGCCGGCACGTTGCGCGAGTTGCTGCCCGTGAAGCTGGGAATCGGGGGCGACCCCTGTTGGCCGCCCGCCATCCACGCCTGCAGCCCAGAAACCAAGGTAGGTATAATGGCGGTGATCGTCGCTCCCAGTTGGTCTCGCACTTTCTCTTCGACCATCTCCGGAATCCGCGCCACTTGTGCCTTGAGTTGTTGAACCTCGCGCTGCTGGCTTTTCGAGCTGGTCTTTCTCTTCTTTCGCCTAGCGGTATAGTACTCTGACCATTTCGTGGACAAGCCTTTGCCGGCCGCACGACCAGCTGACGACGGCTTACTGAGCTTATCCTTGTTTTTCATTACGTTCAACGCCCTATTTAAAGGGGTGTCGAAAGGGGAGCTCTGAGACGACCCCGCGCTACTGCTTTCAGTGTCCTACGGAAGGAACATGAGCCATTTAGAAATTTGGTTTCATTAATTAGAATGCAACCATATGGAGCTAATTACGCGGGGGTGTATTCCTTACCAGAACATGCTCAAGCGCCTTGTTCTTCGGATCCGTGGTAAGCTCCTTGGTTACCGGGTCAATCTTGTACCGGGCCCTGACATTGTTCCTGGTCTGCTTGTCACGGTATTTCTCGAAGAGGGGCGGTAGGCCTTGCTCGGCACGCTCCGCGTCCTACTTGTCCCATATAGGTTCCGCCACTCTGTAACCGCCGGGACCGAGTTTGTGGACCCCTAAGTTCAAGTCCCGCATATGTTTCCCCCACTGACTTGATTCCGCAGATGCGTTGCTCTCGCACTTGCTCTTGAACTCCCGGTAGTCATCTTCGCTGATCGAAGGATTTTTCTCCTTGATCTTCTCATAACTATCACCTTTTTCAATCATGCTCTTCACCGCGGCTCTCCAAGTAGCCAGGGCCTTGCTCATCTTTGTGAGGGCGGCACTGTTCACTTTATTCCGTGAGAGGCGTGTTTTTGCGAAGTCACCGGGGAACTTGTATCATTCGTGCAGCTTCGTGAAGAGGAGGTTGCGCAAATTCCCTCGGTCACGATGCCTTAGGTTCTCGGTGTTGATCGAGACGGTGCTCCGGAGAATGCACCCGAGCTGTCCCACGTACCCCTTGACTATTTCTTTGGGCAAAGTTGGATGCCCCTCGGAGGACACTTCAGTAAATTCCTTCTTGACGGTGCCGAGCACATTCGGGCGCCGGTCCTTCCGTTGCCTCTTCGGTTGGCTGCCATCTGTGTGTGCGCTGCCATCATCAGTGGTGGCATCCTCGGCGGCACCGTCAGTGGTGTCATCCTCGGCGGCACCGTCAGTGGTGTCATCCTCGACGCCACTAGGGGGTGTGTAGTCAGGATCGGTGTCTTCCGCGGCGTCCTCATAGCGGTGAGGTTCTTCCTCCATCTCCTGGGACAGCTCCCAGAATGCCTTGCAAGAAACTGCCGGCCTCATCATTGTGGGCCATGTTTCGCTCTAAATAGGAAAAAAGTTTGGTCAAAAAGTTGGTTATTGTCAAGGAACGAGATCATGGTCTCATCATTTAGGGTTTGTCAACACCGAGGCATCCTAAAAGCTAAGCTTTTATCATTTAGGGTTTGTTGACGCCGAGGCACCCTAAAAGCCTAAGCTTTCATCATTTAGGTTTTTATCGACACCGAGGCACCCTAAAAGCCAAGGTTTTATCATTTAGGGTTTGTCGACGCTGAGGCACCCTAAATGCTAAGTTAAGTTTTCATCATTTAGGGTTTATCGATGTCGAGGCACCCTAGGTTGACTAATATATATGGGTATCTTCTAATAATATACCCTATCAAGAAAAGGGAAGGAGAATTCTAAGTTGGGCCTAATCACTTGGCTCTATTGCCACCTATGGTTTAATGCAGCAAGAATAAAGGGGCTGTTGATCCTACTTAATTAAGTACTAAGATACCCCGGCCCATGCATTAGTCGCAAGTACCCCATATGTCCTATTTTTAGCAAAGTCATGCTAAAATTCACGGAAAATTTCAGCATGACCTTTGCTGAAAATAGGACATATGGAGTACCCGAATTTGCCGGAACGGAAGTTAATCGACATTCCGGCAAACTCAAGGGTCTCTCGGGGTACAGCAGCAGCATCAGAAGTTGACAAAATTCCCAAGTAGTACAGCAGCAACATCACAAGTCGTACCAATGAACATATAGTCCAGCACATTCTGATTTTTTGTCAAAGTGTTAGTAAGCATCACCCCCACAATGTGCATCCCTTGATTCCGTTCTCACCATCAAACCACACTAATGCTCTAACTAGTGTACATAATTCATTCACCATGATCACATTTTCTTTTCTTTATACAGAAGCCTTCCACTATAACTGTCTGATCCTAGCAAAGACATGCATGACACATAACCACTCCCACCAAACCTGCAGAAGTGCAATAACTGAAAAAGTTGAAGTTCTCAGCATGAAGAATCACACAACACAGAACCTACATTATGATGATACATTTGGATCTTCATAGGAGCATACAACAATGCAGGCAAAAAGAAGGAACTTAATTTCGATAGTTATTTCACCAAGTTGTGTTATAAAATGCGGACCGAGTATCACAGAGCAAACATGATACTACCACAAAACCTATAGTTCTTGCAAAAGTGGAAGAAAAGTATGGGAAGCAAAGCAAGTTGATTAATCACAGTATGATATATAAAATTATCAACTGCAGACCTGAATGCATGCAATTCGGCCTTTCCCAAGCAGTGATGGTAACTGAAAGTATAACAACTAAAAACTCTGCTCTACTGTATGTGTCCAATAGTGCCATCATAATAGAACTTGGAAAACTTTTTCCAAGGAATGAGAGAAACTAAAAGTAGCAAGTAAAAACTCTGCTCATCATAACAGAGCTTGGAAAATTTATAGGTCAGATTACACAAAAGTACTGATGCAAGCAGTACAGTACACAAAACTTGCAAACTTACAAGCACTACTACAACTTAATTAAGCTACTGGAGTAAGTGAATCAACTGCACTTAATTAAGCTACTCGAGTAACTCCCTGGAGTACTCACTGGAGTACAGCTAAATTTTCAGGAGTACTTCTCTAGCATAAGCAACTGCTGACAACTTTCATACTCCAATGAGCAGTGGGTACACAATTCATAGTTTGTACAACACAATTCATACTTACTATTAGTTTGTAAACTATTGTATAATATAGGAGTATGTATGAAGAACTGCCACTTAATATAGTAGTAGTAGAAAAAGAAAAAGAAAAAAGCTGCCTTGCAGCATAATGCTCCATCCATATATAAGGACCGCTAATCATTTACTCTACTTAATTACCTAGATTAGTTAGTTGATGATGAGAGAATTATATATAAATGCATCCATCCATCATCATTCAATTCAATTAAAGAGGATGACAATGTCTCAAGATATCATCATGCATGATCTGCTCTAGTCTGGTCTGGTGTACTTAAGCCCCAGTTAGTGGAGAGCGTTTGGTTTTAGTTCAACTGACTGACTGACTGAATTAAGCTGAACTAGCTTGACTAGCTTTACAGGCAGGCAGAGGCAGGTACAGTAACTAGAACATGTCACTGTCTGTCTCTGTCACCTCTTCTTCTACTACTACTACACTACACTAGTTGTACTACGTAGTTGGCAGCAGACCGACAGAAAGACTCTGCACTTCACTGCATGCCAGTATCAATTAAAAGTAGCGGGAAAAAAAGATGCACCGACAAATCAGAATGCAAGAAAAATATGCACAAGTAATCCTCTTGAACTTGAAGCCAGTTTCAGATGGGTAATTAAGTAGAGTAAATTAAGTGGCAGTTCTTCATACATACTCCTATATTATACAGTAGCAAGCACCACATGTTTCAGATGGTTTTCTGGCAAGTATTTTCCAGAAAAGTGGATTGGTGGCACACAATTGCTGCACTCGGTCGATCTACCTAGCATTATCAGCATGGATACCATTGAGACATGAACATAAACTCTTGGATAACAAACAAGAACAACCAAATTAGTTGGGATCCGGCTTAGATTAGATAAGCAAGAAGGAGAAGGGGACGAACTGGGGTACCTGCGCTGTCCTGCGGTGGTTGAGGAGTTGGATCCAGCAGCGGAGCCCAAAGGGGGTCGTCGAAATGGCGCCTGCGGCAGCGCCGGAGACGAGGAACTGGGGAAGGGAAGGGAAATCCAGTGAGACGGCAGCAGGGAGCGAACGGAAGGAGAGGAAAGGCGGATCCTTTAGTACCTGGCTTGCTCAGAGCCGAACAGGAAACCCTGGTCCTGGTGGTGCGGCGACGGCCACGGCGAGGAGGCGGGGCGAGAAGGAGACAAAGCGAAGCAGCTTGTTGCGGCGGGGGCGGGGGGTCATCGGCGGCGAGGTGGAGCGGGGGAGGGTGCGGGGGGAAGGGGAGGGTGCGGGGGGAAGGGGAGGATGGGGAGAGGGAGGCGGCGGGGGCGCGGGGGCGGCGACGCACGTAGGGGCGGCGGCGCAGTGGGTCGGGGCAGCGGCACGCAGTGGGGGGGCTGAGAGAGATGTGAGATTGGAGATTCGGGATTGGGGATTTTAGTCAGGGGAGGGATAGCAATGGCGCACCACCTAGCGGTGCGCCATTAG
Source organism: Aegilops tauschii subsp. strangulata (assembly GCF_002575655.3). NCBI lineage: Eukaryota > Viridiplantae > Streptophyta > Magnoliopsida > Poales > Poaceae > Aegilops > Aegilops tauschii. The sequence continues at coordinate 132,211,950 of NC_053036.3, read as the reverse complement.
TAACTTTTTTTGCATAGCAATGGCGCACCTCATTCGGGTGCGCCATAAATACCTTCATAGCAATGGCGCACCCTCCCCTGGTGCGCCATTTCTAACTGTTTTTTTAGTTGCATCTAATAATTTTTTAGAAAATGACGATCAAATTTGAAAACTTTTATGAATGTGGAAAAATATCATCAGATTTCAAAACTATTATGAAAAAATATGAATATGAAAACATTTATGAATATGAAAAAATATCATCAAATTTGTTATTTGATTTTTTTGGATTTTTAGTTGCATCTAATAATTTTTTAGAAAACATTTATGAATATGAAAAAATATCATCAAATTTGAAAAAATATTCATGAATTCAAAAAGTGTCGCCCATTTCCATATGTCGAAATACAATCGTGAAATGAAGACTACGATTTAAATACAATCGATCTTAGCTAGCTATCTTTTCACAATCTTTTTGCCCTTCTTTTTCGCAAATGGAGTTCTTCTGTTGAATGGACGTCCTTTAGGTAGGGTGGTCCTGCTTCTTCTTGTGGTGTATGGCACTTCATCGTTGTCGTCATGTTCCATCTTCGGGTCGCCGTACTTGTCGAAGTCTTGCTCATTGGCGACTCCATTCATTCCGATGATCTTCCTTTTGCCTCTCCTCACGACAACACGACTGGGCTTTGACGGGTCGGTAATGAAGAAGCATTGGTCCACTTGGGAAGCCAGTACCCATGGCTCATTTTTCGCGATGACGTTTGCGCCCGCGGTCTTGGATTTGGCTTTGGGTATAACCATGGTGGTGAAATACCGGTCTTCTTTTATGACGCTCTTGGCCCATCTGACACGGAACATCGGGACCTTCTCTCCGGCGTAGCTCAGCTCCCAGATCTCCTCGATCCTTCCATAGTATCTGTCCTTGTCGTTACCGGTGTAGGATTCCATCATTACCCCGGAGTTCTGATAACCATCGCTCTTCATGTCCTTGTCCTCGGTGTAGAATGTGTAGCCGTTGATATCGTACACCTCATAGGTCATCAAGTTGTGCTCGGCGCCCTGTGACAATGCGAATATGAGTTTTTCTTCTCCGGAAGAATCCTCATGTAAAGGGTACGACAGAAGCTTCTCCTTGAACCAACGCATGAAACATGAGTTGTGCTCTTTGATTATATCTCCGTCCGTCCTCTGTTGGCCTCGGTCATTGTACGTCTTCTCAATAAAGGTTTTGTGCTCTACCACCCAAGGATCGACCACGTCTATGTGTTGTAGCGCGACTAGGTTTGCTCTTTCAAAGTTGGCGAGTCAACCCTCGAAGTCGACATGCATTTCGCGCCGACCATCGCGGTGACCCCATCCAGCGAGCCTGCCGAGGTGCCTGTTGACGAGCAGACCAACGGGGTTCTCGATGCCTAGATAATTCGTGTAGTAGGAGATGCACTCTTCGGTCAGAAAGCCCCTGTCTATGCTTCCCTCTGGACGTGACATGTTGCGAACGTATCCTTTTATGACACCGTTCATCCTTTCGAAGGGCATCATGCTGTGCAGGAACGATGGCCCGAGTTGGATGATATCCTCCACGATATGGACCAGCAGATGCACCATAACATCGAAGAATGAGGGCAGGAAGTACATCTCAAGCTCGCATAGTATCACCACGATCTCTTCCTGTAGCCTTCTGAGTTGCCTCACGCCAACCGACTTCCGAGAGATGACGTCGAAAAAGTTGCATAGGCCAAATAGCGTTTCATGGATGTGCGCGTCCATGATCCCACGAATTGCAACTCGAAGTATCTGCGTCATCAGCACGTGACAGTCGTGAGACTTCATCCCGCTGAACTTCTGCTTCACTGAGTCTAGGTATCTGCTTATCTTCCCCGCGTAACCGTAAGGAAGTTTTACTCCTACGAGGCAGGTGAAGAACTGCTCGATCTCCTCCTGACTTAGAGTGAAGCACGCGGGAGGGTAGTCATTTCCGGTCTTCTTGGCCTTTTTGCCTTTGCGACGACTTTCCGTGTCCTGCTTCACCTCATCATCATCATTAGCATGAAGCTCCTCCCAGATGCCCATTGATTTCAAGTCTACCCTTGCTGTTGGCCCATCTTTATTCCTCTCTGGCATGTTGAGCAGGGTACCAAGCAGACTCTCGCACACGTTCTTCGTGATATGCATGACATCAAGGCTATGAGGCACACGGAGGATCTTCCAGTACGACAAGTCCCCGAAAACAGACCTCGTTTTCCATACCTTCAGCAGCGGCTCTGGCGCCTTTCGCTTCTTTCCCGGCTCCGGGCACTCTTTCCAATTTTTCAACAGCTCGTCTATTTCCTCGCCGCTCCTCGTACGCGGGCGTCTTCGGGGTTCGGTTTCACCATCGAACAGATCCTTGCATTTTCTCCATGGGTCATCGTCGCGCAGCCACCTTCGATGTCCCATGAACACGGTTTTCGAAGACCCGGGATCTCTATCTAGCTGGCGATACGTTGTGTCATCCATGCACCTGACGCTTCCAGAAAATCCGTGGACCACCTGCCCCGCGAGATATCCGTAACCGAGATAGTCATGCACCGTCGTGAGCAGTGTGGCTCTCATAGGGAAATATTCTTTCTCTGCGGCGTCCCACGTATTGGCTGGCATTTTCCACAGCGTGTCTAGCTCCTCTTTCAGCAGCCCCAGATACAGATTGATGTCATTCCCTGGTTGTTTCGGCCCTTCAATTAGCATACTCATGTGAATGTACTTCCTCTTCATGCACAACCAGGGGGGAAGGTTGTACATCCACACAAACACAGGCCAGGTGCTATGTGTGCTTCTCTGGCTGCCAAACAGATTGACTCCATCGGTGCTCGTGCCCAGCACGATGTTCCTTGGATCGTCCCCAAATTCTGGGTGTTCGAAGTTCAACGCTTGCCACTGGCTCGCATCCTTAGGGTGACTCAGCATCTTGTCTTTTTTATTTATCTCCGGATCATTTCCGTCATCTTCTCGCTTCTTCTCCTCCCTATCCGCGTGCCAACGCAGGAGCTTTGCTAGCTTAGGGTCCGCGAAATACCGCTGCAGGCGAGGAGTGATCGGAAAGTACCACACCACTTTTCGAGGAGCTTTCTTCCTCTTCTTGTATCGAGTGACGCCGCACACTGGACATATGGTAGACTCCGCATGCTCGTCCCGATAAATGATGCAATTGTTCATGCACACATGATATTTCACGTGCGGTAAATCCAGAGGACACACGATTTTCTTCGCCTCCTCGAAACTGGTCGGGTACTTGTTCCCCTTGGGAAGACGTTCGTGCCAGAATGACATGTTCTCGTCGAAGCATGCGTCGATCATTTTGTGTTTTACCTTCATCTCCAGAGCCATGAGCGTTACTTCCAGGCGGGTATCCTCGGGCCTGCATCCTTCATACAATGGAGTAACCGCGTCTATCTCCAGTTGATCCAGCTTGGCTTTCTCTCGGGCGGCAGCTCTTGCGTTATCCGTCTGCTTGAGAAGCAGCTCTTGAATATGAGGGTCCTGCACCCAGCCCATCGATGGTCCATCGTCGTCTGCTCCGGCATCTTCATCTTCATGATCATGCCCTTCGTCTTGATCTATCTCATCATCATGTCCGGCATCTTCTACGTGATGACTGTGTACTGCATCACCGTCGTGATCATGTCCTGGAGATTCTTCGTCTTCTCGTCCGCCCTCGCCGTGGTGGTTGTCTTGCTGCCCTTCCTCATTTCTTGCCCGGCCCCCATGGACGACTTCATAGTCATCTTCATCACCTTGCCATCGATAGCCATCCATGAAACCATGCAAGAGCAGGTGGTCCCGCACCTGTCCGGAATCTAGGTCCGCAATAAGGCTCTTCAGCTTGCATCTTTGACACGGACATCTTATCTCCGTCTCATTCTTTTGAAGCATCTCGACCTTCGCGGAGCTCAAAAACCTATTCACGATGCCTTCGGTCATCGTGCGGACCATGGTCGCCTGCGGGGTAGAGCAAAACGATATTTTAGAACCAAGAAAAATTTTGGCATGACTTTGCCTAAAAATAGGACCAAAAAGAATGCATAGTGCCAAATTCTCGCCAAAACGGAAATGAATCAACATTCCGGCAAAATATTGGCAACTATCGCATTTCAAATACCGGTACCTGCAAACACAAACATATATGCAACACCACAAACATATGCAACACCACAAACATACGTAGATCTAGCTAGGCCATAAAAAGTGCATGTGCACGTTGTTGGAGGGAGAAAAAAGTAGATCTACAACATAAAGAAAGCTTTCCCCTTACTTACCTATCAAAAAAAGGTAATTTAACCACTTAATTTGGGTGAATCTATGGTGCAAATGAGGTGAGGAGGAGGAGGCAGCCGAGACACGCTTGGAGGAGGAGGTGGAGAGAATGAAGTGGGGAAGTGAGTGTGGTAGGTGGTTGTCCAAAATATCTAGCTGGTCTCAGGTTAGTAATGGCGCACCACCTAAAAATGCGCCATTAGTAACCCTGGTTACTAATGGCGCACCAATTACGTGGTGCACCATTACTAGTTTTGCAAAAAAAAAAATTGTTAGTAGTGGCGCACCGTGGTTGTGGTGCGCCATTACTAGCTTGAACTAGTAATGGCACACTTTACACAGGTGCGCCATTACTAGTATTGAAAAAAAAGTAAAAAAAATTGTTAGTAGTGGCGCACAGAGCGTGTGGTGTGCCATTACTAGTTAAAACTAGTAATGGCGCATTGTGCCCTGGTGCGCCATTAATAGTTTTGGAAAAAAAAATTTGCTAGTAATGGCCCACCGTGTGTCTGGTGCGCCATTAGTAATGAGGACACTAATGGCGCACCTGTATCTGGTGCGCCATTGCTATATAGAAGTGGCGCACCACATACAAGGTGCGCCATTAATGTCCATATTTGCTATAGCCCTTTTCCTAGTAGTGAATTAGAGCGTCGTGCCGCCAAGATCGCATCCAAGCTCTCAACCAAGGGTCATCTCATGACAAATGTGCTTGGAAGCATTCGAAAGGGGGTAAGCACTCGTAGACAATTGGCAAACTATTGTGAACATCACACATTTTTCTCTTCTGTTGAACCCCAAAAGGTCTATGAGGCGCTCGAGGATCCGGATTGGCTTAATGCCATGCATGAAGAACTCAACAATTTCGAGCACAACAAGGTGTGGAGACTGGTGCCAAGGCCAACGGAGAACCATAATGTCATTGGAACCAAGTGGATATTCAAGAACAAGCAAGATGCTCATGGAATTATCATTCGCAACAAGGCTCGCTTGGTAGCACAAGGCTACTCCCAAGTCAAGGGTATCGACTATGGTGAAACCTTTGCTCCCGTTGCTCGCCTTGAATCCATTCGTTTGTTGATTGCTTATGCTTCTCATCATAACTTTAAGTTGCAACAAATGGATGTGAAGAGTGCTTTTCTTAATGGACCTATTAATGAGTTGGTGTATGTCAAGCAACCCCCCGGGTTCGAGGATCCCTATTTTCCCGATAATGTGTACCAACTCGATAAGGCACTCTATGGCCTTAAGGAAGCCCCACGTGCGTGGTATGACCACCTTACCGAGGTGTTGCAAGATCGGGATTTTGAAATTGGGAAAATCGACCCCCTCTTTTTACTAAGAAGGTCAAAGGGGAGTTGTTTGTGTGCCAACTATATGTTGATGATATTATCTTTGGTTCCCCTAACAAACCTTTCAATGAGGAATTTGCCGCACTCATGACCTCCAAGTTCAAGATGTCCATGATGGGAGAGTTGAAGTTCTTCCTCGGTTTCGAAGTCAAGCAACGAAGAGAAGGAACCTTCATCAACCAAGCCAAATACACTCAAGAAATGCTCAAGAGATTCAAGCTAAGTGATGTCAAGCCGGCTTCCACTCCAATGCCCGTCAAATGCCAACTTGACATAGATCCCAATGGGAAAGCGGTGGATCAAAAGGTATATCGCTAAATTATTGGCTCCTTGCTTTACCTTTGTGCATCTAGACCGGATATCATGTTGAGTGTGGTAATTTGTGCACGGTTTCAAGCGGCACCTAAGGAAAGCCACTTTGTGGCGGTCAAGCGAATCTTTCGATATTTGGCTCATACCCCAAACGTTGGCTTATGGTATCCAAGAGGATCTAACTTCAACCTTGTGGGCTATTCAGACTCAGATTGGGTGAGAGACAAAGTGGATAGGAAGTACACTTCCGGAGGGTGCCAATTCCTTGGTTGCTCTTTGGTGAGTTGGTCTTCCAGGAAGCAAAGTTGTGTGTCTCTCTCGTCCACCGAAGCGGAGTATGTGGCCACCGGTAGTTGTTGTGCACAACTTCTATGGATGATGCAAACTTTGAAGGATTACGGTGTCATTTGTGACAAAGTGCCTCTTTGGTGTGACAATGAAAGTGCCATCAAGATTTCTCTCAACCCGGTTCAACACTTCAAGATGAAGCATATTGAGATTCGTTATCACTTCATCTGGGATCACATTAGGCGAGTGATACGTCTCCAACGTATCTACAATTTTTGATTGTTCCATGCTATTATATTATCCATCTAGGATGTTTTATATGCTATTTTATATGATTTTTGGAACTAACCTATTAACCCAGAGCCCAGTGCAAGTTTCTGTTTTTTCCTTGTTTTTGAGTATCGCAGAAAAGGAAAACCAAACCGAGTCCAATTGACCTGAAAATTGATGGAGATTATTCTTGGACCAGAAGAAGCCCACGGAGCATCGGAGATGGGCCAGAAGAGTCCCGAGGCACCCACGAGGGTGGGGGGCGCGCCCCCCTACCTCGTGGCCGCCTCGGAGACCCCCCGACTTGTTCTCGACGCCAAAACCTCTTATATATACCCAAACTTCCAGAACATAACCTAGATGGGGAGTTCCGCCGCCGCAAGCCCCTGTAGCCACCAAAAACCAATCGAGACCCTGTTCCGGCAACCTGCCGGAGGGGGGATCCCTCACCGGTGGCCATCTTCATCATCCCGGCGCTCTCCATGACGAGGAGGGAGTAGTTCACCCTCGGGGCTGAGGGTATGTACCAGTAGCTATGTGTTTGATCTCTCTCTCTCTCTCATGTTCTTGATTCGGCACGATCTTGATGTATCGCGAGCTTTGCTATTATAGTTGGATCTTATGATGTTTCTCCCCCTCTACTCTCTTGTAATGGATTGAGTTTTCCCTTTGAAGTTATCTTATCGGATTGAGTCTTTAAGGATTTGAGAACACTTGATGTATGTCTTGCATGTGCTTATCTGTGGTGACAATGGGATATTCACGTGATCTACTTGATGTATGTTTTGGTGATCAACTTGCAGGGTCAGTGACCTTGTGAACTTATGCATAGGGGTTGGCACACGTTTTCGTCTTGACTCTCTAGTAGAAACTTTGGGGCACTCTTTGAAGTTCTTTGTGTTGGTTGAATAGATGAATCTGAGATTGTGTGATGCATATCGTATAATCATACCCACGGATACATGAGGTGACATTGGAGTATCTAGGTGACATTAGGGTTTTGGTTGATTTGTGTCTTAAGGTGTTATTCTAGTACGAACTCTAGGATAGATCGAACGGAAAGAATAACTTCATGTTATTTTACTACGGACTCTTGAATAGATTGATCAGAAAGGATAATTTTGAGGTGGTTTCGTACCCTACCATAATCTCTTCGTTCGTTCTCCACTATTAGTAACTTTGGAGTTGTTGGGGAACGTAGCAGAAATTCAAAAGTTTCTACGCATCACCAAGATCAATCTATGGAGTAATCTAGCAACGAGGGGAAGGGGAGTGCATCTACATACCATTGTAGATCGCGATGCGGAAGCGTTGCAAGAACGCGGATGAAGGAGTCGTACTCGTAGCGATTCAGATCGCGGTTGATTCCGATCCAAGCACCGAAGAACGGTGCCTCCGCGTTCAACACACGTGCAGCCCAGTGACGTCTCCCACGCCTTGATCCAGCAAGGAGAGAGGGAGAGGTCGGGGAAGACTCCGTCCAGCAGCAACACGACGGCGTGGTGGTGGTGGAGGAGCGTGGCAATCCCGCAGGGCTTCGCCAAGCACCGTGGGAGAGGAGGAGGAAGAGGGGTAGGGCTGCGCCATGAGGGAGATGTGTTCTCGTCTGTATGGCAGCCCCAAAACCCCAATATATATAGGGGAGGGGGAGGGCTGCGCCCCCATCTAGGGTTCCCCCCCCCAAGGGGTGCGGCCAGCCCTAGATGGGGCTTGGGGGCGGCCAAAGGGGGGAGAGAAGGGGGCGCCCCACTAGATGGGCCTTTAGGCCCATCTGAGCCTAGGGTTTCCCCTTCCCCCCCTTTCCTGTGCCCTGGGCCTCTTGTGGGGGGGCGCACCAGCCCACCTGGGGCTGGTCCCCTCCCACACTTGGCCCACGCAGCCCTCTGGGGCCGGTGGCCCCACCTGGTGGACCCCCGGGACCCTCCCGGTGGTCCCGGTACATTACCGATAGCACCCGAAACTTTTCCGGTGACCAAAACAGGACTTCCCATATATGAATCTTTACCTCCGGTCCATTCCGGAACTCCTCGTGACGTCCGGGATCTCATCCAGGACTCCGAACAACATTCGGTAACCACATACATACTTTCCCTATAACCCTAGCGTCATCGAACCTTAAGTGTGTAGACCCTACGGGTTCGGGAACCATGCAGACATGACCGAGACGTTCTCCGGTCAATAACCAACAGCGGATCTGGATACCCATGTTGGCTCCCACATGTTGCACGATGATCTCATCGGATGAACCACGATGTCGGGGATTCAATCAATCCCGTATACAATTCCCTTTGTCTATCGGTATGTTACTTGCCCGAGATTCGATCGTCGGTATCCTGATACCCTGTTCAATCTCGTTACCGGCAAGTCTCTTTACTCGTTCCGTAACTCACATCATCCCGTGATCAACTCCTTGGTCACATTGTGCACATTATGATGATGTTCTACCGAGTGGGCCCAGAGATACCTCTCCGTTTACACGGAGTGACAAATCCCAGTCTCGATTCGTACCAACCCAACAGACACTTTCGGAGATACCTGTAGTGCACCTTTATAGCCACCCAGTTACGTTCTGACGTTTGGTACACCCAAAGTATTCCTACGGTATCCGGGAGTTGCACAATCTCATGGTCTAAGGAAATGATACTTGACATTAGAAAAGCTCTGAGCAAACGAACTACACGATCTTGTGCTAGGCTTAGGATTGGGTCTCGTCCATCACATCATTCTCCTAATGATGTGATCCCGTTATCAACGACATCCAATGTCCATGGTCAGGAAACCGTAACCATCCATTGATCAACGAGCTACTCAACTAGAGGCTTACTAGGGACATGGTGTTCTCTATGTATCCACACATGTATCTGAGTTTCCTATCAATACAATTCTAGCATGGATAATAAACGATTATCGTGAACAAGGAAATATAATAATAACCAATTTATTATTGCCTCTAGGGCATATTTCCAACAGTCTCCCACTTGCACTAGAGTGAATAATCTAGTTCACATCACCATGTGATTAACACTCACAGGTCACATCACCATGTGACCAACATCTAAAGAGTTTACTAGAGTCAACAATCTAGTTCACATCAGTATGTGATTAACACTCAATGAGTTCTGGTTTGATCATGTTATGCTTGTGAGAGAGGTTATTAGTCAACGGGTCTGAACCTTTCAGATCCGTGTGTGCGAATATCTATGTCATCTTGTGGATGCTACCACGCGCTACTTGGAGCCATTTCAAATAACTGCTCTACTATACGAATCCGGTTTACTACTCAGAGTCATCCGGATTAGTGTCAAAGTTCGCATCGACGTAACCCTTTACGACGAACTCCTTTCCACCTCCATAATCGAGAAAATTCCTTAGTCCACTAGATACTAAGGATAAGTTCGACCGCTGTCATGTGATCCATTCCCAGATCACTATTGTACCCCTTGACCAACTCATGGCAAGGCACACTTCATGTGCGGTACACAGCATAGCATACTGTAGAGCCTACGTCTAAAGCATAGGGGACGACCTTCGTCCTTTCTCTCTCTTCTGCTGTGGTCAGGTCTTGAGTCTTACTCAATACTCACACCTTGTAACACAGCCAAGAACTCCTTCTTTGCTGATCTATTTTGAACTCTTTCAAAATCATGTCAAGGTGTGCGTTCTTTGAAAGTATCATCGGGCGTCTTGATCTATCTCTATAGATCTTGATGCCCAATATGTAAGCAGCTTTATCCAGGTCTTCCTGTGAAAAACTCTTTTCAAACAACCCTTTATGCTTTCCAGAAAATTTTCATCATTTCGGATCAACAATATGTCATTCACATATACTTATCAGAAATGTTGTAGCGCTCCCACTCACTTTATTGTAAATACAAGTTTCTAACAAACTTTGTATAAACCCAAAAACTTTGATCACTCCATCAAAGCGTATATTCTGACTCCGAGATGCTTGCTCTAGTCCATGGAAGGATCGCTGGAGCTAGCATACCTTTTAGCATCCTTAGGATCGACAAAACCTTCTGGTTGTATCACATACAACCTTTCCTTACGAAAACTGGTAAGGAAACTTGTTTTGACATCCATCTGCCAGATTTCATAAATGCAGCTAATGCTAACATGATTCCGACGGACTTAAGCATCGCTATGGATGAGAAAATCTCATCGTAGTCAACTCCTTGAACTTGTGAAAATACTCTTTGCCACAAGTCGAGCTTCATAGACGGTAACATTACCGTCCATGTCCGTCTTCTTCTTAAAGATCCATTTATCTCAATGGCTTGCCGATCATCGGGCAAGTTCACCAAAGTCCATGCTTTGTTCTGATATATGGATCCTATCTCGGATTTCATGGCTTCTAACCATTTGTCGGAATATGGGCCCACCATCGCTTCTCCATAGCTCGTAGGTTCAGTATTGTCTAACAACATGATATCTAAGACAGGATTACGTACCACTCTGAAGTAGCACGCATCCTCGTCGTCCTACGACGTTTGGTAGTGACTTGATCCGAAGTTTCATGATCACTATCATAAGCTTCCAATTCAATTGGTGTAGGTGCCACAGGAACAACTTCCTGTGCCCTGCTACACACTAGTTGAAGTGACGGTTCAATAACCTTATCAAGTCTCCACCATCCTCCCACTCAATTCTTTCGAGAGAAACTTTTCCTCGAGAAAGGACTCGTTTCTAGAAGCAATTACTTTCGCTTCCAGATCTGAAATAGGAGGTATACCCAACTGTTTTGGGTTTTCTATGAAGATGCATTTATCCGCTTTGGGTTCGAGCTTATCAGCTTGAAACTTTTTCACATAAGCATCGCAGCCCCAAACTTTTAAGAAACGACAACTTAGGTTTCTCTAAACGGTGTCGTCTCAACGGAATTGCGTGGTACCCCTTTTAAAGTGAATGCGGTTGTCTCTAATGCCTAACCCATAAACGATAGTGGTAATTCGATAAGAGACATCATGGTATGCACCATATCCAATAGGGTGCAGTTATGATGTTCGGACACACCATCACACTATGGTGTTCCAGGCGGTATTAATTGTGAAACACTTTCCACAATGTCTTAATTGTGTGCCAAACTCGTAACTCAGATACTCATCTCTATGATCATATCATAGACATTTTATCCTCTTGTCACGACGATCTTCAACTTCACTCTGAAATTACTTGAACCTTTCAATAATTCAGACTTGTGTTTTATCAAGTAAATACACTCAGCATCTACTTGAATCATCTGTGAAGTAAGAACATAACGATATCCACTGCATGCCTCAGCACTCATTGGACTGCATACATCAAAATGTATTACTTCCAATAAGTTGCTCTCTTGTTACATCTTACTGAAAACGAGGCCTTTCAGTCATCTTGCCCATGTGGTATGATTTGCATGTCTCAAGTGATTCAAAATCAAGTGAGTCCAAACGATCCATCTGCATGGAGTTTCTTCATGCATATATACCAATAGACATGGTTCGCATGTCTCATTCTTTTCAAAAACGAGTGAGTCCAAAGATCCATCTACATGGAGCTTCTTCATGCGTTCTATACCAATATGACTCAAGTGGCAGTGCCACAAGTATGTGGTACTATCATTACTATCTTATATATTTTGGCATGAACATGTGTATCACTACGATCGAGATTCATTTTAGGTGCAAGACCATTGAAGGTATTATTCAAATAAACAGAGTAACCATTATTCTCCTTAAATGAATAACCGTATTGCGATAAACATAATCCAATCATGTTTGTGCTCAACGCAAACACAAATCTCGATGGTAGAGGGAGCATGCGATGCTTGATCACATCAACCTTGGAAACACTTCCAACACATATCGTCATCTCACCTTTAGCCAGTCTCCATTTATTCCGCAGCTTTTATTTCGAGTTACTAACACTTAGCAACCGAACTGGTATCCAATACCCTGGTGCTGCTAGGAGTACTAGTAAAGTACACATTCATATAATGTATATCCAATACACTTCTGTCGATCTTGCCTGCCTTCTCATCTACCAAGTATCTAGGGTAGTCCTGCTTCAGTGATCGTTCCCCTCATTACAGAAGCACTTAGTCTCGGGTTTGGGTTCAACCTTGGGATTCTTCACTAGAGCAGCAAATGATTTGCTGTTTCATGAAGTGTCCCTTTTGCCCTTGCCCTTCTAGAAACTAGTGGTTTTACTAACCATCAACAATTGATGCTCCTTCTTGATTTCTACTTTCGCGGTGTCAAACATCGCGAGTTGCTCAAGGATCATCATCTATCCTTGATATTTATAGTTCATCACGAAGCTCTAATAGCTTGGTGGCAGTGACTATGGAGAACCATCACTATCTCATCTGGAAGATTAACTCCCACTCGATTCAAGTGATTGTAGTACTCAGACAATCTGAGCACATGCTCAACGATTGAGCTTTTCTCCCTTAGTTTGCAGGCTTAAGAAACTTGTTAGAGGTCTCGTACCTCTTGACGTGGGCACTAGTCTGAAATCCCAATTTCAGTCTTCGAAACATCTCATATGTTCTGCGACGTTTCAAAACGTCTTTGGTGCCACAATTCTAAACCGTTAGCATTACGCACTGAACTATCATGTAGTCATCAAAACGTGTATGTCAGATGTTTCGCAACATCTACAGACGACGCTGAGGTTCAGCACACCTAGCGGTGCATTAAGGACATAAGCCTTCTGTGCAGCAATGAGGACAATCCTCATTTCACGGACCCAGTCCGCATAATTGCTACTACCAACTTTCAACTAAATTTTCTCTAGGAACATATCTTAAACAGTAGAACTAAAGCGCAAGCTATGACATAATTTGCAAAGACTTTTTGACTATGTTCATGATAATTAAGTTCATCTGATTAATGAACTCCCACTCAGATAGACATCCCTCTAGTCATCTAAGTGATACATGATCCTAGTCAAACTAGGCCGTGTCCGATCATCACGTGAGACGGACTAGTCATCATCGGTGAACATCTCCATGTTGATCGTATCTGCTATACGACTCATGTTCGACCTTTCGGTCTCTTGTGTTCCGAGGCCATGTCTGTACATGCTAGGCTCGTCAAGTCAACCTAAGTGTTTCGCATGTGTTCCGAGGCCATGTCTGTACATGCTAGGCTCGTCAACACCCGTTGTATTCGAACGTTAGAATCTATCACACCCGATCATCACGTGGTGCTTCGAAACAACGAACCTTCGCAACGGTGCACAGTTAGGGGGAACACTTTCTTGAAATTATTACAAGGGATCATCTTACTTACTACCGTCGTTCTAAGCAAATAAGATGCATAACATGGTAAACATCACATGCAATCAAATAGTGACATGATATGGCCAATATCATTTTGCTCCTTTGATCTCCATCTTCGGGGCACCATGATCATCTTTGTCACCGGCATGACACCATGATCTCCATCATTGTGTCTTCATGAAGTTGTCACGTCAACGATTACTTCTACTTCTATGGCTAACGCGCTTAGCAATAAAGTAAAGTAATTTACATGGCGTTATTCAATGACACGCGGGTCATACAAAAAATAAAGACAACTCCTATGGCTCCTGCCGGTTGTCATACTCATCGACATGCAAGTCATGATTCCCATTACAAGAATATGATCAATCTCATACATCACATATATCATTCATCACATCTTCTGGCCATATCACATCACATAGCACATGCTGCAAAAACAAGTTAGACGTCCTCTAATTGTTGTTGCAAGTTTTTACGTGGCTTGTATAGGTTTCTAGCAAGAACGTTTCTTACCTACGTAAAACCACAACGTGATATGCCAATTTCTATTTACCCTTCATAAGGACCGTTTTCATCGAATCCGTTCCGACTAAAGTGGGAGAGACAGACACCCGCTAGCCACCTTATGCAACTAGTGCATGTCAGTCGGTGGAACCTGTCTCACGTAAGCGTACGTGTAAGGTCGGTCCGGGCCGCTTCATCCCACAATGCCGCCGAAACAAGATAAGACTAGTAGCGGCAAGAAGAATTGGCAACATCGACGCCCACAACTACTTTGTGTTCTACTCGTGCATAGAAACTACGCATAGACCTAGCTCATGATGCCACTGTTGGGGAACGTAGCAGAAATTCAAAATTTTCTACGCATCACCAAGATCAATCTATGGAGTAATCTAGCAACGAGGGGAAGGGGAGTGCATCTACATACCATTGTAGATCGCGATGCGGAAGCGTTGCAAGAACGCGGATGAAGGAGTCGTACTCGTAGCGATTCAGATCGCGGTTGATTCCGATCCAAGCACCGAAGAACGGTGCCTCCGCGTTCAACACACGTGCAGCCCGGTGACGTCTCCCACGCCTTGATCCAACAAGGAGAGAGGGAGAGGTCGGGGAAGACTCCGTCCAGCAGCAACACGACGGCGTGGTGGTGGTGGAGGAGCGTGGCAATCCCGCAGGGCTTCGCCAAGCACCGTGGGAGAGGAGGAGGAAGAGGGGTAGGGCTGCGCCATGAGGGAGATGTGTTCTCGTCTGTATGGCAGCCCCAAAACCCCAATATATATAGGGGAGGGGAAGGGCTGCGCCCCCATCTAGGGTTCCCCCCCCCCCAAGGGGTGCGGCCAGCCCTAGATGGGGCTTGGGGGGGCGGCCAAAGGGGGGAGAGAAGGGGGCGCCCCACTAGATGGGCCTTTAGGCCCATCTGAGCCTAGGGTTTCCCCTTCCCCCCCTTTCCTGCGCCCTGGGCCTCTTGTGGGGGGGCGCACCAGCCCACCTGGGGCTGGTCCCCTCCCACACTTGGCCCACGCAGCCCTCTGGGGCCGGTGGCCCCACCTGGTGGACCCCCGGGACCCTTCCGGTGGTCCCGGTACATTACCGATAGCACCCGAAACTTTTCCGGTGACCAAAACAGGACTTCCCATATATAAATCTTTACCTCCGGAACTCCTCGTGACGTCCGGGATCTCATCCGGGACTCCGAACAACATTCGGTAACCACGTACATACTTTCCCTATAACCCTAGCGTCATCGAACCTTAAGTGTGTAGACCCTACGGGTTCGGGAACCATGCAGACATGACCAAGACGTTCTCCGGTCAATAACCAACAGCGGGATCTGGATACCCATGTTGGCTCCCACATGTTCCACGATGATCTCATCGGATGAACCACGATGTCGGGGATTCAATCAATCCCGTATACAATTCCCTTTGTCTATCGGTATGTTACTTGCCCGAGATTCGATCGTCGGTATCCCGATACCTTGTTCAATCTCGTTACCGGCAAGTCTCTTTACTCGTTCCGTAACTCACATCATCCCGTGATCAACTCCTTGGTCACATTGTGCACATTATGATGATGTCCTACCGAGTGGGCCCAGAGATACCTCTCCGTTTACACGGAGTGACAAATCCCAGTCTCGATTCGTACCAACCCAACAGACACTTTCGGAGATACCTGTAGTGCACCTTTATAGCCACCCAGTTACGTTGTGACGTTTGGTACACCCAAAGTATTCCTAAGATATCCGGGAGTTGCACAATCTCATGGTCTAAGGAAATGATACTTGACATTAGAAAAGCTCTGAGCAAACGAACTACATGATCTTGTGCTAGGCTTAGGATTGGGTCTCGTCCATCACATCATTCTCCTAATGATGTGATCCCGTTATCAACGACATCCAATGTCCATGGTCAGGAAACCGTAACCATCCATTGATCAACGAGCTACTCAACTAGAGGCTTACTAGGGACATGGTGTTGTCTATGTATCCACACATGTATCTGAGTTTCCTATCAATACAATTCTAGCATGTATCTGAGTTTTCAGATTACAAAAACCTATATCTACCATCCATATTGCACTTGTATCACCATCTCTTCGCCGAACTAGTGCACCTATACAATTTACCATTGTCTTGGGTGTGTTGGGGACACAAGTGACTCTTTTCTATTTGGTTGCAGGGTTGTTTGAGAGAGGCCATATTCATCCTACGCCTCCCACGGATTGGTAAGACTTAGGTCATCCACTTGAGGGAAATTTTCTACTGTCCTACAAACCTCTGCACTTGGAGGCCCAACAACGTCTACAAGAAGAAGGTTGCGTAGTAGACATCAAGCAGTTTCTGGCGCCGTTGCCGGGGAGGCTAGGTAAGCGACACTAACACCCCGTCAACTAAGAAATTTCTGGCGCCGTTGCCGGGGAGGTGAGTGCTTGAAGGTATATCTTTAGATCTTGTAATCGAATCTTTTAGTTTCTTGTTTTATCACTAGTTTAGTCTATAAAAGAAAACTACGAAAAAATGGAATTAAGGTTGCCTCATATGCTTCATCTTTTTAATGTCTTTCGTGAAAATGATGGAAAGGAAAATTGTGCTCAAGTACTTGAAGAAGAATTACATAGAATGCTTGGCATAAAATATGTGAATGATGAGAATGATTGCAATGTTGTTAGTATGAGTTATATTAATATCCATGATGCTAATGATATGCAAAGCCACAAGCTTGGGGATTCTATGTTTGATGAAGATGATATGTTTTGTCCCCCAAGTTTTGATGAGCAAATTTATTCTGATGATAGCATGCCTCCTATTTATGATGATTATATTGATGAAAGTGGGTTTGGAAGAGTGTCAACTTTAGGAATTAATGATCCCACTATTTTGGAGGATGTTGAATCTTATTGTGATAATTATGAAAGTGGATTTGGAGAGGTCATGACTTTATTTAGTGATGATTCCACTATTTCGAAAGAGGTTCCAATTGATTATGAGAACAAAGTTGCTATCTATGATGATTATTGTGATGACTTGTATGATATTAAGAATAATGATAACCATGAAACTTGTCATCATGATTTTAGTTTTCAATTGGATTATGCCTCACATGATAGTTATTTTGTTGAGTTTGCTCCCACTATTATTCATGAGAAGAAATTTGCTTATGTGGAGAGTAATAAATTTTCTATGCTTGTAGATCATGAAAAGAATGCTTTATGTGCTGGTTATATGGTTGAATTCATTCATGATGCCACTGAAAATTATTATGAGGTAGGAACATATGCTTGTAGGAATTGCAATAATATCAAGTTTCCTCTCTATGTGCTTAAAGTTTTAAAGTTATGCTTGTTTTACCTTCCTATGCTAGTTGTTTCATGTTCCCATAAATTGTTTGCTCACAAAATCCCTATGCATAGGAAGTGGGTTAGACTTAAATGTTCTAGTCATATTCTTCATGATGCTCCCATTATGTTTCAATTCTTATCTTTTATGTGAGCATCATTGAAATCATCATGCCTAGCTAGGGGCGTTAAACATTAGCGCTTGTTAGGAGGCAACCCAATTCTATTTTTGTTCTTTTCTTTTGCTCCTGTTTAGTAATAAATAATTCATATAGCCTCTGTTTAGATGTGCTTTTATGTTTTAATTAGTGTTTGTGACAAGTAGAACCTTTGGGAAGACTTGGGTGAAGTCTTTATGATCTTGCTATAAATAACAGAAACTTTAGCGCTCACGAGATTAGCTGCCATTTTTTACTGGAGAGCGATTCTAGGTTGATTCTTTTTGCATATGATTAATAGACAAATACCTCAGGTCCACCAGTTTATTTCATAATTTTTGGAGTTCCATAAGTATATGTTTGATACAGATTACTACAGACTGTTCTGTTTTTCACAGATTCTGTTTTCATTGTGTTGTTTGCTTATTTTGATGAATCTATGAGTTGTATCGGAGAGTATGAACCCTAGAGAGGTTGGGATACAGTAGATACTTCACCAATATGAATTTAGAATGAGTTGACAACAGTACCTAAGTGGTGGTTTTATTTTCTTATACTAACAGAGCTTACGAGTTTTCTGTTGAGTTTTGTGTTGTGAAGTTTTCAAGTTTTGGGTAAAGATTCGACGGACTATGGAATAAGGAGTGGCAAGAGCCTAAGCTTGGGTATGCCCAAGGCACCCCAAGGTAATATTCAAGGACAACCAAGAGCCTAAGCTTGGGGATGCCCCGGATGGCATCCCCTCTTTCGTCTTTGTTCATCGGTAACTTTACTTGGAGCTATATTTTTATTCACCACATGATATGTGTTTTGCTTGGAGCGTCATTTTATTTTCTTTTGTTTTCATTGATGTTTGAATAAAATACCAAGATCTGAAATTCTTAAATGTTAGAGAGTCTTCACATAGTTGCATAATTATTCAACTATTCATTGATCTTCACTTATATCTTTCGGAGTAGTTTGTCGGTTGCTCTAGTGCTTCACTTATATCTTTTTAGAGCGCGGTGTTGGTTTTATTTTGAAGAAATTGATGAACTCTGATGCTTCACTTATATTATTTTGAGATTCTTTTAGAACAGCATGGTAATTTGCTTTGGTTATAAAATTATTCCTAATATGATGGGCATCCAAGATGGGTATAATAAAAACGTTCATATAGAGTGCATTGAATACTATGAGAAGTTTGATACTTGATAATAGTTTTGAGATATAAAGATGGTGATATTCGAGTCATGCTAGTTGAGTAATTATGAATTTGATAAATACTTATTTGAGGTTTGCAAGTCCCGTAGCATGCACGTTTGGTAGACGTTGTGTGAGAAATTTGAAGCAAGAGGTGTTCTTCGATTGCTTTCCTTATGAGTGGCGGTCGGGGACGAGCGATGGTCTTTTCCTACCAATCTAACCCCCTAGGAGCATGCGCGTAGTGCTTGGTTTTGATGACTTGTAGATTTTTGCAATAAGTATGTAAGTTCTTTATGACTAATGTTGAGTCCATGGATTATACACACTCTCACCCTTCCATCATTGCTAGCCTCTTCGGTACCGTGCATTGCCCTTTCTCACCTCGAGAGTTGGTGCAAACTTCACGGGTGCATCCAAACCCCGTGATATGATACGCTCTATCACACATAAGCCTCCTTATATCTTCCTCAAAACAGCCACCATACCTACCTATTATGGCATTTCCATAGCCATTCCGAGATATATTGCCATGCAACTTTCCACCGTTCCATTTATTATGACACACTTCATCATTGTCATATTGCCTTGCATGATCATGTAGTTGACATCGTATACGTGGCAAAGCCACCATGCATATTTTCATACATGTCACTCTTGTTTCATTGCCCATCCCGGTACACCGCCGGAGGCATTCATATAGAGTCATACTTTCTTCTAGTATCGAGTTGTAATCTTTGAGTTGTAAATAAATAGAAGTGTGATGATCATCATTAATAGAGCATTGTCCCGGAAAAAAAAGAGAAAGGCCAAATACAAAAAAAAGGCCTAAGAAAAAAAGGAAATAAAAGGGACAATGCTACTATCCTTTTTCCACACTTGTGCTTCAAAGTAGCACCATGATCTTCATGATAGAGAGTCTCTTATTTTGTCACTTTAATATATACTAGTGGGAATTTTCATTATAGAACTTGGCTTGTATATTCCAACAATGGGCTTCCTCAAATGCCCTAGGTCTTCGTGAGCAAGCAAGTTGGATGCACACCCACTTAGTTTCTTTTGTTGAGCTTTCATACATTTATAGCTCTAGTGCATCCATTGCATGGCAATCCCTACTCCTCGCATTGAAATCAATTGATGGGCATCTCCATAGCCCGTTGATTAGCGGCGTCAATGTGAGACTTTATCCCTTTTTGTCTTCTCCACACAACCCCCATCATTATATTCTATTCCACCCATAGTGCTATGTGGCTCACGCTCATGTATTGCGTGAAAGTTGAAAAAGTTTGAAAATACTAAAGTATGAAACAATTGCTTGGCTTGTCATCGGGGTTCTGCATGATGGGAGCATTTTGTGTGACGAAAATGAAGCATGGCCAAACTATATGATTTTGTAGGGATGAGCTTTCTTTGGCTATGTTATTTTGAGAAGACATAATTGCTTGATTCTATTCCACCGCCACCACCACCTGTTGATCACTTAGCCCGTTTCTTAAGGCTAAACCCGCCGGTGTTTTCCAGTAGCACCGAGCCGATTGTTGCAGATGATTGGCTCCGCAAAGTTGGAAGGGAGTTGACCACTGCAGGATGCACAGATGCGGAAAGAGTGCATTTTGCCGCACATCAGCTTGATGGACCCGCAGCATCATGGTGGGAGAATTATACAGCCACGCACCCCATTGACACTGTCACATGGGATGAGTTTCAGCAAGCTTTCCGTACCGCACATGTTTCAGCAGGAGCTATGGCTATGAAGAAGCGTGAGTTTCGCAACCTACACCAAGGAGGACGCACCGTAGGCCAGTATGTGGAGGATTTCAGTAAGTTAGCACGTTATGCACCAGATGACGTTGCTACAGATGCAGCCAAGCAGGAGAAATTTTTGGAAGGACTGAATGATGAACTGAGTATGCAGTTGATGGTAGCAACCTTCAACAACTACCAGGAGCTGGTAGATAGAGCTCTCATGATTGAAGGGAAGCAACAGCAGATTGAAAATCGTAAGAGGAAGTATGGACAAGGGAAGTACAATTCTGGAGCTCAGCAGAAGCCACGATTTGCCCCGAAACCGGGAGGACAGTTTCAGCATACCCATGGAGGAGGTAGTTCGCACAACCATAATGGCTCCAAGAATGGTAATGGGAATGGAGGAAGCAACGGACAGAACCGTACCAACCCATCTACCCCAACCAAGAGGGATCTAAGTCACATTACTTGCTTCAAGTGCCAGAAGACTGGACACTATGCAACTGATTGTCCTGAAGCCCAAAATGGAAATGGCAATGGAAGCTCTGGGAAGAAGCCGAACCCGTTCAACAAAGGACATGTGAACCACGTGAGCGTGGAGGAGGTTGAAGCTCAGCCTGATGCAGTAATAGGTAAGTTTTTGGTTAAGTCATTTACTGCAACCGTTCTTTTCAATACTGGTGCATCGCATTCATACATATCAAGGGGATTTGTGAATAAGTTTAAGATGTCCACCCAAGTTCTCAAAACCCCTATGTTAGTAACCTCGCCAGGAGCAGAGTATACGGCAAGCCAAGGATGTTTTCAGATACCATTGGCCATTGGTAGGCATGTTTTCCCGTCAGACCTCATAGTTTTGGAGTCGCAAGGTTTGGATGTGATTTTGGGAATGGATTGGCTATCGTTGTATGGAGGAAACATCGATTGTGCCAGCAAGACGATTTTGCTTACCACCCCAGAAGGAAAAAGGATCAAGTTTGTATCCCGGCATATGCCGAAGAGGACTCAAGTAAATTCCTTATCAGGAGTTGTACAGGAGGAAGTACCAGTGGTGAAGGATTATCCGGATGTATTTCCAGAAGAGTTGCCAGGCATGCCACCAGATAGAGACATTGAGTTCTTGATTGAACTTTTGCCAGGCACAGGGCCAATATCTAAGAGACCGTACAGGATGCCCACAAAGGATTTGGAGGAAATTAAGAAGCAGATCAAGGAGTTACTGGATAAAGGCTATATCCGCCCAAGTTCGTCACCTTGGGGATCACCAGTACTTCTAGTGGAGAAGAAAGATGGATCGCTGAGGATGGTTGTTGATTATCGAGGATTGAATGAAGTGACCATCAAAAACAAGTACCCACTGCCGATGATCAATGATTTGTTTGACCGCCTACAAGGAGCTAAAGTATTTTCCAAGATCGATCTACGATCAGGATACCATCAGTTAAAGATTCGAGAGCAGGATATACCTAAGACGGCTTTTACCACCAGATATGGATTGTATGAGTATACCGTTATGTCATTTGGTCTGACTAACGCACCTGCCTATTTCATGAACCTGATGAACAAAGTGTTTATGGAGTTTTTGGATAAGTTCGTCGTGGTGTTCATTGATGATATTTTAGTCTTTTCCAAGAATGAGGAAGAGCATGAGGAGCATTTACGATTGGTACTTGAGAACCTCAGAGAACATCAGTTATACGCCAAGTTCAGCAAGTGTGAATTTTGGCTGAAGGAAGTTGGATTCCTTGGACATGTTATTTCAGGAGAAGGAATAGCAGTAGACCCTGCCAAGGTTGACACAGTGACAAGTTGGGAATCACCCACGACAGTTGGAGAAATCCGGAGTTTTCTTGGACTTGCAGGATATTACCGGAGATTCATCGAGAATTTCTCGAAGATTGCTAAGCCCATGACTGAGCTATTGAAGAAGGACACCAAATTCAATTGGACTGAGGAATGTGAAGCTAGTTTCCAAGAGTTGAAGAAACGATTGGTTACATCACCAGTGTTGATTCTGCCAGATCAACGCAAGGACTATGAAGTTTATTGCGACGCTTCTCGTCGAGGACTTGGAGCAGTGCTTATGCAGGAAGGAAGAGTTGTGTCATATGCTTCACGACAACTTAAACCCCATGAAAAGAATTATGCTACGCGTGATTTGGAGTTAGCAGCCGTGGTGCATGCATTGTAGACATGGAGACATTTTCTCATCGGAAACCATTGTGAGGTGTACACGGATCACAAGAGTTTGAAGTATATTTTTACGCAGAAGGAGCTAAATCTCAGACAGAGGAGATGGTTGGAGCTCATTAAGGATTATGATATGAGATTGCATTATCACCCAGGAAAGGCTAACGTAGTAGCAGACGCGTTGAGCCGCAAGAGTCATGTCAACACCCTCATGACAGGAGAGCTACCTCAGGAGTTAGCCGAGGACCTTCGCGAGCTATGTTTGGAGATAGTCCCAAGAGGCTATTTAGCGACATTGGAGATTCAGTCTACCTTGATGGAAAGGATCAGAGAAGCTCAGAAGACAGACAAGGAGATTGAAGAGATAAAGGAGAAGATGAGCAAAGGAAAAGCCAAGGGATTTCGTGAGGATGAGCACGATACCTTATGGTTTGAGGACCGAGTATATGTGCCAAATGATCTGGAGATCAGGAAGTTGATTTTGCAAGAAGCCCATGATTCACCGTACTCGATTCACCCAGGGAATACCAAGATGTATTTGGATCTGAAGAATACTTTCTGGTGGACCGGAATGAAGAAGGATATTGCAGAGTATGTAGCAGTTTATGATGTGTGTCAGAGAGTGAAGGCAGAGCATCAGAAGCCACCAGGATTGCTACAACCATTGCCGATACCCGAATGGAAGTGGGATAAAATAGGCATGGATTTTATCACAGGATTACACGGGACTCGTTCAGGCTATGACTCAATATGGGTTGTAGTCGACCGTTTGACGAAAGTGGCTCATTTCATTCCAGTGAAGACCACTTACACCAGTGCTAAGTTGGCAAAGATATACATGACCAGGATCGTATGTTTGCATGGAGTTCCGAGGACCATTGTATCAGACAGAGGAACCCAATTTACCTCGAAGTTTTGGAAGCAGTTACATGAAACATTGGGAACCAGGCTGGAATTTAGTACAGCTTTTCACCCACAGACAGATGGACAGACCGAGAGTCAACCAGATTTTGGAGGACATGTTGAGAGCTTGTGCACTAGATTATGGATCTAGTTGGGACGACAATTTGCCATATGCGGAGTTTTCGTTTAACAACAGTTAACAAACCAGTTTGAAGATGGCCCCTTTCGAAGCTTTGTACGGAAGGAGGTGTAGAACACCGTTGTTATGGGATGAAGTTGGAGACCGTCAATTGTTTGGACCAGATTTGATTAAGGAGTCTGAACAGAAAGTGAGGTTGATTCGCGATAGACTCAAGGTAGCCCAATCCAGGCAGAAGAGTTATGCTGATTCTAAACGAAAGGAGACAGTTCACGAAGTCGGAGACCGAGTTTATCTACGAGTATCACCACTTCGAGGAGTGAAGCGCTTTGGAGTTAAGGGAAAGTTAGCACCCCGTTTTATCGGACCATACAGAGTTGTGGGACGTATGGGAGAGGTTGCCTACAAGCTGGAATTGCCCGAAGGATTGTCTGGAGTTCATGATGTATTTCACGTTTCCCAGTTGAAGAAGTGCCACGCAGAGATGGCTGAGATACCACTGAGAGATACTGTGCCACTAGAAGCGATTCAGCTGGAAAGTGATTTGACCTCTGAGGAGAAACCAGTTAAGATTCTTGAGTATGCCAGCCGAGTTACCCACAGTAAGGTTATCAAGTTTTGCAAAGTCCAGTGGAGTCACCACACGGAAGATGAAGCCACCTGGGAGCGAGAGGAAGATCTACGGAAGGACCACTCCCACCTGTTTTCTAGCCAACTCGAATCTCGAGGGCGAGATTCATCTTAAGGGGGGTAGGTTTGTAACATCCCAAATTTTCAATTTGGTATGTTATACATAGATCATCATTGCATATCATATTTTATTGCATTTTGACAAATCCTCGATAAATCCTAAGCAACTCAAGGACCCTCGGAGGGAGTTGGGGATTTTCTCAAATTTTCATATTTGATTTTTCATCAAATAATAAGACGAGGATTTTGGTTTTAATTATTTTTCTCTCCGGAAAAATATTTCATTAAACAAAATAAATGAGAGGAGAAAATATGACTTCTCCAAAACAATTGAAATACTGGAGGAAAAATGTTAAAATCATTTATTGGATTTTATTCGGATTTTATTTGCAATTTTAATTGCATTAAAAATATTGCATATTTTCAAAAATATGTTCACCCTATTCTAGATTTTCTAACTAGACGGGAAAATTTGTTTTATCTTTTTTGGATTTTTATATATTTTTCAACGAATTATTTTCCGCGGAACGTATTTAAAAAAATGCGCAGCGCCCGACTGGGCCGAGGCCCAGCCGAGCTGCCGGCCCGCCCGCGGGATCTCCTCCCCGTGCACGACGCCCGCCGCCGCCGGAGTCCGCCATGGACACGGGAGCCCCGCCGCCGCCTAGCCCCTCCCCCAAGCCACCTTTCCCCCCTTCTATATATACCCTCCCTCTCCTCCTCCCTCTCACCCCGCCGCCGGAGCCGCACTCGCCGCCGCCGCTCGCCGAAGGCCGCCGCCGCTCGCCGCCCGTCGCCCCCGAGCCGCCCGAGCCCCGCCGCCCCTCGCCGGAGTCGCCGGAGCCCCGCCGGAGCCCGTCCCCGAGGTAGCCGCACCTCGCCTCGTTTATCGATTTTTGTTAAAAAAAACGTTCGTTTTAAAAAAAAACCTAGATCGGTTTTTTTCGGTTTTCTTATGTTGTGAGCGTTCACCGACTCGTTCATTTTAACGAACGCGTTCATCGGATTTTCTCTGTTAACGAACGTCCGTTCTTTAACCGTTCGTCCGTTTTTCTTTTTCGTCGGATTTTCCTGATTTTCTCAGATTCGATTTCTGATCGAATCTTCGTTCCTGTTTAACTTTTC
This sequence comes from Aegilops tauschii subsp. strangulata, assembly GCF_002575655.3. Lineage (NCBI taxonomy): Eukaryota > Viridiplantae > Streptophyta > Magnoliopsida > Poales > Poaceae > Aegilops > Aegilops tauschii. The sequence continues at coordinate 132,186,228 of NC_053036.3, read as the reverse complement.
GCTCGTTTATCGAAATCAGGCGATTCAAGCGCCTAGAGTTTCGTCTCGAAATTCTCTTTCCGTTTAACCTACTCAAACAAGTTTTTGCTACTGTAAAATTTGACCTAGATCCAAATTAGTAAACGAAGCTTGTTTCTTTCACCGTTTGACTTTCGTTGCTTCGTTCGAGTTGATTCTTTTTGCAAACCGGAGTTCTTAAGTTGAACTTTCTGGTTGGATCTTTCATTCGAGTTTTACCTATGCATTAGATGAGTACTGATTGTCTGCTTGTTTGTTTGCGATAGAGTACCCGGAGTGTGCCGCTTGTTACTTCGAATCGCTAGGTTTTGCGGATCATCAGCAAGGCAAGTAACACTTTGATCATACCTTCCATACCCAGTTTTTATTGCATTAGATCTATTCCTCAAACATTGCATGATTAGGATCTAATTAAATTGTGGGTACTGGGAAGTAGTTGAGGTAGTACCTATTACCTGTTTTCTTATCAAACCCTTGGGAGTTACTTCTACGTTGCTATTATATTGCCATGCTATGCTCGTAGACGTGGATTTGGGTTTGAGAGATATTCATGACAGATGTGAGATTGTTAATAATGATCTACTTGATGTATGTTTTGGTGATCAACTTGCGGGTTTAGTGACCTTGTGAACTTATGCATAGGGGTTGGCACACATTTTCATCTTGACTCTCCGGTAGAAATTTTGGGGCACTCTTTGAAGTTATTTGTGTTGGTTGAATAGATGAATCTGAGATTGTGTGATGCATATCGTATAATCATACCCACGGATACTTGAGGTGACATTGGAGTATCTAGGTGACATTAGGGTTTTGGTTGATTTGTGTCTTAAGGTGTTATTCTAGTACGAACTCTAGGATAGATCGAACGAAAAGAATAACTTCATGTATTTTACTACGGCTCTTGAATAGATCGATCAGAAAGGATAATTTTGAGGTGGTTTCATACCCTACCATAATCTCTTCGTTTGTTCTCCACTATTAGTAACTTTGGAGTGACTCTTTGTTGCATGTTGAGGGACAGTTATATGATCCGATTATGTTATTATTGTTGAGAGAACTTGCACTAGTGAAAGTATGAACCTTAGGCCTTGTTTCAACGCATTGCAATACCATTTACGCTCACTTTTATTACTTGTTACCTTGCTGTTTTTATATTTTCAGATTACAAAAACCTATATCTACCACCCATATTGCACTTGTATCACCATCTCTTCGCCGAACTAGTGCACCTATACAATTTACCATTGTATTGGGTGTGTTTGGGACACAAGAGACTCTTTGCTATTTGGTTGCAGGGTTGTTTTGAGAGAGACCATCTTCATCCTACGCCTCCCATGGATTGATAAACCTTAGGTCATCCACCTGAGGGAAATTTGCTACTGTCCTACAAACCTCTGCACTTGGAGGCCCAACAACGTCTACAAGAAGAAGGTTGCGTAGTAGACATCAGCGAGGGGAGATCGAGCTCAACTATGTCAACACTCATGATAACCTTGTAGATATTTTCACGAAGCCCTTGGATGAAGCAAGATTTCACGAGTTAAGGCATGAGCTAAATATCATTGATTCGAGCAATGTTGCTTGAACCCTTCCACACCCCACCATACTCAACTTGTTATCTTGTTTAGGTGTAGGCATGGACATAGGGGGAGTGTTGTTCTCTCAATGAACTTTCCCTCCCTCCATTATGCATAAATTGATCAACTCTTTCACATTAGCCATTGTTGATGGTACTTGTGCTTCAAAGACGAGTTTCAGTCATGGGCCCAAGGATAATTCTTCGCGGTGCCATACCAATTGACTCAAATATAGGTGGCTCCGGCCACCGCCCTCTCTTTGGAGAGGTTGTGTTGTGTGTTTAGTCCTTTTTGTCCTTTCCCTTTCCTTCTTCGTGCCGAGCTTGCATGTGCTGTCTCGTGGTTTAGCTCTTTAGTGTGTCTGTTCGCTTGAAGGTTGCATTGCATAGGCTGTTTTTTCTTCCTTTCGCACAACATGCATTTTCTTTGGTCTACGGTACTACCGTGGCTGGCCACGGTACTACCGCAGGAGCTGCACACCGTACTACCGCACCCAACACGGCAGTAATTTTTTTACTACCGCTCGCAGTGCGGTACTTTCGCCCGGGCGGTACTACCACGATAACGCGTGGTACTACTGCGTAGACGCGAGCGCGTGGGGGTTAAGAGCGGGCAGGGGGAGTTCCAACTCCCCCATACCCATTCAACTCCTTTCCCCACGTCGCCTCTCTCTCTCTCTCCTGCCCAAGAACGGCGCGGGAGAACCTCGCCGGATCTCCGTCTCCGGCCGCTCTCCTCGCATTCCGTCCAGTGGGATCGTTCCCCACCACGCCCTCTTGCCATGGAACAAGGTTTCTTCCCAAATCCCTCTTTCTTTGGTTCGTTCTTTCGTCTCTAGGTTTTTGGGGAGATGCATGTTGTTCTTGAGATTTTAGGCCAAATCTTTGCAAGAGTAGGATGTAGGAGAGTAGTAATGCGTAGAGATGGTATTTGGTATGTTGCCCCGTGGTAGATTTGATCAACCGTAGTACCGCTCCGTTGTCGCGGCTGTGCTCAGATCCATTTGTGCTTCGGATCCGACCTCATGCGGTACTACTGCAGCTCCCGTGCGGTACTACCGCTCGTACAGTACTACCGCTCCTCAGGGGCGGTACTACCGCGCGAGGCGCGGAAGTAAAATTTTACTTCCGCTCCCGCTGCGGTGCTACTGTGCCATCCTGGCGCGGTACTACCGTGACTGGAGCAGTACTAAAATTTTAGTTCCGCGCATCCGTGCGGTACTACCGTTGGTGTCAGATCTTCCATGTGGCAACTACCCAATGCTATTTATACTTGTTTCACTTGTTTTGCTGTGGCCTTTGCATTGATCCTTCTCGTTTCTCTTGCGTGTTCGTGTGTTTTGTGTCACAGGTGGTGGCTCCGGTTCCAATGTCCGCCGTTCCAATCCCAGCCGTGACACGGGTTCCTGCCGTCTGCGCAACCAGGGTGAAGCTCCAGAGGGTTCAAATGCCCCCCAACATAGAACCAAGACCACCGCCACCAAGAACAAGGAGCCCTCCATGGGCATGGATGAGATACCACTTGCTGAGTTCGTCACTCGACGAAGCATCAACCCCTATGTGAAACCCCATGCAAACTTCGCCGCCCCTCGCCCCCGAGCCGCCCGAGCCCCGCCGCCCCTCGCCGGAGTCGCCGGAGCCCCGCCGGAGCCCATCCCCGAGGTAGCCGCACCTCGCCTCGTTTGCTGGTTTTTGTTAAAAAAAACCGTTCGTTTAAAAAAACCTAGATTGGTTTTTTTCGGTTTTGTTATTTTGTGAGCGTTCACCGACTCGTTCGTTTTAACGAACGCGTTCGTCGGATTTTCTCTGTTAACAAACGTCCGTTCTTTAACCGTTCGTCCGTTTTTCTTTTTCGTCGGATTTTCCTAATTTTCTCAGATTCGATTTCTGATCGAATCTTCGTTTCTGTTTAACTTTTCGCTCGTTTATCGGAATCAGGCGATTCAAGCGCCTAGAGTTTCGTCTTGAAATGCTCTTTCCGTTTAACCTACTCAAACAAGTTTTTGCTACTGTAAAATTTGACCTAGATCCAGATTAGTAAACGAAGCTTGTTTCTTTCACCGTTTGACTTTCGTTGCTTCGTTCGAGTTGATTCTTTTTGCAAACCGGAGTTCTTAAGTTGAACTTTCTGGTTGGATCTTTCATTCGAGTTTTACCTGTGCATTAGATGAGTACTGATTGTCTGCTAGTTTGTTTGCGATAGAGTACCCGGAGTGTGCCGCTTGTTACTTCGAATCGCTAGGTTTTGCGGATCATCAGCAAGGCAAGTAACACTTTGATCATACCTTCCATACCCAGTTTTTATTGCATTAGATCTATTCCTCAAACATTGCATGATTAGGATCTAATTAAATTGTGGGTACTGGGAAGTAGTTGAGGTAGTACCTATTACCTGTTTTCTTATCAAACCCTTGGGAGTTACTTCTACGTTGCTATTATATTGCCATGCTATGCTCGTAGACGTGGATTTGGGTTTGAGAGATATTCATGACAGATGTGAGATTGTTAATAATGGTTTACCTAAGGTGGCAACTAAAACTCACATCTAGGTGGATTGAGGCACCTGGAGAATCCAGTGTTGTCTGTTTGTATAAGGACCGCCACCCAGGCTCAAAGGGATCATAAGATTATTCATGCTAGAAACTTCCGTGTGCAGCCACAAGCTATTATGGGCTCTAGCATAGTTGAGTAGGTTACATGATCTCTTGAAGAGGTGGGCTAGCAGATGTAGGGGAAAGTAGGTGTACTGGTCCACCCGGAGTAAAGAGTGATTGTTCCTGAAAGACTGTGTCTCGGTCATCCGTTTCTCAAACATCATGCAGTGCGAGAATCAAGCGGAGGCGATCGAGTCTTGTGGGGAAAAGTGTGCAAACCTCTGCAGAGTGTACAAACTAATCATGGTTAGCCATGTCCCCAGTTATGGACAACTTGAGTATCTAGTACCTGGATTATCATTTGAATCTCATCACCATGTTACTTTTAATTAATTTTGTGGGTTATGATGACACTTAATTGGGATTGAGTTGGAGGTACCTTCTCAATGTTTAACAACCACCATGATAGTTAAATAAAATTTATTCCTTTGAAGTAGGGAAAATTGGCTTTTCGCAAAATTGTAACCATAGAGCTTTCCACCAGCCATATATGCATGTAGTATAGCATTATTATTGTTCATTATTCTCTATGTGTTATTTTGCCAGCATATTCCATGTGCTGACCCGTTTTTGGGCTGCAACGTTTCATGTTGCAGACTTTTCAGACGACGAGTAAGGTGCCTTAGGTCGCGGTCTTATACTCAGTGATGCCGCTGGAGTTGATGGACTCACTTATCTTCCAAGTCTTCCGCTGTTATCGTATTTAGATGGCCTTAAGCCATATTTATCATACTTAATCTCTTTGGAGATATTCGATGTAATAAGTGTGTGATTGCTACTCTGTTATAAATCCTCCATTTGTATTGTGCGTGTCAGCATTACTAATCCAGGGATGACACTGGTGCACAGCAGCACAGACCATTTGAGGTCTGGTCGCTATAGGGAGCCTCCAATTAAGTTGTGGAGATTGACCCAACCTTGTTTATAAAGGTCCGGTCACCGCCTCCAAGGGCACCAATAGTGGAATCACGACATCTCGCATTGTGTGAGGGCGTGAGGAGAATACGGTGGCCCTAGTGGCTTCTTGGGGAGCATTGTGCCTCAACACCGCTCCAACGGAGACGTACTTCCCCTCAAAAGGAAGGAACTTCAGTAACACATCCTCGTCTTCACTGGCTCCACTCTTGGTTATCTCGCGCCTTTACTTGTGCAAGCTTATTTGTGTTATATCCTTTGCTTGCTTGTGTGCTTGTTGTTGTTGCATCCTATAGGTTGCTCACCTAGTTGCATATCTAGACAACCTACTTTGATGCAAATTTTAAATTGGTAAAGATTAGCTAAAAATTGTTAGTTGCCTATTCACCCCCCCCCCCTAGTCAACTATATCGACCCTTTCATTGTGTTTGCATTGTTTGCATATGTTTGCTTGTTTAATGATTCTATTTGAGGATAGGAGTAGTATTAAATATGCAGAGGCTTTTAGTATGCAATGTTGAATAATAATTATAGTAATTTTCTAGAGTGGAGAATGATAAGGTTTTGCATTGATTTATACTAACTTATCTCACGAGTTATTGTTTAGTTTTGTGTGGATGACGTTTTTAAGATTTAGGGAAACCGTGATATAAAATGAATTGAGGAGATGCAAAAGCTCAAGCTTGGGGATGCCCAAGGCATCCCAAGATAATATTTCAAGAAGTCTCAAGCATCTAAGCTTGGGGATGCCCCGGTAGGCATCCCACCTTTCTTCATCAACAATTATCGGTTAGTCTCGGTTGAGCCTAAGTTTTTGCTTCTTCACATGATGTGTGCTATTCTTAGAATGTCATTTTATTTTGTTTTTGCTTGCTGTTTTAATAAAATACTTAGATCTGAAAGTTTTTAAATAAGAGAGAGTCCACAATTAGCTACCTATTTACTTAACTACTCGCTTGATCTTCACTTATATCTTTTTCGAGTAGCTTGTCGTTTACTCTTGTGCTTCACTTATATCCTATGAGTAATTGTTGAATGATTTGAATATCATGAAGTTGAAATTATATCATGCCTAGTGGTAGCTTCACATTGGGTTTATAAAGTGAAATCTTTTGAAGCTTGACAATCACAATATTGGTCATACAAGCAATTCATGAATGATTAGTACAAGGAAGAGAACTTTCAGATGAAAATATATTATCTTGGACATCTTCTATGATTGTGAATACCCATTAATTATTTTCAAACTTGAGCAAATTAGTTGAAGTTGGACAAGGAAGACAACGTAATGAGTTATGGTTGTGTATATTTGCATAGAAGTTATATTGTCATGGATCCTCCAACATGTGGTGTTTGTCTAGGATCTTTTGCTAGCCAAAAATTGGTACTAAGTAGAGATACTACTTGTGCATCCAAAACCCTTAAACCCAGTTTCTTGCCATGAGTGTCAACCATATCTACCTGTGGATTGAATAAGATCCTTAAAGTAAGTTGTCATCGATGCATAAAGCAATAAAAATTGCTCCTAAATATGTTTGATCTTTTATTGTAAGGGAAAATTGAGCATTGTACGAACTTGTGATGGTAAATTAATAAAAGCGACGGACTGCATAATAAAGGTTGATATCACAAGGGGAAATATAACGTGTCATTCCTTTGCATTAAGAGTTTGGGAATCCAAAAATTAAAAGCATATGACAACCTCTGCTTCCCTCTGCGAAGATCTTTTACTTTTTGGTATTTACTTTTATGCAAGAGTCAATAGTATGCATTCCCATTTCAACCTCAATTACTCTCTAGTTGGCGAGCATCATGTGATGGGGAAAGATCTAGGCACATATGACCAGTCAAATATATTTGATCATGATTTATTATTGTGGACAATTATCTCTATGAAAATGAGCTGGGAGGCAAAATATTAAGTCCCTATCTTTCTCTGTGTTCAATGGATGCCATTTGTTCTTAGAATATGCTTTGAGTAGTAACAATCATGGAAGACTATATGATGATTGAGTATGTGGATCTCTTACTTAGACTCTGTTGAATAAGTTGAATTGCAATTGTTTGGTGACTAAGAATATAGGTTGTTGAGTTTCAAGATAATTCATTGTTTGAACCTTAACATGTGAATTGGTTGCTACTTTGTCATGATGAGTTTTATGAGAAAGAGTTGCTGCTATGATGCTAGGAAAAGTGATTGAAATTATCATTGATCAAACTTATGCACTATGCTAGCATTCACACTTCATAAATTATTTCTTTTATCATTTACCTACTCGAGGATGAGTAGGAATTAAGCTTGGGGATGTTGATACTTCTCCAACGTATCTATAATTTATGAAGTATTCATGCTGATATATTATCATTCTTGGATGTTTTACGATCATTTCATAGCAACTTTATATCATTTTTGGGGACTAACCTATTGACATAGTGCCGAGTGCCAGTTGTTTTTTGCTTGTTTTTTACATCGCAGAAAATCAATACCAAATGGAGTCCAAACGCAGCGAAACTTTTTGGAGAATTTTGATGCACCAGAAGACACAACTTGGGCCAAAGAAGTACCAGAGGGGTGCCCCGAGGGGGGCACGACCAACCTGGGCGCGCCTGGGGGCGCAAGCGTGCCCTGGTGGGTTGTGCCCACCTCGGTGGCCTCCCGGACCGCCTCTTCGCCCTATAAATTCCCAAATATTCCAAAAACCCTCGGCATAACCCTAGATTAGAAGTTTCGCCGCCACATGCCTCTGTAGAAATAAAAAACCAATCTAGACCCCGTTCTGGCACCCTGCCGGAGGGGTAAATCATCACTAGTGGCCATCTTCATCATCCCGGCGGCCACCATGATGAGGAGGGAGTAGTCCACCCTCGGTAGCTATGTGTTTAATCTCTCTCTCTCTCTCTTGTGTTCTTGAGATGGCACGATCATGATGTATAGCAGGCTTTGTTAATATAGTTGGATCATATGGTGTTTCTCCCTCTCTATCTTGTTGTGATGAATTGAGTTTTCCCATTGGGATTTCGTCTTTATCAGATTGAATACTTTTATGCATCTGAGAGAACTAGATATTTGTCTTGCATATGAATACCCGTGGCGACAATGTGGTATTATATTGATTTAGTTGGTATATGTTTTGGCACTCAACTCGCGGATTCCCGAGGTGACATTGGGGTAATCTATGCATAGGGGTTGATGCACGTTCTCGTCTTTGTTTCTCCGGTAGAAATCTTGGGGCACTCCTTGAGGTTCTTTGTGTTGGATTGAGTATTATGAATCTGAATTTGCTTTGGTGTTATTTTAGTACGAACTCTTGGATAGATCGATCGGAAAGAATAGCTACAAACAATTTCTTCGTATGTTCTCCGCTAGATAAGAACTTTGGGGTGATTCTTCATCGCACTTTGAGGCATGGTTGTATGATCCAATTAGATTAGCATTGTTGAGAGATTGCACTAGCGAAAGTACGGACCCTAGGCCTCATTTTCAAGCATTGCAATACCGTTTGTGCTCCGTTTTATCAATTGCTACCTTGCTGTTTTTTATTGTTCCTACTACAAAATCCAATATCTACTATCCATATTACACTTGTATCACCATCTCTTCGCCGAACTAGTGCACCTATACAAATTACCATTGTATTTGGTGTGTTGGGGACACAAGAGACTCTTTGTTATTTGGTTGCAGGGTTGTTTGGGAGAGACCATCTTCATCCTAAACCTCCCATGGATTGATAAACCTCAGGTCATCCACTTGAGGGGAAATTGCTACTGTCCTACAAAACTCTGCGCTTGGAGGCCCAACACGAGTCTACAAGAATAAATTTGTGTAGTAGACATCAGAGATCATGCAACTCCAGGATACCAGAGGAGTACCTTATGTGCTATCAAACGTCACAACATAACTGGGTGATCATAAAGATGCTCTACAGGTATCTCCAAACGTGTCTGTTGAGTTGGCGTGAATCGAGATTGGGATTTGTCACTCCGTATAATGGAGAGGTATCTTTGGGCCCTCTCGGTAATACACATCACAAGAAGCTTGCAAGCATAGTGACTATGGAGTTAGTTGCAAGATGATGTATTGCGGAACTAGTAAAGATACTTGCCGGTAACGAGATTGAACTAGGTATGAAGATACCAACGATCAAATCTCGGGCAAGTAACATACCGATAGACAAAGGGAATTACGTACGTTGTCATAAGGTTTGACCAACAAAGATCTCCGTGGAATATGTTGGAACGAATATGGGCATCCAGGTTCCGCTATTGGTTATTGACCGGAGAGGCGTCTCGGTCATGTCTTACATCATTCTCTATCGGGGGGAAACGACACCTATGGGATCACTGGAATCCCTTCTACGGTTGGCGGGCGCGGGGTTGTGCAAAGTGCGGGTCTAGAAGCCAGCACAAAGATCGTTTACCCAAGTTCGGGCCGCGAGGATGCGTAATACCCTAGTCCTGCTTTGGTGTATATTTGAGTGTTCTTGAGCTTTTGAACTAGCTACGGTGCGTGCGTCATCCAAAAGATCCGAATCCTCTCCCAGTACGTCGCGTGCCTCCTTCTATAGGCAAAGGGGCTGCCACAGTGGCACACATGAGGTGGAAAGTTGTACAGTGCACAAGCTTATCGCCTGTTATTACAGGACAAAGTGCATTAAAATGCGCGACTTAGGTGTCCACTTGCTTTATCAGGAGCGGTAACGAGGTCCGTCCCGTCCGTCACCGCTCCGCCTTGCTCCGGCATGTGTCCAGGCCAACGAGGCATGCAGCGCCACGTAGGCTGGCAGGCTGCTGAGTTGGCGTGGTAGTAGGGTCTTCATGAAGATCTGCATGCCACCACGCAGGTGCTTGCTGAGTTGGCCTAGAGGCCGCACGTCGCCACGCAAGTGTTCGCCTAGTTGATGGGCTGGCAGCTGCATGGGAACGGCGGCGGAGCTTTGGCAGATGTGGGCTTGGCTGCGGCCCCGCGGATGTCTTCGGCAAGAGTCTTGCCGGGGCCCCGGCAAAGGTCTTGCCGTGGCGTTGTGGTCGTCCCCGGCAAGGGGCTTGCCGGGGGTCTCGTGGGTATCCTCGGCAAGGATCTTGCCGAGGATCGTGGTCTTCTGATTCTCATCTGATTTTGTATGCTTCTGGTCTTCACAAAGATCTGCATGCCACCATGGAGGCACCTCCCGAGCTTTGGTTCCAATGTGGTTGAGGGCATCGGAACTCTCAAGCTCGAGGGTGGCAGCCCTGCTGGTCCTGGGCAAGTTGCCCCGGCAAGGCTCTTGCCGGGGCTGTGGAGGCCGCCCCGGCAGGGGCCTTGCCGGGGGAGTCCACCTCGCCCTTCTGCTCTTTGTGTTTCCATCTTGGCATTGATCTAGTCATCTTGTGCCTTTGCTTCCTCTGCCCCGCCAAGCATGGCTAGCGGCGTGGGGCTATGACTTCCCGCGCACAAGTAAAGGGGTGCAAAAAGGGGACCCCTACTTTTGTACACCGACATTCTCAAACCCGTAGGGTCCGCACGCTTAACGTTCGTTGACGATATAGTATTATATGAGTTATGTGATTTGGTGACCGAATGTTGTTCGGAGTCCCGGATGAGATCACAGACATGACGAGGAGCTCCGGAATGGTCCTGATGTAAAGATTGATACATAGGACAATGCTATTTGGTCACCTGAAAGGTTTCGGAGTGTATCAGCTAGTCATGGGATCACCGGAAGGGGTTTCGAGAAGCCCCGAGAGGTTAATGGGCCTTATGGGCCTAGAGGGGGAACACACCAGCCCACAAGGGGCTGGCGCGCCCCTTCCCTTGCCCTAGTGATGGAAAAGGGGGAGGGCTAGCCCCTCTTTCCTTCCCCCCAACTAAGAGGAAGGAAGGGGGGAGCCACCTCCTCCTGCCTCCCCCCCCCCCCCCCCCCCCGCGCATGCATACAAGGAAAGGGGGGCGCTAAGAGGGCCGGCCGGCCACCCTTGGGGTGCCTCCTGTCTGCCTCCCCTCCCCCACCTATATATATATGATGGAGGGGGCGCCACACAACCCACGACAATCTCTTAGCCGTGTGCGGAGCCCCTGTCCACAGTTTAGTCCTTCGTCTAGTTTTCTGCAGTGCACGGCGAAGCCCTGCGGGACGAGTTCACCATCACTGTCACCACGCCGTTATGTTGCCGGAACTCATCTACTGCTTCGCTCGTCTTGCTGGATCAAGAAGGCAAGGACGTCATCGAGCTGAACGTGTGCTGAACATGGAGGTGCCGTATGTTCGGCACTTGATCGGTTGGATCACAAAGAAGTTCTACTACATCAACCGTGTTAATAAACGCTTCCGATTTACAGTCTACGAGGGTACGTAGACATACTCTCCACTCTCGTTGCTATGCATCTCCATGAATAGATCTTGCGTGTGTGTAGAATTTTTTGGTTTTCCATGCAACGTTCCCCAACATAATCACCATTATTAATAGTCAACTTTAATTCTTTTACTAGAATGCCCCAATATTACCACCTCAATATCATAGAACTATTGCATGGAATCAAACATATCATACTCAGTGATCTTCAAGTTTTATGTAGGATTTTATGACTAACCATGTGAATGACCAATTCTTGTGTAACTCTCTAAACAGATATAAGTGAAGCATGAGAGTTTTGCTATTTCTACAAAAGACTCGGCTACGCTCTAACTAATATAAGTGAAGCAAAAGAGCATTCTACAAATAATAGTTCTCCTATGTAGAAAAATGAGCATCCAAACTTCAAATGATATAAGTGAAGCACATGAAGCATTCTATATGTTGGGAAACGTTGCACGGAAAACAAAAAAAATTCTACGCACACGCAATGATCTATACATGGAGATGCATAGCAACGAGGGGGAGAGTGTGTCTACGTACCCTCGTAGACCGAAAGTGGAAGCATTTCACAATGCGGTTGATGTAGTCGAACTCTCTTCGAGCTCCACCAATCGAGTACCGAACGTACAGCACCTTCGAGTTCTGCACACGTTCAGCTCGGTGACGTCCCTCGCCTTCTTGATCCAGCAAGGTGTCAAGGTAGTAGATGATTTACGTCATCACGATGGCGTGGTGACGGTGACGGTGATGGTGATGTGAACCTCGCAGGGCTTCGCCTAGGCACCGCAAGAATATGAACGGGGGTGTAAACTATGGAGGGGGGCGCCGCACACGACTAACAATTGATGTTGTGTGTTCTAGGCGCCCCCTCCCCACATATACATAGGTGAGAGGGGGAGGGGAGCAGCCAGGGTGCGTCCCAACTAGGCCGAATCCTACTTGGGGTCTTCCCCAATTTGCCCCCCCCCTACTATAAATTGCCGGAAGGAAAAAAGGGAAGAGGGAAGAAGAGAAGGATGGGGGGCCGAACCCCCTCTTCTCCTTCTCCTATTCAGCCTCCTGCCATGGGGGGCACCCCTTGTGGGCTGGTGTGCTCCCCTCTCATGGACCATATGGCCCATATATTCTCCCCGGGGGTTCCGATAACCCCTCCGGTACTCCGATAAATACCTGATACACTCCGGAACACTTCCGGTATCCGAATACTATCGTCCTATGGCCCTGTTTGGTTCAGCTTTTATCGACGGATTCCGCTGCCACGCAGCAGAATCTAAACCAAAGGGCAAACCTAGCAGAATCCGATTCCACAAATCCGCTGCCAAAATCTGAACCAAAAGCGGAAGCAGCCCAGGACGTGCTTTCCAAAATCTGATTCCACTGCGGGCCAAAATCTGAAAAAGTTGTATCAGCTGGTTTGCCAAATGACCTACATCTTTTTCACATCAGATTTTCCATAGCAGATTTTTCACAGCTGCTTTTAGAAATCCACAGCCGAACCAAACAGGGCCTATATATATATCAATCTTTACCTCTCGACCATTTCGAGACGCCTCATCATGTCTGTGATCTCATCCGGGACTCCGAACAACATTCGGTCACCAAATCACATAACTCATATAATACAATATCGTCATCGAACGTTAAGCGTGCCGACCCTATGTGTTCGAGAACTATGTAGACATGACCGAGACACCTCTCCGGTCAATAACCAGTAGTGGAACTTGGATGCTCATATTGGCTCCTACATATTCTACGAAGATCTTTATCGGTCGAACCGTTATGAAAACATACGTAATTCCCTTTGTCTATTGGTATGTTACTTGCCTGAGATTTGAGCGTCGGTATCTTCATACCTAGTTCAATCTCGTTACCGGCAAGTCTCTTTACTTGTTCCGTAATACATCATCCTGCAACTAACTCATTAGTCACTTTGCTTGCAAGGCTTATGATGTGTATTACCGAGAGGGCCCAGAGACACCTCTCCGATACTCGGAGTGACAAATCCTAATATCGATCTATGCCAACCCAACAAACACCTTCGGAGATACCTGCAGAGCATCTTTATAATCACCCAATTACATTGTAACATTTCATAGCACACAAGGCATTCCTCCAGTATCCAGGAGTTGCATAATCTCATAGTCGAAGGAATATGTATTTGACATGAAGAAAGCAATAGCAATAAAACGGAACGGTCATTATGCTAAGCTAACGGATGTGTCTTGTCCATCACATCATTCTCCTAATGATGTGATCCCATTATCAAATGACAACTCATGTCAATGGTTAGGCAACCTTAACCATCTTTGATCAACGAGCTAGTCTAGTAGAGGCTCACTAGGGACACGGTGTTTATTTATGTATTCACACATGTATTAAGGTTTACGATCAATACAACTCTAGCTTGAATAATAAACCATTATCATGAATAAGGAAATATAAAATAACAACTTTATTATTGCCTCTAGGGCATATTTCCTTCAGTCTCCCACTTGCACTAGATTCAATAATCTAGTTCACATCGCCATGTGATTAACACCAGTAGTTCACATCGCCATGTGATTAACACCCATAGTTCACATCACCATGTGACCAACACCCAAAGGGTTTACTAGAGTCAATAATCTAGTTCACATCTCCATGTGATTAACACCCAAAGATTACTAAGGTGTGATCATGTTTTGCTTGTGTGTTAGGTTTTGTCAACAGGTCTGCCATATTCAGATCCTTGTGTATTTAGCAAATTTGTATGTCTACAATGCTCTGCACGGAGCTACTCTAGCAAATTGTTCCTACTTTCAATATGTATCCAGATTGAGACTCAGAGTCATCCGGATCAATGTCAAAGCTTGCATCGACGTAACCCTTTACGACAAACTCTTTGTCGCCTCCATAACCGAGAAAATTTTCCATAGTCTTCTTTAAGTACCTAAGGTAATTTTGACCGCTGTCTAGTGATTTACTCCTGGATCACTATTGTACCCCCTTGCCAAACTCATGGTAAGGTACACAATATGTCTAGTACACAGGACGGCATACTTTATAGAACCTACGGCTGAGGCATAGGGAATGACTTTTATTCTCTCTCTATCTTCTGCCATAGTCGGGTTTTTGAGTATTACTCAACTTCACACCTTGCAAAACAGACAAGAACCCTTTCTTTGACTGATCTATTTTGAACTTCTTCAAAATTTTGCCAAGGTATATACTTTGTGAAAATCCTATTAAGCGTCTCGATCTATCCCTATAGATCTTGATGCCCAATATATAAGCAGCTTCACCGAGGTCTTTTATTGAAAAATTCTTATTCAAATATCCTTTTATGCTATCCAGAAATTCTATATCATTTTTTATCAACAATATGTCGTCCACATATAATATCAGAAATGCTATAGAGCTCCCACTCACTTTGTTGTAAATACAGGCTTCAACGCAAGTCTGTATAAAACATATGCTTTGATCACCTCATCAAAGCATATATTCCAACTCCGAGATGCTTGCACCAGTCGATAGATGGGTCACTGGAGCTTGCACACTTTGTTAGCACCTTTAGGATCGAAAAAACCTTCTGGTTGCATCATATACAACTCTTCTTTGAGATATACATTACGGAATGCAGTTTTGACATCCATTTGCCAGATTTCATAATTATAAAATGTGGCAATTGCTAACATGATTCGGACGGACTTAAGCATCGCTACGGGTGAGAAAGTATCATCGTAGTCAACCCCTTGAAGTTGTCGAAAACCTTTTGCGACAAGTCGAGCTTTGTAAACAGTAACATTACCATCAGCGTCAGTCTTCTTCTTGAAGATCCATTTATTCTCTATGGCTTGCCGATCATCGGGCAAGTCCACCAAAGTCCATACTTTGTTCTCATACATGGATCCTATCTCAGATTTCATGGCCTCAAGCCATCTGTCGGAATCTGGGCTCATCATTGCTTCTTCATAGTTCCTAGGTTCATCATGGTCTAGTAACATGACTTTCGGGACAGGATTACCTTACCACTCTGGTGCGGAACGTGCTCTATTCGACCTACGAGGTCCAGTAGTAACTTGATCCAAAGTTTCATGATGATCATCATTAGCTTCCTCTCTTGTTGGTGTAGGCATCACGAGAACAGATTTATTTGATGTACTACTTTCCAAATTGAGAGAAGGTATAATTACCTCATCAGGTTCTACTTTCCTCCCAGTCACTTCTTTCGAGAGAAACTCATTCTCTACAAATGTTCCATTATTGGCAACAAAGATCTTGCCTTTGGATCTGTGGTAGAAGGTGTACCCAATTGTTTCCTTGGGGTATCCTATGAAGACACACTTTTCCGATTTGGGTTTGAGCTTATCAGGCTGAAGCCTTTTGACATAAGTGTCACAACCCCAAATTTTAAGAAACGGCAACTTAGGTTTCTTAACAAATCATAGTTCATACGGTGTCATCTCAACGGATTTAGACGGTGCCCTATTTAACGTGAATGCAGTTGTCTCTAATGCATAACCCCAAAATGATAGTGGTAAATCAGTAAGAGACATCATTTCGCTATGGTGTTCTAGGTGGCGTGAGTTGTGAAACTATTCCACATTGTTTTAAATGAAGGACAAACTCGTAACTCAAATATTTGCCTCTGTGATCAGATTGTAGAAACTTTATTTTCTTGTTACGATGATTCTCCACTTCACTTTGAAATTCTTTGACCTTTTCAAATGTTTAAGACTTGTGTTTCATTAAGTAGATATACCCATATCTGCTCAAATCATCTGTGAAGGTCTGATACGTCTCCGTCGTATCTATAATTTTTGATTGTTTTATGCCAATATTATACTACTTTCACATATTTTTGGCAACTTTTTATATGATTTATTTGACTAATCCATTGATCTAGTGCCCAGTGCCAGTTCCTGTTTGTTGCATGTTTTTTTTGTTTTGCAGAAAATCCATATCAAACGAAGTCCAAATGCAATAAAATTTTACAGAGAATTATTTTGGAATATATGTGTTTTGGGACTTGGAATCATCGCAAATGGAGGCCCACACAGCCCACAAGACACCAGGGTGCGCCCCAGGTGCCAGGCGCGTGGTGGTGGGTTGTTCTCACCTCGTACGTCGGTTGGAGCTCTACTTCGGGCGCAAGGAAGCTTATATGCAAACAAATCGTGTTAAAATCTCAGCGCAATCAGAGTTAGGGATCTCCGGGAATATAATAAATGATTTTTGGCCCGATCTGGGGAACGCGAAACAGAAGAGAACATAGAGAGAGATCCAACCTCAGAGGGGCTCCCACCCCTCCGCCGGCATGGAGGCCATGGACCAGAGGGGGAACTCTCTGCTACCTCTTGAGCTTGCGTTGGTTTTCCCTTGAAGAGGAAAGGGTGATGCAGCAAAGTAGAGTAAGTATTTCCCTCAGCTTTTGAGAACCAAGGTATCAATCCAGTAGGAGACAACACGCAAGCCACCGAATACCTGCACAAACAAACACCAACTTGCACCCAACGCGATAAAGTGGTTGTCAATCCCTTCACAGTTATTTGCAAAGTGAGATCTGATAGAGATGGATAAATGGTAAAATAATATTTTTGGTTTATGGAACGGAAAGTAAAAGATTGCAAAGAAAGTAAATAGGAAACTAAAATTGTAGATCAGAAACTTATATGATGGAAAGTAGACCCGGGGCCATAGGTTTTGCTAGAGGCTTCTCTCAAGATAAAAAATATTATGGTGGGTGAACAAATTACTGCTGAGCAATTGATAGAAAAGCGCAAAGTTATGAAGATATCTAAGGCAATGATCATGAATATAGGCATCACGTCCTTATCAAGTAGACCAACTCCTGCCTGCATCTACTACTATTACTCCACACATCGATCGACACCTGCCTGCATCTAGAGTATTAAGTTCATAGAACAGAGTAACGCATTAAGTATGATGACATGATGTAGCGGGATAAACTCAAGCAATATGATGAAAACCCCATCTTGTTATCCTCGATGGCAACAATACAATACGTGTCGGTTCCCCTTCTGCCACTAGGATCGAGCACCGCAAGATTGAACCAAGGCTAAGCACTTCTCCCATTGCAAGAAAAACCAATCTAGTTGGCCAAACCAAATCGATAGTTCGAAGAGACTTGCAAAGATATCAAATCATGCATATAAGAATTCAGAGGAGATTCAAATAATATTCATAGATAAGCTGATCATAAATCCACAATTCATCGGAGCTTGTCAAACACACCGCAAAAGAGTATTACATCGAATAGATCTCTAAGAACATCGAGGAGAACATGGTATTGAGAATCAAAGAGAGAGAAGAAGCCATCTAGCTACTAGCTATGGACCCGTAGGTCTGTGGTAAACTACTCACGCTTCATCGGAGAGGCAATGGTGTTGATGTAGAAGCCCTCCGTGATCGAATCCCCCTTCGGTAGGACGCTGGAAAGGCCCCTAGATGGGATCTCACGGGTACAGAAGGTTGCGGCGGTGGAAAAGTGTTTCGTGGCTATCCTGGAAGGTTTTGGGATATTTGAGAATATATATAGGCGGAAGAAATAGGTCGGTGGAGTCACGTGGGGCCCACAGGAGTGGGGGCGCGCCCTACCCCCTTGGGCGCGCCTCCCGACCATGTGGCCACCTCGTGGCTTTCCTGACATGCACTCCAAGCCCTCTGGATGTCTTCTGGTCCAAGAAAAATCATCGCGAAAGTTTCATTCCATTTGGACTCCGTTTGGTATTCCTTTTCTACGAAACTCTAAAACAAGGAAAAAGACAGGAACTGGCACTCGGCTCTAGATTAATAGGTTAGTCCCAAAAATCATATAAAATAGCATATTGATGCATATAAAACATCCAAAACAAGTAATATGATAGCATGGAACAATCAAAAATTATAGATACGTTGGAGACGTATCACTCTCCTCCCATCTAGGGGGGAGGCCAAGGAAGAAGAAGGAGGGGGCTCTCTCCCCCTCTCTCCCAGTGGCGCCGGAACACCGCCGGGGCAAGGATCGTGACGGCGATCTACATCAACAATCTTGCTACCGTCAACACAAACTCTCTCCACCTCCATGCAGCGGTGTAACACCTCTTCTCCCCACTGTATTCTCTACTTAAACATGGTGCTCAACTCCATATATTATTTCCCAATGATATTTGGCTATCCTATGATGTTTGAGTAGATCCATTTTGTCCTATGGGTTAATCATGATCTTGGTTGGTATGATTGTATATTTTATTTATGGTGCTGTCCTATGGTGCCCTCTGTCTTGCGCAAACGAGGGGTCCCCGCAGTAGGGTGTTGTAATACGTTCATGATTCACTTATGGTGGGTTGCGAGAGTGACAAAAGCTTAAACCCGAGTAAGTAGGTTGTTGCGTATGGGATAAAGAGGACTTGATACTTAATGCTATGGTTGGGTTTCACGACCTTAATGATCTTTAGTAGTTGCAGATGCTTACCAGGGGTCCAATCATAAGTGCATATGGTCCAAGTAGAGAAAGTATGTTAGCTCATGCCTCTGCCTCATATAGAATTGCAAGAATGATTACCGGTACTTGTTATCGATTGCCTAGGGCCAAATGACTTTCTCGTTGACAAAAGTTATCCACTTTTATTACCTTGCAATTTATTCATAGTTTTATTCTCGCAAAGTACTCATAGTTTTATTGTTGCAAAATTGTTTCATACTTGTTCTAGGTAAAGCAAACGTCAAGTGTGAGTAGAGTTGTATCGGTTGTCGATAGAACTTGAGGGAATATTTGTTCTTCCTTTAGCTCCTCGTTGGGTTCAACACTCTTATTTATCGAAGAAGGCTACAAATGATCCCCTATACTTGTGGGTTATCAAGACCTTTTTCTGGCACCGTTGCCGGGGAGCAATAGCGTGGGGTGAATATTCTCGTGTGTGCTTGTTTGCTTTATCACTAAGTAGTTTTTATTTCTGTTCTAACTTGTTCTCTATCTTTAGTTATGGATATGGAACACGAAACACCAAAACAATTAGTGGTACTTGCTACTCATGCAGATGGAACCTCCTAAAACCCTTGTCGGCGTCCTGGGAACGGGGGTCCCCAGACTTGCCTGCCTGCGGCCCACGGCGTGGCTCCACCAGCGGCCCTGTACGACCCATCTTCATCAGCAAGCACACAAGACCCTCGCGAGGGGCCAAGCCTCGCGAGGCAGACGATGCAAGACCTCCTTGGGGGTGGCCTCACCACGCTGGCTCGCAAGGGGCGGAGAGATCAAGGCAAGGGGCACCTCGCGAGGTTTCTGTGACGTAAGCCATGACGACCGGGCCAAGCGGGCGCCAGCGCGCACAGTGTCCTCGTTTCCTCTTTGGTGCTAAAGAGGCGAGCGCAGGTGAGGAGTCCCGAGACATCATGCAAAGGTTTCCATATCAGTGCAACGAGACCAAGACTAGCAGGAAGGCAGGAAGGAGGTCACCGTGGAGCCCAGGGCGGCGTCACCACCACAGCCTTTGGCAGGCGAAGACCACCTTTAGTCAGGATAACTTGTACTAGTTGTCTCCCTTCAAATTTGGCTGTTGTGGCATCCCTTCCCGCCAGCATTTGGGAAGAGGACTAGGGCCTCTATAAATAGGGCTAGCCACCACAGTAGGAGGCAACTGATCCTGGCTACTCAGATCATCCTCATCCACACAAACTCACCAAGCACAAGAGCACCTCTCCTCAGGAGGCTGTTCTTCCCTTGTAACTGTTCATCCTCAGCCCAAGAGGCAATCCACCACACACACTGGAGTAGGGTATTACACCACATCGGTGGCCCGAACCAGTATAAACCTTGTGTCCCTTTGTTCTGCGAGTTCAACGCGCTGAGCCTTGAGATCGTGGTGAGTGAGGGAGTCCTGGACTAAGGGGTCCTCGGGCGTCCGACCTGTTATCCATGGGCCGGACAGATGGGCTGTGAAGATACGAAGGCCGAAGACAACACCCGTGTCCGGATTGGACTCTACTTGGCATGGAAGGCAAGCTCGGCGACCTATGATGAAGATTTCCTCCTATGTAACCGACCTCATGTAACCCTAGATCTCTCCGGTGTCTATATAAACCGGAGAGCATAGTCCGGATAGGACAGATACATTACCATATTCACATAGGCTAGACTTCTGGGGTTTAGCCATTACGATCTTGTGGTAGATCAACTCTTGTAACACTCATATTCATCAAGATCAATCAAGCAGGAAGTAGGGTATTACCTCCATAGAGAGGGCCCGAACCTGGGTAAACATTGTTTCCCCCGTCTCCTATTACCATCGATCCTAGACGCACAGTTCGGGACCCCCTACCTGAGATCCACAGGTTTTGACACCGACATTGGTGCTTTTATTGAGAGTTCCACTATGCGGTCGACATAAGGCTCGATGCCCCCTTCAATCGTCGGTGGTGGCGCTGTTCAGGGAGAAATCTTTCTCCCCGGACATATCTTTGTGTTCGGCGGCTTCATACTGCGGGCCAACTCGCTCGGCCATCTGGAGCAGATCGATAGCTACGCCCCTGGCCATTAGGTCAGATTCGGAAGTTTGAACTACGTCGCAGACATCCGTGGGGACTTGATCTTCGACGGATTTGAGACCGCGGCAATCGCTCCCCTTCGCCCCGTTGAACATGGCTTAAACCTGTCATCGGGCCGCAATCCAGGAGATAGCTCCTGTAACAACTCCGGCCTTAGATCCGGAGCAGATCAAGACGTCCGAAGATGGGAGACTCAACCCCATCATGGGGCTACCGAGTCTGCGGTGTTGGAGCCGCGCGCAGATCCCACTTCATACGATACCTGCATCAATGGAACCCCGGACTCATCTCCGATATCGAGTTCCGAACCCTGTGAGCTCGCGGATACCGAACCCGACCGTTTATCGATATTCAAGTTCAGCGCCGCAGATGTCTTTCAGCACTCGCCTATGGGAGATCTACTAAGCTCACTAAAAAACCTATCCCTGGCAGATGGCTCGTCGCCGAACTATGTCCGGTTCGACCTTACAGCGGATGACGGGAGAATTTTGCTTCCCACCTACCACCCACTTCATAGCCACTATCGAAGACCCAACCAACATGCTTGACCTCCGCCCCGAGGACATCGACGGTATGGACGACGATGAGGGGCAAGGATAGAGCTTACTATCCGCTAGACGCAGGACGACCACTTACTGGTATGACGTGTGTATGGTAAACACACCCAACGACGATATCAACGATGACAAGGAGGATCCAGTTGAGGATAAACCTCCTGGTACACAATCCGAACACCGGCGCCCCCGGCGCAGCTTTAGGTCACGTCGCCCAAAAGAAAACAATACTAGCAACGGAGGTGATACTACTCCGGACAACAAAGACCCTGTTGAGGCAGGATCCGAACAGGAGGACCAGGAAAGCGGGCAAGATAGCCCCGATGAACAGGTCATGTACGGAGACTCGGAGGATAGCCATTATCTTCCCCTCTCCAAGGAAGAGGAGAGCCTCGACAACGAAGAATTCATCGTGCCGGAGGAACCTCTCGAGCAGGAGCGCTTTAAACGCCGGCTAATAGCCACTGCAAGGAATCTAAGAATAAAGCAGCTGCAGCTTCAAGCAAGCCAAGATCTTCTCAATGATAAATGGACCGAGGTCCTAGCGGCCGTAGAATACAGCCCTAGTGGCCCGGACAATAGCCACCCCAAATGCAAGTGGCTCCCTCCACATGATGGCAAGGCGCTGGAGCCCGTTCCACCATCGAATAATGCGGCAGGTCGACCACAGTTCGGTCCGGATAAAGCAGCAGCCCAAGCAGAATACCATACCAACCAATCCGGCCATAAGAACAAGAACAAGACGGTTCGGGAAAACAATGGCGACATCCGCCAAAGTTTAGTGGGCGGAGTAGGACAGACAAGATCGACGTACAGATCGCGGGGATATGCCCCGACCGATTATGAAGGTCAATCAGCCGGACTCAACCAAGCCAACCACGCCCGAAGCTGCCAACGGCATCCAAAGGAGGTGCTTCACAGTGTGGCCCAACATAGAGGAGCCATGCACCCTCTTTGCTTCACCAATGAGGTAATGGAGCACGAATTTCCAAACGGGTTCAAACCCATCAACATAGAATCATACGATGGAACAACAGATCCCGCCGTATGGATTGAGGACTATCTCCTCCATATCCACCTGGCTCGCGGAGACGACCTTCATGCCATTAAATACCTGCCTCTCAAGCTTAAGGGGCCAGCACGGTACTGGCTAAACAGTTTGTCAGAAAATTCTATTGGCAGCTGGGAAGATTTGGAAGACGCCTTTCGTGACAACTTCCAAGGAATATATGTCCGGCCGCCAGATGCCGACGACTTAAGTCATATTGTCCAACAGCCCGGCGAGTCAGCCAGGGAGCTCTGGACCAGGTTCATAGTCAAAAAGAACCAAATTGTCGACTGTCCGGACGCGGAAGCCCTCGCGGCCTTCAAACATAGCGTCCGGGATGAATGGCTAGCACGCCACCTCAGCCAGGAAGGACCTAAATCCATGACCGCCCTTACCGCTCTAATGAGTCGCTTTTGTGCGGGAGAAGACAACTGGCTCGCTCGTAAAAGCAACAGCGCCAGCGACCCGGGCACTTCCGAAATCCGAGACGGCAACGGCAAGCCACGACTAACCGAACACAACAGTCGCAACAATAATGAAGGATTACGCGACATAGTGGTCAACGCTGGATTTCACAATCCGAAGCTCGGTCAATGGAAGAAGCCATTTAAGGCCAGCCAGGATTGACCATCCGCCCTCGACAGGATACTGGACCGACCTTGTCAGATTCACGGTCACCCTGATAAGCCAGCCAATCACACCAACAGAAACTGTTGGGTCTTTAAGCAGGTAGGCAAACTTAACGCCGAGTACAAGGGGAGGAGGCCACCAAGCGATAAAGACGACGGAGCGGCTCGCGAGCTGAACACCAGGGGCCAGAAACAGTTTCCCTCCGACGTTCGACCACTACCGGAGCGAAAATAGCAGTTCGGCTTCCGCCACCCACCCACTATGCTGGCAAGATCTACACCACGCGTACATCACTAAGCGCTCAAGATACCATGGGCATCGGCGGTGGCACAATACGGGCACCCCTGCAAACATTCCCGTAACGTTTTTTATCCGTTTTCTTCACTTTTCTTTATTATAAACAGGTGATCAACAGGACAGCACCTACAACGGACTCTATCGAAGTTCGGATCCGTACACTCACCTAAGGGGCTACTTCCGTTAAGGATTCCCTTCCCAGAGGACGAGCGGCGCAGACGTGCGACAGGAGGTCCAAAATAGCTTTTTATAGACCGCACTCTTTATTTTGAGCCTGTACTATGCCCTTTTTCCTCCGTTCCCGACCCCGAGCATGTCAAATAGCCGGGTTGTGGTTTTTCTTTTTTATATATGAATTTATCATTGGCATATTGCTCCACTCCCAGTAAACTTTATCCGAGCTAA
The DNA here is from genome assembly GCF_002575655.3 of Aegilops tauschii subsp. strangulata. NCBI lineage: Eukaryota > Viridiplantae > Streptophyta > Magnoliopsida > Poales > Poaceae > Aegilops > Aegilops tauschii. Next base: position 132,162,273 of record NC_053036.3, on the reverse strand, counting down.
TCTTAAAATACTCTTGCTACAATGAGTACGGCCGCAACGGCTGTGTCACAAGACGCGTCTCGGCATAACATGCCAGAGGCACGGTATGGGAGCAAATGAGTCGCCAATAAAAGTCCGAACAGCTCTATAGCGTACTTCGGCGTCGCAAGTTTGCCCTTATATGCATCAGCTCCGAATCATTGTCTTTGGTCAATAGTTGGGTTGCCCAGCTCCTGTGCTTGCTACCCTACGTTCCGCTCTATCAGCTAGGGTAGTAAAGGGAGAACTACTGCGATTGTGCCCTGGCTTTGACCGGATGAGCACCTCAGTAGAGAAAGCCGAAAACTGACTGTCATGGTGCGGCGAGAGCTGGTCAACAACTTGACGACTTATTCGAATCTTTAGCGATTCTCCGCGTTACACGAAGGATCTTTTTCAGATCAAAACATGTAAGGCACAATATTACGATACGCCGCATACATACCAGGGGCTATGTCGTAGCCCCACCATAAAACTCCTATGGCTAAGTGAAAGTGTTAATGCCCTATAGTCCGATTGCCTAGTTCGCCACATTATCACCTCCTTTATGGACCAAGACGTTGGATAAAGAGTGATTCAATGCTTTTCCGAACACCCCCGTATTTCCTACGAGGGGGCTGAAGCTGACGGCTGGAAAACTTTCAAATTACATTAAAACGGCCGCACAGGAGGAATACAAGCTTTCAAGCAAAAAATATATTAACTATAAAGTTGTCTGTTACAACCCTTGTACACATCACTCGAATATTATGTCTTTCGAGCATTGACCCTCTATCAAGCGGGCGGCCTCTAGGACGTCTCCAAAATGATGCTCCGGTTCCGGATGGTCCTTTCCTTTGGGTGGCCTCTTCGTCGCAACATCGATGGCCTTCATCTTCCCCCAGAATGTCTTGACTCGGGCGAAGGCCATCCATGCACCTTCAATGCACGCCGACCGCTTCACAGCGTCGATACGCGGCACCGCGTCAGCAAGCCGCTGCACCAGGCCGAAGTAACGACTCGGAACAGGTTCAGTCGGCCACAAACGGACTAAGACGTTCTTCATGGCAGCGCCGGATATCCTATGCAGCTCGGCCCACTGGGACATCTGTTCATTCAGCAACAGAGGGCGCTTCGACGCGCCAAATTGCGACCAGAAAAGCTTCTCCATTGCATACCCCTCTTGCACCTGATAAAACTGCGCCACATCGGAAGAACTCTTCGGTAAGTCCAAAAAATTGTCCGGAGAACTCCATACTTGGTTAAGCTAAGCATAGTTCGGGTCGCTGAACTTAGCCTGTAGCAAAAAGGGCTTGCCAGCCACAATCTCCCCAGCTTGCCGGATCTCCTCACGGGCTACTCTGGATTCAAACCGCGCTTCCCTCACCTCTCGTAAGGCCTTGTCAAGTTCAGCCGTTTTGGCTTCATTTTCCTTCTCAAGAAGTTTACAGCGGCCAGCCGCATTCTCTAACTCGCGCGCCATGGTGGACATTGCCTCCTTGTCCTGGCGCCGCGCGGCTTGGTCGGCCTTCAATTCAGCCGATGCCTTTTCGGCAGCCGCATTACTAAACCGGGGCTGCTCCTTGGCCCGGGCTAGCTCCGCCCGAAGGGCTTCCACGGCGGCAGCACCATCTACATTGATGCACATTTCATATCAAACTTTCTTCAGAGTCAGGCTTACATTACAAGCATATTTGTGTAAGGAATGCTCGAAATATATACCTTGCAAGTCGTCAAGACACCTGTTGATCAAAGCAATGTCATCCTCCGCAATATCCAGCTTTCGCTGCAGTTCGGTTACCTCCGAATTTCGGGCAGTGGCAGGAGGGGAGACAACCTGCATTCCAAATTAAACCAAGGTTAGTACCTGAAAATATCTTTTCGATCCTCCGATCACTTCCTTTGGAAGGCGATCCGAGTCTCAGGGGCTACTGCATACACAACAGGTGCATTCTGTCAATATTATTCAATTGGCAACATTACATCACAAACCTCAAAACCTCTCAGAAGGCTCGTAAAGGCCTCATTCAACCCGCTCTTCGCGGAGAGAACCTATTCGACCACCGTAATCATTAAGACACGGTGCGCCTCTGAAACGGATGCTCATCGCAGCATGTCCGTCAGCGTCTTCGGCACTCCTGGGTCTTTGGACACCGCCGCCGGAGCACGACATTCCTTTGAAGGAATCCGCTTACCCGCCTCCAGAATTGTCTCCGGCTTTAAACCGGACAGTTCGGGGCCGTCATTCTTGACCCCCGAACCCTGAGTGACTGAGGCACCACCTTCAGGTAACTCCTTCCTTGTTTCCTGCACTATTTGCCGGACGGGAGGGGCCCTCTGGGACGACACCTCAGAATCATCTGCCCTGTTGGGCGAGGAGGCCGGAGAAGGCGTGTCACTCCCCATCATCTCTGGAAGAAGGTCTCCCGAGGAGGAGGACGATTGAGAAGCACCAGGCGTTAACCTGCGGGGATGTACGTATGTCGGAAGATAACTTCAGTAATAAGAAAAGAACGAGGCATGGCCAAAGTACCCCACTTCACTTACGGTCTGGCCGGAGGTTCGTCCTCATCATCAGGCTCTACATCAACATCGCTTGCCCGGCCCGAGCCGCCCGACGATGGCGCTTTCCTTTTCGTGGAAGGTTTCCCCTCCTGACCTCCAGAAGCGGCCCTCCTCTTGCTATGGAAGGCCCCCTCTACATCTTTGCCCTCGGGCAAAAGGGTTTCAGTTTCCCCGAACACAGCGTCTAAATCGTCCTCAGGGCTGGCATCCCCTCTGGGCTCCCCGCTCTCGCCCCCTCTGCAGACACTTGGTACGGTGTCGGAGTCAACATCCGCGTTAGTAGGGCGGACGTAGGGTCTTCGGGAAGGGGCGCTGGACACCAGATCAGCACCGCTTTCTTTATCCAGTCCTGTATAAGGACGGGTCATTCAGTATCTTGTCAAGAGATGCTTGAATGAAAGGTGTTCGAAGATTGAAACTTACCGGAGTGTCCGGATGATTGTAGTCAAGGCCAACGTCTTCAGTGGTGTCCGGCCATTGCTCTCGCTCCCCGAAATACAATCTCCACATCCCTTCATGTGTAGCGCCGAAGAAGTGCTGAAGAGTCCGCCGCCCTTCTGGATTAAACTCCCACATATGGAGAGGCCGCCGCTGACATGGCAAGGTCCGGCGGACTAGCATTACTTGAACAACGTTCACAACTTCGATGCCCTTCTCGGTAAGGCTTCGGATGCGACTGTGCAGAGTCTGCACCTCATTGGCGGACCCCCAGTCTAATCCCTTATTGATCCATGAAGCGAGCTGAGTTGGAGGGCCGGGTCGGAACGCGGGTGTAGCTGCCCACTTGGAGCCCCGCGGCTCGTTGACATAAAACCACCCCTGCTGCCATAGGTCGGAAGACTCGGCGAAAGATCCTTCAAACCAAACCGCGCTGGCAAGCTTGCTTATTATAACGCTACCGCACTCTGCCAGCTCCTCCTCTGTCACCCGCGGCCTCACGTTGAAAGTCTTGAGCCACAAACCAAAGTGCGGAGGAGTCCGGAGGAAGGCCTCACACGTGACGATAAATGTTGAGATGAGGAGAATGGAGTCCGGGGCCAGATCGTGAAAATCTAGCCCATAGTAGAACATGAGCCCCCGGACGAAGGGGTTAAGCGCGAACCCTAACCCATGGAGGAAATGGTACACAAATACTACCCTCTCGCCAGATTTGGGGGTGGGAATAACCTGCCCCTCGGCAGGAAGCCGATGAAGGATTTCTGGGGTCAGATACCTCGCCACGCGGAGCTACGCAATATCCTCCTCCGTGATAGAAGAGGCCACCCACCGGCCTGAACGGCTGGGCCCAGACATGATCGGGGCTGGTGGTGATTGAAACTCGAGGGCTAGAACTCGAGGTGGCTGGGGTTGAGGAAGAAGCAAGCGTGGAAGAGAAAGACAAGTTTGGGTCCCTATATGAAGGCCTAGAATATCGAGCGTCCCCTCCTGGGTCTTGAAACTTACCTATCCCCAAAGAGTTGTACCCAGGGGACGGTTGGGTTACCCATACCTGCATTATTGAAAATCCCGTGAATAAGGGGACACGATCTCTGCTTTGACAAGACGTGCCAATAAAACCGCTTCCCGAGACGTGGGGCGATGGGCTAGCCAACGGTTGGAAATAATAACTGGGCAGGCGTGGTACAATGTCATAAACAGTTGTCAGCAGATTGGACTTGTGGGGTATTGTATTTTCTGCAAATTATATACACAGGTCCGGATACAATCATCACACCCGAAGACTACCTTGGGGTTCGGAAGAAGGGGAACCCGCCTTTCAATGCCGAAGACAATCTGCGCGCCGGACTCCTCGTCATTGAAGCCAGGTTCAGGGGCTACTGAGGGAGTCCTGGACTAAGGGGTCCTCGGGCGTCCGGCTTGTTATCCATGGGCCGGACCGATGGGCTGTGAAGATACGAAGGCCGAAGACAACACCCGTGTCCGGATTGGACTCTACTAGGCGTGGAAGGCAAGCTCGGCGACCTATGATGAAGATTTCCTCCTATGTAACCGACCTCATGTAACCCTAGATCTCTCCGGTGTCTATATAAACCAGAGAGCATAGTCCGGATAGGACAGATTCATTACCATTTTCACGTAGGCTAGACTTCTAGGGTTTAGCCATTACGATCTCGTGGTAGATCAACTCTTGTAACACTCATATTCATCAAGATCAATCAAGCAGGAAGTAGGGTATTACCTCCATAGAGAGGGCCCGAACCTGGGTAAACATTGTGCCCCCCGTCTCCTGTTACCATCGATCTAGACGCACAGTTTGGGATCCCCTACCCGAGATCCGCCGGTTTTGACACCGACAGTGAGGGAGAGTGCTTGGGGAGGAAAGATCTTCGTGCGCACCCCAGTGTTCGAACCTCAAGGGTTTTGCCGGAACCCGAAATCCGACATTTGGCGCGCCAGGTAGGGGTGCGCCGAAGCTCTCCCTCCGTCGATCCACCCTCTGCTACTGTCGCGTCTCGCCCCCATGGCCGGCGTCGCAATTCCGGCTGGGGTGGAAGATACCCATGGCGGGGCCAGGGGCTGAGAGCCTTTGCCCCCGCCTTGCGGCGGGTGCGGTGGCCGCCCAAGTTCAAGTCGGAGATGCCACCGCGTTAGGACGGCGCGGCGGACCCGTCGGCCTTCCTGCTGGCATATCAAGAGGCCGTCCAGGAGGCTGGGGCGATGACAGGGTCATGGCCAACTGGCTTCCCATGACCTTCACTGGTGCACCGCGCGCCTGGCTATTCAACCTCCCAGAATCCACGGTGGCGTCTTGGGAGGAGCTGCGCGCTTCGCAGCACCGGTGCCCCTCGCCGTTGCGGCCCTCCTTGGTGGCTCGCAAGCGCCGCCTTCGGACCGTCACACCAAGCCATTCTTTCGCCAGATTGGCACCATTTCTATGCGGCAGGGGGCTCCCCCGGGTTGGGCAGTGCCCAAGGCCGACCTGACCTTTGACTCGGGAGATCACCCTGTCACCACCGTCAGCTCGGGCATGCTCCCAATGCTTTGCATGCCCACCATCTGCAGCGTAGCTGTCACCAAGACCCTCATCGACGGCGGCGCCGGCCTCAACGTGCTCTCCGTGGAAGCTTTTAGCCTCCTTCACGTACCACTCAAGCGGCTCCGCCCCAGCAAGCCTTTCTCCGGGGTTGGCGGCGGCTCCACCAACCCCTTGAGGCAGATCGGCCTTCCTGTGACCTTCGGCACTCGCGACAACTACCGCACCGAGCTGATCGACTTCGACATCGCCTGCATTGGCCTCCCGTACAACACCATCCTCGGATACCCGGCTCTGGCTCAGTTTATGGCAGCAACCCATCCATCCTACAACCTCATGAAGATGCCCGGGAGCAAGGACATTCTCACCATAGTTGGAGACACCAAGGAGGCTCTGACGGCGCTCAGGTCTGCCCTCAAAACCGCCGCATCAGCGCGACCGGCCACCGAGGCCACCCTGAGGTTAAGGAGGCCGCGCCAGCAAAGAAGAAATAATTGTTCACTCAAGATCGGGCCAAAACCAAGCAGGTGCTAGTCGTGGAAGACGGTCCTCAGGAGCCACCTTCACCATAGGCGCCAACCTCGACCCGGATCAAGAGGAGGCGTTGGTAAGGTCTTGCGCGCAAAACAAAGAAGTATTCGCCTGGCAACTCAAACAGCTGGTAGGGGTCCCAAGAGGGGTGATCGAGCATCACTTGAGGCTGTGCCCCAATGTGCGCCTTGTGAATAGAAGGCGCGGCGACAGTCCACGGAAAAGCAGTCCTTCATCATCCAGGAAACCCGTAAGCTGGAGACAGCGGGTGTCATCCGCGAGGTTCGGTACCCAGAGTGGCTGGAGAACCCCGTCATTGTACCAAAGAAAGGCGGGAAAGAACGCATGTGCGTCGACTTCACCAAGCTCAACAAGGCCTGCCCCCAAGACCCGTTCCCGCTTCCGCGCATCGACCTGATCGTTGACTCCACCGCCGAGTGCAACCTGCTATGCTTCCTGGATGCGTTTTCGGGCTATCACCAGATCAAGATGGCAGTAGAGGATGTGGAGAAGACGGCCTTCCTGACCCCATGCGGGGTGTACTGCTACACCTGCATGCCGTTCGGGCTGCGCAACGCAGGCGCGACCTTCCAACGGCTGATGCATATCGCCCTGGGCAGCAGCTCGGGAGGAATGCAGAAGCCTATGTCGACGACATTGTGGTAAAGTCTCGGGAGGCGAGGACTTTGATTCAAGACCTGGAGGAGACCTTCGCAAGCTTGCGCCAAGTGGACTTGCGGCTCAACCCCGAAAAATGTGTGTTTGCTGTCCCCTCCGGCAAGATGCTGGGCTTCCTCGTGTCCCACAGGGGGATCGAGGCTAACCCGGAGAAGGTCAAGGCGATAGAAGACATGAGCCCACCATAAACTCTCAAGAAGATGCAGAAGCTTGCCGGCTGTGTGACCTCGCTGGGGCGCTTCATCTCCAAGCTAGGGGAGCGCGCCCTACCATTCTTCAAGTTGATGAAGAAGAAGGGCCCGTTTGAGTGGACCCCGGAGGCTGACCAAGCATTTCGGGGCCTCAAGAGATACCTGACCATCCCTTCGGTGATGGTGGCGCCCCGCCCTCTCGAGCCCCTGGTGCTTTACCTTGCCGCCACTCCCTACTCCGCCAGCGCAGCTCCAGTGGCTGTTCGGGAAGAACGCCAGGCCAAGGATACATCGCGTCGTGCCGCGCCCTCAACCGGGGCGATACAAGACCCGGAGGGCGCCGCAAAGGTTGCAGCAATGCCAACAAATGACCAGGCCCAGTAAGACGGCATCCTTGGGCCTGCAGAGGCCCCAATGAATGACCGGGCTCTGGGGGTTCCATCACCTCAGGAGGCGCCTCAACCCCCAACGGATGCAGGCCCCGTTGGCGCACCCGCCCTCGTCGAGCACCAGTGTATTTTGTCAGCACGGTACTGCGGGATGCAAGGGCACGGTACCCCATGCCTCAGAAGCTCTAGCTCGTGCTCTTGGTGGCTTCACGAAAACTACGGCACTACTTCCAAGGCCACCCAATCAAGGTCGTCTCAGCCTACCCATTGGAGAGGGTACTCAGGAGCCCCAACGCTGCCGGAAGAGTCGCCGAATGGAACATCGAGCTGCAGGCATTCCAGTTGGAGTTCAGCACAACCAGAGTCATCAAGGGAGCCGCGCTCGCCGACTTCATGGCAGAATGGACGGGCTTGGAGCAGGCGAGGATCGATCCCTCTCGCCGGGAAGTGAAGCACCGGATGGCTGGGTTATGTATTTCGATGGCGCGTTTGCATGCCAGGGTTCGGGGGCTGGAGCAGTGCTCATCTCGCCCACTCATGACAAGCTCTACTACGCCGTGTAGCTCTGCTTCCAGCAGGGCAAGAAGGTCTTAAACAACATGACGGAGTACGAAGGCCTCTTAGCCGGCCTCAGAGCTGCGGTGGCCCTGGGGGTGAGGTGCCTCACTATCAAGGGCGACTCGCAGCTTCTCGTCAACTTCTCCAACAAAGTATACGAGCAGAGGGACGGGCACATGGAGGCATACCTCACAGAGGTACGCAGAATGGAAAAGCTGTTCCTGGGCCTAGAATTGCAGCACGTGCCCCACGGGACCAACAAGGAGGCCGGCGACATCGCCAAAAGAGCATCTAAGTGACAACCCCAAGAGCCTGGCGTCTTTGAGGAGCGGCTCTTCAAGTCTTCGGCACCTTCGCTTTCGAGGCCGGCGCCGCCTCGGGAGGAGCTCCCTCAACCACCTGCCTCGGGAGCCCCGGCATGCGGCCCGACCTCAGGAGCGCGCCTACTCCTGGTGCTCGAGCCTCAAGACGGGTGCTGGACCAAGGAGTTCAAGGAATACCCGACGCAAGGGACGCTGTCAGAGAAAGTGGAGGACGCGGAGCGCATGGCCCGACAGGCCACGACGTATTGCATCCAGGACGGTGAGTTATACAGGAAGTGTCCGAAGGACATTTCCTTGCGTTGTATCTCCAGGGAACAGGGGAACGAGTTGCTAGCTGACATACACGACGGAGACTGCGGGCACCACTCGTCGTCACGATCCCTCGTTGGTAAGGCGTTCCGCAGCGGGTTCTACTGGCCTATGGCTCTTAACGACGCGACTGAGCTGGTGAAGTCCCGCGAGGCCTGTCAATTCCCTGCCAAGCAGATCCATCAGCCAGCCCAGGGCCTCCAGACCATCCCGCTCTCATGGCCATTCGCTGTCTGGGGGCTGGATATATATCCTAGGCCCGTTCCCTCGAGCGCCCGGGGGCTACCGCTACCTCTACGTCGCCATCGACAAGTTCATCAAATGGGCGGAGGTAGAAGCTGTCCGCACCATCCCGGCCGGATCCGCAGTCAAGTTCATCAAGGGTCTCGTGAGCCGGTTCAGGGTCCCTAATCACATCATCACCGACAATGGCTCACAGTTCACTAGCAATCTCTTCAAGACATATTGTGCTAACCTTGGAACGCAGATCTGCTGCGCTTCGGTGGCACACCCTAGGAGCAACGGTCAAGCCGAACGCGCCAACGCGGAGGTCCTGAGAGGCCTCCAAACCAGAACCTTCAAGAAGAAGCTCGAGGCCTACGGCAGGGGCTGGCACGATGAGCTCCACTCTGTGTTGTGGTCCATCCGCACCACCGCCACCAAGCCAACAGGCGAGACCCCGTTCTTCCTCATCTACGAAGCAGAAGCGGTTCTCCCTCACGAGGTCAAGCATCGATCCATGAGGGAGTCCTGGATTAGGGGGTCCTCGGACAGCCGGATCATATCCTTTGGCCGGACTGTTGGACTATGAAGATACAAGATTGAAGACTTCGTCCCGTGTCCGGATGGGACTCTCCTTGGCGTGGAAGGCAAGCTTGGCAATACGGATATGTAGATCTCCTCCCTTGTAACCGACTCTGTGTAACCCTAGCCCCCTCCGATGTCTATATAAACCGGAGGGTTTAGTCCGTAGGACAACAACAATCATACCATAGGCTAGCTTTTAGGGTTTAGCCTCTACGATCTCGTGGTAGATCAACTCTTGTAATACTCATATCATCAAGATCAATCAAGCAGGAAGTAGGGTATTACCTCCATCGAGAGGGCCCAAACCTGGGTAAACATCATGTCCCCCACCTCCTGTTACCATCCGCCTTAGACGCACAGTTCGGGACCCCCTACCCGAGATCCGCCGGTTTTGACATCGACATTGGTGCTTTCACTGAGAGTTCCACTGTGTCGTCATCATAACGCTTGATGGCTCGTCTTGTTGTCAAGGACAACATCACTTCCGGGGGAGCCCTGGCTGTAGGCCAAACTCTCCGGTTAGGCGACTTCATCATGACCGCCAGTTCGGCCGCTGCGCCGACGATACCCTCTCGGGTCATCAAAAACCGCCTCCGCATCGGCTCGGGACTCGCCGAGCAGATGGATCCAATGGAGCTCTCCTCCTTGAACGAGCTCTTGGATCGCATCGCCGCTTTGGGAGTCGCTACGGACTATGATCGGATTGGGCTTAAACCCGACCAAAGGGAGATTAACTCTCCGCCGGTCACCCATCAGAGAGCGGTGGTGGAGGAGCAACTCAGCAATTCTTCCTCCATCTTGAGGACGAACTATGTCGAGATTCCTGAGCTCTCCGAGCCAGATACCCGTCTACGGGAGGACATGGCCCAAGCCTTGAACCTAGAATCAGACAGCGGGCCAGACCTAGCGAGCAACATCCCGGAGCCCGATCTTCCAAGATCAGAAACTCCTCCGCCGCTGGGTCTCAGATCGGGTCAGGGTTCGGACCTAAATCTACCCACCCACCCAGATATAAGTGATCTTTCCCACATTAGACAAGAGCCCCAAGCGACAGTACACCACTATTGGGCCAGATTCCTCCTTGTAATGAGCAAGGTTAAGGACTGTCGCGAGGAAGACGCAATTTCATTCTTTTGCAAAAATTGCACGGACAGGGGAATACTCAACGCCATAAGTCGCCGTGACATAGCACACTTCGCTGACTTGGCGGCCATAGTACGGAAGTACTGTGCGATGGAAAGCGCCTGGAAAACCCAAACAAAATTTTGGGATCCTCCGACTCTGACAAAACCCCCAGTCCGAACTAAAAGGGTGCACTCTCGTAAGTCACCCGATCCAATTACAAAGAAGCAAAAGCCCACTACAGGGCGTGGAACCGTATTGGAGGGATGGCTTAATGGGCCATGCAAAATTCACATTACAGCGGATACCATGCCAACACACATGCTAAGAGCATGTTGGGTACTCCGGCAGGTGGCCAAGAGTGGTGAGGATCTCCTCATCAACAATACCGCAGAGCACCATCCCGTGGAGAACAACAATACGGTATTAACAGTCTTCGATACCTTCGCCTCAAATAATAGGCGTAAGCGAGCACTCCGCAGCCTTGCCGAAGTCTGCCACGTGGCAGCAATAAATCCATGGAGCGATACGGTTATCACCTTCAATGCCAGTGACGAACCTAAATTCCGAACAGCCCGAGCACCAGCCGCCTTGGTCCTCAGTCCAATTGTGGACGGCTTCCGGCTTACTAAAGTGCTCATGGACGGCGGCATCGGATTAAACCTCATCTATGAGGAGACTGTTCGAAAAATGAAAATAGACAGAAGCCGTATTGAGCAAAGCAGCACGACCTTCAGAGGAATCATCCCTAGTCGGGAGGCACGATGTGCTGGGAAAATCACACTAGATGTGGTATTCGGCACGCCGGAGAATTATAGGTCTGAAGAAATCACATTCCAAGTGGCCCCGTTCAATAGCGGATACCACGCCCTTCTAGGGCGAGAGGCATTCACGATCTTCCAAGCTATACCCCATTACGGGTACATGAAGCTCAAAATGCCCGGGCCCAATGGAATCATCACTCTAACTAGCCGGACATAGCACTCCACGCCGAAAATAAAACAGCCGCACTGGCCCTCGAGGCGTTATCTGAAGCCCTCGCGGCCGAGGAATTAACTGCGCTGGACTCCACAGTGGATAGGGACGACATGATACTTGACAAAAGATCCAAGTCCACCTCTTTTAAACCAGCGGATGAAATAGTCAAATTCCAAGTCCACCCAACGGACCCTACAAAAACAGCATCTATCGGGGCACAATTAAACCCCACAGTAGACGCCGCTCTACGGGAGTTCTTGCGCGAGAATTGGGACATCTTCGCCTGGCATCCTTCAGACATGCCAGGAATCCCACGCAGGCTGGCCGAGCATAGCCTTAACATTCTAAAGGGATTCAAGCCGGTCAAGCAAACTCTTCAGCGCTTCTCTGAGCCTAAGCGACAAGCCATGGGAGAGGAGCTAGCCAAGTTACTGGAGGCCGGATTCATTCGAGAAATAAAACATCCGGACTGGCTAGCAAACCTGGTGATGGTACAAAAGAAGGACAAATCCTGGCGCCTATGCGTCAACTTCAAGGACCTTAATAAGGCTTGCCCAAAGGATCCCTTCCCCCTCCCTCGCATCGATCAAATTATCAACGCTACCGCAAGACACGACTCATTGTGTTTCCTCGACGCATACTCAGGATACCATCAAATTAAGATGGCGGAATCCGATCAAGCCGCAACGGCATTTATCACTCCATACGGCCCCTTCTGTTTTAACACCATGCCTTTCGGGCTAAAAAAACGCTGGTGCAACCTATCAACGCATGATTCAGACATGCTTGGAGACACAGATCGGCAAAACAATGGAGGCATACGTAGACGATGTGGTCATTATAACCAGACACGTCGAATCCTTAATAGATGACTTGAGGCTCACGTTCGACAATCTCCGAACATACAACATTAAGCTCAATCCGGAAAAATGCATCTTCGGCATGCCCGCCGGAAAGCTCTTAGGCTTCATTGTATCCAATAGAGGAATCGAAGCGAATCCGGCTAAAATCTGAGCTCTTTCACAGTTGGCCATCCCAACAGACCTCAACCAGATCCAGAAATTAACTGGATGTGTGGCTGCTTTAAGCCGCTTTATCTCCCGATTAGGAGAAAAGGCACTGCCCCTTTATCGCCTTCTTCGACGCACCGAACACTTCGAGTGGACGGATGTGGCCACGGCCGGATTAGAAGAAATAAAAGTCGTTTTGGCCACAAACCCAATCTTGGCCGCGCCAAATGTCGGCGAACCAATGCTTCTATATATAGCAGCAACACACCAAGTTGTAAGCGCAGTGCTCGTCGTCGAACGAGAGATGGACGGACATAAGTTCCCGCTTCAAAAGCCGGTATACTATGTATCCACTGTCCTCACTCCATGCAAATCACGGTACCCACATTATCAAAAGATAGCATACGCGGTCTTCATGGCATTCCGGAAACTACGACACTACTTTCAAGAGTGTTCAATCACGGTGGCCTCTGAAGTACCACTCAACGACATAATACACAACCGCGATGCCACGGGCCGGATTGCTAAATGGGCTATTGAGCTCCTCCTGTTCGACACAATATATAAACCACAGCGAGCCATTAAGTCACAAGTACTGGCTGATTTTGTCGCCGAATGGACAGAAGCCGAACTCCCGAAAGAGTACGGCGCGTACTCCAATTGGATCATGCACTTTGACGGCTCTAAAATGCTGGCGGGTCTGGAGGCTGGTGTCGTCCTGACATCCCCCACCGGAGATATAATCCAGTACGTACTCCAAATACTATGCACAGACTCCAACAACGCAGCAGAATATGAGGCCCTGTTACACGGTCTCCGGATGGCAGTCTCCATGGGCATTCAACGCCTAGAGGTGCGTGGGGATTCGAACCTCGCAATATCTCAAATAAATGGAGACTTCGACGACAAGGATCCAAAAATGGCGGCTTATCGCAACGCCGTCCTCAAAATGTCAGCACGGTTCGAGGGGCTTGAATTCCACCATGTGGCCCGGGAAAACAATTAGGCGGCGGATATCCTCGCCCGCATCGGCGCTAAGCATGACCCTGTCCCACCTAATATCTTCTTGGAAAGGCTGTTTAAGCCATCCTTGGTATGGGAAGGAGAGACCGGTAATAATAGTCCGGACCCGGCCACAACACCAGATACCGAACACTCTGACATAGTCGGAGGCTCTGCCACCGAAATAACACCTTCCGCCCACGTAATAATGGCTGCCATCGCCCCGTGGACAGAACCATTCCTGGCCTACCTAAATCAGCAGGAACTACCCGAGGACCCAAACGAGGCGCGCTGCATTGTGCGGCGGTCTAAAGCCTACAAGGTCCACGAGGGAGAGCTTTATAAGAAAAGCGCTACCGGAGTCCTTCAAAGGTGCATCTCCGAAGAGGAAGGACGGAAACTTTTGGCAGAAATTCATGCTGGACTTGGCGGCCACCACGCCGCAGCCCGGGCCCTTGTAAGCAAGGCCTTCCGTACAGGTTTCTACTGGCCGACGGCCTGAGCAGACGCACAGGACCTCGTTCAACGTTGCGTCGGTTGCCAGCTTTTTGCAAACCAAAGCCATATGCCGCCTACCGCTCTCCAAACAATCCCCATCACTTGGCCCTTTGCGGTCTGGGGGCTTGATATGGTCGGACCCCTTAAAGGGGGAAGCCATAAGAAAAAATACCTATTGGTCATGGTGGACAAATTCACCAAATGGATAGAAGCCAAACCAGTTAAAACGGCCGAATCCGGACCAGTGATAGACTTCATATCTGGGGCTGTACACCGTTATGGCATTCCCCACAGCATCATCACTGATAACGGCTCGAACTTTACAGCCGACGAGGTAAAACTGTGGTGCAGCAACATGGGCATTAAGCTCGATTATGCTTCTGTCTATCCCCCGCAAACTAACGGTCAAGTCGAGCGAGCGAATGGTCTTATCATGAGTGGCATTAAACCCAGATTAGTGCGATCCTTGAAGGAATCCGATACGCACTGGGTAGAGGAGCTCGACTCCGTACTATGGGGGCTGCGGACCACGCCGAATCGCACTACCGGATACACACCGTTTTTTATGGTGTACGGCGCAGAGGTGGTACTGCCCTGCGACATAATTCATGACTCACCTCGAGTGCGCATGTACGAAGAGAAAGAAGCCGAGCTTGATCGGCAGGACAGTTTGGACGCCCTGGAGGAGGAGCGTGATGTGGCAAAAATCCGTTCCGCATTCTATCAGCAACAGGCTCGAAGGTATCAAAGCAGAGAAGTACGGGCCAAAACTTATAACGTTGGCGAACTCGTTCTACGCCTACCAGAGAAGAAAAAGAACAAGCTCAAGCCCAAATGGAAGGTCCCTTCATCATTGACCAAGTTCTGACCGGTCGAGCGTACCGTCTGCGGGATGCATCGGACAATCGACTCGAGCCAAACCCATGGAACGCAACCAGACTCCGAAGGTTCTACGCCTAGTGCCAGACTCGGTGTTCGTCTCCTTACCTCTGTCAATTTTTTATATATATTCGTTATCTGTCTTTTCTTTCTTTCTCTCTTTCTTCCCCTTTTTTCTTCTTCAAGGCCTTCAAAGGCTAAAATGTGTCTTGACTACACAGTCTTGACGCACTAGCTGCGCTCATGATACCTGGGGGCTTCTTATACATAAGCTTAATATAACTATTTTCCGGGCTCTATGCCCCACACATGTGTTATTCTTCCGCATGTACCTTTTTCGCCATTATATGCATCGATATGACTTAAGTTTTGGCCAAGCTGGGTTGCCTGGCTCTTGTGTTTATGCCCTACGTTCCCGTTAATTCGGCTAGGGCATAAGGGGAGCACCTCTGCGATTGTTACTGCCGGGTCAGCCGGATGTGTACCTCGGACTGGGTGAAGCCGAAAGCTAGCGTTCTTAAGGGAATACTCGGTCGGTGAACAAAAGATGACTTTTATTTTATTGTAATACATGCCCCCAGATGTTTATATCCTGTGTCTCTTCTCGCAGCTCGGACATGCACATTAGGGCATGCGAACCCAGGGAAAGGAACCCTTAACGGAACTATTCTCCCTGGAAGATGTTTCTTACTATCCATGTAATATAACATAGCTAGTTGGGTACTTGTCTGTTCAAGCACTTATGACCCCTGCGCCTGGTTTCCATGCGTACCCCGGTTTTTTTTCATAACTGAGCGGGTATTCGGATACACTCCGGGCTGTCGGGTCCAGAGGTCAAAGCGAAAGGGTCCGCCACGACAAATGATTTACAATCCGGCTAGGGACAATACATGTCACTTGAAGTACACAGTCACTTAGACTAACTAAATTCTTATTCTATACCATGCAACAGGTTGTCTAGCTTACAATCCTGTTGGGAATACTTTGCGGCTAATTCTACTTGGTCATACACCAAACTGACGGGGATCTCTTTCCCATCGGGCCCCACAGGTCCGACCTCGGCCATGTGGTTCGGGTCAGCCTTGGTATATCGCGTCTTCACCATGGCCCAGGCTTCCCTCGCACCTTGTCGGCAGGCCGATATCTTCCATAATCGGAAGCGCCGCCGCGCTCCCTTGAGCTTCTCTATAAGCACCACCATGCCTCTTGGCGGGGAGGCGGATGGCCACAAGGCTTGGGCAATGCACTGCATCACCTGTCGAACTTGTTCATGCAGTTGTGAGAGCTCTGGCAGAAGATCACCCGCAGACCCGGGCATCTCCTCCGCGGGACGACCCGTCAGCATACCTACAGATATAGCTCTGTCAGCAGGTTTGTTCGCCGAACTCTTTAAAAGTTCGTTCAAGCGCTTACTGAAAATGCCGCGTCGAAGCCTCTTATTCTCCTTCATGGAGTCAGCAAGCTGGGCTCGAACATCTTTCAGTTCCACGCCTAGCTGGATATTGGCGTCTTGGAGATCGTTTTTCTCCCGCCTAACCCGGGTAACCACGCGCTCGCCAGCCTTTAGCTATCGTTGAGCATGCGGCTCATCCCCTCGCACGACCTCCGGATTCACTCCAGAGTCATCTGCAGAATCTATTGTTAGATTTGCACGCATGTCGCATACTACCTAATACACGACATTCTTTGCAATGAAAACAAGTGCTACCCGATGGGGCCTTTTCCGACTCCTTCACTGCAGCAACTGCGGCCTGAAGCTAGGCTTTGCACTCCTCCAGCTCTAGAGACAACTGGGCATTCTTCTCCTTAAGAACCTATGCAAATAATGATCCTTAAATCAGTTGTGCCAACTGTTTCAAGTCTCAGGGGCTACTGATATACATAATTATTAGATTTCCTTACCCGTATATCCTTTACATACTGGTCCGTGGCTCTGGCAAGACCATTTTGAGCAGCTCGGATGTATGCGTCTCCTGAGTTGAAGGCATCGAACGCCTCTTGGGAGAAACAAGCGTCACAGAGTACGGCCCGGTGGCGCCTGTGATTCATGGCGCTCTCCACTTCGGAATTTGTAGCGGATAGCCTATCTGCATCCTCTGTAGGAGGAACATCTGGCGTTCGCCCCATGTTAGCGTCTGCCTCTAGGTCCGGCTCTGGAGCCCGGCTGGTGGAGGCGTGGCCGGCAACCTCTCCGGATATAGTCCGGCGAGCGTTTTTCCTACTAGGGAACTTGGATGTTATTATATTTTAAAAGACGAAAACCACGGAGCGGGGTTCTGTTTCATACCTCTCCGACGGCGTCTCAGTCCTGACCGCCTTCCTTTTAAGCCTACCCGGCTTCGGTGCCCCTTGTTGGTGAGTCACTGCGGGTTCGGCATGGCATCCCGAGGGCCTTCCCTGTAAGACACCATATGTGTGCGGTAGGTGAAGTGCAGAAAAGGGGATCCTTCTCGGAAGTTGGGACTCCGGTTTTACTTACATGCGACGCAGGGAGTAGTCCAGGATAATCGACTATGATGGCCACCATGGCATCATCGCAGCTCAATTGATAGAATGTCCTGTCAATCAGCTCCACAAATGTGTCCGGATCCTCTTCGAGTCCGGGGTCGAGGGCCCGGACAGGGTCCTCCGGTTGTGGAGGCGGGCTGTGGACCTCCCTTACAGCTTTTCGCAGTTCCTGCCATGAAACAGCAAGGTAAATACTTATGACAAAGAATGCAGGAAGGTGGGGAGTAAAAAGTGACAGCTCACCCAGCTTGGAGGGTTGTACATGGAGAATCCATCCCGTGGCTTCATGCAGATGAACTCCTCTTCCTCTCCTTTGTACAAATCGGACAGAATTTTTGCTAAAGCAGCGACTGAGTCCGGTCCCTTACGACCGCGGCAGGTGGCATACTCTTCTCTGTTGAAGTGCCACATGGGTTGCCCCCGATATTGAAGTGGTTGTACGCCCCGCATTATACATATTGACATAACCGCAATTACTGTCAATCATGACTGGGCAAGCGTCTGTATCCGACTCATCAGGTAAAGGACTTCCCCGTTATCTTCCTCCTGAGGGCTCCGAGGGCGCCAGCTGCGGCGTTTCTTCAAGGGAGCATTGTCGAACTCAAGAAGGCCCATCCGAATAGGGTCCGAAAGGGGGACGTCCTCCATATAAAACCACTCCGAAGGTCAGTCCTCGGATGTCTTCTTCGGAGTACCGGACAGGTATCTGGTCCCGGCGATGCGCCATATTTCGGCTCCGCCCACTTGGTATATTGACCCCTCCTGTGTATGGGGTACGAGGCAGAATAGCCTCTTCCATAGCTCGAAATGAGCTTCGCAGCCCAGAAACAGCCCGCAAAGGGCGACATAGCCAGCGATGTGTAATATGGAGGCGGGAGTAAAATTATGTAGCTGGAGGCCGTAGAACTCCAGTAGCCCGCGGAGGAACGGGTGAATTGGAAATCCAAGCCCTCTTAATAAGTAAGGGACAAGGCATACCCGCTCCCCCATGGATGGATTGGGAAAGCTCTCCGCTTGCTCCCCGCCATTATAGGTGGTGAGCCCGGCTCGAACGGGGACCATATACGCTGGAAGGAGAAATCCGTGAGTCTGTAACTCTACTAATTGGCTGTTGGGGATGGAACACTTCTTCCAATTGCCGGGATTAGGGCTACGGGAGCGAGAGGAGGAGCTGCGATGGCCGGCCATGTTGGAATGGATTTTTTCCGGGCGCGCTCCGATGGATGCTCGCTATGGGAGGATGGTGTGATATGGATCTGAGAATCCCCGTCTCTTTAATAGACGATTTACTCACATGGCTAGGGTGGCAAATGTAAAAATGCCCTGGCTTCTCGCATTCGCTCGACACATGGAAGATAGCTATTATTAGGCGTGGAAGCCAAGGAGTGCAACATTTATGGGAAGCCGGACACTACTCAACAGGTATTCAGAATTTGGAGAAGAACCCGCCTTGCAATGCCGAAGACAATCTGCGCGCCGGACTCATCGCCATTGAAACCTGGTTCGGGGGCTACTGAGGGAGTCCTGGATTAGGGGGTCCTCGGATAGCCGAACCATATCCTTTGGCCGGACTGTTGGACTATGAAGATACAATATTGAAGACTTCGTCCCGTGTCCGGATGGGACTCTCCTTGGCGTGGAAGGCAAGCTTGGCAATACGGATATTTAGATCTCCTCCCTTGTAACCGACTCTGTGTAACTCTAGCCCCCTCCGGTGTCTATATAAACCGGAGGGTTTAGTCCGTAGGACAACAACAATCATACCATAGGCTAGCTTCTAGGGTTTAGCCTCTATGATCTCGTGGTAGATCAAATCTTGTAATACTCATATCATCAAGATCAATCAAGCAGCAAGTAGGGTATTACCTCCATCGACAGGTCCCGAACCTGGGTAAACATCGTGTCCCCCACCTCCTGTTACCATCCGCCTTAGACGCACAGTTCGGGACCCCCTACCCGAGATCCACCGGTTTTGACACCGACAATCCGCGCGGGTCCTGGCGTTTGATGAGACGCAGCAGGACGCCATGCGGGGGATAGACCTCGTGCTCGGGGAGGAACGCCGCCGCGAAGCCACGCTCCGAGCAGCAAGATACCAACAGGCGCTGCGGCAGTATCACTGTCGCAGCGTCCGCTCCAGGACGCTCGAGGTAGGCGACCTCGTCCTAAGGTGGGTGCTCTCCAGGGAAGGGCTGCATAAGCTCTCGCCCATGTGGGAGGGCCCGTTTAGGGTCGCCCACGTCTCCAGGCCTGGCGCCGTGCACCTGGAGACGCAGGACGGGGTCCCCACCGAGAACGCCTGGAACATTCAGCACCTCCGGAAGTTCCACCCATGAAGCAAGGCCCGACGCCTGTGAAGCAAGGGCCAGTGCCTTTGAAGGTCTTCACTTGTGACACTCTCATGTAATAATGAGTGGGGTTGTACACGCCCCGGAGTCTCAGGAGAGCCGCCCTTGGGCCTCGGGGGCTCCCTCCCACGTCCTAGTGGCAGCACTTAGCTCCGCGCTGGTGAGAAGACTAGACTAGGTGCCGGACGCGGCTTTTCATTTGCTTTCCGTAGTTGGCTTGCCCCTCTTTAATGGAAATTTTCTTTCTGGTGTTTCTTGCCGGCTTGGTTTCACCGCCTTCTGCCTCTGTTTCTTCCTTTGGTTCCTTGTTTTGGCCCATACTCTCCCTCGCATGCCTCGCGAGGGGGCTGGACAGGCGCGCTCACGAGCGTTCTTTCTTGTTCTTCGTGAGGCACCCTCGCTCGAGCTCGCAAGCTAGCGCACCTCCCTCAATCCGTGTCCCCCAGTTACCGCGATGCGGAGCGCTGGGTCATGGCCGGCTACGCCTGCGACCAGGGCTCGGAAGAATAAGAGTTTCCTAACAAATTTTTGTAGTTCCTAAACGCCTCCCAAGACAAGGAGGTCTCGCCAGATACTGGGAAATGCGCGCCCCATGCTACCTCTTGAGCACTGCGTTGGTTTTCCCATGAAGAGGAAAGGGTGATGCAGCAAAGTAGCGTAAGTATTTCTCTCAGTTTTTGAGAACCAAGGTGTCAATCCAGTAGGAGGCTACGCGCGAGTCCCTCGCACCTACACAAAAATAATAAATCCTCGCAAGCAACGCGATAAGGGGTTGTCAATCCCTACACTGTCACTTACGAGAGTGAGATCTGATAGATATGATAAGATAATATTTTGGGTATTTTTATGATAAAGATGCAAAGTGAAATAAAAGCAAAGTAAAAAAGCAACGGAAATAACTAAGTGTTTGGAAGATTAATATGATGAAGATAGACCCGGGGGCCATAGGTTTCACTAGTGGCTTCTCTCATGAGCATAAGTATTTTACGTGGGTGAACAAATTACTGTTGAGCAATTGACAGAACTGAGCATAGTTATGAGAATATCTAGGTATGATCATGTATATAGGCATCACGTCCGAGACAAGTAGACCGACTCCTGCCTGCATCTACTACTATTACTCCACACATCGACCGCTATCCAGCATGCATCTAGAGTATTAAGTTCATAAGAACAGAGTAACGCCTTAAGCAAGATGACATGATGTAGAGGGATAAATTCATGCAATATGATAAAAAAACATCTTGTTATCCTCGATGACAACAATACAATACGTGCCTTGCTGCCCCTACTGTCACTGGGAAAGGACACCGCAAGATTGAACCCAAAGCAAAGCACTTCTCCCATTGCAAAAAAGATCAATCTAGTAGGCCAAACCAAACTGATAATTCGAAGAGACTTGCAAAGATAACCAATCATACATAAAAGAATTCAGAAGATTCAAATATTGTTCATAGATAAACTTGATCATAAACCTACAATTCATCGGTCTCAACAAACACACCGCAAAAGAAGATTACATCGAATAGATCTCCACAAGAGAGGGGGAGAACATTGTATTGAGATCCAAAAAGAGAGACAGAGCCATCTAGCTAATAACTACGGACCCGAAGGTCTGACGTAAACTACTCACACTTCATCGAAGAGGCTATGGTGTTGATGTAGAAGCCCTCCGTGATGGATGCCCCCTCCGGCGGAGCTCCGGAACAGGCCCCAAGATGGGATCTCGTGGGTACAGAAGGTTGCGGCGGTGGAATTAGGTTTTTGGCTCCGTATCTGATCGTTTGGGGGTACGTAGGTATATATAGGAGGAAGGAGTACGTCGGTGGAGCAACAGGGGGCCCACGAGGGTGGAGGGTGCGCCTGGGGGGTAGGCGCGCCCCCCTACCTCGTGGCCTCCTGGACGCTTCCTTGACGTAGGGTCCAAGTCTCCTGGATCATGTTCGTCCTGAAAATCACGTTCCCGAAGGTTTCATTCCATTTGGACTCCGTTTGATATTCTTTTTCTGCGAAACTCTGAAATAGGCAAAAAACAGCAATTCTGGGCTGGGCCTCCAGTTAATAGGTTAGTCCCAAAAAATAATATAAAAGTGAATAATAAAGCCCAATAATGTCCAAAACAGAAGATAATATAGCATGGAGCAATCCAAAATTATAGATACATTGGAGACGTATCAAGCATCCCCAAGCTTAATTCCTGCTCGTCCTCGAGTAGGTAAATGATAAAAACAGATTTTTTGATGCGGAGTGCTACTTGGCATAATTTCAATGTAATTCTTCTTAATTGTGGTATGAATATTCAGATCCGAAAGATTCAAGATAAAAGTTCATACTGATATAAAAATAATAATACTTCAAGCATACTAACTAAGCAATTATGTCTTCTCAAAATAACATGGCCAAAGAAAGTTATCCCTACAAAATCATATAGTCTGGCTATGCTCTATCTTCACCACACAAAATATTTAAATCATGCACAACCCCGATGACAAGCCAAGCAATTGTTTCATACTCTTGACATTCTCAAAAAATTTCAATCTTCACGCAATACATGAGCGTGAGCCATGGACATAGCACTATACGTGGAATAGAATGGTGGTTGTGGAGAAGACAAAAGGAGAAGATAGTCTCACATCAACTAGACGTATCAACGGGCTATGGAGATTCCCATCAATAGATATCAATGTGAGTGAGTAGGGATTGCCATGCAACGGATGCACTAGAGCTATAAGTATATCAAAGCTCAACAAAAGAAACTAAGTGGGTGTGCATCCAACTCGCTTGCTCACGAAGACCTAGGGCATTTTGAGGAAGCCCATCATTGGAATATACAAGCCAAGTTCTGTAATGAAAATTTTCCACTAGTATATGAAAGTGATATCATAGGTGACTCTCTATCATGCAGATCATGGTGCTACTTTGAAGCACAAGTGTGGTAAAAGGATAGTAACATTGTCCCTTCTCTCTTTTTCTCTCATTTTTTTATTTGGGCCTTTTCTCTTTTTTTATGGCCTCTTTTTTTTAGTCCGGAGTCTCATCCCGACTTGTGGGGGAATCATAGTCTCCATCATCCTTTCCTCACTTGGGACAATGCTCTAAAAATGATGATCATCGCACTTTTATTTTCTTACAACTCAACAATTACAACTCAATACTTAGAACAAAATATGACTCTATGTGAATGCCTCCGGCGATGTACCGGGATATGCAATGAATCAAGAGTGACATGTATGAAAGAATTATGAATGGTGGCTTTGCCACAAATACAATGTCAACTACATGATCATGCAAAGCAATATGACAATGATGGAGCGTGTGATAATAAACGGAACGGTGGAAAGTTGCATGGCAATATATCTCGGAATGGCTATGGAAATGCCATGATAGGTAGGTATGGTGGCTGTTTTGAGGAAGGTATATGGTGGGTATATGATACCGGCGAAAAGTGCACGGTATTAGAGAGGCTAGCAATGGTGGAAGGAAGAAAGTGCGTGTAATCCATGGACTCAACATTAGTCATAAAGAACTCATATACTTATTGCAAAAATCTACAAGTTATCAAAGCAAAGTATTACGCTTATGCTCCTAGGGGGATAGATTGGTAGGAAAAGACCATCGCTCGTCCCCGACCGCCACTCATAAGGAAGACAATCAATAAATAAATTATGCTCCGACTTCCTCACATAACGGTTCACCATACGTGCATGCTACGGGAATAACAAACTTTAACACAAGTATTTCTCAAATTCACAACTACTCAACTAGCACAACTTTGATATCACTACCTCCATGTCTCAAAACAATCATCAAACTTCTCTTAGTATTCAACACACTCATAAGAATTTTTTTACTAATCTTGAATACCTAGCATATTAAGATTTTTAAGCAAATTACCATGATATTTAAGACTCTAAAAATAATCTAAGTGAAACATGAGAGATCAATAGTTTCTATAAAACAAATCCACCACCGTGCTCTAAAAGATATAAGTGAAGTAGTCGAGCAAAAACTATATAACTCAAAAGATATAAGTGAAGCACATAGAGTATTCTAATGATTTACGAATCATGTGTGTCTCTCTCAAAAGGTGTGTACAGCAAGGATGATTGTGGTAAACTAACAAACGAAGACTCAAATCATACAAGACGCTCCAAGCAAAACACATATCATGTGGTGAATAAAAATATAGCTCCAAGTAAAGTTACCGATGGAAGCAGACGAAAGAGGGGATGCCTTCCGGGGCATCCCCAAGCTTTGGCTTTTTGGTGTCCTTAAATTATCTTGGGGGTGCCATGGGCATCCCCAAGCTTAGGCTCTTGCCACTCCTTGTTCCATAATCCATCAAATCTTTCACCCAAAACTTGAAAACTTCACAACACAAAACTTAACAAAAAATCTCGTGAGCTCCGTTAGCGAGAGAAAACAAAAGACCACTTCAAGATACTGTAATGAACTCATTCTTTATTTATATTGGTGTTAAACCTACTGTATTCCAACTTCTCTATGGTTTATAAACTATTTTACTAGCCATAGATTCATCAAAATAAGCAAACAACACACGAAAAACAGAATCTGTCAAAAACAGAACAGTCTGTAGTAATCTGTAACTAACGCAAACTTGTGGAACTCCGAAAAATCAGCCAAAATAGGACGACCTAGAAAATTTGTTTATTGATCAGCAGCAATTGGAATCAGTATTTTATCACGTTCAGGTGATTTTTAACAATTATTTTCGTGAACAGAAAGTTTCTGGAATTTTCTGCAAAGATCAAATAACTGTCATCCAAAAAGATCCTATAGGTTTAACTTGGCACAAACACTAATTAAAACATAAAAAAACATCTAACCAGAGGCTAGAACAAATATTTATTCCTAAACAGAAGCAAAAAGCAAAAAACTAAAAATAAAATTGGGTTGCCTCCCAACAAGCGCTATCGTTTAACGCCCCTAGCTAGGCATGAAAGCAAGGATAGATCTAGGTATTGCCATCTTTGGTAGGCAATCCATAAGTGGCTCTCATGATAGATTCATATGGTAATTTTATTTTCTTCCAAGGGAAGTGTTCCATGCCATTCTTTAATGGAAATTTGAATCTAGTATTCCCTTCCTTCATATCAATAATTGCACCAATCGTTCTAAGGAAAGGTCTACCAAGAATAATAGGACATGAAGGATTGCAATCAATGTCAAGAACGATAAAGTCTACGGGCACATAGTTCCTATTTGAAACAATAAGAACATCATTAATTCTTCACATAGGTTTCTTAATGGTGGAATCCGCAAGGTGCAAGTTTAAGGAGCAATCATCAAAATCACGGAAACCTAGCAAATCGCACAAAGTTTTTGGAATCGTGGAAACACTAGCACCCAAATCACACAAAGCATAGCATTCATGATCTTTAATCTTAATTTTAATAGTAGGTTCCCACTCATCATAAAGTTTTCTAGGGATAGAAACTTCCAACTCAAGTTTTTCTTCAAAAGATTGCATCAAAGCATCAACGATATGTTTGGTAAAACCTTTATTTTGACTATAAGCATGAGGAGAATTTAGCACGGATTGCAACAAGGAAATACAATCTATCAAAGAGCAATTATCATAATTAAATTCCTTAAAATCCAAAATAGTGGGTTTATTAATATCTAGGGTTTTGATCTCTTCAATCCCACTTTTATCAATTTTAGCATCAATATCTAAAAACTCCGAATTTTTGGAACGCCTTCTAGGTAAAGGTGGATCATATTCAGTCCCATCATTATCAAGGTTCATGTTGCAAAACAAAGATTTAATAGGGGACACGTCAATAACTTTTAGATCTTCATCTTTGTTTTCATAGAAATCTGGTTTAGCGGCCATCTTATTAACTAAGGTAGCCTGCTTATCCGATATTTCAGCTATCAACTTCTCAAGACGAGCAATTTGGGATCTCAGACCATCAAATTATTTAGACATATCATCGAGCTCTTTATTCATATAACTCATAAAGCTTTTTTGTTCCTTAAGCTCGTTTCTGAAGAAATTATTATGCTCAAATTGCAAAACCATAAAACTCCAAACGTTGCTTTCGATCTCTTCTAACCTTTTAAGGTGAAGATCACCAAATCTAGGTAGAGCCATCGTGACAAGCAAGCAGTCCAACACACGAGCAAACAAGAAGCGGGCAAAAATAGGCAAACAGAAAAGAGAGGGCGAATAAAACGGAAAGGGTGAAGTGGGGGAGAGGAAAACGAGAGGCAAATGGCAGATAATGTAATGCGGGATATAATGGTTTGTGATGGGTACTTGGTATGTTGACTTTTGCGTAGACCTCCCCGGTAACGGCGCCAGAAATCCTTCTTACTACCTCTTGAGCACTACGTTGGTTTTCCCTTGAAGAGGAAAGGGTGATGCAGCAAAGTAGCGTAAGTATTTCCCTCAGTTTTTGAGAACCAAGGTATCAATCCAGTAGGAGGCTACGCGCGAGTCCCTCGCACCTACACAAAACAAATAAATCCTCGCAACCAACGCGATAAGGGGTTGCCAATCCCTACACGGTCACTTACGAGAGTGAGATCTGATAGATATGATAAGATAATATTTTTTGGTATTTTTATGATAAAGATGCAAAGTGAAATCAAAGCAAAGTAAAAAGCAACGGAAATAACTAAGTGTTTGGAAGATTAATATGATGAAGATAGACCCGGGGGCCATAGGTTTCACTAGTGGCTTCTCTCATGAGCATATGTATTTTACGGTGGGTGAACAAATTACTGTTGAGCAATTGACAGAATTGAGCATAGTTATGAGAATATCTAGGTATGATCATGTATATAGGCATCATGTCCGAGACAAGTAGACCGACTCCTGCCTGCATCTACTACTATTACTCCACACATCGACCGCTATCCACCATGCATCTAGAGTATTAAGTTCATAAGAACAGAGTAACGCCTTAAGCAAGATGACATGATGTAGAGGGATAAATTCATGCAATATGATAAAAAAAACCATCTTGTTATCCTCGATGGCAACAATACAATACGTGCCTTGCTGCCCCTACTTTCACTGGGAAAGGACACCGCAAGATTGAACCCAAAGCTAAGCACTTCTCCCATTGCAAGAAAGATCAATCTAGTAGGCCAAACCAAACTGATAATTCGAAAATACTTGCAAAGATAACCAATCATACATAAAAGAATTCAGAAGATTCAAATATTGTTCATAGATAAACTTGATCATAAACCCACAATTCTTCAGTCTGAACAAACACACCGCAAAAGAAGATTACATCGAATAGATCTCCACAAGAGAGGGGGAGAACATTGTATTGAGATCCAAAAAGAGAGAGAGAGAGCCATCTAGCTAATAACTATGGACCCGAAGGTCTGAGGTAAACTACTCACACATCATCGGAGAGGCTATGGTGTTGATGTAGAAGCCCTCCGTGATGGATGCCCCCTCCGGCGAAGCTCCGGAACAGGCCCCAAGATGGGATCTCGTGGGTACAGAAGGTTGCGGCGGTGGAATTAGGTTTTTGGCTCCGTATCTGATCGTTTGGGGGTACGTAGGTATATATAGGAGGAAGGAGTATGTCGGTGGAGCAACAGGGGGCCCACGAGGGTGGAGGGCGCGCCTGCGGGGGGTAGGCGCGCCCCCTACCTCGTGGCCTCCTGGAAGCTTCCTTGATGTAGGGTCCAAGTCTCCTGGATCATGTTCGTTCTGAAAATCACGTTCCCGAAGGTTTCATTCCGTTTGGACTCCGTTTGATATTCTTTTTCTGCGGAACTCTGAAATAGGCAAAAAAACAGCAATTCTGGGCTGGGCCTCCGGTTAATAGGTTAGTCCCAAAAAATAATATAAAAGTGAATAATAAAGCCCAATAATGTCGAAAACAGAAGATAATATAGCATGGAGCAATCAAAAATTATAGATACGTTGGAGACGTATCACCCCACGAGGCGGAAACTACTTCAGTCAAGCCAAGCTAAGTTATCTCCACATGCTTGCACCAAACACGAGTTCCGCAACACGACACAGGAATGACAAACATAACATAGCAATTTGGAAATCACGGTTCGTTGCACGCCCTCGCAGGGCCCCATACTCGTTTCCTTTTTTAATGCAGGAAGAAAGGAAAGGATAAAACAAAAGCGGCGCGCGCCCCCGCAGCGGTCCACGAGGGTAGGCCCCTGGCACCATCCCGGCTTCAGCCGGACCCCTCCTCGCGCTTCACGGGGGCACGGCAATGAGACGACCCACTGCCGCCCTCGAAGTGGGCACGGCGGCGTGGCGGCTGGTCATAGCCGCCGCTGTTGGAGCAGTCGCCGGGAGAAGAGTCACCGTAGCTGGACGAGCCGCGACCGGCGCCGAGGACAAGCCCGCCTTCACCCCCGTCGGGACCGTCGCCGAGGCTGAGCACCTCGCCGCCGTCGTTGTCCTCAGGGCAGCACCCGACGCGGCGACCATCTTCCCCGAACACCCTCACATAGAGGGTCGCATTGCCGTCGTACTTGAAGTGGAGGGTGCACCGCCTGCCCAGGCCGCGTGCGCGGGCAAACGTCTGCCAGCCGCGGGCCAAGGCTGCATTGCCTGCGACGAAGACCTCCACCTCGACCCACCAAGCCTTGCTGCAGCAGCCATCCGCCTGCAGCCAGAGACCGCCTGGTCCCGCGGCCGGCAGCTCGCCGGCGAAGAAGCGTGGGAGCTGAAGCCAGGTGCCGGCCGGGTTCTCCGACCACACGACAAACTCCGGCAGCACCTTCGCCGAGTGGAAGCACGGCCGGGGAGGCCGCGCGACCATGGCGCGCCTTCCTTCATCGATAGGGCTGCCACCACCTGGGCGACCCCCACCACGCGAAGAGGCGCCGCCGCGACCGCGAGGGGTCGCGGCATGCTTGCGGGGGCAGCCGTGCCCCCTCTTGGGCGGCGGTGAGCCAGGCCCCTCCTGGCGGTCCTTCCCCTTCTCTGCGGCTGAGAACCTGTTCATAGGTGCCATGGGTGTCGCTGCTAGCAATGAAGCAAGGGAGACGAAGCGAGCGGAGCAGGAAGAGATGAGCGACGGGGCTCCCCCTCCTCATTTATAGCGGGAGAAGGCCAACCGGCGATCCCCACGATCACAGGTAATGATGATTTTTCTCTGCATGCAGCAGGGACTCGTCAAGTCGGGCAGTTCCCGAGGCAGCATGGGCAAGCGGAGACGCCCACGTCCCATCAATCGCCACATGTCGACCGAGGCCGCAGGCTATTGGGGCCCGCAGCGCGCCGCACTTGCCCTTTGGCTTCGCCTCGAAGCCAAGTCCGAGCACGCCTTGGGCCCGGGGGCTACTGTCGGTGTCCTGGGAACGGGGGTCCCCAGACTTGCCTGCCTGCGGCCCACGGTGTGGCTCCACCAGCGGCCCTGTACGGCCCATCTTCATCAGCAAGCACACAACACCCTCGCGAGGCAGACGACGCAAGACCTCTTTAGGGGCGGCCTCACCAGGCTGGCTCGCGAGGGGCGGAGAGATCAACGCAAGGGGCACCTCGCGAGGTTTCTATGATGCAAGCCATGACGACCGGGGCCAGGCGGGCGCCAGCGCGCACAGTGTCCTCGTTTCCTCTTTGGTGCTAAAGAGGCGAGCACAGGAGAGGAGTCTCGAGGCATCAGGCAAAGGTTTCCATATGAGTGCAAAGAGACCAAGACCAGGAGGACAGCAGGATGGAGGTCACCGTGGAGCTCAGGGCGGCGTCACCACCAGAGCCTTTGGTAGGGGAAGACCACCTTTAGTCAGGATAAGTTGTACTAGTTGTCTCCCTTCAAATTTGGCCGTTGTGGCATCCCTTCCCGCCAGCATTTGGGAAGAGGACCAGGGCCTCTATAAATAGGGCTAGCCACCACAATAGGAGGCAACTGATCCTGGGCTACTCAGATCATCCTCATCCACACAAACTCACCAAGCACAAGAGCACCTCTCCTTAGGAGGCTGTTCTTCCCTTGTAACTGTTCATCCTCAGCCCAAGAGGCAATCCACCACACACACTGGAGTAGGGTATTACACCACATCGGTGGCCCGAACCAGTATAAACCTTGTGTCCCTTTGTTCTATGAGTTCGACGCGCTAAGCCTTGAGATCGTGGTGAGGGAGAGTGCTTCGGGGAGGAGAGATCATCGTGCGCACCCCAATGTTCGAACCTCAAGGGTTTTGCCGGAACCCGAAATCCGACAACCCTCGATGCTCGTTATGTGAAAAATATTATGCACTACTTTGATAATCCTGAGAAAACCCCATTCAACTTGATAATGGGAGTAACATTGGATCAAGATGAATACTTTAGGGATTATCACTTGACACAAAAAGGGAAACTATTACGGGATCAAATTCATATGTTGCATTGGTATGCTCGGGATCTATGCTTGAGATATGATTATACTTGTTGCTCTAGGATGAACGCTCCACACCTTCCCCTTTCATGCGGATTTAATGATAATGAAACCTTGGCTTCTTACGCTAATGGTATATATGATTATTATGATGTGGAACGAATTGAAGAATTTGTTGCTTTTAAGGGTGCTTATGAAATTGAATCTTTGTTTGAAAAGTTTGAAGATTTTGATGAGTCTGTTTATAGACCTGAAAATTTTATTGCTATGATAATTATAAATGCAATTACGATATTGATGTATTTATTGAGAGAGTCTCCGCTGTCCAAGAAGAGACTAATATTTTGCAGGAGTCTATGGAAATAGAAATTGATGATATTGTGAGCTCATTGGATGAAAAAGATGAGGAGGAGAGCGAAGAACAAAAGGAGGAAGAGAGGATTGATCACCCGTGCCCACCTTCTAATGAGAGTAACTTTTCAACCCATACATTTTTAATGTCCCTTCGTTCTTACCAAAGGATGAATGCTATGATAACTGCTATGATCCCGTTGATTCATTTGAAATATCCCTTTTTGATGATGCTTGCTATGCTTGTGGCCAAGATGCCAATATGAATTATGCTTATGGAGATGAACTTGCTATAGTACCTTATGTTAAGAATGAAATTGTTGCTATTGCACCCACACATGATAGTCCTATAATCTTTTTGAATTCTTCAAACTACACTATATCGGAGAAGTTTGCACTTATTAAGGATTACATTGATGGGTTGCCTTTTACTGCTGCACATGATAATTTTGATGAAAGTAATATGCATGTGCTTGCTGCTTCTACTTGCAATTATTATGAGAGAGGAACTACATCTCCGCCTCTCTATGTTTCCAACACGAAAGTATTGCAAGAAACTTCTTATGCTATGTATTGGCCTTTACTTGATCTGCATGAATTGTTCTTGTATGACATGCCGATGCATAGGAATAGAGTTAGACCTCATCATTGCTTTATATATGTTGCTTTGTGCTCACTACTGAATGCCAAATCATTGCTAATTAAAATTGGCTTTGATATACCTTGGGATCCGAGTGGATCCATTACTTGAGCACTTTATGCCTAGCTTAATGGCTTTAAAGAAAGCGCTGCCAGGGAGACAACCTGGAAGTTTTAGAGAGTCATTTATTTCTGTTGAGTGATTTTATAAAGTTTAAAAACAAAATATATATATAGGGGAACTTAAAACTTCACAAAAAGAAAAGTCAAAGTGAGAAGGACGAGCACCGTGGAAGCGGGAGCATGCCTTGAACTTTGTTCATGCCCATGGAAACTTTGTGAATCTTGAATTACAGAAAATGTTCAACAAAAATAATTATACCCTTGTACAAATCCATTCTATTATAAAAATAATGTGCCAAGATTTGTCTTTAGGATGAGTAGATTGCTTGTTGGTATGTGCGGTGCAAGAATAGAAACTTTGGCTCTAGTGCGCGATTTTACATTTTTTACTGGAACGTCGAAAGGTTCTGAAACTATTTGTAAAGTCTTACTATACAAATTGTTTATTTTGTCCTAATTTTTCAGAATTTTTGGAGTACCAGAAGTATGGTGAATGTTCAGATTTCTACAAACTGTCCTATTTAAGACATATTCTGTTTTTGATGCATTGTTTTCCTTGTTTTGATGAAACTATCGATTTTCATCGGTGGTATAAGGCATGGAAAAGTTATATTACAGTAGCTAAAATGCAAAAACAAAATATGATTTGGTTTTCAACAGTCCTTAGAGTAGTGATTTGCTTTATTATACTAACGGATCTGACCGAGCTTTCTGTTGAGTTTTGTGTGGATGAAGTGATCAAAGATCGAGGAGGTGTCGATATGAGGAGAAGGAGGAGAGGCAAGAGCTCAAGCTTGGGTATGCCCAAGGCACCCCAAGTAAATATTCAAGGAGACTCAAGCGTCTAAGCTTGGGATGCCCCGAAAGGCATCCCATCTTTCTTCAACAAGTATCGGTATGTTTTCGTCTTCGTTTCGTTCATGTGATATGTGTGAATCTTGGAGTGTCTTTAGTGTTTATTTTTCATTTTTCTTTTATGCACCATGCTGGTATGAGATAGTCCATGGTTGATTTATAGAATGCTCATTGCACTTCACTTATATTTGAGTGTGGCTTTATAGAATGCTTCATGTGCTTCACTTATATCATTTGAAGTTTGGCTTGCCCGTTTCTCTTCACATAGAAAACCGTTATCTATAGAATGCTCTTTTGCTTCACTTATATTTATTAGAGCTTGGTCTTTTGTAGAAAGAATTAAACTCTCATGCTTCACGTATATTTATTTAGAGAGTCAAAAGGAATTGGTCAATTGCATGGTTAGTCATAAAATCCTACATAAAACTTATGTATCACTGAATATGATATGTTTGATTCCTTGCAATAGTTTTGCGATATAGAGATGGAATATGTGGGAGGTACTAGTAAACGGTTGTGGTTAGTAAGAATATTGGTGTTAAGGTTTGTGATTCCCGAAGCATGCAGGTATAGTCTCTCGTTATGATATGAAGTTGGAGCATGATTTATTATTGATTGTTTTCCTTATGAGTGGCGGTCGGGGACGAGCAATGGTCATTTCCTACCAATCTATCCCCCTAGGGGCATGCGTAGTAGTACTTTGCTTCGAGGGCTAATAAAATTTTGCAAGAAGTATATGAGTTCTTTATGACTAATGTGAGTCCATGGATTATACACACTCTTACCTTTTCGCAATTTGCTAGCCTCTACGGTACCGTGCATTGCCCCTTCTCACCTCGAGAGTCGGTGCAAACTTCGCCGGTGCATCCAAACCCCGTGATATGATACACTCTATCACACATAAGCCTTACTATATCTTCCTCAAAACAGCCACCATACCTACCTATTATGGCCCTTCCATAGCCATTCCGAGATATATTGCCATGCAACTTCCACCGCTTCCGTTTTAATGACTTGAGCACTCATTGTCATATTGCTTTGCATGATCATATAGCTGACATAGCAGTTGTGGCTCAGTCACCGTTCATCATTTTTCATACATGTTATGCTAGATCATTGCACATCCTGGTACACTGCTAGAGGCATTCATATAGAGTCATATTTTGTTATAGGTATTGAGTTGTAATTTTTATTCTTTTGAGTTATAAGTAAATAGAAGTGTGATGATAATCAATTTTCATTTTTGGAGCAGTGCCCCAGTGAGGAAAGGATGATGGATACTATGATTCCCCCACAAGTCGGGATGAGAATCCGGACAATGAGAGAGAAAAAAGAAGAAAAAGAAAAAGAAAAAAAGAAAAAAAGAAACAAAGAGAGAAGGCATTGTTAGTATCCTTTACCACGCTTGTGCTTCAAAGTAGCACCATGTTTTTCATATGGAGAGTCTCCTATGTTGTCACTTTCATATACTAGTGGGAATTTTTCATTATAGGATTAGATGCACACCCACTTAGTTTTCATATTAAGCTTTCATACACTTATAGCTCCTAGTGCATTCGTTGCATGGCAATCCCTACACCTCACGTTGATATCAATTGATGGGCATCTCCATAGCCCATTGGTTAGCTGCGTCGGTGTGAGACTTTCTTACTTTTTTGTCTTCTATTTATTTACCCCTATCATCATACTCTATTCCACCCGTAGGGCTATATCCATGGCTTGCGCTCATGTATTGCGTGAGAGTTGAAAAAGCTGAAGCGCGCTAAAAAGTATGAACCAATTGCTCGGCTTGTCATCGGGGTTGTGCTTGATAAATACTGTGTTAAGAAGACAGAGCATGACAAGACTATATGATTTTGTAGGCATAGCTTTCTTTAGCGTTGATATTTTGAAAGACATGATCCTTTGTTGGGATGCCTGAGTATTGATGTCTTTAGGTCAAACTATAGACTATTGCTTTGAATCACTTATGTCTCAATATTCATGCCATGATTAGATATATGATCAAGTTTATGCTAGGTAGCATTCCACATCAAAAATTATCTTTTTTTATCATGTACCTGCTCGAGGACGAGCGGGAATTAAGCTTGGGGATGCTGATACGTCTGCATTGTATCTATAGTTTTTTATTGTTTCATGCCAACATTATACTACTTTCACATATTTGTGGCAACTTTTATATGATTTATTGGAATAACCTATTGATCCAGTGCCCAGTGCCAGTTCCTGTTTGTTGCATGTTTTTTGTTTCGTAGAAAATCCATATCAAACGAAGTCCAAATGCAATAAAATTTTACAGAGAATTATTTTGGAATATATGTGATTTTTGGGACTTGGAATCAACGCAAACGGAGGCCCACACAACCCACAAGACACCAGAGCGTGCCCCAGGTGCCAGGCACGTGGTGGTGGGTTGTGCTCACCTCGTACGTCGGTTGGAGCTCTACTTCGGGTGCAAGGAAGCTTATATCTGGAAAAAATCATGTTAAAATCTCAACGCAATCGGAATTACGGATCTCCGTGAATATAAGAAACGGTTTTCGGCCAGATCTGGGGAACGCGAAACACAAGAGAACAGAGAGGGAGATCCAATCTCGGAGGGGCTCCCGCCCCTCCACCGCCATGGAGGCCATAGACCAGAGGGGGAACTCTCCTCCCATCTAGGGGGAGGCCAAGGAAGAAGAATAAGGAGGGGGGCTCTGTCCCCCTCTCTCCCGGTGGCGCCGGAACACCGTCGGGGCAAGGATCATGACGGCGATCTACATCAACAATCTTGCTACCGTCAACACCAACTCTCTCCCCCTCTATGCAGCAGTGTAACACCTCTTCTCCCGCTGTAATCTCTACTTAAACATGGTGCTCAGCTCCATATATTATTTCCCAATGATATTTGGCTATCCTATGATGTTTGAGTAGATCCTTTTGTCCTATGGGTTAATCATGATCTTGGTTGGTATGATTATATATTTTATTTACGGTGCTGTCCTACGGTGCCCTCTGTCTCGCACAAACATGAGGGGTCCCCATTGTAGGATGTTGCAATACGTTCATGATTCGCTTATGGTGGGTTGCGAGAGTGACAGAAGCTTAAACCCGAGTAAGTAGGTTGTTGCGTATGGGATAAAGAGGACTTGATACTTAATGCTATGGTTGGGTTTCACGACCTTAATGATCTTTAGTAGTTGTAGATGCTTGCTAGGGGTCCAATCATAAGTGCATATGATCCAAGTAGAGAAAGTATGTTAGCTCATACCTCTCCCTCATATAGAATGGCAAGAATGATTACCGGTACTTGTTATCGATTGCCTAGGGCCAAATGACTTTCTTGTTGACAAAAGCTATCCACTTTTATTACCTTGCAATTTATTCGTAGTTCTATTCTCGCAAAGTACTCGTAGTTTTATTCTTGCAATAGTTTCATACTTGTTCTAGGTAAAGCAAACGTCAAGTGTGAGTAGAGTTCTATCGGTGGTCGATAGAACTTGAGGGAATATTTGTTCTACCTTTAGCTCCTTGTCGGTGTCAAAACCGGCCGATCTCGGGTAGGGGGTCCCGAACTGTGCGTCTGAGGATCGAAGGTAACAGGAGACAAAGGGGGCATGATGTTTACCCAGGTTCGGGCCCTCTTAATGGAGGTAAAACCCTACTTCCTGCTTGATTGACTTTGATGAGTATAGGGGTTACAAGAGTCGATCTACCTCGAGATCGCAATGGCTAAACCCTAGATGTCTAGCCTATGTGAATTCTGATAGCCTCTACGGACTAAACCCTCTGGTTTATATAATCACCAGAGGGGTACAAGGGCGGTTTACAAGCAAAGGAAACAATACATCTGGACTCCAATCTTGTCCTCCACGTATCTAGGAGTCCAATCCGAACACGAGGAATAATCTTCCGCTCCATCTTCACGGCCCATCAGCCCGACCCATGTTTGAATAGGTTGGACACCTGAGGACCCCCGAACCCAGGTCTCCCTCAGTAGCCCCCGAACTTGCCTCCAATGATGAGTAGTATCCGGCTTATGGCTTCGGCTTTGCAAGGCGGGTTCTTTATTATATTTCGGACTAACGACAGTCCGACCCTGACCTCGATGTTCTGCCTTTATGATTCCTCCCTGCTGTCGCTTCGATTTCTGCACGCCAAATGAATACGAACGGTCCATGATTTTTTACAAACAAGCCCCTCACCATGCTCGGACGACATCTATATAAGGAGATGTAAATCCCCAAATGCCATCTCACATCGCGCAGAAGAAAAACCGTCAAGATTAGCCACGAAAGAAACCTTCCGATATGGCCAGTGCTCCTGGCTCCTTGTCGCGCCCTCATGGCCCTCGAGAGGGTGATTGGCAGAGTTTCTCAGTGCCTCATCTTCAGCTGAGTCGACTCCATACGGAAGGCTATCTTCCCCTCGCAGATCTAGTCTCCGTTCGAGCGGGATTGGCCTCAATCGGCAACGATGTGATGGCTGAGAATTTCCCCAACCCCAATAAGGAGGAGAGGGTGTGCTTCGTCCCATTCCTGTTGCGGGGCCTAGGATTTCCAATCCATCCCTTTCTCAGGGGCCTATTGGAATTTTACGGCATCCAACTGCACAACCTTACCCTAGGTTCAATTCTGCACATCTCAGGTTTCATTTCCCTCTACGAACTATTCTTAGGCATTGAGGCCCATTTTGAATTATGGAGGAAGTTCTTTTGCCTTGTTCCCCGCCATCGAGGAGGCTCCATATTTGAAGTGGGCGGTGCCGAAGTATGGTGTATAGCCGGATCCGGATACCTCATAGGAACTCCCAAAGAGGTATACCCACAGTGGTCTTCAGAATGGTTTTACATGGATGACGTCCCACTGCCGGACCTAGTTCGGCGCGGCCTTCCTGAATTTTCCAGCGCTCCTTTAAAGAAGCGCTTCAACTGGCGTCCCCGAAGTCCCAAAGAGGAAGACAGTGCAGAAATAAAAAGGTTCGTTAGCAAGGTCAGGTTACTAGCCCATACCGAGCTCTCGATAGTCGAAGTCATGGCTATTGCAATAAAGAGGTGCGTTCAGCCTCTTCAATCCAGAGTAACTCCCTTATGGTGTTACAACGGAGAAGATGACGTGTCCCGTTATAGATGGAAGGGTCCGGATACCCCTGCCGAATTGGCCACAATCTTGGCCGATCTGTATAAGGGTGAAAAAGAAGATTTCCTCCGCTTAAACTGCCGGGAAGGCTATTCCATGTACAACCCCATTGAATGGGTAAGTTTTTTATCGTCAGTGTTGCCTTATTGTTGTCACAGATACTAATCAAATTTGCCTTTTGTTGCCATAAATAGTCATGGAGGAAGATGACCGAGGACGTCCACTGTCCCGCTCCATAGGGAGAGGATCATAACCGCAATAGAGACCCCGGCTTTCGCGAGGATCCGGATATATACATAGAGTTCGATAATGGGGTATTTTATCAAGTGAGCCTTGAAGGTTCGGAAGTGGCTATCACCGCCGACTACCCCCGCCTCGATCCCTTCTGCATCGTAAGTATTTGGAGGGCTCTTAAAACGAAATCCCTATTCACACTTTTTCCCATTATATTGATCCGGATTTTAATAGGACTGGCGCTCGGTGGACCGTACCTCCTCCATGGCAGCCCCTACACAAGGTAATCGTTCGAAATGAAAGGGGACCGAGAGTGCTGCAGAAACCTCACAGCCTTCCAAGAGGTACGTCCGCTTTAATACAGAGCTAAGTATGAGTCTGGATTGTTTAAAGTCTCCTTTTATTTTTGATATCAGGATAATCACGCGACAGACGGTGGGAAAACGCCCTATCAGCCGAATGTCCAGTAATCCAATGCCGGACTCGTCAACTAGGACGAGAGACGATGCAATGCCAGTTCCGCCACCTCATGAGGATTCAGACGACGTATCTGTCACGAATTCCGGAGTGGAGAGCATGATGAATCACCGTGGATTGAAAGAGGGCATGCACGCTCCGGCCTTTTCCGAGCAAGAATTTACCGCACTCAGCTCGATGGATGCATACATCTGAGCCGCTCGAGACGACTTGTCAGAATCACTCAGTTATTCTCAAAGGATATAAAGGTAAAAGTTTTATGCAATTTTGATAGTCATATGCCAATAGCCCCCAAGACTTGAAGCGGTGAGATAAACCGATTTAAGGATCGATATGGCCCATAGGTCCTCAAAGAGAAGAATATTGCGCTATCCCAGGAGCTAAAGATAAACCAGACGCAGCTAAATGTCGTCACCGCCAAACTGGCGGAAATGAAAAAGGCCGCAATGTGTGCGTCCGGGAAGAAAAAATATGAGGAGGAAAAAGATAAACAATCCGAAGAGATAGAGAGCTTAAAGGCTCAGTTATCGGCTGCTCAGAAAGAAAATGAGAAGCTGAAGGGCGGCATGTTCGGTATGTCTTTTTCCTCTTTTTTCGTTTAAAAATCACCCTAGGGGCTCATGTGCAGTCCATAATTCGGAATGTCATAACTCTGTTGCTGCAGGTCTGTTAACTGGCCGGCCGGACAAGGAAGTATCCGGATTTCAAGGCGACGTGCTGAAGGAACTGTCTATGATACATGATCGGGCCCGGAAAGCCATGAAGAGTATGGTGAAGGCATTATGGCCCTCTGATACCCCTCCAGAAATTATGGAGGACTTGGCAAACTTGTTCAAAGGTGCTCGATGCCGGTTCGAGCTATGGAAGATGTCCGCGTGCCGTGAAGGCGCACGAGAAGCCTGGCCATGGTGAAAACACGCTTCACCAAGCTAGATCCAAATCACATGGCCCGAGTGGGACCACAGGGACCAGACGGGAAATAAATTCTAGTGAATTTGGTGTATGACCAGGTAATGGTAGCTGCAAAGTATTCATAGGAAGACTGTAGGTTAGACAGTCTTATAGATGGAATAGATAGGGAATATGTTTTGGATTTAATGTATTAATGTACGTTATGATCAATCTGTACCTTTATCCGAACATGTAAAACGTTTGTCATCCTAGGCTTTTGGCTTTAACCTCCGAACCCAAAAATGGTGGAGTGTTTCTGGATACTTTTCGAAATGAAAAGAAGCATTCACTATGTCCGGAAACTAGGCAACCCAGTCATTGTGCTCGAACAGACAAAAAAATTTAGTTCAGGATGTATGTTATATTACATATGTAAGAAACATCTTCCAAAGAAAATAGTTCCGTTAAGGGTTCCTTTCCTTGGGTTGGCATGCTGTAATTATGCATGCCAGGGCGTGGGTCCGCAATACGAAAAAAGGTGTCCCACAGTGTGAGAGTGGTTACAATAACGTAACAATCTGTCGTTTGATTGCCGACCAATTATTCTCTTAAGAATGCTAGCTTTCGGCTTCACCCGTCTGAGGTACATGTCCGGATGACCCGGTTGTAACAATCGTAGAGGTGCTCCCTTTACGCCCTAGCTGAACAATCGGGAAAGTAGGGCATAAACATAGGAGCAAGGCAACCCAGCTTGGCAAAAACTTAAGTCATAGAGGTGCATAGAATGGCAAAAAGGATGTATATGAGCAAACGACACATATATTGTGAGCTCCAGGCTCAGAAAAATAATA
Organism: Aegilops tauschii subsp. strangulata; assembly: GCF_002575655.3. Classification (NCBI taxonomy): domain Eukaryota; kingdom Viridiplantae; phylum Streptophyta; class Magnoliopsida; order Poales; family Poaceae; genus Aegilops; species Aegilops tauschii. The sequence continues at coordinate 132,122,725 of NC_053036.3, read as the reverse complement.
AGCTTCGGTTAAAGAAGCCCCCAGTCATGATGGGGTGTGTACATTTAAGGATGTGTACCCCTCAAGTGTTTGGCTTATCCGAACACATCGTGGAAATCGTATAAAAACGAGAAAACAAAAAACAAAATTAAGAGGAGAAAAAGGGATGAAAAAGAAGTATGGCCGAACTTCGGAGCCGAGCAGCGTTCCATGGATTAGGCTCTAGGCGGTTATCCGATGCATTACCATGGAGGTAGGCTCCTCCTGTGAGAACTTCATCTATAATGAAGGGACCCTCCCATTTTGGTTTGAGCTTGTCCTTCTTCTTCTCTCAGAGGCGTATAACGAGTTCACCGACATTATAATTCTTGGCCCGCACTTCTCTGCTTTGGTATCTCTGAGCCTGTTGTTGATAGAATGCGGAACGGGCTGTTGCAATATCGCGCTCCTCCTCCAGGCCATCTAGATCGTCCTGCCAATCGAGCTCGGCTTCTCTCTCTTCATACATGCGCACTCGAGGTGAGTCATGAATAATGTCGCAGGGCAAAACAGCCTCTGCGTCGTACACCATGAAAAAGGGTGTGTATCCGGTCGTGCGATTGGGCGTGGTCCGCAGTCTCCAGAGTACGGAATCAAGTTCCTCGACCCACTGTTTATCTGACTCCCGTAGGGATCGCACTAGTCTGGGTTTGATGCTGCTCATTATCAGGCCATTAGCCCGTTCGACCTGACCGTTTGTTTGAGGGTGATATACGGAGGCGTAATCGAGCTTGGTGCCCAGGTTAGCACACCAATTTTTCACCTCATCAGCTGTGAAGTTAGATCCATTGTCAGTAATGATGCTGTGCGGGACACCATAACGGTGTACAACGCCGGATATAAAGTCGATCACCAGCGCAACTTCAGCCTTTTTACTGGTTTGGCCTCTATCCACTTAGTGAATTTATCCACCATAACCAGCAAATATTTCTTCTTATGGCTTCCTCCTTTAAGGGGTCCGACCATATCTATCCCCCAGACCGCAAAAGGCCAAGTGATGGGGATTGTTCTTAGGCAGTGGGCGGCATATGACTTTGATTGGTGAAAAGCTAGCATCCGACACAGCACTGTACAAGGGCCTGTGCATCTGCTCGGGCCGTTGGCCAAAAGAAACCTGTACGGAAGGCCTTGCTTATGAGGGCCCGAGCTGCAGCGTGATGGCCACCGAGACCAGCATGTATTTTGGCAAGGATCTGTCGTCCACTACTAGAAAAAAGGCTGTTAGTGGCGCACCTATTTTTGCTATTAATGGCGCACTATAGGTGCGCCACTATTAACACGCCACTAGTAACAAATAGTAATGGTGCACCTCTGGTGCGCCATTAGTATCCCAGATAATAGTGGCGCACCTGGTAGTGCGCCATTACTATGACTCCTAGGGGGCCATATTTACCTTCACGTATGCCCCCAAGTGCACCATTACTATGCCCCATAATGCGCCACTGGTATTTAGCCTTGGTGCGCCACTAATTCTCAATATGGTGCGCCACTACTATGAATATTAGGAATTATTATTTTTTGCTTTTCTGGTATTTGCACAGGTTAAAAATATCTGGTATTTGCACAGGTTACAAAATACACGTTACACAACACAGAATATAAACATCACACAATAGAATTCATCATATTAGTGTCCAAATTCGAAATAGCGAACAAATTTCAAACATTAGCCAAGTTTAGGACTCGAGACATTAGCAAAGTTCATCATATATATTAGCCGAGTTTGTCGTCACATTACAAAGTCGATATCGATCATCTAAACTACCATCACATAGAAGAGAGCTGCGGTCACGATGAGCATCATCGCGATGAAACTGGTCTTCATCTGGTTCCTCCTCCGCTCCCTCCTTTCTCCCTCTAGATAGCGAGCGTATCTAGCTTCCCCCTCCGCCCTAGTGGTGTACCCTTTGTAACTGTTACCGCTGAAACGGTGAACCTGTCTCCAACACTCCTCCCAGTCGTCGTAGACTCCGGGAACCTTGCCCTTGTACACAACATACGACGACATCTCTATGCACTAGACAAACAAAACGTTAGTAGCAATTCACAGACAATATATAAGCAATATATAAGTATGCAACAAAAGGATCGGAAGAGAAAAGCAACACATCAATAGCACGATTCATGGTCCTACTAATAAATAGCATCGATTACATATAAGTTGAACGACTGTCCAAACTAAAGATACATACAAGTTCATTAAAGTTTAATTATAGCATGAGCTAATCAATATTTCAGAACTACATAGCATCATTACTTTCGACTCGACTCAGGGACCGGAGCATTGATGAAGCCGCCGTCTTTCGTGATGGTCATGAAATCGCGATCGTTGTCAGCCTGCATTTGTAGCGTTGTTTCTATTTCACTGTTGGACGGTTGATATTTGAGGTAGAACTGCCCCGAGGTACGAAGAACATCTTGATGGATGATTTCCGCAAACTCCGACTGGATGCGAAAGAATTCTTGTCTGATGTCCGCGTCCTTGATTGCCGACAAGCGTGCGGCCCAATCTTTGAGATTAGTTGGTAGCAGAAGGTGATTATGGTCCCGTACGATCGCCCGCATGTGATGGAGGGCGTAGTAGGCATCCTTCTGACCGCCAGGCGGCGGCTTGACATAGGGGAACGTCGTTACATGGGTGAACACGTGCTTGCTGTACCTACAAATTGGCCTCCTGAAGGTGCCTCCGGATTTGGCGTAGCCGGGGAGAGCATCATCAAGAACTTTCTTGATATTTGTGTAGTCTTTCTTCGACTGACCGTCCGAGTCGAAATACGTGGCCATGGAATATTTCGGGCTTAAGAGGATGAGTGTGCAATGTGTGTCACTGCACAAAACACGGAATGTTAGAAAAAAATAACGATCAAAATCTAAGATATCATATGTTACGGGGCGGTGAGGGGATGACTTACTCGGGAAAGTAAGGCACGAGGAAGTTATCCTTATCTGGGTTCGCCAGAATGACGCCTTCGAGGTATGAACTTGCGACTTGCCGGTCCCCAGCGCTGCCCAAGATCTTGGCACGCATGTAGAAGGGGTCGACTATCACGATGTCCGGGGTCTTGTCTCTAATGATCCGCATCTCCATACTGAGCGAAAATAGCCGAATGAAGGTGTAGTGCAGCGGATGAAGGTCAAACATAGCGAAGATGTCATCAAACCGTAGGACGATCATACCCCCGATGGTGCTATCGACAAAGCCCTTGCCCTCTGGCACCTTGGCCACGAAAACCGGGTATGCCACATCATTCTCGGAGAGATGCCGCTTCTCCAAAGAAAGAACACTGTCATGCAGCCTCCGCATAGCACCGGTTGCAGCATTGAGCAGATTAGTCGGTAGCATTGGCCTACCCGCCACATGCACCCTCCTCGAGATATCCTTAGGTGAAAGTAGCCCATCCTGAGCACGGATCGTACTCGGTGCCGGCTGGCTCGCACCCTTGTTTTTTTTTCTTTTCCGTCCCTTCTGCTTCTTCTGCTGTAATGGGATCGAGTTCTGCTCAGAGACCACCTTCTTGAGTGTGTTGGGGCTGATAATATTTCGCACCTCGGCTATCTGAGGCTCGGTGAAGGCGGCAGCTGGAGGCGTCTCCTGAGAACTGAATGCCAGAAGACGCCTGTTGCAATTGGGTTTCCCCGTGGTACCAGCTAGATCGCGATAGTCTTTTGCAGGGTTGGGTTCTTGAGAAGGAGGCCCCAAGAATTCGTCATCGTACCCATGTTCGTTGAAGTGCTTATCGACGTTGGTAAATGTACCTTCGTCGTCATCCGGATCCTGTGCCATATGCATGTCCGGATCAGCTGACGGCGGTAGCGTTGCGGCGGTCTTGCCATGGCTTGGCGCCGGCACGACTGGCGGTGTTGTCTGTGGGGTGGTGTCCCCCGCCCCCAAACGAATCTGGCTCTTCGGCCAAAGCATGGACCAGCTTATGCAGGCGCTGAGGGTCATCACATCATCTTCGTCGTCCCCAAGGGGTCGATACGGAGGTAACAAGTCATCGCAGCCCCGCAGCACCCGAACCAGTTGAACCCTATACACGGTGGGTGGCATCGGATTACCGTGGAACACGCGGTTGCCCGGTTGAACGATTCTGGCCTTGGCAAGATCGATCAACTTGCCGTCCACGAAGTGCAGGAGAGTGCATGGAATGTCGGTGGCGCCCTGCAAAAACATGTAGGGCGTCAGGGATGCCCAGTCAAAGGCAAGGAGATGAAGTCATCGGCCGAGAGGCTTAGTTACCGTGATGGCGTCTAGCTCGGCTAATGTCGAGGCACCGCCAACGGTGGGCGTACAAGTGACGGAGGGGCCGCTTGCTGCCGAGGTGCCGGCCGGCGTATTCTTCCCACACCCGGGTGCATTAAGCTCCAATGCCGACACCGACGCCGGAGACACCAATGCCGCCTCCGCCGGAGACACCAATGGCGCCGGCGCGTTGTGCGAGTTGCTGCCCGTGAAGCTGGGAATCGGGGGCGTCCCCTGTTGGCTGCCCGCAATCCATGCCTGCAGCCCCTCAATCAAGGTAGGCACAATGGCGGTGATCGTCGCTCCCAGTTGGTCTCGCACTTGCTCTTCGACTATCTCCGGAATCCGCGCCACTTGTGCCTTGAGTTCTTGAACCTCGCGCTCCCGGCTTTCCGAGCTGGTCTTTCTCTCCTTTCGCCCAGCGTTATAGTATTCCGACCATTTCGTGGACAAGCCTTTGCCGGCCACACGACCAGCTGACGACAGCTTACTGAACTTATCCTTGTGTTTAATTACATTCAACGCCCTATTTAAAGTGGTGTCCCAAGGGGAGCTCTGAGACGACCCCGCACTACTGCTTTCAGTGTCCTGCGGAAGGAACGTGAACCATTTAGAAATTTGGCTTCATTAATTAGAATGCAACCATATGGAGCTAATTACGCGGGGGTGTATCCTTGCCAGAACAAGCTCAAGCGCCTTGGTCTTCGGATCCGTGGTAAGCTCCTTTGTTACCGGGTCCACCTTGTACCAGGCCCTGACATAGTTCCTGGTCTGCTTTTCACGGTATTTATCGAAGAGGGGCGGTAGGCCTTGCTCGGCACGCTCCGCGTCCTCCTTGTCCCATATAGGTTCCGTCACTCTGTAATCGCCAGGACCGAGTTTGTGGACCCCTAAGTTCAAGTCCCTCATATCTTTCCCCCACTGACTTGATTCCACAGATGCGTTATTCTCGCACTTGATCTTGAACTCCAGGTAGTCAGCTTCGCTGATCGAAGGATTTGTCTCCTTGATCTTCTCATAACTATCACCTCTTAGAATCCTTCTCTTCACCGCGGCTCTCCAAGTAGCCAGGGCCATGCTCATCTTCATGAGGGCGGCACTGTTCACTTTATTCCCTGAGAGGCGTGTGTTTGCGAAGTCACCGGGGAACTTGTATCGTTCGTGCAGCTTCGTGAAGAGGAGGTTGCGCAAATTCCCTCGGTCACGATGCCTTAGGTTCTCGGTGCTGATCGAGACGGTGCTCCGGAGAATGCACCCGAGTTGTCCCGCGTACCCACTGACTAATTCTTTGGGCGCCGTTGGATGCCCACTAGAGGACACTTCAGTAAATTCCTCCTTGACGGTGCCGAGCATGTTCGGGCGCCGGTCCTTTCGTTGCCTCTTCGGTTGGCTGCCATCTGTGCGTGCGCTGCCATCATCAGTGGTGGCATCCTCGGTGGCACCATCAGTGGTGTCATCCCCGACGCCACTAGGGGTTGTGTAGTCGGGATCGGTGTCTTCCGCGGCGTCCTCATAGCGGTGAGGTTCTTCCTCCATCTCCTGGGATAGCTCCCAGAATTGCTACCGCCGGCCTCATCGTTGTTGGCCATGTTTGCTCTAAATAGGAAAAAAAAGGCTACTAGAGTTATTGGATGAGATCAGGGTAGTATCTATTCTTCAAAAAAGGTGAATAGACTTAACAAAGCAGCAAAAGGAGCAGGAACACAAGGCCATCAACAGTAGGTTGCAGATGACATTAACCAACTTCTCTAAGTTCTCAAGATAACCTAGTTCTCGAGGGATGTGTCCAGAAAGTTGGTTGCTCTCAAGATCCAAGGTTGTGAGTTTGGTCAAATTTCCTGGGCAGTTTGGGATGGAACCTGTTAGTGTGTTGTAGCAAAGCCACAACTCCTCTAAGTTCTCAAGATAACCTAGTTGTCAAGGGATGTGTCCAGAAAGTTGGTTGATGTCAAGATACATGCTGATTAATTTTTGTTTTGGTTGAGAATCGGGCACCTTCTAGGTCAAGAAAATTGGGCATGACCTTTGCTAATTTTCTTGACCTAGGAGTGCCCCATTCTCAACCGAAACGGAAATTAATCAACATTTCAGGAGAAAGGGTTCATTTCACATTAGGAGAAACGGATCATTTCATCTAGCTCATGCCAGGCAATCAAGATACATGCTGATTAATCAAAATTGGGTAACGATAGCAACCCCACAGTTCACAGAGTATTTTCATAGGACTTGATGGATTCAGCTAGAATCAAAAAATGGTGAAATGCTGAAGAAGAGCAATCTGGTCTAATTGATCCCTGGAAATTACATAATGTTAAACTATGCATGGAAAAACAACAATCAGGACAGGGAAAGTACTATGCAGCTAATAGTCTTTAAGTGTGGCATGAATCTATCACCAGAGACATTAACAACATCAGAAACATGGATATGGAGTTAATCTGATCAGTGTGGCATGACAACAGTTTTTTTAATAATCATGTTCATGTAGAATCTTCTTTACTAGCAGCTTCATGGAAGTTAATCAAAGCAAATTACACTTCACTGACTTCAGTACTGAAACAATCTCAGTCACTCATCAGTTAAAATCACAATCTGAGCCAGCCTTTTTTTCATGTCAAGATCTAATAATTTGGCAAGTAGCTTAACCAAAGCATCTTCAAGTACAAATGTTATGGGGTATCATAGCACCAAGCAGCAAATTGTCTCAACTCGTTCTGGGGGTCCAAAACCACAATAACCCTTCGTGGCATATCATCCAAATTTTGCTAAGGTGCTATGATCTCCTAGTCATAAGCTAATAAGTTCACAGAAAGCCTAAAACCCTCTTGGTAGAATGCAACTATGCAGCAATGTATGTCTGAAGCCGTAATCCAAGCTAATTTCATATTGTCAACATGGTTAGACTATAGCAAAGGCCATCTTACCTGGTCTGACAATCCCTGGTCATCTTATTGTTCACCTAAACTGTTCTCACCAACCTCAAAACATTCTGCCCTACAAAGTGGTCAAAATGCTACTAGTGTGGCAGTTTTAGTATATAGTGTCATGTGTCATGCCTTCTTATATGCCCATATTGTTGGTAACCCCAACCTCATTCAGAAATCACTGCTAGTGACCTCCTTGTTAACTGCTAGTGACCTCATTGCTAACACCCTAATCGCTTAAGTAATACTAAAACAGAACTAATAAAGCTACACCGTTTATGGGATGAAGATGAAGTTACCTAGGGGAGGACGGAGAAGATGGTCTGCTTGTACTTGGGCACCTCCGTGAGCACCTTGTCCTGAGTGTATGGTCGAACGGTGAGCAGCTTGTCCTCTGCTTCCCTTCCACCTCTGCAACCTTCACCACGACATAAGAAATACAGTGAGAAATGGTGGACTGTGGTGGTGCAGAGAGAGAGAGAGAGAGATGTGGTGGTGGAGTGTGCTGCTGGGTTGGGCGAGCCGGAGCGGGGAAGCACCGCCGGAGTGGAGAAGCACAGGAGCCCCGCCGGTGGGGAGGCCCTGTACCTGGAGAGGTCAAGGTCGCACCGCCCCGCCGGTGGTAGGACCGGCCGCTGCTCGCATCGCGCCGCCGGTGGCTGGACCGGCTGCTTCTCGCACCACCCCGCCGGTGGCTGGACCGGCCGCTGCTCGCGCCGCCCCGCCGGTGGCTGGATTGGCTGCGGCTCGCGCTCAAGGGTAGGGCGGCTAGGGTTCGTGGGGAGGGCAGGGGGCTAGGGTTCAAGGGGATTTGGGGATTTGGGAGCCGGGAGCGGGCGCGAGCGGACGGCGGTGTGCTCCCGCGGGGGTCGGCGGGTTAGGTGGGGCGAGGTGGATCTGGAGAGGGAGGGAGAGAGGCCAGAGGGAGAGGGGAGTAAGTGGGAGTGGGGAGGGTTAGCAATGGCGCACCTTTTAGGGGTGCGCAATAAAAATACGTATACCAATGGCGCACCTTCTAGGGGTGCGCCATAAACACCGTGATAGCAATGGCGCACCTTCTCCTGGTGCGCCATTACTATCTTTTTTTTGGATTTTTAGTTGCATTCATTTGTGAATTGGTAAAACATTTATGAATATGAAAAAATATCATCAAATTTGAAAAAATATAAATGGATTCAAAAAGTGCTCATGAAATTTAAAAATATTCATGAGTTCAAAAAATATTAACAAATTCAATACTTTTTGTGAGTTAGAAATTCAATAGCAGAATAAACATAAATAAAAACCGGTATATCAATGGCGCACCTCCTAGGGGTGCGCCATAAGTACCTTGATAGCAATGGCACACCTTCTCCTGGTGCGCCATTAGTAACTTTTTTTTACCAGAATAAACATAAATAAAAACAATTAAAATACCAGAAGAAAACACAAAGAAGCCCAAGGTGCCTGTAAATGATGATTTGCAACAAAACAAGAGGGAGAACAAAACAGGTTACTGGATAGAGGACTAGAACAGAAGAAATGCCATTTCCATATGTCGAAATACAATCGACATATGAAGACTACAATTTAAATACAATCGATCTTAGCTATCTTTTCACAATCTTCTTGCCCTTCTTTTTCGCAAATGGAGTTCTTCTCTTGAACGGACGTCCTTTAGGTAGGGTGGTCCTGCTTGCATCTTCGACACGGACATCTTATCTCCGTCTCCTTCTTTTGAAGCATCTCGGCCTTCGCGGAGCTCAAAAACCTATTCACGATGCCTTCGGTCATCGTGCGGACCATGGTCGCCTGCGGGGTAGAGCAAAACGATATTTTAGAACCAAAAAAAATTGGCATGACTTTGCCTAAAAATAGGACCAAAAAGAATGCATAGTGCCAAATTCTCGCCGAAACGGAAATGAATCAACATTTCGGCAAAATATTAGCAACTATCGCATTTCAAATACCGGTACCTGCAAACACAAACATATGCCACACCACAAACATACGTAGATCTAGGCCATAAAAACTGTGTACGTTGTTGGAGGGAGAAAAAATTAGATCTAGAACATAAAGAAAGTTTTCCCCTTACTTACCTATCAAAAAAAGGAAATTTAACCACTTAATTTGGGTGAATCTATGGTGCAAATGAGGTGAGGAGAAGGAGGCAGCCGAGATGAAGTGGGGAAAGTGAGTGCGGTAGGTGGCTGTCCAAAATATCTAGCTGCTCCCAGGTTACCAATGGCGCACCACCTAAGAATGCGCCATTAGTAACCAGGGTTACTAATGGCGCACCTGGTGTGTGGTGCGCCATTACTAGTTTTCAAAAAATATATATAAAAAAACATGTTAGTAGTAGCGCACCAGTGGATAGTGCGCCATTACTAGTTAAAAGATGTATCCCCTGGTGCGCCACTGCTAACAATTTTTTTATCTTTTTTTTTCAAAACTAGTAATGGCGCACCACACACGAGGTGCGCCATTAGTAAGGTGGCCAATAATGGCGTACCTATATCTGGTGCGCCACTGCTATATAGCAGTGGCACACCACATACATGGTGCGCCATTAATGTCCATATTAGCTATAGCCATTTCCTAGTAGTGGTCCCTCCGCTTCGGAGATACATCTTTGAAGAACTCCAATAGTACTTTTCTTGTAGAGTTCTTGATACGTCTTCGTCGTATCTATAATTTTTTATTGTTCCATGCCAATATTATTCCACTTTCATATACTTTTGGCAACTTTTTATACTATTTTTGCGACTAACATATTGATCCAGTGCCCAGTGCCAGTTCCTGTTTGTTGCATGTTTTATGTTTCGCAGAAACCCCATATCAAACGGAATCCAAATGGGATAAAAACGGACGGAGCTTATTTTTGGAATATTTGGAAAATCTGGGAGAAAGATCAACGCGAAACGGTGTCCGAGGTGGCCACGAGGTAGGGGGGCGCGCCTGCCCCACTGGGCGCGCCCCTGACCCTCATGGGCCACCCGTAAGGCGGTTGATGCCCTTCTTCGGCCGCAAGAAAGCTAATTTTTGGTTTAGAAAAATCACGGCGAAGGTTTCGATCCAATCGGAGTTACAGATCTCCATATATATACGAAACGGTGAAAGGGCAGCAGACGAGAACGCAGAAACAGAGAGAGACAGATCCAATCTCAGAGGGGCTCTCGCCCCTCCCACGCCATGGAGGCCAGGGACCAGAGGGGAAACCCTTCTCCCATCTAGGGAGGAGGTCAAGGAAGAAGAAGACGAAGGGGCCCCCTCTCCCCTTCTCTTCCGGTGGCGCCGGAACGCCGCCGTGGCCATCATCATCACCGCAATCTTCACCAACAACCTCACCGCCATCATCACCAACTCTTCCCCCCTCTATGCAGCGGTGTAACCTCTCTCTTACCCGCTGTAATCTCTACTTAAACATGGTGCTCAACGCTATATATCACTTCCCAATGATGTATGGCTATCCTATGATGTTTGAGTAGATCTGTTTTGTCCTATGGGCTATTTGATGATCAAGATTGGTTTGAGTTGCATGTTTTATTATTGGTGCTGTCCTATGGTGCTCTCCATGTCGCGCAAGCGTGAGGGATTCCCGCTGTAGTGTTTGCAATATGTTCATGATTTGCTTATGGTGGGTGGCGTGAGTGACAGAAGCACAGACCCGAGTAAGTAGGTTGTTTGCGTATGGGATAAAGGGGACTTGATGCTTTAATGCTATGGTTGGGTTTTACCTTAATGATCTTTAGTAGTTGCGGACGCTTGCTAGAGTTCCAATCATAAGTGCATATGATCCAAGTAGAGAAAGTATGTTGGCTTATGCCTCTCCCTCAAATAAAATTGCAATAATGATTACCGGTCTTGTTATCGATTGCCTAGGGACAAATAACTTCCCCGTAACAAAAAGCTCTCTACAAAAACTAATTTAGTTGTGTCTTTATCTAAACAGCCCCTAGCTTTTATTTACGCTCTCTTTATATTCTTGCAAGCCTATCCAAAAACACCTACAAAGTACTTCTAGTTTCATACTTGTTTCCGGTAAAGCGAACGTCAAGCGTGCGTAGAGTTGTATCGGTGGTCGATAGAACTTGAGGGAATATTTGTTCTACCTTTAGCTCCTCGTTGGGTTCAACACTCTTACTTATCGAAAGAGGCTGCAATTGATCCCCTATACTTGTGGCTTATCAAGACCTTTTTCTAGCGCCGTTGCCGGGGAGCAATAGCGTGGGGCGAATATTCTCGTGTGTGCTTGTTTGCTTTATCACTAAGTAATTTTTATTTGGTGTTCTTAGTTGTTCTTTATCTTTAGTTATGAATATGGAACACGAAATACCAAAAAAATTAGTTGTACCTACTGAACCAATGGTTGAAGAACCACTCAAAATCTATCACACTCCTGAAGCTTTTTACTTGGATCATCTTCGATCCCTTTGTGCTCGTGCTGAAACCCCAACTAGCTTAGTTGAGGGCAAATCTTTAGATGAGCATGCTTGTTATGTGTGACACCGAATATCTGAAAAAGGGAAAATTCTATTGGGTCAAATTCATCATTTGCAATGCTATGCTTGGAATTTATGTTATATGTATGATGTTACTTGTTGTTCTGAAAACCCTAAGAAACACCTACCCTACCAATGTGAGTTTATTGATAATGGAATCCTATCTTCGTATGCTAAGGGTGTTTATAATTACTATGATATTCAACAAATTGAAGAATTTGTTGCTTTTAAGGGTGCTTATGAAATTGCTTCTTTGATGCTACTCTTTACAAATCTGAAAACTTTGCCATACTTAAATATTGCTATGATAATTATGCTTCTAATGCCTATGTTGAACCATATATTGAGGATTACCCCGCTGTCCAAGAAGAGACTAATATTTTGCAGGAGTCTATGGAAGAAGAAATTACTGAAACTGTGAGCTCATTGGATGAAAAAGATGATGAGGAGAGCGAAGAACAAAAGGAGGAAGAGTGGATTAGCTACCCGTGCCCACCTTCTAATGAGAGTAACTCTTCAACTCATACATTGTTTAATTTCTCTTCGTGCTTACCGAAGGATGATTGCCATGATGACTGTTATGATCCCGTTGATTCTTTTGAAATATCCCTTTTTGATGATGCTTGCTATGCTTGTGGCCAAGATGCCAATATGAATTATGCTTATGGAGATGAACTTGCTATAGTTCCTTATGTTAAACATGAAATTGTTGCTATTGCACCCACGCATGATAGTCCTATTATCTTTTTGAATTCTCCCAACTACACTATATCGGAGAAGTTTGCACTTATTAAGGATTATATTGATGGGTTGATTTTTACTATTACACATGGTGATTTTGATGAGTATAATATGCATGTGCTTGCTGCTCCTACTTGCAATTATTATGAGCAAGGAACTATATCTCCGCCTCTTTATGTTTCCAACACGATAAAATTGCAAGAAACGGTTTATACTATGCATTGGCCTTTACTTTGTGTGCATGAATTGTTCTTTTATGACAAGCCGATGCGTAGGAAGAGAGTTAGGCTTCGTCATTACATGATATATGTTGCTTTGTGCTCACTACTAAATTACAAATCATTGCTAATTAAAATTGGCTTTCATATACCTTGGGATCCGGGTGGATTCACTACTTGAGCACTATATGCCTAGCTTAATGGCTTTAAAGAAAGCGCTGCCAGGGAGACAACCCGGAAGTTTTAGAGAGTCGTTTATTTCTGTTGAGTGCTTTCATATAGTTTAAAAACAACAAAAATAAAGAGGGGAACCCAAAACTTTTTCAAAAAGGAAAGTGAAAGTGAGAAAGACAAGCATTGTTGAAGTGGGAGAGCTCCTTGAACTTTGTTCATGCTCACGGAAAATTTGTGAATCTTAATTACAGAAAATTTTCAACAAAAATAATTATCCCCTTGTACCATTCCATTGTATTATAAAAATAATGTGCCAAGGTTTGCCTTTAGGATGTTTACAATATTTGTTGGTTTGTACGGTGCAGGACAGAAACTTTGGCTGTAGTGCGCGATTTTTAATTTTTTACTGGAACGTCAAATGGTTCTGATTCTTTTTGCACTGTCTTTCTATAAAAAAAATTATTTTTACTAATTGTGGCATAATTTTCCAAGTATCATAAGTATGGTGAATGTTCAGATTATTACAGACTGTTCTGTTTTAGACAGATTCTGTTTTTGATGCATAGTTTGCTTGTTTTGATGAAACTATCAATTTATATCAGTGGATTAAGCCATGAAAAAGTTATATTACAGTAGACACATGCAAAAATAAAATATGAATTGGTTTTCAACATTACTTAGAGTGGTGATTTGCTTTATTATACTAACGGATCTTACCGAGTTTTCTGTTGAAGTTTTGTGTGGATGAAGTGTTCGATGATCGAGAAGGTTTCGATGTGAGAAGAAGGAAGAGAGGCAAGAGCTCAAGCTTGGGGATGCCCGAGGCACCCCAAGTAACTATTCAAGGAGACTCAAGCGTCTAAGCTTGGGGATGCCCCGGAAGGCATCCCCTCTTTCTTCAACAAGCATCGGTATGTTTTTGGATTCGTTTCGTTCATGCGATATGTAAAAATCTTGGAGCATCTTTTGCATTTAGTTTTCATTTTTCTTTTATGCACCATGATGGTATGAGATAGTCCTTGGTTGATTTATAGAATGCTCATTGCACTTCACTTATATCTTTTGAGTATGGCTTTATAGAATGCTTCATGTGCTTCACTTATATCATTTGAAGCTTGGATTGTCTGTTTCTCTTTACATAGACAACCGTCATTTGTAGAATGCTCTTTTGCTTCACTTATATTTGTTAGAGCGCGGGAATATCTTTTGTAGAAAGAATTAAACTCTCTTTCTTCACTTATATCTATATAGAGAGATGACAGGAACTGGTCATTCACATGGTTAGTCATAAAATCCTACATAAAACTTGTAGGTCACTGAATATGATATGTTTGATTCCTTGCAATAGTTTTGCGATATAAAGATGGTGATATTAGAGTCATGCTAGTGGGTAGTTGTGGATTAGTAGAAATACTTGTGTTGAGGTTTGTGATTCCCGTAGCATGCACGTATGGTGAACCGTTATGTGATGAAGTCGGAGCATGAGGTATTTATTGATTGTCTTCCTTATGAGTGGCGGTCGGGGACGAGCGATGGTCTTTTCCAACCAATCTATCCCCCTAGGAGCATGCGCGTAGTACTTTGTTTTGATAACTAATAGATTTTTGCAATAAGTATGTGAGTTCTTTATGACTAATGTTGAGTCCATGGATTATACGCACTCTCACCCTTCCATCATTGCTAGCCTCTTCGGTACCGTGCATTGCCCTTTCTCACCTCGAGAGTTGGTGCAACTTCGCCAGTGCATCCAAACCCCGTGATACGATACGCTCTGTCACACATAAACCTCCTTATATCTTCCTCAAAACAGCCACCATACCTACCTATCATGGAATTTCCATAGCCATTCCGAGATATATTGCCATGCAACTTCCATCATCATCATATTCATGACTTGAGCATTTATTGTCATATTGCTTTGCATGATCGCTAGCATGATGTTTTCATGGCTTGTCCATTTTTTGATGTCATTGCTACGCTAGATCATTGCACATCCCGGTACACCGCCGGAGGCATTCATATAGAGTCATATCTTTGTTCTAGATATCGAGTTGTAAGTAAATAAAAGTGTGATGATCATCATTATTAGAACATTGTCCCATGTGAGGTTATCAAAATAAAAGAGGCCAAAGAAGCCCAAATAAAAAAAGGCCAAAGAAGCCCACCAAAAAAATGAGAAAATAAAAAAAGAGAGAAAAAGAGAGAAGGGGCAATGTTACTATCCTTTTACCACACTTGTGCTTCAGAGTAGCACCATGTTCTTCATATAGAGTCTCTTGAGTTATCACTTTCATATACTAGTGGGAATTTTCATTATAGAACTTGGCTTGTATATTCAGATGATGGGCTTCCTCAAACGCCCGAGGTCTTCATGAGCAAGCAAGTTGGATGCACACCCACTTAGTTTTCAGTCTGAGCTTTCATACACTTATAGCTCTTAGTGCATCCGTTGCATGGCAATCCCTACTCACTCACATTCATATCTATTGATGGGCATCTCCATAGCCCGTTGATACGCCTAGTTGATGTGAGACTATCTTCTCCTTTTTTCTCTGCTCCACAACCACCATTCTATTCCACCTATAGTGCTATGTCCATGGCTCACGCTCATGTATTGCGTGAAAGTTGAAAAGGTTTGAGAACATCAAAAGTATGAAACAATTGCTTGGCTTGTCATCGGGGTTGTGCACGATGTGAATATTTTGTGTGGTGAAGATGGAGCATAGCCAGACTATATGATTTTGTAGGGATAACTTTCTTTGGCCATGTTATTTTGAAAAGACATGATTGCTTTATTAGTAGGCTTGAAGTATTATTGTTTTTATGTCAAATGATAGACTATTGCTTTGAATCACTCGTGTCTTAATATTCATGCCATGATTAGATACATGATCAAGATTATGCTAGGTAGCATTCCACATCAAAAATTATCTTTTTTATCATTTACATACTCGAGGACGAGCGGGAATTAAGCTTGGGGATGCTGATACGTCTTCGTCGTATCTATAATTTTTGATTGTTCCATGCCAATATTATTCCACTTTCATATACTTTTGGCAACTTTCTATACTATTTTTGGGACTAACATATTGATCCAGTGCCCAGTGCCAGTTCCTGTTTGTTGCATGTTTTATGTTTCGCAGAAACCCCATATCAAACGGAATCCAAACGGGATAAAAACGGACGGAGCTTATTTTTGGAATATTTGGAAAATCTGGGAGAAAGATCAACGCGAAACGGTGTCCGAGGTGGCCACGAGGTAGGGGGCGCGCCCCTGACCCTCGTGGGCCACCCGTAAGGCGGTTGATGCCCTTCTTCGGCCGCAAGAAAGCTAATTTTTGGTAAAAAAAAATCACGGCGAAGGTTTCGATCCAATCGGAGTTACGGATCTCCATACATATACGAAACGGTGAAAGGGCAGCAGACGAGAACGCAGAAACAGAGAGAGACAGAGAGACAGATCCAATCTCGGAGGGGCTCTCACCCCTCCCACGCCATGGAGGCCAAGGACCAGAGGGGAAACCCTTCTCCCATCTAGGGAGGAGGTCAAGGAAGAAGAAGACGAAGGGGCCCCCTCTCCCCTTCTCTTCCGGTGGCGCTGGAACGCCGCCGTGGCCATCATCATCACCGCAATCTTCACCAACAACCTCACCGCCATCATCACCAACTCTTCCCCCCTCTATGCAGCGGTGTAACCTCTCTCTTACCCGTTGTAATCTCTACTTAAACATGGTGCTCAACGCTATATATTATTTCCCAATGATGTATGGCTATCCTATGATGTTTGAGTAGATCTGTTTTGTCCTATGGGCTATTTGATGATCAAGATTGGTTTGAGTTGCATGTTTTATTATTGGTGCTGTCCTATGGTGCTCTCCATGTCGCACAAGCGTGAGGGATTCCCGCTGTAGTGTTTGCAATATGTTCATGATTTGCTTATGGTGGGTGGCGTGAGTGACAGAAGCACAGACCCGAGTAAGTAGGTTGTTTGCGTATGGGATAAAGGGGACTTGATGCTTTAATGCTATGGTTGGGTTTTACCTTAATGATCTTTAGTAGTTGCGGACGCTTGCTAGAGTTCCAATCATAAGTGCATATGATCCAAGTAGAGAAAGTATGTTAGCTTATGCCTCTCCCACAAATAAAATTGCAATAATGATTACCGGTCTTGTTATCGATTGCCTAGGGACAAATAACTTTCCCGTAACAAAAAGCTCTCTACTAAAACTAATTTAGTTGTGTCTTTATCTAAACAGCCCCTAGCTTTTATTTACGCTCTCTTTATATTCTTGCAAGCCTATCCAAAAACACCTACAAAGTACTTCTAGTTTCATACTTGTTTCCCGTAAAGCGAACGTCAAGCGTGCGTAGAGTTGTATCGGTGGTCGATAGAACTTGAGGGAATATTTGTTCTACCTTTAGCTCCTCGTTGGGTTCGACACTCTTACTTATCGAAAGAGGCTACAATTGATCCCCTATACTTGGGTAAGGACCGCTGATACATAATATACTGGTTTTTGGAGTGGGAATTTGTTTCCCTCTTCCTCTCGTTCGACGACGAGTACGACGCTCACCACCTGGTGAGTCGCAGATATGTAGAGCAACATAGGTTCACCAACGCTTGGTGCGGCAAGGATTGGGTTGCTTGCTAACAAAGTTTTGATTTCTTCCAATCTGGCTGTAGCCGCATTCGTCCATTCAAAGTGGTCAGTGCGTCGGAGTAGTCGATAAAGAGGCAGCACCTTTTCTCCCAATCTGGAGATAAAGCGGCTCAAGGCTGCCACGCACCCAGCTAGTTTTTGGACCTGCTTTAAGTCTGTTGGCATTGCCAATTGTGACAAAGCTCAGATTTTGGCTGGGTCCGCTTCAATTCCTCTATTGGAAACAATGAACCCGAGTAGTTTTCCGGCTGGAACGCCGAAAACACATTTTTCTGGATTGAGCCGTATGTCATATGTTCAGAGGTTGTCGAATGTGAGGCGTAGATCGTCCACCAATGATTCAACATGTTTATTTTTGATGACTACATCATCTATGTATGCCTCCACTGTCTTGCCAATTTGCTTTTCCAGACATGTTTGAATCATGCGTTGATAAGTGGTGCCAGCGTTTTTGAGTCCGAAAAGCATAGTGTTGAAGCAGAAAGGCCCGCACGGGGTGATGAATGTTGTTGCGGCCTGGTCGGATTCCTTCATCTTAATTTGATGGTATCCGGAGTATGCGTCGAGGAAACACAGTGAGTCGTGTCCTGTGGTCGCGTCAATGATTTGGTCAATGCGGGGTAGCGGGAAGGGGTCCTTAGGGCAAGCCTTATTGAGGTCCTTGAAATCGACACAAAGGCGCCAGGATTTATCCTTCTTCGGCACCATGACCAGGTTCGCTAGCCAGTCCGGGTGTTTGATCTCTCTGATGAACCTGGCTTCAAGTAGTTTGGCTAGCTCCTCTCCCATAGCTTGTCGTTTGGGTTCGGAAAATCGCCGCAGCGTTTGCTTGACCGGTTTGAACCCCTTTATTATGTTGAGGCTATGTTCAGCCAGTCTGCGTGGGATTCCTGGCATATCCGAAGGATTCCAGGCAAAGATGTCCCAATTTTCGCACAGGAACGCTCGTAAGGCGACATCGACCATCAGATCCAGTTGTGCTCCAATGGAGGCTGTTTTGTTAGGATCCGTCGGGTGTACTTGAAATTTGACTATTTTGTCTGCTGGCTTGAAAGAAGTGGACATAGGTCTCTTATCAAGGACTACATCGTCTTTGTCCACTGTGGAACGCAGAGTGGTTAGCTCCTCGGCCGCCGGATAGTGCCTCGAGGGCCAAGGATGCAGTTTTGTTTTCGGCGCGGAGTGATATATCCGGATCACTGGTGATAGTGATAACTCTGTTTGGCCCTGGCAGTTTGAGCTTCATGTACCCATAATGGGGTATGGCTTCAAAGCGTGTGAATGCGTCTTGCCCCAACAGGGCGTGATATTCACTATTGAAAGGTGCCACATGTAAGAGCAACTCTTCGGACCTGTAGTTCTCCGGCGTGCCGAATACTACATCAAGTTCAATTTTCCCCGAGCATCGTGCCTCTCGACTGGGGATAATGCCTCGAAAGGTGGTACTGCTTTGTTTGATGCGACTCTTGTCTATTTGTATTTTATTGAGCGTGTCTTCGTAGATGAGGTTCAGTCTGCTGCCGCCGTCCATGAGCACTTTGGTGAGCCGAAAGCCATCCACAATTGGGTTTAAGACCAAGGCGGCTGGTGCTCAGACTGATTGGGCCCTTGGTTCGTCATCGGCGGTAAAAGTTATTGCCGTATCGATCCAAGGGTTTATTGCGGCTACTTGGTTGAATTCGGCGAGGTGGCAAAGTGCCCTTTTGCGTCGATTATTTGAGGAAAAGGTCTCGAAGACTGTAAAGACATTGGGATTGTCATCCTCCGAAGAATGCTTCTCTGAGGTAGTGTTGGTGAGGATGGCCTCGCCGCTCTTAGCCACCTGCCGGAGTAATCAACATGCCCGCAGGCTATGTGTTGGTTCGGTATTCGGCGTCGTGTGTATTTGACAGGGCTTACTGAGCAATTCATCGAGGACAGTTCTATGTCCCGTGAAGGGCTTGATTTTCTTGTCCATAGGATGATGATTGGGTGCACCGTAAGGGTGCATCCTTTTTGCCCGTCCGGTTGGCTGCTTAAAGGCAGGAGGTTCCCACCGGGTTGTCTGGGCTTTCCAGGCGCTTTCCATTGCGCAGTACTTCTGTACTATGTGTGCCAAATCTGCAAAGTGCAGTATGCGGCGGTGGTTGAGGGCATTGAGGATTCCCTCATCCGTACAGTTGCGGCAAAATACTGAAACCGCGTCGTCGTCGCAGCAATCTTTAATCTTGTTTTTAACAAGGAGGAATCTGGCCCAGAAGTGATGGACCGTTTCCTGAGGTTGCTGCCATACATACATTAGGTCACATACATCTAGAGGACCTGAATTGCTTGGGGAATATTGCTTGTGATGGGTGGACGTGCTGAAATCCGAACCCTGACCCACTATTGGATCCGAAGTTTGAAGAATCTCCGAGGTCACTAGTCCAGGATCCAGAGAGTCCTGGTGACTTTTGGGCTCAACGATTGATTCTATGTTCGGAGGACATGGGGTTTCTTCCCGAAGATGGGTATCCGTCTCGCAGGGCTCGGAAATTCGAACATAGCTTGTTCTTAACTTAGGGGGAGAAGTATTCTCGGCTTGCTCCTCCACGACCGCTACCAGATGGGTGATCGGCGGGTACTTGATTTCCCTCTGATCGGGTTTAAGCCCAATCCGATCATAGTCTGTTGCGACCCCCAGGGCGGTGATGTGATCTAGCAGTTCGTTCAAGGACGAGGCATCTGCCAGATCCATCTTTTCGGAGTGTTCGAGGCCGATGTGAAGATGATGTTTGGCGATTTCAGGGGTTGCCTTTGGCTTAATGGCCAAGCGGGCGCCCATGGTAAAACCGCCGAGCTGGAGGACCTGTCCTGGAGCTAGGGCCTTTCCAGAGGTGATGTTGTCATTAATGACAAGGCTAGCCATTGATCCTTCCATCAATGACACAAAGAAACTCTCAATGAAATCACCAATGTCGGTGTCAAAACCGGCCGATCTCGGGTAGGGGGCCCCGAACTGTGCGTCTGAGGATCGAAGGTAACAAGAGACAAAGGGGGCACGATGTTTTCCCAGGTTCGGGCCCTCTTAGTGGAGGTAAAACTTTACTCCCTGCTTGATTGACTTTGATGAGTATAGGGGTTACAAGAGTTGATCTGCCTCGAGATCGTAATGGCTAAACCCTAGATGTCTAGCCTATGTGAATTCTGATAGCCTCTACAGACTAAACCCTCCGGTTTATATAATCACCGGAGGGGTACAAGGGCGGTTTACAAGGGAAGGAAACAATACATTCGGACTCCAATCTTGTCCTCCACGTATCCAGGAGTCCTATCCGAACACGAGGAATAAACTTCCGCTCCATCTTCACGGCCCATCAGCCCGGCCCATGTTTGAATAGGTCAGACATCTGAGGACCCCCGAATCCAGGTCTCCCTCACTCCTCATTGGGTTCGACACTCTTATTTATCGAAGAAGGCTACAAACCATCCCCTATACTTGTGGGTTATCAAGGTCAGAAAATAACGATACCCACCGTGTGCTTCAACACTCATCGGACCGCATACAACGGTATGTATTATTTCCAATAAGTCATTAGCTTGCTCCATTGTTCCGGAGAACGGAGTTTTAGTCATCTTGCCCGTGAGGCATGGTTCGCAAGTATCAAATGATTCATAATCAAGTGATTCCAAAAGTCCATCTGCATGGAGTTTCTTCATGTGCTATACACCAATATGACCTAAACGGCAGTGCCACAAATATGTTGCGCTATCATTATCAACTTTGCATCTTTTGGCATCAATATTATGAATATGTGTATCACTACGATTGAGATTCAATAAACCATTCACATTGGGTGTATGACCATAGAAGGTTTTATTCATATAAACAGAACAACAATTATTCTCTGACTTAAAATGAATAACCGTATTGCAATAAACATGATCTAATCATATTCATGCTCAATGCAAACACCAAGTAACATTTATTTAGGTTCAACACTAATCCCGAAGGTAGAGGGAATGTGCGATGGTGATCGTATCAACCTTGGAATTACTTCCAACACACATCGTCACCTTGTTCTTAACTAGTCTCTCTTTATTTTGCAACTCCTGTTTCGAGTTACTACTCTTAGCAACTGAACGAGTATCAAATTCCGAGGGGTTGCTATATACACTAGTAAAGTACACATCAATAACATGTATATCAAATATATATTTGTTCACTTTTCCATCCTTCTTATCCACCAAGTATCTGGGGTCGTTCCGCTTCCAGTGACCATTCACTTTGTAGTAGAATCACTCAGTTTCAGGCTTGGGTCCCACTTTCGGCTTCTTCCCGTGAGTGGCAACTTGCTTGACATTCTTCTTGAAGTTCCCTTTCTTCCCCTTGCCCTTTTTCTTGAAACTAGTGATCTTGTTAATCATCAACACTTGATGCTCTTTCTTGATTTCTACCTTCGTCGATTTAAGCATTGCGAAGAGCTCGGGAATCCTTTTCGTCATCCCTTGCATATTATAGTTCATCACGAAGTTCTAGTACCTTGGTGATAGCGACTAGAGAATTCTATCAATCACTATCTTATCTGGAAGATTAACTCCCACTTGATTCAAGCGATTGTAGTACCCAGACATTCGGAGTACATGCTCACTGGCTGAGCTATTCCACTCCATCTTGTAGACAAAGTACTTGTCAGAGGTCTCATACCTCTCGACATGGGCATGAGTCTGAAATACCAATTTCAACTCTTGGAACATCTCATATGCTCTGTGGTGTTTCAAAATGTTTTTGAAGTCCCGGTTCTAAGCCGTAAAGCATGGCGCACTAAACTATCAAGTAGTCATCATACCGAGCTTGCCAAACATTCATAACGTCTGCATCTGCTCCTGCAACAGATCTATTACCTAGCGGTGCATCAAGGACATAATTCTTCTGTGCAGCAATGAGGATAATCCTCAGATCACGGACCCAGTCTGCATCATTGCTACTATCATCTTTCAACTTTTCTCTAGGAACATATAAAAAAATATAGGATCTATATCGCGTGCTATTGATCTACAAAATAGATATGCAAATACTATCAGGACTAAGTTCATGATAAATTAAGTTCAATTAATCAAATTACTTAAGAACTCCCACTTAGATAGACATCCCTCAAGTCATCTAAATTATACGTGATCCAAATCAACTAAACCATGTCCGATCATCACGTGAGATGGAGTAGTCATCAATGGTGAACATCTCTATGTTAATCATATCTACTATATGATTCATGTTCGAACTTTCGGTCTCTAGTGTTCCCAGGCCATGTCTGTACATGCCAGGCTCGTCAAGTTTAACCTGAGTATTCCGCATGTGCAAAAGTGTCTTGCACCCGTTGTATGTGAACATGTGCAAAAGAGTCTATCACACCCGATCATCACATGGTGTCTCAACATGACGAACCGTCGCAATGGTGCATACTCAGGGAGAACACTTATACCTTGAAATTTTAGTTAAGGGACATCTTATAATGCTACCACCGGACTAAGCTAAATAAGATGCATGAAAGATAAACATCACATGCAATCAAAATATGTGACATGATATGGCCATCATCATCTTGTGCTTTTGACCACCATCTCCAAAGCATCGTCATGATCTCCATCGTCATCGGCTCGACACCTTGATCTCCATCATAGCGTCGTGGTCGTCTCGCCAACTATTGCTTCTACAAATATCGCTAATGCATAGTGATAAAGTAAAGCAATTACATGGCGTTTGCATTTCATACAATAAAGAGACAACCATAAGGCTCCTGCCGGTTGCTGATAACTTTTACAAAACATGATCATCTCATACAATAACGTATATCACATCATGTCTTGACCATATCACATCACAACATGCCCTGCAAAAACAAGTTAGACGTCCTCTACTTTGTTGTTGCAAGTTATACGTGGCTGCTACGGGCTTCTAGAAAGAGTTGTTCTTACCTACGCATCAAAACCACAACGGTGTTTCGTCAAGTTTGATGTTTTAACCTTCTTCAAGGACCGGCCGCAGTCAAATTCGATTGAACTAAAGTAGGAGAAACAGACACCCGCCAGCCACCTTTATGCAAAACTAGTTGCATGTATGTCGGTGGAACTGGTCTCATGTGCATGGACAAGTAAGGTTGGTCTGGGCCGCTTCATCCCACAATACCGCCGAATCAAAATAAGACGTTGGTGCTAAGCAGTATGACTATCACCGCCCACAACTCTTTATGTTCTACTCGTGCATATCATCTACGCATAGACCTGGCTCATGATGCCACTGTTGGGAAATGTTGCAAGGAAAACAAAACAATTTCTACGCACACGGAATGATCTATCCATGGAGATGCATAACAACGAGGGGGAGAGTGTGTCTACGTACCCTCATAGACCAAAAGCGGAAGCGTTTCACAACGCGGTTGATGTAGCTGAACTTTCTTCATGCTCCATCGATCGAGTACTGAACGTATCTGCACACGTTCAGCTCGGTGACGTCCCTCACCTTCTTGATCCAGCAAGGTGTCGAGGTAGTAGATGAGTTCCGTCGTCATCACGATAGTGTGGTGACCGTGATGGTGATGTGATCCTCGCAGGGCTTCGCCTAGGCACCGTGAGAATATGACCGGGGGTGTAAACTGTGGAGGGGGGCATCGCACACGGCCAACAATTGATGTTGTATGTTCTAGGCGCCCCCTCCCCATATATATATAGGTGGGAGGGGGAGGAGAGCATCTAGGGTGCGCCCCAAGTAGGCTGAATCCTACTTGGGGTCTTCCCCAATTCGGCCCCCCTTTACCATAATTGCCGGAAGGAAAAAGGGAAGAGGGAAGAAGAGAAGGAAGGGGCGGCCGAATCCCCTCTTCTCCTTCTCCTATTCGGCCTCCTGCCATAGGGGGGGCGCCACCCCTTGTGGGCTGGTGTGCTCCCCTCTCATGGCCCATATGGCCCATATATTCTCCTGGGGGTTCCGGTAACCCCTCCGGTACTCCGATAAATACTTGATACACTCTGGAACACTTCCGGTGTCCGAATACTATCGTCCTATATATCAATCTTTACCTCTTGACCATTTCGAGACTCCTCGTCATGTCTGTGATCTCATCCGGGACTCCGAACAACATTCGGTCACCAAATCACATAACTCATATAATACAATATCGCCATCGAACGTTAAGCGTGCGGACCCTACGGATTCGAGAACTATGTAGACATGACCGAGACACCTCTCCGGTCAATAACCAATAGCGGAACCTGGATGCTCATATTGGCTCGAACTATTATGACAACATACGTAATTCCCTTTGTCTATCGGTATGTTACTTGCCCGAGATTTGATCATTGGTATCTTCATACCTAGTTCAATCTCGTTACCGGCAAGTCTCTTTGCTCGTTCCGTAATACATCATCCTGCAACTAACTCATTAGTCACTTTGCTTGCAAGGCTTATGATGTGTATTACCGAGATGGCCCAGAGATACCTCTCCGATACTCGGAGTGACAAGTCCTAATCTCGATCTATGCCAACCCAACAAACACCTTCGGAGATACCTGTAGAGCATCTTTATAATCACCCTGTTATACTCTGACGTTTGATAGCACACAAGGCATTCCTCTAGTATCCGGGAGTTGCATAATCTCATAGTCGAAGGAATATGGATTTGACATGAAGAAAGCAATAGCAATAAAACTGAACGATCATTATGCTAAGCTAACGAATGGGTCTTCTCCATCACATCATTCTCCTAATGATGTGATCCCGTTATCAAATGACAACTCATGTAAATGGTTAGGAAACCTTAACCATCTTTGATCAAGGAGCAAGTCTAGTAGAGGCTCACTAGGGACACGGTGTTTGTTTATGTATTCACACATCTATTAAGGTTTCTGATCAATACAATTCTAGCATGAATAATAAACCTTTATCATGAATAGGGAAATATAAAATAACAACTTTATTATTGCCTCTAAGTAATATTTCCTTCACTATAAAGCCATACCCAAAAGATATAAGTGAAGTGTAAAGAGCATTCTATGAATCAACCAAGAACTATCTCATACCAGCATGGTACATTACTAAAAGAATAAAATTTTCTTTGCTTTAGAAGAACAAAGTTTTAGTTTGATCTATTTTTGAGTGCTTGTTTAGTGATCTATCTATGTAATCGAGTGTAAGAGTTATATAATAAAGAGTAGTTGAGTTGAGTTGTTTTGCTTTCTTGTTTAAATCTTAGAGATAAAAAGAATAAGGAGAATAAAAATATCATATGCTAATTGATACGTCTCCAAGGTATCTATAATTTTTTATTGTTCCATGCTATTATATTATCTGTTTTGGATCTTTAATGGGCTTTAATATGCTCTTTTATATTATTTTTGCGACTAACCTATTAACCGGAGGCCTAGTGCCAGTTTTTGTTTTTTTGCCTATTTTAGAGTTTCGCAGAAAAGGAATACCAAACGGAGGCCAAACGGAATGAAACCTTCGCGATGATCTTTCTTGGACCGAAAGCAATCTAGAAGACTTGGAGTTGAAGTATGGAACGCCACGAGGAAGCCACGAGGCAGGAGGGCGCGCCAAGGGGGGGTAGGCGCGCCCCCACCCTCGTGGGCCCCTCGTATCTCCGCCGACGTACTTCTTTCGCCTATATACACTCTTATACCCTAGATCGATCAGAGGGAGCCACGAAACCACTTTTCCACCCCCACAACCTTCCGTACCCGTGAGATCCCATCTTGGGGCCTTTTCCGGCGATCTGCCGGAGGGGGAATCGATCACGGAGGGCTTCTACATCAACACCATTGCCTCTCCGATGAAGCGTGAGTAGTTTACCACAGACCTTCGGGTCCATAGTTATTAGCTAGATGGCTTCTTCTCTCTCTTTGATTCACAATACAAGGTTCTCCTCGATGTTCTTGGAGATCTATTCGATGTAATACTCTTTTGCGGTGTGTTTGCCGAGATCCGATGAATTGTGGATTTATGAACAAGATTATCTATGAATATTATTTGGTTCTTCTCTGAATTCTTATATGCATGGTTTGATATCTTCGCAAGTCTCTTCGAATTATCGGTTTAGGTTGGCCTACTAGATTGATCTTTCTTGCAATGGGAGAAGTGCTTAGCTTTGGGTTCAATCTTGCGGTGTCCTTTCCCAGTGATAGTAGGGGCAGCAAGGCACGTATTTTATTGTTGCCATTGAGGATAAAAAGATGGGGTTTATATCATATTGCTTGAGTTTATCCCTCTACATCATGCAATATTGCTTAATGCGTTACTCTGTTCTTATGAACTTAATACTCTAGATGCATGGTGGATAGCGGTCGATGTGTGGAGTAATAGTAGTAGATGTAGAATCATTTCGGTCTACTTGACACGGACGTGATGCCTATATTCATGATCATTGCCTTAGATATCTTCATAACTATGCGCTTTTCTATCAATTGCTTTCACCTACCGTAATACATGCTATCTTGGGAGAAGCCACTAGTGAAACCTATGGACCCGGGGTCTCTTTCTTATTATATTGCATCTCTTTTATTTACATCTCATCTCGTTTACTATTTTGCAATCTTTACTTTTCAATCTATACAACAAAAATATCAAAAATATTTACTTTACTATCTTTATTAGATCTCACTTTTGCGAGTGACCGTGAAGGGATTGACAACCCCTTTATCGCGTTGGTTGCAAGGTTCTTGATTGTTTGTGCAGGTACTAGGTGACTTGTGCATTGTCTCCTACTGGATTGATACCTTGGTTCTCAAAACTGAGGGAAATACATATGCTACTTTGCTGCATCACCCTTTCCTCTTCAAGGGAAAACCAACGCATGCTCAAGAGGTAGCAAGAAGGATTTCTGGCGCCGTTGCCGGGGAGATCTACGCCAAGTCAAGACATACCAAGTACCCATCATAAACTCTTCTCCCTCGCATTACATTATTTGCCATTCGCCTCTCGTTTTCCTCTCCCCCACTTCTAAAATGATTTTAGAAAACCTTTGCCCTTTTCTTCGCCCCTCTTCCGTTCGATCTTGTGTTACCATGTGCCTTCTTTTTGCTTGCATCTTCGCTTTCTAAAAATCTATTGGTACGGATCCTCATCCTCTTGCTAATCTTTTTAAGAGATCCAATTATGATGAACCAATTGCTAGTGAGTTTTGTGCACTAGATTATCTTTATGAGGTTTTGCTTGAAATTCGTGAATCTAAAAATTGTGATGAAGTGTTGAAAGAAAAAACTTATGAAGTGATTCACGATAGCTCCTTGAATGAAAAGCATGATTGCAATGATATTATTATAAATTCTATTAATGTCAATTGTGTTAATGATATGCAAAACCCTAAGCTTGGGGATGCTAGTTTTGCTATGTCCACTACTTGTTGCAATGATCATGAATGGGGTGATTCTTCTTACAATCTTGAATATTTATTTAAGCCCCATGATGAATATGAGATTGATAATAATGTTTGAAATAATACCGAAAGTGAGTTTGGAAGAGTGTCAACTTTAGATCCCACATATTTGGATAATGTTCAATCTTATGAAGTTTTTGATAAAAGTGGGTTTGGAGAGGTCATGACTTTAGTTAATGATACTCCCACTATTTTGGAAGAGTGTCAACTTTGCATGCATGTGGATCATGTAGAGAAAATTTTATGTGAGAGATATATTGTTGAATTTGAATATGATCCCACATGTAATTATTATGAGATAGGAAAATATGGTTGTAGAAATTTTCATGTTACTAAATTACCTCTCGTTATGTTGAGATTATCATTGTTTCTCACTTCTTTCTTGCATATGCTAGTTTTTGCTTGTCTTGATAATTTATTTGCCTATAAGATGCCTATGCATAGGAAGTATGTTAGACTTAGATGTGTTTTTCATATGCTATATGATGCTCTCTTTGTGCTTTAATTCTTGTCTTTCATGTGAGCATCATCGAAATTATCAATGCCTAGCTAGGGGCGTTAAACGATAGCGCTTGTTGGGAGGCAACCCAATTTTATTTTTGTTCTTTGCTTTTTGCTCCTGTTTAGTAATAAATAATTCATCTAGCCTATGTTTAGATGTGGTTTTATGTTTTAATTAGTGTTTGTGCCAAGTAGAACCTTTGGTAAGACTTGGGTGAAGTCTTTGCGATCTTGCTGTAAAAGACAGAAACTTTTGCGCTCACAAGATTAGCTGCCATGTTTTACTGGAGAGTGCTTTTAGGTTGATTATTTTTTCAGATGATTAATAGACAAATTCCTCACGTCTACCAATTTATTTCAGAATTTTTTGAGTTCCATAAGTATTCGAACAAATCAGATTACTACAGACTGTTCTGTTTTTGACAGATTCTGTTTTTCGTGTGTTGTTTGCTTATTTTGATGAATCCATGAGTAGTATCGGGGGGTATGAACCATAGAGAAGTTGGAACAAAGTAGGTTTAACACCAATATAAATAAAAAATGAGTTCATTACAGTACCTTAAAGTGGTGGTTTATTTTCTTATACTAACGGAGTTCATGAGATTTTCTGTTGAAGTTTTGTGTTGTGAAGTTTTCAAGTTTTTGGGTAAAGATTTGATGGATTTTGGAATAAGGAGTGGCAAGAGCCTAAGCTTGGGGATTCCCAAGGCACCCCAAGGTAAAATTTAAGGACAACCAAAATCTTAAGCTTGGGGATGCCCTGGAAGGCATCCCCTCTTTCATCTTCGTCTATCGGTAACTTTACTTGAGGCTATATTTTTATTCACCACATGATATGTGTTTTTCTTGGAGCGTCTTGTATGATTTTAGTCTTTGCTTTTTAATTTACCAAAATCATCCTTGCTGTACACACCTTTTGGGAGAGACACGCATGAATCGGAATTTATTAGAATACTCTATGTGCTTCACTTATATCTTTTGAGCTAGATAATTTTGCTCTAGTGCTTCACTTATATCTTTTAGAGCACGGTGGTGGTTTTATTTTATAGAAATTATTGATCTCTCATGCTTCACTTATATTATTTTGAGCGTCTTTTAGCACAGCATGGTAATTTTCTTTGGCTATAAAATTAGTCCTAATATGATGGGCATCCAAGATGGGTATAATAAAAACTTTCATATAAAGTGCATTGAATACTATGAGAAGTTTGATTCCTTATGATTGTTTTGAGATATGAAGATGGTGATATTAGAGTCATGCTAGTTGAGTAGTTGTGAATTTGAGAGATACTTGCGCTAAAGTTTGTGATTCCCGTAGCATGCACGTATGGTGAACCGTTATGTGATGAAGTCGGAGCATGATTTATTTTTTGATTGTCTTCCTTATGAGTGGCGGTCGGGGACGAGCGATGGTCTTTTCCTACCAATCTATCCCCCTAGGAGCATGCGCGTAGTACTTTGTTTCAATAACTAAAAGATTTTTGCAATAAGTATGTGAGTTCTTTATGACTAATGTTGAGTCCATGGATTATACGCACTCTCACCCTTCCACTGTTGCTAGCCTCTCTAGTACCGCGCAACTTCCGCCGGTACCATAAACCCACCATTTACCTTCCTCAAAACAGCCACCATACCTACCTATTATGGCATTTCCATAGCCATTCCGAGATATATTGCCATGCAACTTTCCACCGTTCCATTTATTATGACACGCTTCATCATTGTCATATTGCTTTGCATGATCATGTAGTTGACATCGTATTTGTGGCAAAGCCACCTTCATAAATTTTCATACATGTCACTCTTGATTCATTGCACATCCCGGTACACCGCCAGAGGCATTCACATAGAGTCATATTTTGTTCTAAGTATTGAGTTGTAATTCTTGAGTTGTAAGTAAATAAAAGTGTGATGATCTTCATTATAAGAGCATTGTCCCAGTGAGGAAAGGATGATGGAGACTATGATTCCCCCACAAGTCGGGATGAGACTCCGGACGAAAAATAAAAAAAAGAGAAAAAGGCCATAAAAAGGGAAGGCCCAAATAAAAAAATAAAAAAATGAGAGAAAAAGAGAGAAAGGGCAATGCTACTATCCTTTTTTCACACTTGCGCTTCAAAGTAGCACCATGATCTTCATGATAGAGAGTCTCCTATGTTGTCACTTTCATATACTAGTGGGAATCTTTAATTATATAACTTTGCTTGTATATTCCAATGATGGCTTCCTCAAAATGCCCTAGGTCTTCGTGAGCAAGCGAGTTGGATGCACACCCACTTAGTTTCTTTTTGAGCTTTCATACACTTATATCTCTAGTGCATCTGTTGCATGGCAATCCCTACTCACTCACATTGATATCTATTGATGGGCATCTCTATAGCCCGTTGATACGTCTAGCTGATGTGAGACTATCTTCTCCTTTTTTGTCTTCTCCACAACCACCATTCTATTCCACCTATAGTGCTATGTCCATGGCTCACGCTCATGTATTGCGTGAAGATTGAAAAAGTTTGAGAACATCAAAAGTATGAAACAATTGCTTGGCTTGTCATCGGGGTTGTGCATGATTTAAATATTTTGTGTGATGAAGATACAGCATAGCCAGACTATATGATTTTGTAGGGATAGCTTTCTTTGGCCATGGTATTTTGAGAAGACATGATTGCTTTATTAGTATGCTTGAAGTATTCTTATTTTTATGTCAATATTAAACTTTTGTTTTGAATCTTTCGGATCTGAACATTCATGCCACAATAATGAAAATTACATTGATAATTATGATAGGTAGCATTCCACATCAAAAATTCTATTTTTATCATTTACCTACTCGAGGACGAGCAGGAATTAAACTTGGGGATGCTTGATACGTCTCCAACGTATCTATAATTTTTGATTGTTCCATGCTATTATATTATCTGTTTTGGATGTTTAATGGGCTTTAATATGCTCTTTTATATTATTTTTGGGACTAACCTATTAACTGGAGGCCGAGTGCCAGTTTCTGTTTTTTTGCCTATTTTAGAGTTTCGCAGAAAAGGAATACCAAACGGAGTCCAAACAGAATGAAACCTTCGCGATGATCTTTCTTGGACCGAAAGCAATCCAGGAGACTTGGAGTTGAAGTCTGGAATGCCACGAGGAAGCCACGAGGCAGGAGGGCGCGCCCAGGGGGTAGGCGTGCCCCCACCCTTGTGGGCCCCTCGTAGCTCCACCGACGTACTTCTTTCGCCTATATATACTCTTATACCCTAGATCGATCAGAGGGAGCCACGAAACCACTTTTCCACCGCCGCAACCTTTTGTACCCGTGAGATCCCATCTTGGGGCCTTTTCCGGCGATCTGCCGGAGGGGGAATCGATCACGGAGGGCTTCTACATCAACACCATTGCCTCTCCGATGAAGCGTGATTAGTTTACCACAGACCTTCTGGTCCATAGTTATTAGCTAGATGGCTTCTTCTCTCTCTTTGATTCTCAATACAAAGTTCTCCTCGATGTTCTTGGAGATCTATTCGATGTAATACTCTTTTGCGGTGTGTTTGCCGAGATCCAATGAATTATGGATTTATGAACAAGATGATCTATGAATATTATTTGGTTCTTCTCTGAATTCTCATATGCATGATTTGATATCTTTGCGAGTCTCTTCGAATTATCGGTTTGTTTGGCCTACTATATTGATCTTTCTTGCAATGGGAGAAGTGCTTAGCTTTGGGTTCAATCTTGTGGTGTCCTTTCCCAGTGACAGTAGGGGCAGCAAGGCACGTGTTGTATTGTTGCCATCGAGGATAAAAAGATGGGGTTTATATCATATTGCTTGAGTTTATCCCTCTACTTCATGTCATCTTGCTTAATGCTTTACTCTGTTCTTATGAACTTAATACTCTAGATGCATGCTGGATAGTGGTCGATGTGTGGAGAAACAGTAGTAGATGCAGAATCGCTTCGGTCTACTTGACACGGACGTGATGCCTATATTCATGATCATTGCCTTAAATATCTTCATAACTATGCACTTTTCTATCAATTGCTTTCACCCACCGTAATACATGCTATCTTGAGAGAAGCCACTAGTGAAACCTATGGACCCTGGGTCTCTTTCTTATTATATTGCATCTCTTTTATTTACATCGCATCTCGTTTACTATTTTGCAATCTTTACTTTTCAATCTATACAACAAAAATATCAAAAATATTTACTTTACTATCTTTATTAGATCTCACTTTTGCGAGTGACCGTGAAGGGATTGACAACCCCTTTACGCGTTGCTTGCAAGGTTCTTGATTGTTTGTGCAGGTACTAGGTGACTTGTGCGTTGTCTCCTACTGGATTGATACCTTGGTTCTATAAACCGAGGGAAATACTTACGCTACTTTGCTGCATCACCCTTTCCTCTTCAAGGGAAAACCAACGCATGCTCAAGAGGTAGCACTAATCCCATGGGGAGTAATGACTTCACATAAAAGAAGTATAATTGATGAAATTTGTTGAAAGTTAACAAACATAGCATTGGTCATTGTTGCAATTCATGAAAAGTAATAAAGAAAGAGAGGTCTCACATATAGATACACTATCTTGGACATATTTTAAGATTGCGAGCCCCCATTAAAATATTCTATGTCAAATAATTGACGTTGGACAAGGAAGACAATCTAAGGAGTTATGTTTGCTTATATTCACATAGAAGTTATGTTGTCATGGACCCTCTAACATATGGTGCTTGCTCACTATATTTTGCTAGCCAAAACCCTGCACTAAGTAGAGATACTACTTGTACATCAAAAAACCATTAAACCCAGTTTAATGTCATGAGGGTCCACTATATCTACCTATGGGTTGAAAAAGATCCTTCAAGTAAGTTGTCATCGGTGCAAAAGCAATAAAAATTGCTCTTAAATATGTATGATCTTTTATTGTAAGGGAAAATTGAGCGTGAACGAACTTGGGGCAATATAAAGTGACATTCCTTTACATCTAGAGCTTGCACATCCAAAAATAAAAAGCACATGGCCACCTCTGCTTCCCTTCGCGAAGGTCCTATCTTTTACTTTATGTATTTACTTTTATGCAAGAGTCAATAGTGTTCTGCTCTATTCCATTTTTATTTTTTTCTCTTTGCAAGCATCATGTGGTGGGGAAAGATCCATGCATATATATCCAGTTAGATGTAGGTGATCATGAATTATTATTGTTGGCATTACCCTCGAGGTAAATAAGTTGGGAGGCGAAACTATAAGCCCCTCTCTTTCTATGTGTCTAACTGAAACTTATGCTCAGTAATCATAGAAGACTAAATGATAGTTGAGTAAGTGAACTTGCCAAACAAAGCTCTTACATAGACTCTTTCTGATAATATGATAAATTGCAATTGTTTGGATGACCGAAATCGTAGTTTGTTAGTTTTCAATAAAGTTTGCGATTCATACTTTATTTTTTGAATTCTTACTTTATCATGAGAAGTTTTATGATGACATGTTTATGTTATAATAATGATCATGATGCTTTCATGTCTTTATTTTGTTTTATCGACATCTCTCTCTCTCTCAACATGTGGTCATTATTATCGATTTCGGCTTTCGCTTGAGGACAAGCGAGATCTAAGCTTGGCTAAGTTGATACGTCTATTTTTCATGATGTTTTCCTACTGTTATTTATTATGTTTTGGGCCATTATTTCACTTTGTGATACAATTCTTATGCCTTTTCTCTCTTATTTCGCAAAATTCACATGCAGAGGGAGATTACCGGCAGCTGGAATTCTGGACCGGAAAGGGCTACATTAGAGATAGCTATTCTGCACAACTCCGAATAGCCTGAAAATTTACGTAGAATTATTTTAGAATATATAAAAAAAATTAGCGGAAGAAATCCCAGGAGGCGACCCACCAGAGAGCGACAAGCTTAGGGGGTGCGTCCTATGGGCTTGTGGGCCCCCTGGCAGGCCTGCGGTGCCCATCTTCTCCTATATGATGCCACTTTCCCTAGAAAAAAATAAGAGAGAGACTTTCAGGACAAAGCGCCGCCGTCTCGAGGTGGAACCTGGGCAGGATCAATTTTGCTCTTCGCGAAGTGATTCCGCAAGGGAAACTTCCCTCTCGGAGGGGAAATCAAAGACATCGTCATCGCCAACGATCCTCTCATCATGGGAGGATCAATCTTCATCAACATCTCCACCAGCATCATCTCATATCAAACCCAAGTTTATCTCTTGTATTCAATCATTGTCTCAAAACCTCAAATTGGTACATGTGGGTTACTACTAGTGTTGATTATATCTTGTAATTGATGCTACTTGGTTTATTTGGTGGAAGGTTATATGTTCAGATCCTTCATGATATTCAATACCCCTCTGATCTTGAACATGGATATGATTTGTGAGTAGTTACTTTTGATCTTGAGGACATGGGAGAAGTCTGGTTATAGGTAATCATGTGAATTTTGTATTCGCTTGATACTTTGATGATATGTATGTTGTTGCGTCCTTTAGTGGTGTCATGTGAACGTCTGATACGTGAAGGAAATATGCCCTGGAGGCAATAATAAAGTTATTATTTATTTCCTTATATCATGATAAATGTTTATTATTCATGCTAGAATTGTATTAACCGGAAACGTAATACTTGTGTGAATACATAGACAAACAGAGTGTCACTAGTATGCCTCTACTTGACTAGCTCGTTGATCAAAGATGGTTATGTTTCCTAGCCATAGACATGAGTTGTCATTTGATTAACGGGATCACATCATTAGGAGAATGATGTGATTGACTTGACCCATTCCGTTAGCTTAGCACTCGATCATTTAGTATGGTGCTATTGCTTTCTTCATGACTTATACATGTTCCTATGACTATGAGATTATGCAACTCCCGTTTACCGGAGGAAGACTTTGTGTGCTACCAAACGTCACAACGTAACTGGGTGATTATAAAGGTGCTCTACAGGTGTCTCCGAAGGTACTTGTTGGGTTGGCGTATTTCGAGATTAGGATTTGTCACTCCGATTGTCGGAGAGGTATCTCTGGGCCCACTCGGTAATGCACATCACTTAAGCCTTGCAAGCATTGCAACTAATGAGTTAGTTGTGGGATGATGTATTACGGAACGAGTAAAGAGACTTGCCGGTAACGAGATTGAACTAGGTATTGAGATAACGACGATCGAATCTCGGGCAAGTAACATACCGATGACAAAGGGAACAACGTATGTTGTTATGCGGTCTGACCGATAAAGATCTTCGTAGAATATGTGGGAGCCAATATGAGCATCCAGGTTCCGCTATTGGTTATTGACCGGAGACGTGTCTCGGTCATGTCTACATAGTTCTCGAACCCGCAGGTTCCGCACGCTTAACTTTCGATGATAGTTATATTATGAGTTTTGATGTACCGAAGGTTGTTCGGAGTCCCGGATGTGATCACGGACATGACGAGGAGTCTCAAAATGGTCGAGACATGAAGATTGATATATTGGAAGCCTATATTTGGATATCGGAAGTGTTCCGGGTGAAATTGGGATTTTACCAGAGTACCGGAGGGGTTACCGGAACCCCCCGGGGGTTTAGTGGGCCTTAGTGGGCCTTAGTGGAGAAGACGAGAGGTGGCTAGGGCAGGGCCGCGCGCCCCTCCCCCTCTAGTCCGAATAGGACAAGGAGAGGGGGCGGCGCCCCCCCTTTCCTTCCTCTCTCCCTCCTCTTTCCCCCCTTCTCCTAATCCAACAAGGAAGGGAGGGAGTCCTACTCCCGGTGGGAGTAGGACTCCTCCTGGCGCGCCTCCTCCTGGCCGGCCGCACCTACCCCCTTGCTCCTTTATATACGGGGGCAGGGGGCACCCTAGAGACACAACAATTGATTTGATCATTTAGCCGTGTGCGGTGCCCCCCTCCACCATAGTCCACCTCAATAATACTGTAGCGGTGCTTAGGCGAAGCCCTGCGTCGGTAGAACATCATCATCGTCACCACGCCGTCGTGCTGACAAAACTCTCCCTCAACACTCGGCTGGATCGGAGTTCGAGGGACGTCATCGGGCTGAACGTGTGTTGAACTCGGAGGTGCCGTGCGTTCGGTACTTGATCGGTCGGATCGTGAAGACGTACGACTACATCAACCGCGTTGTGCTAACGCTTCCACTTTCGGTCTACGAGGGTACGTGGACAACACTCTCCCCTCTCGTTGCTATGCATCACCATGATCTTGCGTGTGCGTAGGAATTTTTTTGAAATTACTACGTTCCCCAACAATACGTCCATTTTGCATCATGTTTTCCTACTACTATTTATATTGTTTTTATGTAAAATAATGCTTTTTTGGAGTATTTCTAATGCCTTTTCTCCCATAATATGCAAGGTCCACACAAAGAGGGAGAATACCGGCAACTGGAATTCTGAGCCTGAAAAAGCTACGTCAAGCTACCTATTCAGCGCAACTCCAAATGAGCTGAAACTTTACGGGGAATTTTTATGGAATATATAAGAAATATTGGAGCCAATAAGTACCAGAGGAGGCCCACCAGGTGGGCACAACCCACCTGGGCGCGCCAGGAGGCCCAGGGGCGCCCTGGTGGGTTGTGCCCTCCTCGGCCCACCTCCGGTGCCGCTCTTTGGTATATAAGTCATTTTGACCTAAAAAAATAAGGATAGGACTTTTGGGACAAAGCGCCGCCGTATCGAGGCGGAACTTGGGCAGGAGCACTTTTGTCCTCCGGCGAAGCGATTACGCCGGGGGAACTTCCCTCTTAGAGGGGGAAATCATCGTCATCATCATCACCAACAACTCTCCCGTCTTGGGGAGGGCAATCTCCATCAACATCTTCAACATCACCATCTCCTCTCAAACCCTAGTTCATCTCTTGTGTTCAATCTTTGTACCGGAACTACAGATTGGTCCTTGTGGATGACTAGTAGTGTTGATTACATCTTGTAGTTGATTACTATATGGTTTTTTTGGTGGAAGATTATATGTTCAGATCCAATATGCTATTTAATACCCCTCTGATCTTGAGCATGATTAACATTTGTGAGTAATTACTTTTGTTCTTGAGGTCACGGGAGAAATCTTGTTGCAAATAATCATGTGAATTTTATATGTGTTCGATATTTTGATGGTATGTATGTTGTGATTCCCTTAGTGGTGTCATGTGAACGTCGACTACATGACACTTCACCATATTTGGGCCTAAGGGAATGCATTGTGGAATAGTTATTAGATGATGGGTTGTGAGAGTGACAGAAGCTTAAACCCTAGTTTATGCGCTATTCCGTAAGGGACTGATTTGGATCCAAAAGTTTAATGCTATGGTTAGAATTTATTCTTAATACTTTTCTCGTAGTTGCAGATGCTTGCGAGGGGGTTAATCATAAGTAGGAGGTTTGTTCAAGTAAAAACAACACCTAAGCACCGGTCCACCCTGATAACCCACAAGTATAGGGGATTGCAATAGTTTTCGAGCGTAGAGTATTCAACCCAAATTTATTGATTCGACATTGGGAGCCAAAGAATATTCTCAAGTATTAGCAGCTGAGTTGTCAATTCAACCACACCTGAAATACTTAATATCTGCAGCAAAATATTTAGTAGCAAAGTAGTATGGAAGTAATGGTAACAGTGGCAAAAGTAACAGTGGCAGTTTTGCTTAGGTGTTGTTCTTACTTGAACAAACCTCCTACTTATGATTAACCCCCTCGCAAGCATCCGCAACTACGAGAAAAGTATTAACAATAAATCTAACAGTAGCATTAAACTTTTGGATCCAAATCAGTCCCTTATGGAATAGCGCATCAACTAGGGTTTAAGCTTCTGTCACTCTCACAATCCATCATCTAATAACCACTCAACAATGCATTCCCTTAGGCCCAAATATGGTGAAGTGTCATGTAGTCAACGTTCACATGACACCACTAAGGGAATCACAACACACATTACCATCAAAATATCGAACACATATCAAGTTCACATGATTACTTGCAACAAGATTTCTCCCGTGACCTCAAGAACAAAAGTAATTACTCACAAGTGAATTATGCTCAAGATCAGAGGGGTATTAAATAGCATAATGGATCTGAACATATAATCTTCCACCAAATAAACCATATAGTAATCAACTACAAGATGTAATCACCACTACTACTCACCCACAAGCACCAATCTATAGTTCTGGTACAAAGATTGAACACAAGAGATGAACTAGGGTTTGAGAGGAGATGGTGCTGTTGAAGATGTTGATGGATATTGCCCTCCCCAAGATGGGAGAGTTGTTGGTGATGATGATGACGATGATTTCCCCCTCCGGGAGGGAAGTTCCCCCAGCGGAATCGCTCCACCGGAGGGCAAAAGTGCTCCTGCCCAAGTTCCGCCTCGAGATGGTGGCACTTCTTCCCGAAAGTCCTCTCCTTATTTTTCTAGGTTAAAATGACTTATATACCAGGAGAGGGGCACCGGAGGTGGGCCGAGGAGGGCACAACCCACCAGAGCGCGCCTGGGCTCCCTGGTGCGCCCAGGTGGGTTGTGCCCACCTGGTGGGCCCCCTATGGTTTTCTCCAATAATTCTTATATATTCCATAAAATTTCCCGTGAAGTTTCAGCTCATTTGGAGATGTGCAGAATAGGTGGCCCGGCGTAGCTTTTCCAGGTCCAGAATTCCAGCTGCCGGTATTCTCCCTCTTTGTGTGAACCTTGCATATTATGAGAGAAAAGGCATTAGAATTACTCCAAAAAGCATTATTATGCATATAAACAATATAAATAACAGTAGGAAAACATGATGCAAAATGGACGTATCAGTTCTTCTCTGGCCAAGATTGATTGGTAGTTATTCAGAGGGAGTGGTGCATAGTAGTGGGTTCAATCTTGCGGTGATTTTTATATCTCAGTGACAGAATGAGGACAATACACGTATTTGTATTGTTGCTACTAAGGAGAAAATGACGGGGTTTTATCTTATTGCTAGGTTTCTGAAGGAAATATGCCCTAGAGGCAATAATAAAGTTGTTATTTTATATTTCCTTATTCATGATAAATTTTTATTATTCATGCTAGAATTGTATTAACCGGAAAGTTGATACATGTGTGGATACATAGACAAAACACCGTGTCCCTAGTAAGCATCTACTAGACTAGCTCGTTAATCAAACATGGTTTAG
This sequence comes from Aegilops tauschii subsp. strangulata, assembly GCF_002575655.3. Classification (NCBI taxonomy): domain Eukaryota; kingdom Viridiplantae; phylum Streptophyta; class Magnoliopsida; order Poales; family Poaceae; genus Aegilops; species Aegilops tauschii. The sequence goes on along the minus strand of NC_053036.3, from coordinate 132,083,240 downwards.
TTTCCTAACCATAGACATGTGTTGTCATTTGATGAACGGGACCACATCATTAGGAGAATGATGTGATGGACATGACCCATCCATTAGCTTAGCATATTGATCGTTTAGTTTTATTGCTATTGCTTTCTTCATATCAAATGCATATTCCTTTGACTATGAGATTATGCAACTCCCGGATACCAGAGGAATACCTTGTGTGCTATCAAACGTCACAACATAACTAGGTGATTATAAATACACTCTACAGGTATCACCAAAGGTGTTTGTTGGGTTGGCATAGATCGAGATTAGGATTTGTCACTCCGAGTATCGGAGAGGTATCTCTGGGCCCTCTCGGTAATGCACATCATAAGAAGCCTTGAAAGCAAAGTAAATAATGGGTTAGTTGCAGGATGATGTATTATGGAACGAGTAAAGAGACTTGTCGGTAACGAGATTGAACTAGGTATGTAGATACCAACGATCGAATCTCGGGCAAGTAACGTACCGATGTCAAAGGGAATAATGTATGTTGTCAAAACGGATCGACCAATAAAGATCTTCGTAGAATATGTAGGAACCAATATGAGCATCCAGGTCACGCTATTGGTTATTGACTGGAGAGGTGTCTCGGTCATGTCTACATATGTAGGAACCAATATGAGCATCCAGGTCACGCTATTGGTTATTGACTGGAGAGGTGTCTCAGTCATGTCTACATAGTTCTCGAACCCGTAGGGTCCGCACGCTTAACGTTTGATGACGATTTAGTATTATATGAGTTATGTGATTTGGTGACCGAATGTTGTTTGGAGTCCCGAATGAGATGACGGACATGACGAGGAGTCTCGAAATGGTCGAGAAGTAAAGATTGATATATAGGATGATAGTATTCGGACACCGGAAGTGTTCTGGATAGTATCAGGCATTTATCGGAGTACAGGGGGGTTACCGGAACCCCCGGGGGAAAGATATGGGCCATATGGGCCATGAGAGGGGAGCACACCAGCCCACAAGGGTGGTGCCCCACCCCTATGGAAGCTGGCCGAATTGGGAAAGGAAAAGGCGGGGGGTCCCCCCCCCCTTCCTTTCTCTCTTCTCCCTTCCCTTTTCCCCCTCTGGTAAAAAGGAAAGGGGGAAGGACCCCAAGTAGGATTTCTCCTACTTGGGGCGCCCCATGGCTACCTCTCCTCCCCTCCCACCTATATATATGTGGGGAGGTGGGCGCCTAGAACACACACGAACAATCGTTAGCCGTGTGCGGCGCCCCCCTCCACAGTTTACACCCCCGATCATAGTTTTGTAGTGCTTAGGTGAAGCCCTGTGAGAATCACTTCACCATCACCGTCACCACGCCGTCGTGTTGACGGAACTCATCTACTTCCTTGACACCTTGCTGGATCAAGAAGGCGAGGGACGTCATCGCGCTGAACGTGTGCAGAACTCAGAGGTGTCGTACGTTCGGTGCTTGATCGGACAGAGCTAGAAGAAGTTTGAGTACATCGACCGCGTTGTCAAACGCTTCCGCTTTCGGTCTACAAAGGTACGTAGACACACTCTCACCCTCTCATTGTTATGCATCTCCTAGATAGATCTTGCATGAGCAAGAATTTTTTTGAAATTGCATGCTAGATTTCCCAACAGTGGCATCCTGTCTATATTATGTCATCTTGCTTAAAGCGTTACTCTGTTTCTTATGAACTTAATACTTTGAGATGCATGCTAGATAACGGTTTTGGGTGGAGTAATAGTAGTAGATGCAGTTGGATTAACGGTCTACTTGTCACAGACGTAATGCCTATACGAGATTATATCGTGAATGATCATGGTCATACTCGTTGCTATTCTTGTCAAATGCCCAACTGTAATTGGTTACCATGTCGTTTGCCTTATTTCCGAGAGAAATACCTCTAGTGAACCTATGGCCCCCGGGTCTACTCTTTCATCAATACAAACTTTACAAAATTGCACTTTACTATTTCCTTTACTTTTGCCATACCACTATTTATCTATTTATTTTTAATCTTCTAACTAACAAAACAAGGGGCTTGACAACCCCCTTGCCCAGGTAGGTGCAAGTATTGTTTTTGTTTGTGTGCATGCACTGTTTACCTTGCTAGCTTGATGATTCCTACCGGTTCCTTGGTTCTCAACTGAGATAAATACTTTTCTTTTGTGCTATATCACCCTTCCTCTTTAGGGAAAACCCCAACAACTCCTACTCCTACGGGGGAAGCAATGGTCTGGACCGCAGTAGTTCTGCTCCGGTGACCAGTGGTGGGGGCGACAAGTTGGGCTCGAGCTAAGTGCACGAGTGGGGTGTCCTTGGATGCCGGGTCAGCGGCCCTGGAAAGGTGGATTGTGCGGTCAGCTCTCCCGCGAGTGATGTTGCAGCTGTAGTGGCGTCCCTCCTTGGCTATGTGGGTAGCAAGGGGAGAGGTGCCGTGTGATCCTTCTAGCGTGCTCGCTTCGGTGGCAGTGGCTCCCTGGTCTGGATCTGGAGGCTTGGTTTGGCGGCAACGAACCCCCATTCTCGCTCGGATCGGCAACCTTTGTTTTGGAGGTGGCACTGGTGAGGGTCTGAGCAAATGTTGTGCGTCGCAGCACTGGCGACAGCGATGCCCGCGGGTGTTGCTTCCCTTTTGGGGGCGTTGCTTTGGGTCCCCTTCTGGTGCCTTGTCTCCTAGGTGAAAACCCTAGACCGCTCTCTCAGGCTCCACGATGATGGCACTTGTTTTCATCACCTTCTTCAGGGCGTCGGCGCGGAGCCCCGGTTCCTTTCGGTTGCTGCTTGTCTTTGGCGTTGGGCTTGCCTTGTTCCTAACATGTAGCATCTTTGACTCTAGCGAGGAGTGGTCCTGGTGTTCTCCAGTATTATAGACGTGTCCACATGGTCTCTGTTCTCGGTCCTTGCTATCTCTTGGCAGGAGCGGCACTCCGTGACTCGGAGCGAGGGGGTTATCTCAACAGCGAGTTGGCCCTTTCTGAAGATGGCTCGATGTGTTCGGTACTATGGTGGCTGGTGGTTTCTCTTGGTGGCATGGCTCCGATCCTGTCAGTAGTCTAGAGTATCTTGTGTTAGGTGTGGTGTCTCCTGTTTTCATGTTTGGTGTTGGGCTAGTCGCACTTGAGCCACTCGCTTGTATACCGTTTTTCTTTTGATCTGCTTGTACTCCCTGTTGGGGAACGTAGTAATTTCAAAAAAATTCCTACGCACACGCAAGATCATGGCGATGCATAGCAACGAAAGGGGAGAGTGTTGTCTACGTACCCTCGTAGACCGTAAGCGGAAGCGTTTATCAACGCGGTTGATGTAGTCGTACGTCTTCACGATCCGACCGATCCAAGTACCGAACGCATGGCACCTCCGAGTTCTGCACACGTTCGGCTCGGTGATGTCCTCGCCTTCTCGATCCAGTAAGAGGGGCGAAGTAGTAGATGAGTTCCGGCAGCACGACGGTGTGGTGACGGTGTTGGTGAAGAACAATCTTCGCAGGGCTTCGCCTAAGCACTACGAAAACAATGACGGGGGGTAAACTAGAGGAGACGGGGTTGCCGGCACACGGCTTGGTGTTTCTTGATGTGTCTTGGGTGCTAGCCCTACCCCTCTATTTATATGTTGAGCCCTGGGGTCGAAACTTGGAGCAAAAGCCTCCTCAAAGTCGGTTTTGCCCAAAAGGCAAGAGTCCCACTCGGACTCCAGGACCAAACGCCACAATCCTTGGCGTCTGGCCCAGGGCCAGACGCCAGCATCTCCGGCGTTTGGCCCCCTGGCCTCCGCAAAACTCCTTTTGCACCGACTTATAGCCCCGTGGGCCTGACCCCTTGGCCTAACCATATCATCCAATATATGAATCTTTACCTCCGGACCATTCCGGAGCTCCTCGTCATGTCCGTGATCTTATCCGGGACTCCGAACAACATTCGGTCACCAACATACATAACTCATATAATACTATATCGACAACGAACGTTAAGCGTGCGGACCCTACGGGTTCGAGAACTATGTAGACATGACCGAGACAATTCTCTGGTCAATAACCAATAGCGGAACCTGGATGCCCATATTGGCTCCTACATATTCTACGAAGATCTTTATCGTTCAAACCGCATAACAACATACGTTTGTTCCCTTTGTCATCGGTATGTTACTTGCCCGAGATTCGATCATCGGTATGTCAATACCTAGTTCAATCTCGTTACCGGCAAGTCTCTTTACTCGTTCCATAATACATCATCATGCAACTAACTCATTAGTTACAATGCTTGCAAGGCTTATAGTGATGTGCATTACCGAGTGGGCCCAGAGATACCTCTCCGACAATCGGAGTGACAAATCCTAATCTCGAAATACACCAACCCAACAAGTACCTTCGGAGACACCTGTAGAGCACCTTTATAATCACCCAGTTACGTTGTGACGTTTGATAGCACACAAAGTGTTCCTCCGGTAAACGGGAGTTGCATAATCTCATAGTCATAGGAACATGTGTAAGTCATGAAGAAAGCAATAGCAACATACTAAACGATCAAGTGCTAAGCTAACGGAATGGATCAAGTCAATCACATCATTCTCCTAATGATGTGATCCCGTTAATCAAATGACAACTCATGTCTATGGCTAGGAAACATAGCCATCTTTGGTCAACGAGCTAGTCAAGTAGAGGCATACTAGTGACACTCTATTTGTCTATGTATCCACACATGTATTATGTTTCCGGTTAATACAATTCTAGCATGAATAATAAACATTTATCATGATATGAGGAAATAAATAGTAACTTTATTATTGCCTCTAGGGCATATTTGCTTCACTCCCTCCATTCCCTTATACAAGATCATTATAAAAACTAAATTTTGCATCTATATAAGACCAACAACAGTAATCGAAGTAAAAATTAATGATGTTTCCTTGTACTAACAACTTGTTTAATACTTGCATGCATATTGTCATAATGACATGTAGCTGCTTTATTTTCTGTCCTTCCTAGCATGCATGCGGCATATTAATGATCTCGGTTAATAAAAAAATGTTAGCTTGTAAAACAGTCATTAAATTTTACATTGGTAACTTTAATCTGTGTGGATTTTTTTCACCACTTTGTATCGCTTCGATCGGCTGTGCCTTTGTTTATAAAAAGGGAGGCGAAAGCCGAGATCTAACAGCCACCGTAGGGAAAATTTCCAAGGACAAGATCATGTGGATTTACTTTGATTTACCTTATTATCCTTGTCCTCCTCGCTCCTCCTTTCACCCTTTTCTTTGGTCTTCTTTTACCAAGCCGACCACTGTGTGGTTAACTCCGGTGAGCATCTTTCTCCCCCACTAGGCCGGAAAAACTTCAGTTGCATACTCTCCTTGTCCCCTCTCTAGCGACGCCACGCCGGCTGCCACCCGGCACCGGCGGCCACCTCAAACCCCGCCGCCACCGCTCCGGTGCCGGCGGCCACTCCATGGCGTCCCAACTCTAGCTCTCCTGCTCCGAGTCGGGCTCTCCTTCCCCCGCCCCATCGTCTGCGCCCCCGCGGTCTCCGCCCAGATCTGGGGCTGCGCCGACCATGGGCTCTCCCTTGGGTCCGCTCCAGCCCTCCGGTCCAGTCCTGCGCCGTGCCGGAGATGTGGAGTGGCGCGAGCAGAGGAGCCGTCGCCAACCCCGGCGTGTCTCCCCGCCGGCAGCGGGGGGCTGCCTTTCAGGTGCAGGAGCTCCCGTCCCTGTGACCTCCGCCCACAGGAATGCCATCCCGGCTCGTCGGCTGCTGCTACAACTGCGGCGAGCCGGACCATATCTCCAGGAAGTGCACGAATGAGACCATCTGCGTCCGCTGCAACAGCGTCGGCCACCACTCGCGCGACTGTAAACGCCCAAGGAGCCCTTCCCTGCAAGATCTGCCACCGCGGCTTCCTCCAGCGCTTCGTGGCCGCCTTGTCGACCGCCGTCAGCTGGAGACCGCCTCGGCTACGACGCCGGCCTCTGCCTCTGCCCCTCTGCCGCTCGGGCCGCCGCCTGCGGGTACGGTGCGCATCGTCCGTTCCTGGGCCAGGATTGTGGAGGAGGGTTCGGCCGTGAACGAGGCTGGGTCCGCCACCGGGGCCTCCGTCGGCTCTGCTTCGTCCTCCCACCCGGCCTCGTTGGGTGTGGTGGAGGAGGAGATCTCTTGATGCTATCTGGAGGCTTCCCCGGAGCTGCTGCACAAGGAGGTGGAGCTCTCTCGAGCTGTGGTGGTCACGGTGATTGGCACCAGGCCATATGTGGATCTTGCCGCTGCAGCGGAGGCCATTCATCAGTAGTTCGGGATCGACCAGTCGCAGATGTCCATCCGGGCGTTCGCCCCGGAGGATTTCTTAGTCTTCTGCTCTGATCTGCCGACAAGAAACCTGCTCATCAATGGTGGACGTGCCTATGGGCCGTGGTTTACACTCTCCCTCAAGCCGTGGACGCGTCAGGCTCAGGCCACCGCAATCTCCTTGCCCTACCTGGTGCCTCTTGATCTCTTGGGGGTGCCGGCTCATGCCTGGAGCCAGTGCGCCGCCGACGTGATTCTGGATGGCTGTGGATTCGTCGTTGATGTGTCTGAGCCGACCCTGCGGCGCAATGACATGTCGCGGTTCCATGTCTGGCTTCGCACAAACTCCCCCGAGCGCATTCCATCTCGTCGGTTGTTGTTCATCGAGGAGCAGGCTCCACCAGCAAGACCCCGTGACCGCCACCGTGCTACTCTTGGTGGACGTCGTACCAAGACTCTCCGCTACCCCATCACCATCATCCCCGTTGCTGAGCCGGTGGCTGCCCTCTCGTCGGACGAGCGATCCCCTTCCCCGTCACCGCCGCCGCCCCCTCCTCCCCCTTCGTCGCCACGCTCGTCTGGATCCTCATCTCCCCGCTCGTCCCTTATGAACCGGCATGGGCCCCTGGATCATGGTGCCAGGTCGCACCAGGGCTCTGCTCGGAGTTGTGGTGGTGCTTTTGGACGGCAGTTGGCGGTGGCCGGCGGCGAGTCTGGAGTCCCAGTCGGCGGCGGCTCCCATGGTGAGGTTCAAACTGTGGTCGTTGGTGGGGTCTGCCTTGCTCTGGACGGATGTGCGTCATCCACTATGGGGGACAGTTGGGCGGGCTCCACCCCGGTCAGGTTGTAGCGGATGGGCTCAGTTTGTGGCCAATTAGTGGCCCCAGTAGATTCCTTTTGCAGCACGGTCGGTCTGGTCCAGCGGATCAGGCCGGTCGGGTCAGAGCAGGGGTCCACCTCGGATCCCACCAGTGAGTTCCTAATTGGCGAACAGAGCATGGCAGAGCAGCAACGGTCGGCCCAGTCGCCTGCGTCTGTCTCCATGCCACATAGGGACCACGCGGACCAGGACTCGTTCGTTGGCGCCATCTGCGGACCGGAGTTTCGGGATTCCGACTCACCAATTGCAGCGGCATGTGCCTCTCCATCGGTCGCTGCTAGTCTGCTGCCTACCTTATCTGCTCAAGCAGGATCTGATTCTGTGGGCCCGAGTGCATGCACTCTGCATGCGGCTGACGCGTGCTCGCATTCTAGTGGAGCCAACGGTAGTGAGCCATGCATTGCTGTAGACGGATCCCCCACGTCGCCGCTACCGTCTACTCAGGACCGTTTTGCCCTGGTTACTTCTGATGCCTCGCCGTCTTTTGTGGGGTAATTTGCATCACCGGCCTCGCTTTTCTCAGTTGATCTATCCTCTGCTGGTCGTCTAGTTCGCTCGCCAATGGCGCATGCTCGGCCTGCCCGCACCCCACTGACGCCCATTCCGTTGAATGGGAACCAAGAGTTGGCCAAAGTAATCAAGCAGATTAGGGCACACATCGAAGATCCTCTCCTTCCACTTCCCACTGCCCAACGTGGGAAGCGCGCGCGCATCTCTGTCCTGGAAGACCAGTTGCGGCGAAGTGCAAGAATCGCTAAAGTTACCAAGGGGCTGCCATCATCCTATGTGCAACGCGCGCTACGTGTTCTCATGGCCAGACTGGGCTGACGACGAGCCATCTGTGGACTGCTTGGCAAGATATGCTGACCTGTTCAAAGACCCACTGCCCCCATCTAGCATTGACGCGCTAACTAAACTATTCGCTCTGGAGCCATTCGCGCTGGCGGCGCTGATGGGGGTGGCTTGCTGAGGGCGCGGCCTCTTGTACGTGGTTGTGGGCCTTTCCGATGTCGATAAACTGTTGCAATCATAATGTGCTCGTGTGGAATGTCCGTGGGCTAAATAATCCAAGTCGTGTTGCTGTCATTCGCTCCATTGTGGACGATGCCAATGCCTCTGCTGTTTGCTTCATTGAGTCTAAACTGGCTGCAGTGGACAGGTTCACCATCTCAAGGGTTCTCGGCGCGTGGTATGACTCCTTCCTTGCGCTGCCTGCCGTCAACACTGCTGGTGGAATCATCGTAGCCTGGCAGTCCACATTGGTCAGCGTCTCCTCTTCTAGGGTTGACACGTTCTCGGTGACTGTGGAGCTCGGCTTGCTGGATGCACCAAGTTGGAATCTCACAGTGGTCTACGGGCCGACAGATGATGCGCTGAAAGTGCAATTCCTTCAAGAGCTGCGTGATATCCGCGTTGATAGACCGGGCCTGTGGGCGGTAGCAGGTGATTTCAACCTCATAGTGGATGCTTCGGACAAAAGCAATGACCTGACCAATCACAGCATGTTGGGGAGATTTAGGTGGCTGCTAAACGATCTACAGCTCAAGGAATCCGACCTTGTAGGACGACGGTACACGTGGAGCAATGAGAGGAGGGCCCCTACCCTAGAAAAATAGACCGATGGTTTGCATCTGTGGAGTGGGATTACACCCATCAGAGTCATCTTCTTCAGGCCCTATCCACATCGCTTTCAGACCACTGCCCCATCCTGATGGCAACGAACGTCAATTTTCAGAGGAAGTCAATGTTCCATTTCCAATCCTTCTGGCCAAGGATGGCTGGGTTCCAGGAGGCTGTTGCTGCGGGATGGTTCTCCACTATGCCTGCATCTGACCCCTTCCTGGATCTGTTCAATAGGCTGAAAGCTACAGCCCAGGCCCTGTCATCATGGAGTCAACGTTCCATAGGAAACATCAAGGAGCAAATCCAAATGGCACACGAGGTAATTCGCCTGATGGACGCTGCTATGGATCAGCGGCCGGTTTCTGACGCTGAGTTCTGGTTGCGTCGCCAACTCAAAAAGAAGATACTAGGGCTGGCTTCCCTTCAACGCACCATTGCCAGGCAGCAGTCCCGTCTCTTGTGGCTCAAAGAAGGCGATGCAAATACTGGTTTCTTTCAGTCTTATGCGAGTGCGCGTCGTCACCGGAATCACATCTTCAAGTTGCAGAAGGAGGGATCCGAAGCCACTTCCCAACAAGCCATGGACGAACTTGCCGCAGGTCATTTCGGCAAGTTAATTGGCACCCCGGGGCAACGCCAGCATTGCTTGAATCTTCAACACCTGGACCTCCCTCTCGTGGACACAGCGCGTCTTGAGCGTGACTTCTCTGACAGTGAAATCTGTACTACAATCAGCTCTTTGCCGCCTGACAAAGCCCCGGGGCCGGACGGCTTCTCCTTGCGTTTCTACCAGTCTTGCTGGCCAACAATCAAAGAGGAGGTTTGCAAAGCTATTCGCACTTTCAGCTCTGGTGATGGCCGTGGCATTGCTCGTCTGAACGAGGCATACATCACCCTGCTGCCGAAGAAGCCAGGGGCAGTGGACATTAGGGATTTCAGGACAACCAGTTTGGTGCATAGCATTGGGAAGATCGTCTCCAAAATAATGTCCATCCAGATTACTCCGCTCATGCCGTCGCTCGTGCATTCCAATCAAAGTGTGTTCATCGCAGGTCGCTCCATTGTGGATAACTTCTTATTGGTGCAGCAATCGATCAAGACCCTCCACCGGCGGCAAATTCCTGCAATCATGATGAAGATCGACATAGCAAAGGCATTTGATTCTGTTAACTGGGCTTTCTTGCTGAAGCTGCTCAAGCACCGTGGGTTCGGGCCAAGGTGGATTGCATGGCTGGCCTGCCTTCTGTCTATGGCCAGTTCAAGTGTCTTGATTAATGGCAGTCCCGGACATGATTTTCTGGCATGCTTGTGGGCTCCGGCAAGGTGACCCGGTGTGGCCACTTCTCTTCGTAATCATCATGGATGCGTTGACTGCCCTGTTTCTAAAAGGGGAGCAGAGCAATCTCTTCAAGCCTCTGTGCCGCTGGGGTATCAAGCACCACCTATCCGTCTACGCTGATGATGCCGTTTTGCTCATCAGGCCTGATGTGATCGAAGCAGAAGCAGCCGTGCAACTTTTGACTGCGTTCGGGCACGCCACTGGTCTGTCTTGCAACATGGCTAAAAGCTCTATCTCGCTGATCCGTTGCAGGCAGGAGGACATTCATCAAGTTACAGCCACCCTCGGCTGCTCCATCAAGGATTTTCCACTAACCTATCTGGGGTTGCCACTGTCTGTTACTCGGCTGCCCAAATCTTCTCTCCAACCACTTATTGACAGAACCGCAGACTACTTACCCACCTGGAAAGCATGCTACCTCCGTCGGGGCGGGAGGCTTACCTTATTCAACTCAACGCTCACCGTTGCTTCCATCTTCTTAATACTAGTGCTTGATCTGCCGGCGTGGTTTATCTCTTGCATTAATAAGATCAGATGTGGATTTTTTTGGTGCGGCCATGACGAGGCCAAACGCGGAAACTGCTTAATCAACTGGAAGCTTGTTTGCTCCCCTAAAGTTTATGGTGGACTCGGTATCCACAACCTCAGGTTACTGAATCAGGCCCTGCTCCTCAAATGGCGCTGGTTCGAGAAGGTTGCTGACGAGAAGCCGTGGCAGGGCCTTGACAGTAAACTGCCTGCTGAGGTTGACTGCGTTTTCAGTGCTGGATTACATTGCTTGCTTGGGAATGGCAACAACATCAGATTCTGGACAGACCCATGGATTAACGGTGCTAGTCTTCAGCAGCTCGCCTCGTCCCTGCTGAAGTTTGTTCGGCCTGTCGCTCTGCAGAGATTTGTTGCAGACAGTCTGCCAAATGGGGTGTGGATCAATGACCTGCGCGGGAACCTCGACATTCATGCCATTGCGGACGTCCTAAAAATCTGGCCTCTTATCACCGGACAGAGCTTGTCAGAGCAGCCAGACACATTCAGATGGAGGCAAACGACGGATGGATTATATTCAGCAAGTAGTGCTTATCACCTCTTCTTCTTAGGCCGTGAGTTTCTTCCTGGTGCTGCCGAGCTGTGGACATCATGGGCACCCCTAGAAACAAAGATCTTTGTCTGGCTGACCCTCCATGATCGGCAATGGACTGCGGATCGCCTTGCAAGGCGACAGCTCGAGCACCCGAACTACTGCATGCTTTGTGCACAAGAGGATGAGAACCTGAATCACATGCTGCTCGGTTGCTCATTTGCCAGGGAAGTTTGGTATAACATCCTACTCCCATGGCGCTTGCATAGAAGAACTCCAACCCTAACCGACACTATCAACGAGTGGTGGTCGGCGCTAAGCAACGCGGTTCCCAGTAGAAGTCATCGCAAAGTTAACACCATGGTCTGTCTCGTGCTCCGATTCATCTGGCTTGAGCGTAACAAGAGGGTTTTTGAGAAAAGTGCTCTCATGCCGCATGTGGTAGTTAGCAATATCCAAAGCGAGTTTCAACTGTGGATTAGAGCCAAACTAGGTGGGATGGCGCGAGATGTAACGTAGCTTGTAACAGCCTTGACGTGTGGTTGCGCTCCTAAGCGCATGTAAGAGAAACTCCAATGGAGCAACCCATTTCATCCGCCCGCGTCCCTTTGGGTCGGCGCGGACAAAAGTGGCGGCCCAAGGCGCCGACCCAAACGGACGCGCGTCCGTTTTTCGTCCGCGGGCGACCCATTCCCGGCCCAATTTTGAGCCGGATTTGCGTCGGCGCGGACACGAGACGGACGCGCGCGCGCCTACTCCTCTCCCCGGGCCCGCCGGTCGGTGGCAGCCACCACCATTTCCACCCCCCCCCCATTTTTCCCAAAAACACTCCCGCCCGCGCGCGCCCCCGCCCCCCAAGCAGCCATGGAGGACACAATCGACCTCGACCTCGATGCCGCCGCCGGCCTCGCCTCCCTCGCCTCGTCCGACGTCGTCGCCCCCTCCGGGAAAGGCAAGCCTCGTGCCCCGCGCAAGACCGCCGCCGCGACCAAGCCAAAGAAGGCTCTGACGCCCGAACAGCGGGCAAGGGAGTCGGCCAAGAGGAAGGGCTGGAGGCACGCCGCGGACGCGAGGGATGAGGCCGCCGCCGTTGCCGCCGCTCAGCAGGAGTTCACCAACGTCCGCGTCGCGGCGGCAACGAGGGAGGCGCTCTACATGCTAGGAGTAAACCCTAGCCAGCACAGCGTCCTCCAAGCCGCCGTCGCCACGGCCAGCACCGGCTCGTCGGCGTTTCCTCGGATGGTGCTGCCCGACTCACCCCGCGCGTCGGCTTGCAACCCGGTCCCCGGCTTCCACGTCTACCCGCAGGCCTCCCGCCTCTCCGGGGAGTGCTCACCCGACGTGAGCGTGATCGCGCCTTCCACGCCCGCGCCCGCGCCCATTGACCACAACGCCACCCCGGTGGTCGGTGGCTCGTCGTCCGGCAGCACGAGGAAACGCGCGCGGCAGACGCCGGCCGGCGGGCTCCCGGACGCCCGTAACCTGTTCGAGGAAATGCCGTCCGCCGTCGACGAGGACTACATGCAAAACCTCATCTTCGAGGGTGGTGCGCCGGGCGCTGGCTACGATCCCGACGAGACACAAAGCCAGGACGGCCACGGGGCGTTCACGCCGGCCGCTGGCTATGATCCCGATCAGGCGGCCTTCATGCGTGATCAGGCCGGCATCGACCTGGACGGCTTCCCCCTCGAGCACGAGTTCCCGGAGGACTATGGGCTAGAGGAAGAGGACAAGTGCGACATCGAAGTGGAGCCTTTGTTCGAGGACGAGCTCGCCAACCAAGCCGCCGGTCCTAAACCGAAGCGCAAGAGCAGTGCACGAAGGCGTACACAGCTGCCGAGGACAAGCTTCTTTGCGAGTGTTGGCGAGACATTGAACAAGACCCAAAAACGGGCGCCGAGCAAAAGCATTCGACCTTTTGGACTCGTGTGCACCGAGAGTTTCATGAGCGCAAGAAGTTTCTACCTTACCAATTTGTGAGCACGCGCGGGTGGGTCTCCATTTCCAAGCGGTGGAGGGTGATCCAACAAGAGTGCAACAAGTTTTGCGCCACCCTTGAGAGCGTCAAGGCCCGCCCCGTGAGCAGCATCGGCATGCAAGACATGGTATGATAGCAAGCAAGCCGCCCTCTTTTGTGTCATCAAGATCATCCTTTTACGTTTTCATTTGCTATCACTTGCCCATATGCTTGCATGGAAACATTTTGTAGGCATTTCAAGCTTTGGAGGCATTCAAGGTTCAACACAATGGCAAGTGCTTTAACCTCTCCCATTGCTATCGGGTCATCAAGGACGAAGAGAAGTTCAAGGCACAATATGCCGCACTCAAGGCACGTGGGGGGAAGAAAGCCGTGGAGGATGTTGGGGAGGGCGAGCCGGCACGGCCGCGGGGGAAGACCAACTCCAAGAAGGAGGACAAGCGAGATGCGGCCACCAACGCCTTAATCGCAAGCGTGGACGGCATGATGAATAAGAAGGACTCAAGGGAGGAGGAGCACCGGCGTTTCAAGGCGGAGCAAATGGATGCTTTCATGGAGATCCAAAGGAGGAGGCTTGATCTTGACGCCGAGAAGCAAGCCAAGATGTTCGAGCTCGAGGCGGAGAAGCAAGCCAAGATGCTAGAGATAGAGGCCGCCAACGCCAAGACCAAGGCAAAAGAAGTGGCTCTTGCGAGCATGATGACCGGGGTGGAGATCATGAAGGTGGATCTCAACACCGTGTCGCCAAGGAAGAGGCCATGGTTCGAGAAGATGCAGGCCGACATGCTCAAGTTCGACGACGAGTGATCTATGGCGGCGAGAGCCATCTTTTTTTATGCCGGCAGGTGTGCCGGCATGACCACGGGAGCCACGATGGCGTGGTCGAACTCAAGTCCCACCCTTTTTTGTGTGCTGGCATGTGTGCCGGGCGGCTGGCGAGTGCGCCAGCATGAACTGTGGTGATACTTTCTGAAGCCGGCATTGTATGCCGGCGCTGGCATGATGCCGGCATGAGACATGGCCGCTGGCATGATCGGCCGCGGGCCCTTTTTATTTAAAAGTTGAATGCGGGCATGAAATGGGTCGGCGAGTTGGGCGCATTGCCGACCCAAATGTAAAATTGGGCGGACGCCGGGCGGGCGGCCGACCCAAACGGACAAAAAACAGACAAATGCGCCGTCCGTTTGGGTCGGCCCGTTGGAGTTGCTCTAATTACCGTGTAAATGACCTCCCTTTCTCCTTAAATGAAAAAGCGCGCAATGCTGCTTGATATTTCTCCCCCACTACTCTTGCCGGCGAGGCGCCTGCGGTCGCCTGAGCCTGCGCTAGACGCACTTGCGGCGCTCCGGCGTCCCAGTGGGCGCGTCTTGCCCACTGGATCGCCTTGTCAGACACCCGGACCACGGTGCGTGCCTTCTTCATGCATCGACAGCCAATCCGGAGCTATAGCTAGCTGCTGCGTAGCTCCAGCCCGCCAAGCCGCCAACACCTATCTAGGTAGGATCTCCGTGGACCCGGCGCGACGCCGTAGTTAATTCGCTTATCCCTGCTGCCGCTCGGCTGCATGCACTTTCTAACCGGACGGTTCGCGCGCTGGCACACGTCCTGCGCTCCCTGCGGCGCATCAGCAGCTACGGCCGTCCGCTAGACGTCCTCGGACGACGGACCAGGCCGAAAAAAGGTAAATCGAAATTAAAATTGCATCAGCCATCAAGATGCATCATCGATCAAAAGGACATAAAAGGCGCACCAACGGAGCCATGGCACACGGCTGGTTTCCATTCACGCACGGTTTTCAGTCGAATTGAGGGAACGATTTGGGGTAATTTGCTAGGGCACTTCACGGCGGCAACGGGCCGGACCGGGCGGCAAGGCTTCCCTTATTTTCAGGGGTGGATTGCGCGCGGGCTCATTTGCAGGGGAGCTTAATTTCAGTTCACCGCGCGGTGTTTCCGTGAGCTGTAAATAAAATGTTCGTTTTAGGGGCAGCCGCATCGGCACGTATAGTGACGGCGATCGCGCGCGGCTGTTTGCTCTTAATGCGTTGTTTCCCGGCGATGAGCCGATCTGATAGTTCTCACCAGTTTATCATGGGAGGTAATAGGAGTACGTTTTTTCTTCTTCTTTAGGTTCATCGTCATTGATGCGGCGGCCGTTTCGAAAGAAAAAATATCATTGATGCGGCGGTAGCCATGAAAATGATTTTGCAAAATCAACGACATGAGTACTCTTTTTCCGGGGAAATAAGGAGTTTTATTCAAGATAATAGGGTAGTTAAGTGTCCATCAATTTCCCCGTCATAAAAAAAGTGTCCATCAATTCGACCCGAGGAGATATTTGCGGGGCAATTTCGGTTTTCCAGTTCACCGCCGCTCACTATTTCATGGTGTGGCAAATTTTAAGGCACAGCTAAATCGCGCGATCGCGACTGTTAACTCACTGAGCTATTTTCCTGGCGGTGACGGTGCTGTGGTAGCTGTTTGATACTCACTGTGTAAATAAAATTTGTTACTATGTCAAAATTTTATTTATCACAAAAATGTTTTGCACAATTTTAATACAAAATTATGTGTAGACAATGCTTTTATCATTTTGGTCTGCTTTTTGTTCACGATTCATATGAAATGTCGAAACAAGGTAATCTATGACATTTTAATCAAATTTTTTCGACTCGATCTCCCACTCTTGCTGTTGGAAATATGCCCTAGAGGCAATAATAAAATGGTTATTATTATATTTCCTTGTTCATGATAATTGTCTATTATTCATGCTATAATTGTATTAACAGAAAACCGTAATAGATGTGTGAATACATAGACCACAACATGTCCCTAGTAAGCCTCTAGTTGACTAGCTCGTTGATCAATAGATGGTTATGGTTTCCTGACCATGGACATTGGATGTCATTGATAACGGGATCACATCATTAGGAGAATGATGTGATGGACAAGACCCAATCCTAAGCATAGCACAAGATCGTGTAGTTCGTTTGCTAGAGCTTTTCTAATGTCAAGTATCATTTCCTTAGACCATGAGATTGTGCAACTCCCGGATACCGTAGGAATGCTTTAGGTGTACCAAACGTCACAACGTAACTGGGTGGCTATAAAGGTGCACTACAGGTATCTCCGAAAGTGTCTGTTGGGTTGGCACGAATCGAGACCGGGATTTGTCACTCCGTATGACGGAGAGGTATCTCTGGGCCCACTCGGTAATGCATCATCATAATGAGCTCAATGTGACCAAGTGTATGGTCACGGGATCATGCATTACGGTACGAGTAAAGTGACTTGCCGGTAACGAGATTGAACAAGGTATTGGGATACCGACGATCGAATCTCGGGCAAGTAACGTACCGATTGACAAAGGGAATTGTATACGGGATTGATTGAATCCTCGACATCGTGGTTCATCCGATGAGATCATCGTGGAACATGTGGGAGCCAACATGGGTATCCAGATCCCGCTGTTGGTTATTGACCGGAGAGTCGTCTCGGTCATGACTGCATGTCTCCCGAACCCGTAGGGTCTACACACTTAAGGTTCGGTGACGCTAGAGTTGTAGAGATATTAGTATGCGGTTAACCGAAAGTTGTTCGGAGTCCCGGATGAGATCCCGGACGTCACGAGGAGTTCCGGAATGGTCGGAGGTAAAGATTCATATATGGGAAGTCCTATTTTGGCCACCGGAAAATGTTCGGGATTTTTCGGTATTGTACCGGGAAGGTTCTAGAAGGTTCCGAAGTGGGGCCCACCTGCATGGGGGACCCACATGAACGTGGGTAGTGGGGGCAAGGCCCCACACCCCTGGTCAAGGCGCACCAAGATCCCACCATAGAAGGAATAAGATCATATCCCGAAGGGATAAGATCAAGATCCCTAAAAGGGGGGATAACAATCGGTGGGGAAGGGAAATGATGGGATTTCTTTCCCCCACCTTTGCCAACGCCCCAATGGACTTGGAGGGCAAGAAACCAGCCCCCTCCACCCCTATATATAGTGGGGAGGCGCATGGGAGCAGCACCCCAAGCCCCTGGCGCCTCCCTCTCCCTCCGTGACACCTCTCCCTCTCGCTGAGCTTGGCGAAGCCCTGCCGAGATCCCCGCTGCTTCCACCACCACGCCGTCGTGCTGCTGGATCTCCATCAACCTCTCCCTCCCCTTGCTGGATCAAGAAGGAGGAGACGTCTTCCCAACCGTACGTGTGTTGAACGCGGAGGTGCCGTCCGTTCGGCGCTCGGTCATCGGTGATTTGGATCACGACGAGTACGACTCCATCAACCCCGTTCACTTGAACGCTTCCGCTCGCGATCTACAAGGGTATGTAGATGCACTCTTTTCCCTTTTGTTGCTAGAAGACTCCATAGATTGTTCTTGGTGATGCGTAGAAAAATTTGAATTATTGCTACGTTCCCTAACACTTGCATGCATATTACTCTGAAACGGTATTTTTTTTCTTGCATTTGCTATTGGTAAGTCTGTCTGAAAATGGAAAATGTGCCAACCGATTTTCTTTAGTGAGGACAAGGCGGTGTGGAGCTCCGAGGTTGAGTCAAGAGCGATAATGAAAATGCAGCAACACAACTAAGGGCATCTCCAGCTGTTGGAGCCCCCAAGAACACCGCCGAATCAAAAAAGTTGGTATCTTGGGGGGGCAAATGCTTCATCGACCAAAATAGGAGTGCATGGAGAGGACATCTTTCCAGCGATACCTCACCCCAACCAAAAGTTTGTGAGGGGAATGATTAAGTGGGCCAAGAAAAAGGACATGTGGGGAGACACGATTCGTCTAAATTTCCGTCGACGCCCCCAAGAGCCCCCCCCCCCAACGCGTTGGGTTTCGCCTGGGTTTGCCGGCGTTGGGGCCGTGGCTGGACCGTTTTTCGACAAAAAGCGTTGTTGAGCCTAAACCAACCGAGCCTAAAAAGGTGTCCTGGGGCCGTCCTGGGAGCGGATGGAGATGCTCTAAGGTGATGTCGAGACGTGCGTGAGAGTCCAGCCCGCCGCGCTGGTCATAGTAGGTGGTTCGACCAACGCTAGATCAGGCGGGTCAAAGGGACAAGGAACAAAGTAGGGAAAGTCGTTGGTTGAAAATAAAACGCTCACACTTCTAATCTACAACAAGTTCTATTTCTGGCAAATTCAGTCATTCTCTTCTTTACCACGCATTTATTTTTCTACACGTCTATCTAAGCACTTTGCATTTGTACATGATTTTAGGCTAGTCAAAGTGAAGAGTAACTACTACGCTATGGCGGGGAGTACATTCATAATGGGTAGTACTATGCAAACCTCATTTATTAAAATGTAGACTCAATTTGTCTTGGGGTGTGTTCCGTTACCACAAGCATCTCTTTATCATTAGTAGTTACCATAAGCAACTTTACTTTTAAGTGTGTTACTTCCCTTCATTCCAATAAATAAGATGCGCACGCGCCTTGAAATTTAATTTTGACCATAAGTTAGACCAACAAACTGTTGGTTTTACATGATAGAAATTATACCGTTGAATTTGTATTGAAATTCTTTTTGATGGTTTTTAACTCACAAAAATATATATTATTGATCAAATTTATGGTCTTGATTTTTAGAAAGCGTGCGTGCTTTTTTCAAGGTACTGGAGTATGTCACCATGTAAGTTACTCTCACTATGATTAGCCTTAATGACCATTGGCACGATTTTGAAAGGTCACACCGTTTGCCAAAATTCTGTTCATTATTTTGTACAGCTAATTGCTACTCATCATGGACTGTTACACGGCTGTACTGAAACGCTTGGTAATTAAGAAAATTCATTAGATACATAATACTACCCTCTATTTCCTGGGCAGTGAAAAATACATTGGCAAATGTTTGCAGGGCCAGGCTCTCCTATTTAAACGCCCACTCGCCTTCTCATCTCAGCCTCACCTTCGAACCCTTTCCTTCCAAGAAACTTCTCAAGAATCCCATGGATCTTTCCATGGCTACCGGCCCGGAAGACTCCCTCCTCCTGCTCCTCCTCCCGGCTACCACCCTGCTCCCACCCCTGCTCGCCGTGCTCCTCCTCGCCGCCTCACTCCTGTGGCTCTCACCGGGCGGTCCGGCGTGGGCCTTGTCCCTCTGCCTTCGCCCGCCGCCAGGCCCACCAGGCGTGGTCACCGCGCTCTCCAGCCCCGTGGCGCACCGCGTCATGGCGGCGCTGTCCCGCTCTGTCCATGGCGGCGCGGCATTGATGTCCTTCTCCGTCGGCCTAACCCGCGTCGTCGTGTCGAGCCGGCAAGATACAGCGCGTGAGATACTCGTCAACCCGGCGTTCGGCGACCGCCCCGTGAAGGACGCGGCGCGCCACCTCCTCTTCCACCGCGCAATGGGCTTCGCCCCGTCGGGCGACACCCATTGGCGTGCCCTCCGCCGTCTCGCCGCGGCGCACCTCTTCGGCCCGCGCCGCGTGGCGGCCTCCGCACCCCACCGCTCCTCTATTGGGGCGCGCATGCTCGGCGACGTCGCCTCCCTCATGGCCCGCCACGGCGAAGTCGCCCCTCGGCGGTTCCTGCACGCGGCGTCCCTAAACCACGTCATGGCCGTCGTCTTCGGCAAGCGCTACGACGATTTCACAAGCCAAGAAGGTGCCCTCGTGGAGGAGATGGTAAACGAAGGGTACGACCTCCTCGGCACGTTCAACTGGGCAGATCACCTGCCATTCCTCAAGTGGCTCGACCTCCAGGGCGTGCGCCGCCGGTGCAACAGGTTAGTCCGGCAGGTGGAGGCGTATGTGGGTAACATCATTCAGGAGCACAAGGCGAGGCGCGCCAGCGGATCAGGCATTGCGGATGAGCTCTCCGGCGACTTCGTCGATGTGCTCCTCGGCCTCGACGGAGAAGACAAGATGTCAGAGTCCGACATGATCGCCGTTCTTTGGGTAAGGCTCGGCGAAACTATGTACTCTACAGGCGTACCGACAAAAAGATCCAGAGTACGACTGATTGCATTCAAGCCGTGGTCGTGCGTTTTGTTAATAATGGGTTGTACGTTTCAGGAGATGATCTTTAGAGGGACGGACACGGTGGCGATCTTGATGGAGTGGATCATGGCGAGGATGGTGCTGCACCCGGAGATCCAGTCGAAGGCCCGGGTGGAGCTGGACGCCGTGGTGGGCCGGGGCAGGGCCGTGACGGACGAGGACGTGGCGAGGCTCCCCTACATCCAGTGCATCGTCAAGGAGACGCTGCGCATGCACCCGCCGGGCCCGCTCCTCTCGTGGGCGCGGCTGGCTGTGCACGACGCACACGTCGGCGCCCACCTCGTCCCGGCCGGCACGACGGCGATGGTGAACATGTGGGCCATCGCGCACGACGCGGCGGTGTGGCCCGAGCCGGAGCAGTTCCGGCCGGAGCGGTTCATGGAGGAGGAGGTGAGCGTGCTGGGCAGCGACCTCCGCCTGGCCCCGTTCGGCGCCGGGCGGCGCGTGTGCCCCGGCAAGATGCTGGCCCTCGCCACCGTCCACCTCTGGCTCGCCCAGCTGCTGCACCGGTTCGAGTGGGCGCCCTCGGGGAGCGTCGACCTGTCAGAGCACCTCAAGATGTCACTGGAGATGGCCACGCCGCTGGTCTGCAGGGCCGTGGCTCGCTAGGGCCAGAGAGAGCTGCTGCATGCTACCGCCGCCGTCTACGTTACCTAGCCTGTCGGCGGCGCCAGCGTTACTTGCTTTATTGCCTAGTATTTATTGGCTAGCCGTTGGAGGCTAGCTTGCCAGGGTCTAGTAGTACTAGTACTGCTTTTTGGTCATCTCCATGCATGCACGGCTAGCTAGCTCTGTCTCTGTGCGGCCGATCCGTTAGCCATTGAAGGAAGCTATAGCTAGCCATGGGTTACTCCTGCTCGAGGCCAGCAAGCATTCACGCATGCTGTCTTGATGAGAGGGTAATTTTGGTCTTCTAGATGGGGAGTTATTAGTGTGTTTTTGCTTTTGTTCGGGAGAAACATCTGGTGTCTGTGAGTGTGAGTTGCAATGTCGAGTCGTAGTAGTGTCGTGCTTCAAGAAAATTTGTAGTGAGATTTTGTATATTTTTGAATCCGTGAAACATTTGTCCTCTGCATGCCCACGCTACCTTTTGTTGATGGATTAACTCTGTGCCGTTGCTGGCCAGCGCGAGAGTGAAATGGTGTGCGCGTAACCAACTGATAAAAACAACATACTGACTGGCCCAAGCACCTGAACTCGTGACCCGTGCATGCATTGTGCTGCACCCCCCACGGTTAGAGTAAATTGCACAAAAGTACCACAATTGGGGCATTGAAAACAGATTGGTACCAAGTTTGGTAATTTTTACATGTCAGTACCAAGTCTGGGGCTAGACGTTACAAAAGGTCTAAATCGCGTATAAACGCGTATTGACAGTGTATCTGACCGGCGGGGCCCGCCTGTCAGCTGCTGAGGTGGCATTTTTTTGCAGAAACCCCCCTCACAGTGGCGCCCGCTCTGGACCGAGGGGAGGATCCCTCGAGTCCGAGCTCCCACTCGCATCACCGCGGCCCCCGCTTGCGCTGGAGCTGCCCCTGCTCGCACCGCCACGGCATCTGCTCGTGCCGCCGTGGCCTCTACTCGTGCCTTCCCTCTCCGCCGCGGCCTCTCCTCGCGTCGTGGCCTCTCCCCCCTCCGCTGCAGCAGCTCGAACCCCAGCAGCCGACCGCGCCTTCCCTCGCCGTCGGCCAGATCCCCCGCCCAGCGCCGTCCCCCTTCCCCCCTCCTCCAGCGACCTCCCCCTTACCATCAACCCACTCAGCCGCCGCCATGGATCCCTTTCTGTCTCCTCCCTCTTTCACTCGTGGGGATGACGGGAACCAAGGCAGCGCGTCGAGAGAGAGAGAGCTTCGGATGAGAGAGAGAGAGAGAGAAGAAAAAATGGAAGGAGGAAGAGAAGGAGAGAGGCAGGGTGCGGGGACGGCCTGGTCCTGGTCGCCGGTGGTGGTGCTCCGGTGGCCGGCCGGCGGCGCGGCGAGGAGGAGGCTAGGGCGGGGCGGGGGTTACGGGAGGCGAAGGAGCACGGGCTCGAGGGGCTCCTCCCCTCGATCCAGATCGGGCGCCGCTGCGCGTGAGGATGAAGGAGGTGCGGGGGGTTTCTGCAAAAAAAATGCCACGTCAGCAGCTGACAGGCGGCCCCTGCCGGTCAGATACACGGTCAATACACGTTTATACGCGATTTAGACCTTTTTGTAACGTCTAGCCCCAGATTTGGTACTGACACGTAAAAATTACCAAACTTGGTACCAATCTGCTTCCAATGCCCCAATTGTGGTACTTCTGTGCAATTTACTTCCACGGTTACAAGCGCCTTATCAATGATGTGTCATCAGGTTTTTGTGTTAAGTCCGTTGCTATGTTTCAACGTCGGTGGAGCCACCAGTGTATATTACAATCTGCTAATATGCTTACACTCTGACCCTACGATTGTACGTATTGGGAACATCAGATCACATGTAAATTACTGTGGATGATCTGGCTCGCTCGTCTTCAGGTAGCTAGGTCGGCTGTTCAGGCAGGTTGCCAGTATGTGCAGGGAGCCAGCAGAGTCAGGCTTGCAAATCGTGACACTGAAGTGAGAACGACCATTGACCCACGGAGGCGCGGACCAGTAGTAGTTCTGGACTTCTGGTACGGGCCGTTATTGGTTCATTTAGTTGGTCATATACTCTGAGCCAGGATGCCGTTGACAGAAAAATCTTAACCTGTGCAAAACCTGCATGCAGCGGCGCCGAAGAAGCTTCTGGAAGATGGACTCTGGAGTTTGTCAAGCTGAAGAAGGACTCTGGAGTTTGTCAAGCTGACTGAAGATGCTCTCCCCTGGTTTTCTGTTTCTTTCTTCCGTATCTAGCTTAGACTACATACTATATACTCCCTCCAGTCCTTTTAAGTTCGCATATAAGATTTGTCTGAAGTCAAACCTCATAAGATTTGATCAAGTTTATAAAAAGAAATACCAACATTCAGAATGTGAAATCAACAATGCATCATGACTTTAGTTTTTATATTGCATAAATTTAGCACTGTAGATGTTAATATTTTTTTATATAAATATAGTTAAACTTTACGAAGTTTGACTTCACATAATTTTTATATGCAGAGTAAAAAGAACCGGAGAGAGTACGTACGTACCATCTGCTATCTCGCATCTTCAAAGCGTGCTCACCCATACAATGCTCGGAGAAATTCGGCACCCATGACAAAAAAGAGTGGGTAACGGTAATGGGGCATGATTCCAGGCCCCCTAGCCTGCCTGCCATGTTCGTTCTGATATGGTATCTCGCTTTTCCGACGAAGGAAAAATAATATATCTGTGACGTGACAGGGGTCTAGGCGTGTGCGTGCACTTTCCCTGAATGGAAAGAAACTGTGCTCAGTGCTGTAGGTGGCATAGTTTATGCCACTATTAGAGATGGAACTTAGTTGGAAGCAGGGGCGAGTGGGGGTCATCATCTCATGATTGGCGCAATCTTCAGGTGTGGGCGAGACTGAGAGGGCGATGGCAAAGATCTCGCAGAATCACATGCTCCTGCCGATAATGCTCCCGATTAGTCTTGTCCCGGAGAAAGTAAGTCGTGACATGCTTGTTTTCGTCCATGGACATCGGCTCATCATCCATCCACTCCCTCCCACGAACGAAAGTGGAGGGCTTTGGCCAGGGGTGGCCAATATTGGTTCGACCTTCTCCCCGAAAAAATATCAACGGTTCGTTTTGGCCCAATCCCGTATCTTAACATATATTTGTGTTCAATTAAGGAGATCAATGCCCCGTTTGGAGGTTGGAATTGTGGTTGAAATGCGAGAATTGCTCTACAAGAAGGCTCTAGTGGCTGACCGCGACAGCCCTTCATTCGCTTAGCTTCCGTTGAGCCATCAGCTACCCACATACTCCGCTTCTTCCACACCTCCGAACGGGGGCCATCGAATCTCCATGTGCCACTTCCATCTTTCATGAATACTACTAGTACGTAGTAACAGGGGAAGCGGCCCCCGCCGTAGGCCATGGCACGCCTACCACGTGCTCGTCGTCGGCGGAAGCGCAGAGCCGGAGACGGTGCGTGCGAGATCTTCCAAAGCAAAGATCGCGTGTTGTTGGCGCGCTAGCTAGCTTCACCTCCACTCCGGTCATAAAATTATTTAGCGCCACAGAGGGCTACATCCGCATCCGCAAGCTGAAAGCGACGGAATCCAGCCGACCGGTGCCGGTGCGGTGCAATCCTCTGGCCTTTGATCGCCATCGCCTGAAGGCAACGTGCCATCGGCCGTGAGCATGCAGCTGCAGCTGCAGCGAAGATGGGCCGAGGCCGCGTGTGTGGTCGTGCCTTGAGATTTCTTTCTCTCTAAGTAATAATTATACGAATGCCTCAAGACCCGCCACGCGCGCTTGCAGCTGTGCATGGTGCCAGCCTGCCAGGGCTATCCTAAACGTATGTGCGTCTCAGGAAAGAGAAGGAAAAATGCTAATTTGCGTGCGGCAACGCCGGTGGTGGTGCGCGACGACGCAAGCCACGTACGGTCAATCACTTGGTGGAGGTGCTAGCATTAGCATCTGGCGCGGGCATGGTGATTAAGGGTGCGATTCTTCTTATTTTCGGATGAAGGGTGCGTTTCATCAATCTATAAACCAGAATAGATATCCGGCGATTCCTTTCTGAAGACGTAGCCTAGGAGTTGTGTATTTTGCGTTTATGTTGTATCTTGTATCGTAGGGTTAGTGGCTATCTGGGGAGTTGCTGTCGCGAGGTATACGGCCTCAGGGTTGTTTTCCATTTTATTTTCAGGTCGATGATGTTCGGCTGCTGGATTTTGCACTTTTAATAATATATGGTTGCATGCATCGTTCTGATCCAAAGGTCGGGGGTTATCCTCATTTTCGAGAAAAAAGCAGCTAATCCCCTTAAATCCTCCCTAAAAGTTCGAAAGGACAATCCAGTCTCCATCTGAACAAGAGAGAAAGAAAAAAGTCACCCAACCGTACCCCTCGCTTGTCCTCATGCGTCTTGATTGTCCGTGAACCCTTATATTCAGCCCATACATGAGGAGATTATGAGGGCTAGCTAGCGCGTCCGATTAATGTCCAATCAGTCTATCATGTAGGACATGGCGCAACAGGACCATGATCTTATATCTATTTTTTCTCCTTTCTCTTTCTCCATCCCATCAATCATATGCATGTGACCCTATAATTTAAAGAGAAAATGAAGTACATGGTAGCATACATGCACAAATAAGGATTTAAAACGAACTTGTCCGAACACTAACCGTATGCGTTCCAAGGCATTTAAGAAGCCAAATTTGAGGAAGCCGACTATTGATTATCATTTTTAGTCTAAACACACCATCTTTATTAATTAACAATAATGTTCATCAAAATACAACTGATAGGAGAGGGTTGTAGGAGCCAGAGATGTCTACCTACACTAAGACCTAGAGCATGTTTAGTGAGACCGTGCGCCTCAAAATTTGAATCCCCTCAAAGGAGAAGGATATTTGAGGAGCCAAATTCGAGGAGACTGATTATAGATGCTCTAAAGCCTTGGGTAAATCGAACAAGAATCTTTGCTTTGCCTTTTTGGTGGTTTTAATGTCGTCTTGGCAGGTGTATGGTTTTTTTAGAGGTATAACGACTCTTTATTCATGTAAGTTCATCAGAATTGTCACAGCATCATAAGGTTGAAGAAACCATGTATTCCTTCTTACTCCTAAAGATAATAAAATTTTAGCTACACTATCAACCTCAAAGTTTCGAGTCCTGCTTTCATGCATAAAATTACAATCCACAAACTCTAGTGATCTAGCACGAATCTCCTAAATAACTGTTGCATGTCTCCCACCTTGACGCGTTTCAATGTTTTAAACCACCGTGGCACAACCGAAGAAATTGAGACCTGGGAGATGTCCAAGTCTTTTGCCAATGCCACGCGACATCAATAGCTTCTAACGTTGGCACATCAATTATACCCATGAGATTAATCGACGATGAGCCCATTATACTAAACAGTATAACTCAGCGAGCTACGACGTCTCACAGCGATTTGACCTCGTGAGCCGTCGGATCTAGCACACGAATGCACTAAATCATTCAGTTGCTCCACTGTGCGTCCCAAAGCCATTTTCATTCGCCACACTGTGCGTCCTGGTTGCCCAACGTATAAGGGCTGCTGCTCCTGAGATTGACCTGGGCTTCTTCTAATCAATCGGGCCAAAAAATTACTAAGTGGGCCGCTGCTCCCATAGAGAGACCAACTGGCCACAACTGGTGCAAGGGAAGTAGTGCTACGTCATCAAGTGAATTCTAACCTTAGCCTAAAAAAAGTGAATTCTAACCTTGATTTTCTTTTTTCTTTTGTTTTTGTACCGGGACTCCTTGCTTTTCACCTTCCGTTATGTATGAGCCTTGTGGCTGGCGTTCCTTGCAATTCTCATTTGGCATATGACTGTGTCTGTGTGAGCTTGGCGCTAGACTTCTGCAGTTTTCGTGTTGCACTATATATCAACAATCAACTTCTGCCTAAATTCCTCCAAAAAAAAAGCTTCAGCCATTAAAAAATTAGCATTAGTTTTTTAGAGTTGTCTCAAACATTCAGTTGGATCTATCAACTTAAAAACCCTCCTACATATATTAGCAATTTGCACATTGTTCCTCTCGTGTGCAACTATGTCAGTACCATCTACATAGCTTTTACAAAAAAAAAACACTGTCTTTCCATCAAAAATGGAGGGTATAAGTTACTATTACTTTAGCTACTTAGATAAATCACGCGATTTTGCATGCTAGGGCCTGACTTAGGTCAGTTCGTCTTGGTATCTTCGGTTAATATGTGAGATGATTGCTCATCTTATTTCTGTCCAAAAATAAAATCACTTTTTTGTGCAGAGGCATTATGTATACTCTGCTAAAATGCAGGCTTGCCTAAGTATTTATTTATTTCCTTGCTACAGTCCAAATTTTACGAAATGTTTCTATTATCCATATTTTTCTAATATTTTTATACTTGTTTTTAATGAATGGGCGCGGCAACACGCGCGTTCGTGGTCTAGTGTAGTCCTAGATGACCTTGACAAATCGCAACAGAAGCACCTGTATCTCCATATCTACTCACAACACCATCAACATTAATCTTCATAGTACCTGGTGGTGGTCTAATCCAAGGCTGCCGAACGTGAACTCGAGCTGGATGGGGCTCGACTGGCTGTTGACGAGAGATGGAATTAATCTCAGAGATAAAATGCTTGATAAAGAGATGCGCGGACATTGCTGACTGAAACTCCTGCTTATATATAGCTTTCCTTCGCTCGTACCACACAACCCAAAGAGTCACTACCATCTCAGTGAAATCATCCTGCTGCAGCGAATCATGCATAGAAGCGAGCCATAGTTTTGCACTTGTAATTCTGGTCATTATCATATGTTCAACCATTTCTTCCTTCGCTAGTGCCCATAATGCCCTTGCCATTGAACACTCAACCAGTGCGTACTTCCATGAATCACAGATAGCACACAAAGGACAGTAAGGGGTGTCAGCCATGTTCATGAGATTGAAAATGTCCAAAGTAGGGATTGAGTGTTGACGTCACAAGAAAACCTTCAGCTTTGCACGTACCGAAGCACCCCACAAATTTGTCCATTGTTTCGACGTTGACACTAAATATGGAGCACCAACATTGCCATCAAGCCAGCCCTCTCTTGAGAGTTTTGTATTTATCAACATAAGGTAGGCAGAGCGAACCGAAAAACATCCATTATTTCCATGAGCCCATGACCAAAAATCTGGCATGTTCCTAGTGCAAATAGGAATGGCCAAATCGTAGTGGCATCCATTGGTAAAAGTGAAGCCCTCACCAGCTCCTCCCTCTATCTAGCAACGGTACCATCAGTAAGATTTGAGACCATGAAGACAGTATTATGAACAGCAATTATAGGTCTCGTAGAATTTTCCGTCGGCAACCAGTTATGGTTCCAAATTTCTGTAGTGGTTCCATCTCCAATACGTCTAATAAGACCTTGAAACAGGACATATCTTTCTTCCATCACCGATCTCCAAATCTGTGATGGATGAGAGCCCACATTCGCATGAAAAATAGGCGTGTCAGGAAAATACACTGACTCGAGGATCCGTGCACTCTGTTACGCAATCCCGGGTCCGCTAACATCAGGATTTCCGACCCACCTGCGTCATCAGGCCCAACCGAAGAGCAACACCGACTTATGGCAGGCCTTGGGCCCTCTCCTCCCAAAAGACTAGCCTGTTAGGAGGGGACACCCCCGCCCTTATAAATCGTGTTATGTCTCCTCCCACAACCGATGTGGGACTAAACCCAACAATCTCTCCCTCACACATCGGTCACCCATGGGCCCGCTAACACCAGCGTTTCCAGCCCACCAACCATGACTGACCACCTGTGAGTTCACCGAGATTTATTCCGGGCACCTGGGCTCTGATACCAATTGTTACGCAATCCCGAGTCCGCTAACACCAGCGTTTCCAACCCACCTGCGTCACCAGGCCCAACCGGAGAACAACACCGACTTATGACAGGCCTTGGGCCCTCTCCTCCCAAAAAACTAGTCTGTTAGGAGGGGACACCCCCACCCTTATAAATCATGTTAGAGTTGTGTCGAATATTATTGTACAAGTTAGGTTACAGTTGGACTTGGAGTCGTACGGTGTGTGTGGACAGGATATGGAGTCGTGTCCAAGTAGGACACTTGTATCTATGTCTCTCATATATAGCGGGGGTAGACACACGATATAACCTATGCCAACATACCGGCGGGGGGGGGGGGGGGGGGGGGGGGGGGCGGCGGCGTGTGCCGGCGCCCGGGCGGCCAGGGTGCGGTATTGTAGCGGTCTCATGGAGAGGAGCGCCCGTAGTCAGGCCCCGAGGACGTAGCCATGATGGTGAACCTCGTTAACAAATCTCGATGTCGTGCTCGTGTGATTGCTTGATCCTCAATAGATCGACAGAGTGCCTCGGATTATTTTAATAAATGATATCATGAGCAAGGTTACGAGGAGGTCGCGGTTGATTTCGTTGGATCGAGTTGGTGCGGGCACCGATGGAAACAATTCGACGGTGTGGCGAAGATATCTGCTCGAGATAGCGATCGGAACTAGCAACCGGAAGGAAGCAGCAGTCGCTCGGCGAACGGCAGAGGCGCGTGCAGGTGCAGCGGGCAACCTAGCGTACAGCGGCGGCAGGATCCGGATCGGATCGTGCTACGTTTCGGCGAGATCGAATCCGAACCGATGCAGCAGCAGCTTGGTGCGGTGCATCGAGCGCGTGGCAGGCCGCTTGGAAGCTAGGAAGGGCGCTGGCCCAGGTCAGGTGAGGCCGGTGTTGGGCTGGCCAGCAGTTGTGACACACAGCACGCAGGAGCCATGAGCGGTCCAGATTCGAGAGGCGGAATAGGTGGTTGCACGCAGGGCTGCAGGAGGCCTCGTCTCGTTCTGGAAAGATACTGCTGCTACAGGAAGTTGCATAGGCGTGAAGACATGAGATTTGTTTGGTAAAAGAAAATATCTTCGCGGATAACGCAGGCTGAGTCAGAGGATCAACTTTTATTGGCAAAGTTTAGATTGCATGCATCGCGTCAGGTACATGACGCCGTGGCTGGTTGAGGCCTAGGAGCCCGTGCATGAGGTTGCTAATTGAAGCATCAGGAGTTTTCTATGGAAAATTAGCACAAATACCGAGGGTGTCTTTTGGACAAAGAAGCATGTATGCATGGCGTGAGTTTTTTCAACAAAAGGTGCAATGCGTACGAGAAGCTGCTTGGGTCAAAATAATTTCTCGGATGGAAGTGCGGCGTGATGTAGAGTTGGTCAGATGGAGCGCGTGCGAGGATGGCGACACGTGTATAAGGCTCGGAGGAGTCTGGAGCGCGTCGTGACACGATCATGCATACACAGGATGTTAAGACAATGCACGGAGATGTGCGGGCGGACAAGACGCAGGGTGGAGCATGGTTGCAGTCGGATAATTCCGGCTGGGCCGGACTAGACAGTCTGATGGATCGACGTGGATGTCGGTCAAAGCAGAAGATGGCGGTGATTTCGGCAACGACAACATAAGAGCGTGATGCTGATGGTGGCCGAATTCTAGGACGTGGAAACACGTGGTGCAGGCCTGAGGGCTTGTGTGGCTTCGACGGACTATGGCGCAGGGTTGGTTCAAGATGGTGCACACATAAGAGAGCTTGAAGTCGACAGGGCGCAGGGTAGCATAGCGCAGCTACATGGAGTCATGTTGAAGGTGGAGCTGGAGTCTGATGGACGACTTCACTCTGTGCTGATGGAGGGGCTACGGCGTAAGAATTCGGAGAGTCGAAGCCTATTTCGGCGGGATAACGAGAGACACGTGGATCAGACTGGGTACCAGTGGTCTGATGGAGACGTGATACTCGGCATCGGTCGGTGATGATCGATAGTTCTCTGCAGTGGGGGTTGAGGCAGTGTGGGCTAGCTACCCGGGAGACTCGACTAGGACAGCAGAGACTCGACGCGGTGATAGCGGCGAGGCGTACGGTAAGCACGGGACACAGCGACAGGCCAAGGAACTGGTGGTCAGACAAATTGTGCAAAGGGTGCTGAAGCAGTGTTGACGAGTACCGGATTCAAGTTGGTGACTGGGTCTATTGTTGCCAGTTGATTGACAGGAGTTGACCATGGAGAATCTGAGAAAGTGGCGAAGAGTCTGAAATTGTCAAAAGCTGGGAGAGTACATGGTTGTATATTCTGTGGTGTTCAGTGCACATTGCAAAGTGCGGATGACAAGTACAGAAGGAGACGGAGTGCTATAGCTATGGGACATGTCAAAGATTATCCGGGAAAAAGGATGGGACAACTGTGAATTTGACTCAGGGTGACACAGGGCGATGGTGAAATTCCTTTAAGTTTCAGACAGATGGTCAAGAAAGAGCGATGTTGAGTTCAGGTAACTCTTGTATGTGAAATCCAATATGTGAGTTGTTTATTTTCACGCAGATAAATTATCGGTGTGTGATGGCGTTGAACGGAAACTCCGAAAGTTGGGAGCACAAAGTAGAGTAATGAGAAAGTTAATTTTGCTTAAGTGTTGACTGTGAAGAAGACGAGAAGGGACTACAGTTGCAGGTGGAGTCACATGGAGTCTGGGAGTAGCAGCGGTGCTCATGGCGTATCTCAAGTCCAATGTACATGGAGGTTTGACGCACGGACGAATTTAAGGTGGTGGAGAATATTCGCCAAGGTGAAGTTTGTTAGAGTTGTGTCGAATATTATGTTGGCATAGGTTACATCGTGTGTCTACCCCCGCTATATATGAGAGGCATAGGATACAAGTGTCCTACTTGGACACGACTCCATATCCTGTCCACACACCGTACGACTCCAAGTCCCACTGTAACCTAACTTGTACAATAATATTCGACACAACTCTAACACACTCAAACAATTTGTGTCTTGAAGAATTCTCCAAGCTTGCCTAGCAAGAAGAGCCAAATTAAAAATCTCCAGGTTGCGAAAACCCATGCCACCTAAATGTTTAGGTCTCGTCATGACATCCCATAACACCCAAACTAGCTTCCTTTTTTTCATTCTTGACTCCCCACCAAAATTTGATCAAAGACATAAAGCTCGAGGGAGTTTGAAACGTCCCATAGAATATACTGGGATAGCTTGCACCATTAATTTAATCAAAACTTCCTTCCCTTCCATGGATAATAGTTTCTCGATCCACCCTTGACTTTATTCCACACTCTATCTTTCAAATATTTGAAAGTCTTAGTTTTTGATCTCCCAACATGTGAAGGCATACACAGGTACTTTTCATTTACAGATTCACTTTGCACATTAAGACAGAGCTTTACCTCATCTCTGATGTTCTTAGGACAACCCTTACTAAAGAAAATGGAGGACTTGTCTCTGTTTATCCTTTGACCCGAAGCACTGCAATAAGTTCGCCTCTTCTATACTCGCTTTGAAAAACAACATGCTGTCATCTGCGAAGAGGAGGTGGTTTACCGCCGGAGCCGACGGGGCCACTTTAATACCACTACGCTAGGATGACTGATTGTTAGAGCATCTCCAGCTGAGCACCTCTGACCCCCCCCCCTATACGCCCCGACGGACGACCCGATTACTCACCGGTAAAAATCCCGACCCAAACGGATGCCTCATACCACCCCCAAACGCCCAGGCTAACTAGCACCCCTCATATCCAGCCCAAATCTGGGGCGGATATGGGAAGGCCCGTCCGATACGGCCCACGCTGTCCCATCCGACCCCACATATATTCGTCCCCATCCGTTCCCCGGACCAAACCCTAGCCACTCCGCTCCACTCCTCCGCCAAGCTCCCATTCGGGGATCCGCGGCCTTCTCCGGCATGACGAGCAACGGATCTGAGTCCTTCGTCACACGATGTGCAGACTGGGACCTCATCTTAGTTGGGCCCAAGGAGGAGATGGTCGTCCGCATTACGCTCCGACGCGCCAATGAGGAGAACGTCCAATAGCGATCGGACTCGATCCGATGGGAATCTATAGCGTCCATCCAAATGGCGCTTGGATCCGGCGCGAGGCGCGTCGTCGCTACCTCGCCGGAGGTGGTGAGGTCCGTCTGGTGTCCAAACGTCGTGGCGGAGGCGCATCCCCTTCATTGGCGCGCCGACTTGGAGGCCTTCAGTGGCTCGTTAGCATCGGGGGGGGGGGGTGTAATATGGCGCGGCGTGCCCGCCGTGTGAGGCAGAGGGCGCTGGAGGCCGCGGAAGCACTCGCGCCAGATGCCGGTGAGGTGGAGTCGCACTCTCCGACGCCGATACGGGTACCCGGTGTTGGGGAACGTAGTAATTTCAAAAAAATTCCTACGCACACGCAAGATCATGGTGATGCATAGCAATGAGAGGGGAGAGTGTTGTCCACGTACCCTCGTAGACCGAAAGCGGAAGCGTTAGCACAACGCGGTTGATGTAGTCGTACGTCTTCACGATCCGATCGATCAAGTACCGAACGCACGGCACCTCCGAGTTCAGCACACGTTCAGCCCGGTGACGTCCCTCGAACTCCGATCCAGCCGAGTGTTGGGGGAGAGTTTCGTCAGCACGACGACGTGGTGACGATGATGATGTTCTACCGACGCAGAGCTTCGCCTAAGCACCGCTACAATATTATCGAGGTGGACTATGGTGGAGGGGGGCACCGCACACGGCTAAAAGATCAAACGATCAATTGTTGTCTCAAGGGTGCCCCCTTGCCCCCGTATATAAAGGAGCAAGGGGGAAGGTGCGGCCGGCCAGGAGGGGGCGCGCCAGGAGGAGTCCTACTCCCACCGGGAGTAGGACTCCCTCCCTTTTCCTTGTTGGATTAGGAGAAGAGGGGGAAAGAGGTGGAGGAGAAGAAGGAAAGGGGGCGCCGCCCCCCTCTCCTTGTCCTATTCGGACTAGGGGGGAGGGGCGCGCGACCCTTGCCCTGGCCGCCTCTCCTCTTCTCCACTAAGGCCCACTATGGCCCATTAACCCCCGGGGGGTTCCGGTAACCCCTCCGGTACTCCGGTAAAATCCCGATTTCACCCGGAACACTTCCGATATCCAAATATAGGCTTCTAATATATCAATCTTCATGTCTCGACCATTTCGATACTCCTCGTCATGTCCGTGATCACATCCGGGACTCCGAACAACCTTCGGTACATCAAAACATATAAACTCATAATATAACTGTCATCGAAACGTTAAGCGTGCGGACCCTACGGGTTCGAGAACTATGTAGACATGACCGAGACACGTCTCTGGTCAATAACCAATAGCGGAACCTGGATGCTCATATTGGCTCCCACATATTCTACGAAGATCTTTATCGGTCAAACCGCATAACAATACGTTGTTCCCTTTGTCATCGGTATGTTACTTGCCTGAGATTCGATCGTCGGTATCTCAATACCTAGTTCAATCTCGTTACCGGCAAGTCTCTTTACTCGTTCCGTAATACATCATCCTGCAACTAACTCATTAGTTGCAATGCTTGCAAGGCTTTAAGTGATGTGCATTACCGAGTGGGCCCAGAGATACCTCTCCGACAATCGGAGTGACAAATCCTAATCTCAAAATACGCCAACCCAACAAGTACCTTCGGAGACACCTGTAGAGCACCTTTATAATCACCCAGTTACGTTGTGACGTTTGGTAGCACACAAAGTGTTCCTCCGGTAAACGGGAGTTGCATAATCTCATAGTCATAGGAATATGTATAAGTCATGAAGAAAGCAATAGCAACATACTAAATGATCGAGTGCTAAGCTAACGGAATGTGTCAAGTCAATCACATCATTCTCCTAATAATGAGATCCCGTTAATCAAATGACAACTCTTTGTCTATGGCTAGGAAACATAACCATCTTTGATTAACGAGCTAGTCAAGGGGGGCACCGCACACGGCTAAGAGATCAATGATCAACTTGTGTGTCTATGGGGTGCCCCCTTCCCCGTATATAAAGGAGTGGAGGAGGGGGAGGGCCGGCCCTCTACTATGGCGCGCCCTGGGGAGTCCTACTCCCACCGGGAGTAGGATTCTCCCCCTTCCAAGTAGTAGGAGTAGGAGAGAAGGAAGGGGAAGAGAGAAGAGAAGGAAGGAGGGGGCGCCGCCCCTCCCCCTAGTCCAATTCGGACTAGGCCTTGGGGGGGCGTCCGGCCTGCCCTAGGCAGCCCCTCTCTCTCCCCTAAAGCCCAATAAGGCCCATATACTCCCCGGCGAATTCCCGTAACTCTCCGGTACTCCGATAAATACCCGAACCACTCAGAACCTTTCCGATGTCCAAATATAGCCTTCCAATATATTGATCTTTACGTCTCGAACATTTCGAGACTCCTCGTCATGTCCCTGATCTCATCCGGGACTCCGAACAACCTTTGGTACATCAAAACACATAAACTCATAATACCGATCGTCACCGAACGTTAATCGTGCGGACCCTACGGGTTCGAGAACTATGTAGACATGACCGAGACTCATCTACGGTCAATAACCAATAGCGGAACCTGGATGCTCATATTGGCTCCTACATATTCTACGAAGATCTTTATCGGTCAAACCGCATAACAACATACGTTGTTCCCTTTGTCATCGGTATGTTACTTGCCCGAGATTCGATCGTCGGTATCTCAATTCCTAGTTCAATCTCGTTACCGGCAA
Organism: Aegilops tauschii subsp. strangulata; assembly: GCF_002575655.3. Taxonomy (NCBI): domain Eukaryota; kingdom Viridiplantae; phylum Streptophyta; class Magnoliopsida; order Poales; family Poaceae; genus Aegilops; species Aegilops tauschii. The sequence goes on along the minus strand of NC_053036.3, from coordinate 132,047,908 downwards.
GTCTCTTTACTCGTTTCGTAATGCATCATCCTGCAACTAACTCATTGGTTACATTGCTTGCAAGGCTTATAGTGATGTGCATTACCGAGAGGGCCCAGAGATACCTCTCTGATACTCGGAGTGACAAATCCTAATCTCGATCTATGCCAACCTAACAAACACCTTCGGAGACACCTGTAGAGCATCTTTATAATCACCCAGTTACGTTGTGATGTTTGATAGCACACAAGGTGTTCCTTCGGTATTCGGGAGTTGCATAATCTCATAGTCTTAGGAACATGTATAAGTCATGAAGAAAGCAATAGCAACATACTAAACGATCAAGTGCTAGGGTAACGGAATGGGTCAAGTCAATCACATCATTCTCTAATGATGTGATCCCGTTAATCAAATGACAACTCATGTCTATGGCTAGGAAACTTAACCATCTTTGATTCAACGAGCTAGTCAAGTAGAGGCATACTAGTGACACTTTGTTTGTCTATGTATTCACACATGTACTAAGTTTCCGGTTAATACAATTCTAGCATGAATAATAAACATTTATCATGATATAAGGAAATATAAATAACAACTTTATTATTGCCTCTAGGGCATATTTCCTTCAGTCCCCCACTTGCACTAGAGTCAATAATCTAGTTCACATCGCCATGTGATTTAACACCAATAGTTCACATCCGCATGTGATTAATATCCATAGTTCACATCGCCATGTGGCCGACACTCAAAGGGTTTACTAGAGTTAGTAATCTAGTTCACATCGCCATGTGATTAACACCCAAAGAGTACTAAGGTGTGATCATGTTTTGCTTGTGAGAGAAGTTTAGTCAACGGGTCTGCCAAATTCAGATCTGTATGTATTTTGCAAATTTCTATGTCTACAATGCTCTGTACGGAGCTACTTTAGCTAATTGCTCCCACTTTCTATATGTATCCAGATTGAGACTTAGAGTCATCTGGATCAGTGTCAAAACTTGCAACGATGTAACCCTGTACGATGAACCTTTTGTCACCTCCATAATCGAGAAACATATCCATTTTGACCGCTGTTCAGTGATCTACTCCTAGATCACTATTGTTCTCCCTTGCCAAACTTAGTGTAGGGTATACAATAGATCTGGTACACAGCATGGCATACTTTATAGAACCTATGGCTGAGGCATAGGGAATGACTTTCATTCTTTTTCTATCTTCAGCCGTGGTCGGGCTTTGAGTCTTACTCAATTTCACACCTTGCAACATAGGCAAGAACTCTTTCTTTGACTGTTCCATTTTGAACTACTTCAAAATCTTGTCAAGGTATGTACTCATTGAAAAAACTTATCAAGCGTCTTGATCTATCTCTATAGATCTTGATGCTCAATATGTAAGCAGCTTCACCGAGGTCTTTCTTTGAAATACTCCTTTCAAATAATCCTTTATGCTTTCCAGAAAATTCTACATTATTTCCGATCAATAACATGTCATTCACATATACTTATCAGAAATGCTGTAGTGCTCCCACTCACTTTCTTGTAAATACAGGCTTCACCGCAAGTCTGTATAAATCTATATGCTTTGATCAACTCACCAAAGCGTATATTCCAACTCCGAGATGCTTGCACCAGTCCATAGATGGATCGCTGGAGCTTGCACATTTTGTTAGCACCTTTAGGATCGACAAAACCTTCTGGTTGCATCATATACAACTCTTCTTTAAGAAATTCATTAAGGAATGTAGTTTTGACATCCATTTGCCAGATTTCATAAATTGTGGCAATTTGCTAACATGATTTGGACAGACTTAAGCATCGCTATGAGTGAGAAAATCTCATCGTAGTCAACACCTTGAACTTTGTCAAAAACCTTTTTCGACAAGTCTAGCTTTGTAGATAGTAACACTACTATCAGCGTCCGTCTTCCTCTTGAAGATCCATTTATTTTCTATGGCTTGCCGATCATCGGGCAAGTCAACCAAAGTCCACACTTTGTTCTCATACATGGATCCCATCTCAGATCTCATGGCCTCAAGCCATTTCGCGGAATCTGGGCTCATCATCGCTTCCTCATAGTTCGTCGGTTCGTCATGGTCAAGTAACATGACCTCCAGAACAGGATTACCGTACCACTCTGGTGCGGATCTCACTCTGGTTGACCTACAAGGTTCGGTAGTAACTTGATCTGAAGTTACATGATCATCATCATTAGCTTCCTCACTAATTGGTGTAGGAGTCACAGGAACAGATTTCTGTGATGAACTACTTTCCAATAAGGGAGCAGGTACATTTACCTCATCAAGTTCTACTTTCCTCCTACTCACTTCTTTCGATAGAAACTCCTTCTCTAGAAAGGATCCATTCTTAGCAACGAATGTCTTGCCTTCGGATCTGTGATAGAAGGTGTACCCAACTGTCTCCTTTGGGTATCCTATGAAGACACATTTCTTTGATTTGCGTTTGAGCTTATCAGGATGAAACTTTTTCACATAAGCATCGCAACCCCAAACTTTAAGAAACGACAACTTTGTTTTCTTGCCAAACCACAGTTCATATGGTGTCGTCTCAACGGATTTAGATGGTGCCCTATTTAACGTGAATGCAGCTGACTCTAATGCATAACCCCAAAACGATAGTGGTAAATCGGTAAGAGACATCACAGATTGCACCATATCTAATAAAGTACGGTTACGATGTTCGGACACACCATTACGCTGTGGTGTTCCAGGTGGTGTGAGTTGCGAAACTATTCCGCAGTTTTTCAAATGAAGACCAAACTCGTAACTCAAATATTCTCCTCCATGATCATATCGTAGAAAATTTATTTTCTTGTTACGGTGATTTTCCACTTCACTATGAAATTATATGAACTTTTCAAATGTTTCAGACTTATGTTTCATCAAGTAGATATACCCATATCTGCTCAAATCATCTGTGAAGGTCAGAAAATAATGATACCCGCCGCGAGCCTCAACACTCATCGGATCGCATACATCAGTATGTATTATTTCCAATAAGTCAGTTGCTCGCTCCATTGTTCCGGAGAACGGAGTCTTAGTCATCTTGCCCATAAGGCATGGTTCGCAAGCATCAAGTGATTCATAATCAAGTGATTCCAAAATCCCAACATCATGGAGTTTCTTCATGCGCTTTACACCAATATGGCCTAAACGGCAGTGCCACAAATAAGTTGCACTATCATTATTAACTTTGCATCTTTTGGTTTCAATATTATGAATATGTGTATCACTACGATCGAGATCCAACAAACCATTTTCATTGGGTGTATGACCATAGAAGGTTTTATTCATGTAAACAGAACAACAATTATTCTCTAACTTAAATGAATAACCGTACTGCAATAAACATGATCAAATCATATTCATGCTCAACGTAGACACCAAATAACACTTATTTAGGTTCAACACCAATCCCTAAAGTATAGGGAGTGTGCGATGATGATCATATCAATCTTGGAACTACTTCTAACACACATCGTCACCTCGCCCTTAACTAGTTTCTGTTCATTCTGCAACTCCCGTTTCGAGTTACTACTCTTAGCAACTGAACCAGTATCAAATGCCGAGGGGTTGCTATAAACACTAGTAAAGTACACATCAATAACATGTATATCCAATATACCTTTGTTCACTTTGCCATACTTCTTATCCACCAAGTATCTAGGGCAGTTCTACTTCCAGTGACCATTTCCTTTGGAGTAGAAGCACACAGTTTCAGGCTTGGGTCTAGCTTTGGGCTTCTTCACAGGAGCAACAACTTGCTTGCCATTCTTTTTGAAGTTCCCCTTCTTCCCTTTGCCCTTTTCTTGAAACTAGTGGTCTTGTCAACCATCAACACTTGATGCTTTTCTTGATTTCTACCTTCGTCGATTTCAGCATCACGAAGAGCTTGGGAATCATTTTCGTTATCCCTTGCATATTATAGTTCATCACGAAGTTCTAGTAACTTGGTGATAGTGACTAGAGAACTCTGGCAATCACTATCTTATCTGGAAGATTAACTCCCACTTGATTCAAGTGATTGTAGTACTCAGACATTCTGAGCACATGCTCACTAGCTGACTATTCTCCTCCATCTTGTAGGCAAAGTACTTGTCAAAGGTCTCATACCTTTCGACATGGGCATGAGTCTGAAATACTAATTTCAACTCTTGGAACATCTCATATGCTCCGTGGTGTTTCAAAAATGTCTTTGAAGCCCCGATTCTAAGCCGTAAAGCATGGTGCACTAAACTATCAAGTAGTCATCATATCGAGCTTGCCAAACGTTCATAACGTCTGCATTTGCTCCTGCAATTGGTCTGTCACCTAGCGGTGCATCAAGGACATAATTCGTCTGTGCAGTAATGAGGATAATCCTCAGATCACGGATCCAATCCGCATCATTGCTACTAACATCTTTCAACTTAGTTTTCTCTAGGAACATATCAAAAATAAAACAGGGGAGCTAAACGCGAGCTATTGATCTACAACATAGATATGCTAATACTACCAGGACTAAGTTCATGATAAATTAAAGTTCAATTAATCATATTACTTAAGAACTCCCACTTAGATAGACATCCCTCTAATCATCTAAGTGATCACGTGATCCAAATAAACTAAACCATGTCCGATCATCACGTGAGATGGAGTAGTTTTCAATGGTGAACATCACTATGTTGATCATATCTACTATATGATTCACGCTCGACCTTTTGGTCTCAGTGTTCCGAGGCCATATCTGCATATGCTAGGCTCGTCAAATTTAACACGAGTATTCTGCGTGTGCAAAACTGGCTTGCACCCGTTGTATGTGAACGTAGAGCTTATCACACCCGATCATCACGTGGTGTCTCGGCACGATGAACTTTCGCAACGGTGCATACTCAGGGAGAACACTTGTACCTTGAAATTTAGTGAGAGATCATCTTATAATGCTACTGTCGAACTAAGCAAAATAAGATGCATAAAGGATAAACATCACATGCAATCAATATAAGTGATATGATATGGTCATCATCATCTTGTGCCTTTGATCTCCATCTCCAAAGCACCATCATGATCACCATCATCACCGGCGCGACACCTTGATCTCCATCGTAGCATCGTTGTCGTCTCGCCAACTATTGCTTCTACGACTATCGCTATCGCTTAGTGATAAAGTAAAGCAATTACATGGCAATTGCATTTCATACAATAAAGCGACAACCATATGGCTCCTGCCAGTTGCCGATAACTCCGTTACAAAACATGATCATCTCATACAATAAAATTTAGCATCATGTCTTGACCATATCACATCACAACATGCCCTGCAAAAACAAGTTAGACGTCCTCTATTTTGTTATTGCAAGTTTTACGTGGCTGCTACGGGCTGAGCAAGAACCGTTCTTACCTACGCATCAAAACCACAATGATATTTCGTCAAGTATGTGCTGTTTTAACCTTCAACAAGGATCGGGCGTAGCCACACTCGATTCAACTAAAGTTGGAGAAACTGACACCCGCCAGCCAGCTGTGTGCGAAGCACGTCGGTAGAACCAGTCTCGCGTAAGCGTACGCATAATGTCGGTCCGGACCGCTTCATCCATCAATACCGCCGAATCAAAGTATGACATGCTGGTAAGCAGTATGACTATTATCGCCCATAACTCACTTGTGTTCTACTCGTGCATATAACATGTACGCATAAACCTGGCTCGGATGCCACTGTTGGGGAACGTAGTAATTTCAAAAATTTCCTACGCACACGCAAGATCATGGTGATGCATAGCAACGAGAGGGGAGAGTGTTGTCCACGTACCCTCATAGACCGTAAGCGGAAGCGCTATGACAACGTGGTTGATGTAGTCGTACGTCTTCACGATCGACCGATCCTAGTACCGAACGTACGGCACCTCCGCGATCTGCACACGTTCGGCTCGGTGACGTCCCACGAACTCACGATCCAGTAGAGCTTCGAGGGAGAGCTTCGTCAGCACGACGGCGTGATGACGGTGATGATGAAGCTAGCGGCGCAGGGCTTCGCCTAAGCACTACGACGATATGACCGAGGTGGATTATGGTGGAGGGGGGGCACCGCACACGGCTAAGAGATCAATGATCAACTTGTGTGTCTATGGGGTGCCCCCTTCCCTCGTATATAAAGGAGTGGAGGAGGGGGAGGGCCGGCCCTCTACTATGGCGCGCCCTGGGGAGTCCTACTCCCACCAGGAGTAGGATCCCCCCTAAGTAGTAGGAGTAGGAGAGAAGGAAGGGGAAGAGAGAAGAGAAGGAAGGAGGGGGCGCCGCCCCTCCCCCTAGTCCAATTCAGACTAAGCCTTGGGGGGGGGGGGGCGTGCGGCCTGCCCTAGGCAGCCCATCTCTCTCCCCTAAAGCCCAATAAGGCCCATATACTCCCCGGCGAATTCCCGTAACTCTCCGGTACTCCGATAAATACCCGAACCACTCAGAACCTTTCCGATGTCCGAATATAGCCTTCCAATATATCGATCGTTACGTCTCGAACATTTCGAGACTCCTCATCATGTTCCTGATCTCATCCGGGACTCCGAACAACCTTTGGTACATCAAAACACATAAGCTCATAATACCGATCGTCACCGAACGTTAAGCGTGCGGACCCTACGGGTTCGAGAACTATGTAGACATGACCGAGACTCATCTCCGGTCAATAACCAACATCGGAACCTGGATGCTCATATTGGCTCCTACATATTCTACGAAGATCTTTATCGGTCAAACCGCATAACAATACGTTGTTACCTTTGTCATCGGTATGTTACTTGCCTGAGATTCGATCGTCGGTATCTCAATACCTAGTTCAATCTCGTTACCGGCAAGTCTCTTTACTCGTTCCGTAATGCATCATCCCGCAACTAACTCATTAGTTACATTGCTTGCAAGGCTTATAGTGATGTGCATTACCAAGAGGGCCAAGAGATACCTCTCCGATACTCGGATTGACAAATCCTAATCTCGATCTATGCCAACCCAACAAACACCTTCGGAGACACCTGTAGAGCATCTTTATAATCACCCAGTTACGTTGTGACGTTTGATAGCACACAAGGTGTTCCTCCGGTATTCGGGAGTTGCATAATCTCATAGTCATAGGAACATGTATAAGTCATGAAGAAAGCAATAGCAACATACTAAACGATCAAGTGTTAAGCTAACAGAATGGGTCAAGTCAATCACATCATTCTCTAATGATGTGATCCCGTTAATCAAATGACAACTCATGTCTATGGCTAGGAAACTTAACCATCTTTGATTCAACGAGCTAGTCAAGTAGAGGCATACTAGTGACACTCTGTTTGTCTATGTATTCACACATGTACTAAGTTTTTGGTTAATACAATTCTAGCATGAATAATAAACATTTATCATGATATAAGGAAATATAAATAACAAATTTATTATTGCTTCAAGGGCATATTTCCTTCACTTATAGTTTCACCTCCCAACGTATTCACCTCAAGGGTGATGTCAACAGTAATGACTCGTGCTATCTATATTCAACTGGAAATATGTGCCTAGATCTTTCCTCACCACATGATGCTTGCCAAAGGAGAAAAATAAAAAGGGATAGAAGGAAAACTTTGACTCTTTGCGTAAAAGTAAATACATAAAAGTAAAAGATAGGCCCTTCGCAGAGGGAAGAAGAGGTTGCCATGCGTTTATTTGTTTGTATGCTCAACCCCTTAGTGCAAAAGAACGTCACGTTGCATTGCCCCTTGTGATAGCGACCTTTATTATGCAGTCTGTCGCTTTTATTCTTCACCAGCACAAGTTCGTGCAACGCTCAATTTTCTCTTACACTAAATGATCTCACACTTTTAGAAGCAATTTTTATTGCCCTTTTGCATCGATGACAATTTACTTGAGGGCTCTTGCTCAATCCCTAGGTAGGTATGGTGGACACTTGAAAGTAAGATTTGGGTTTAAGGGTTTTTGGATGCACAAGTAGTATCTCTACTTGGTGCAGAATTTTTGGCTAGCAAAGATAGGGGGCAAGCACCACATGTTGAAGGATCTATGACAATATGACTTCTATGTGAATATAAACAAACACAAATCATTAAGTTGTCTTCCTTGTCCAACGTCAACAATTTTGGCATATAATATTTTGATGAGGGCTCACAATCACAACAGATTTCTAGGATAGTATATTTATATGTGAATCTTCTCTTCCCTTATTAATTCTTTCATGAGTTGCATCATTGACTAATGCTATGTTTCTCAATCTCTAATAAAATTTTCTACTTATACTTTTCCTTATGTGGTGCTATCACCTACCATAGGATTAGTATATGATCTTATTGATTTATTTCCTTTCTCTTTTTTATTTCTTTTTTCTTTTCTTTATTTGCAACATGAAAGTAAAGAAAGCAAAAACTCAAACTAAACTTTATTATATAACTTGCACATGATTACAAGGATAGATCACTAAGCAAACGCTCAAAGAATAAAGGATCGAACTAAACTTTTATACATCTAAAGAAAAGATCGAACTAAAATAAGTAAAAGCAAAAAGATAGTAGGATGATACGATACCGGGGCACCTCCCCAAGCTTGGCGGAAGCCAAGGGGAGTGCCCATACCCGATACTCAATTCTCTTTTGGTGGTGAAGAAGATGGCAGTGGTGATGAAGTAGTATTCTCCAATATAACCATGAGTAGATCCTTCAAACCTTAAATCTCCCGAAGGGCTTGATGAATTAATTCACTGTTTTTCTTCACCTCAGCCATTATGTGTTTATTCTCCGGGCCCCACGGTTTTGTTCCTGCACTGTTTTCTCTTGGCCGAGATATGTCCCAGTTGGACAGTATGTGCCTACGAGGAGTGTTCTCGAACCCATAATTGTGAATCAAATTGCGGAAATTGTTACGATGTAACCTGTGTAAGGGCCTCCTCGGTGGGAGTTCTTCTTGTACTTCCAGCTTGCTTGATTGTTCGATGATCCCATGGCTTGATGAGGATTAGGGTGAGTAGAGATGCTAACTAATGTGCCCCTCTCGGAGGCCGGAGAGTGAACCCCAAAAGGATTTTCCTCTTCTTCCTCCATAGCAATCTCTTCAGCTTCATCCCTCCTTAGATCCTCCTGAACCAACCTTGTGTCTCCTTCTCCATTGTTGAAGGGTGAGGAAGACATGATGTTGGTCTAGCTGAATCTGTCAAAAAACAGCAAGAAGAGAAAACAGAGGATTTTTCCACGATACGGTGATCCATAGGTTTGGGAAGTATATATAGATTTTTTTATCTTGGGGGACAAGCATATGGGATAAAAACAGAGTCCGGAAGGTGTCCCATGTGGGCACAACCCATGGTGTCTTGTGCCCACCAGGGTACGCTTCCTGGAAGTTTCTTTATTTCGTAAATTTTTAAATATTCCAAAACTAATAAAAAATATTTTTATGGATTTGGAGTCCGTTTACTTACCGTATCACGTACCTCCTTATTTTCATGATTCTGGGGTGTTCCGGAAGGACTCTTTTATGTGTTCTTCCGGTGTCAAAGTTTGGATAATATTACTTTCAACATTAATGGACGTACTTGAGATATAATGTTTTATTCGTTGTCCATTGACAACCTTCGGGTTAGTACCTTCAGAATTATTTATTTTGATGGCTCCAGACCGATAACCCTCCTCGAAACATAGGGGCCTTCCCATTTTAGAGGAGTTTTCCTGCAAAGAATCTAAAACGAGAGTTGTACAAAAGAACATATTCTCCAACTTTAAACTCACGCTTTTGGATTCTTTTGTCATGCCATCTTTTAACTTTCTCTTTGAATAATTTTGCATTTTCATAAGCTTGGGTTCTCCATTCATCTAATGAGCTAATATCAAATAACCTCTTTTCACCAGCAAGTTTGAAATCATAATTGAGTTCTTTGATTGCCCCAAATGCTTTATGTTCTAACTCAAGAGGCAAATGACAAGCTTTTCCATAAACCATTTTATAAGGAGACATACCCATTGGATTTTTATATGCTGTTCTATAAGCCCAAAGTGCATAATCTAATTTCTTAGACCAATTCTTCCTGGACCTATTGACAGTCTTTTGTAAAATTAATTTTATTTCTCTATTGATAAGTTCAACTTTACCACTAGACTAAGGATGATAGGGTGATGCAATTCTATGGTTAACATCATACTTGGCAAGCATTTTATGGAAAGCGCCATGAATAAAGTGTGAACCACCATCAGTCATTAAATATCTAGGGACTCCAAACCTTGGGAAAATAACTTCCTTAAGCATTTTAATAGAGGTGTTGTGATCAGCACTACTGGTTGGAATAGCTTCTACCCATTTAGTAACATAATCAACAACAACCAAAATATGTGTATACCCATTAGAGGAAGGAAAAGGTCCCATGTAATCAAATCCACAAACATCAAATGGTTCAACAACAAGTGAATAATTCATAGGCATTTCTTGACGCTTACCGATATTACCTATTCTTTCACATTCATCACAAGATGAGACGTACTTACGGGCATCCTTGAAGAGAGTAGGCCAATAAAATCCAGACTGCAATACCTTGTGAGCAGTTCTATCTCCAGCATGATGCCCTCCATAAGCTTAGGAGTGACATTTCCATAGGATTTGTCCCTGTTCATGCTCACGTACACAACTTCTAATAATACCATCTACTCCTTCTTTATAAAGATGTGGGTAATCCCAAAAGTAATGTCTTAAATCATAGAAGAATTGGTAAGTAAAGCTAGCTGGTAAATATTTAGCAACAATGTAATTAGCATAGTCAGCATACCAAGGAGTACTATGAGAAACATTTATTGCAGCTAACTGCTCATTAGGAAAACTATCATCAATAGGTAGTGGGTCATCAAGCACATTTTCAAGCCTAGATAAATTATCAGCTATGGGATTCTCAGCTCCTTTTCTATCAATGATATGTAAATCAAACTCTTGCAACAAGAGAACCCATCGAATAAGTCTAGGTTTAGCATCTTTCTTTTCCATAAGATATTTAATAGCAGCATGGTCTGTGTGAACAATTACTTTGGAATCAACAATATAAGGTCTAAATTTATCACAAGCAAACACCACTGCTAAGAATTCTTTTTTAGTAGTAGCATAATTTCTTTGAGCTAGAGTTTTACTAGCATAATGAATAACATTCAATTTATTATCAACTCTTTGTCCTAGAACAGCACCAGCGGCATAATCACTAGCATCACACATAATTTCAAAAGGCAAGTTCCAATAAGGTGGTTGAACAATAGGTGCAGAAATTAAGGCTTTCTTGAGTGTTTCAAAGGCTTATAAACAATCATCATCGAAACAAAAGGAATATCCTTTTGCAAAAGACTAGCGAGAGGCCTAGAAATTTTAGAAAAGTCTTTGATAAATCTCCTATAGAAACCAGCATGACCTAGGAAACTACGAATACCTTTTATATCTTTAGGACATGACATTTTCTCAATTGCATCAACCTTAGCTTTGTCCACTTCAATACCTCTTTCAGAAATTTTATGACCCAAGACAATGCCTTCATTAACCATAAAGTGGCACTTCTCCCAATTCAAGACAAGATTTGTTTGCTCACATCTCTACAAAACTCGATCAAGATTGCTTAAACAATCATCAAAAGACTTCCCATAAACAGAGAAATCATCCATGAAAACCTCAACAATCTTTTCACAAAAGTCAGGGAATATAGCAGTCATACATCTTTGAAAGGTAGCAGGTGCATTACATAAACCAAAAGGCATAAGTCTATAAGCATAGGTTCCAAAAGTACAAGTAAAAGTGGTCTTTTCTTGATCAGGTTGAGAAACAGGTATTTGTGAATAGCCAGAATATCCATCAAGGAAGCAAAAGTGTGTGTGGTTAGATAATCTTTCAAGCATTTGATCAATAAAAGGCAAAGGGTAATGATCTTTTCTAGTTGCTTTGTTTAATTTTCTAAAATCAATTACCATTCTATAGCGTGTAACAATTCTTTGTGGAATAAGTTCATTCTTATCATTAGGAAAAACAGTTATACCTCCTTTCTTAGGGACACAATGAACAGGACTTACCCATCTACTATCAGCTATTGGATAGATTATACCTGCTTCCAGAAGTTTTAATATTTCCGTTCTTACCACTTCTTTCATCTTCGGATTTAACTGACGTTGGTGATCAACAACGGGTTTAGCATTAGGTTCCATATTAATTTTGTGCTGACATAGAGTGGGACTAATGCCCTTTAAATCATCAAGAGTATATCCAATAGCAGCTCGGTGCTTCCTTAGAACTTTCAATAATCTTTCTTCTTCATGTTCTGAAAGGTTAGCACTAATAATAACAGGATATATCTTCTTTTCATCAAGATAAGCATATTACAAAGTGTCTGGCAATTGTTTTAATTCAAACACAGGATCACCTTTAGGTGGAGGAGGACCTCCTAGAGTTTCAATAGGCAAATTGTGTTTAAGCAGAGGACATTGTTCAAAGAAAATCTTATCTGTTTCATTCTTTCATGCATATGTAAATCATTTTCATGGTCTAGCAAATATTGTTCTAAAGGATCAGTAGGTGGTACAACAATAGAAGCAAGACCAATTAATTCATCCTTACTAGGCAATTCTTTTTCATGAAGATTTCTACTAAACTTGGAAAAATTAAACTCATGAGACTCATTACCAAAACTAACACCGACAATTTGTTTCTCACAGTCTATTCTAGCATTAACGATGTTCAAGAAAGGTCTACCAAAAATAATGGGACAGAAGTCATCTTGTGGGGAACCAAGAACAAGAAGACTTCAACATCTCTAACAATCCCAATTGGTGATATAGTGTCTCTATTAGCAAGTTTAATAGTAACATCTATGTCTTCTATCTCTGTGGGTGCTATGTCATTCATAATTTCTTGATATAAGGAATAAGGAATATCACTCACACTAGCACCTATGTCACGTAAACCATGATAACAGTGATCTCCTATTTTAACTGAGATGACAGGCATGCCAACAACAGGTCTATGTTTATCCTTTTTATCAGGTTTGGCAATTCTAGCAGCTTCTTCACAGAAGTAAATAACATGCCCATCCATATCTTCTTCTAAGAGATCTTTAACCATAGCAATGCTAGGTTCTACTTTAATTTGTTCATTAGGTTTAGGTGTTCTAATATAGCTTTTGTTAACCACAGTTGAAACTTTAGCATGTTCCTTTATCCTAACGGGAAAAGGTGGTTTCTCGATATAAGCAGAAGGGACAACTGGATCAACAATATAAAGTATAGTTTCTTCTTTAACTGGTACCGGTTCTTTAATTTCTTCTTTAATAGGCGGGTGATATTTAAACCACTTCTCTTTAGGGAGTTCAACATGAGTAGCAAATGATTCACAAAAGGAGGCTACTATCTCAGAGTCAAGTCCATATTTAGTGCTAAACTTTTGAAAAGCATCGGTATCCATAAAAGATTTAACACAATCATACTTAAGTTTAATACCTAACTCTTTACCTTCGTCGAGTTCCCAATCTTCAGAGTTGCGTTTAATTCTTTCCAAAAGATCCCACCAGAATTCAATAGTCTTATTAATAAAAGAACCAGCAAAAGAAGTATCAAGCATGGTTTGATCATTACGAGAAGGCCGAGCATAAAAGTTCTGGATAATAATTTCTCTTGAGAGCTCATGATTGGGGCATGAATATAACATTGACTTAAGCCTCCCCCAAGCTAGAGCGATACTTTCTCCTTCACGAGGCCAAAAATTATATATATAATTCCGATCACGATGAACTAGATGCATAGGATAAATTTTTTGGTGAAATTCCAATTTCAATCGATTCCAATTCCATGATCCAATATCATCGCATGGCCTATACCATGCCAATGTCTTTCCTTTCAAAGATAAAGGGAAAACCTTTTTCATAACTTCATCCCCGGGTAAACCTGCAAGCTTAAACAATCCACAAATTTGTTCTACATATATCAAGTGCATATCAGGATGTTCGGTTCCATCTCCTACATAAGGATTAGCTAGGAGTTGTTCTATCATACCCGAAGGAATTTCATATTCAATATTTTCAGTAGGTGCAGTAGGTTGAGGGGTAGCTAATTGTGGTTCCGGACGAGGTGAAGATACCCAGAACAAACCCCTCAAAGGATTGTTTTCCATAGTAACAAGTGACAATAAATTTCAGCACACTATATAAATGTTTCCTTACCAAATTCCACTTACCAAAGGCGCTTCAATCCTCGGCAACGGCGCCAGAAAATAGCCTTGATGACCCACAAGTATAGGGGATCAATTGTAGCTCTTTTCGATAAGTAAGAGTGTCAAACCCAACGAAGAGCAGAAGGAAATGACAAGTAGTTCTCAGTAAGGTAATGTCTGCAAGTGCTGAAACTAAGCAGCGGAGTAGTTTGATAGCAAGATAATTTGTAACGAGCAAGTAACGATAGTAGTAACAGAAGTGCAACAAGGTAGCCCAATCCTTTTGAGGCAAAGGACAGGCCAAAACGGTCTCTTATGATAAGCAAAGCGTTCTTGAGGGTACACGGGAATTTCATCTAGTCACTTTCATCATGTTGGTTTAATTCGTGTTCGCTACTTTGATAATTTGATATGTGGGTGGACCAGTGCTTAGGTGTTGTTCTTACATGAACAAACATCCTACTTACGATTAACCCTCCTGAAAGCACCCACAACTACGAGAAAAGTATTAAGAATAAATTCTAACCATAGCATTAAACTTTTGGATCCAATCGGTCCCTTACGGAATAGGGCATAAACTGGGGTTTAAACTTCTGTCACTCTCGCAACCCATCATCTAATTGCTACTCCACAATGCATTCCCTTATGCCCAAATATGGTGAAGTGTCATTTAGTCGACGTTCACATGACACCACTAAGGGAATCACAACTTACATACTATCAAAATATCGAACACATATCAAATTCACATGATTACTTGCAACATGATTTCTCCCGTGACCTCCAGAACAAAACTGACTACTCACAAATAATAATCATGCTCATGATCAGAGGAGTATTAAATAGCATAGTGGATCTGAACATATAATCTTCCACCAAATAAACCATATAGTAATCAACTACAAGATGTAATCAACACTACTAGTCACCCACAAGCACCAATCTATAGTTCCGGTAACAAGATTGAACACAAGAGATGAACTAGGGTTTGAGATGAGATGGTGCTGTTGAAGATGTGGATGGAGATTGCCCTCCCCAAGATGGGAGAGTTGTTGGTGATGATGATCATGATGATTTCCCTCTCTGGGAGGGAAGTTCCCCCGGCAGAATCGCTCCGCCGGAGGGCAAAAGTGCTCCTGCCCAAGTTCCGCCTCGAGACGGCGGCGCTCCGGTCCGAAAGTCCTCCTCTTATTTTTTCTAGGTCAAAATGACCTATATACCAGAGATGGGAACATGAGGTGGGCCTGGGTGAGCACAACCCACCAGGGCACACCTGAGCTCCCTAGCGTGCCCAGGTGGGTTGTGCCCACCTGGTGGGCCTCCTCTGGTAGTTATTTGCTCCAATATTCCTCAAATATTCCATAAAAAATCTCTGTGAAGTTTCAGCTTGTTTGGAGTTGTGCAGAATAGGTAGCCTGACGTAGCTTTTCCAGGTCTAGATCTCCAACTGCCAGAATTCTCCCTCTTGGTGTGTACCTTGCATATTATGAGAGAGAAGGCATTAGAATTACTCCAAAAAGCATTATTATGGATAAAAGCATTATAAATAACAGTAAGAAAACATGATGCAAAATGGACGTATCAATGATGGTCAAACCCCTTTGACCGGACGGAAACGGAGCGGAGGGGTATTTCCATAACGCCATCTAACGGAAGAGGGGTATAATTGAGCACTGTTTTTATTTTGGGGTAAAGATGAGATCGGGCCAAAGTTAGGGGGGAAATGTAAATGTTCCTACTTTTTTAGGCATCCATATTGACCGGTTATTTTCATGTAGGGTAAGTAGCGATTTTATTCAAAGTTCAGAAATAAGCGGAATACAGGCAATATATGGTAGAACCCCTAGCCGCAGATGACGGCCTACTGAAAGAGGCACAACTCATTTTGCTAAAGAATGGGCTTCAAAGTTACTTTCCCTTTGCCCCGGCTAGTGTGCGCGCTAGTGCTATCACCAGCCTGGGCCTGCTAATCACAGGTTTCTCAAAAACAAAAAAAATAATAGACAACAACCGATCCTTGGTCGTCGCAGAAAGAAAAGAACAATAATAATCAGACGCGACTCCCGCGCAAACGTTGGCTCATTTTTTGTCCAGGGCGCACCCCCGAAAAAGGTAAGCCAGCTTCCCCCCTTCCAACTATCATCTGAAAAGGGGAAGTCTGTCGATCCCCGCACATGCCCCCACAGATTCGTCCGGCTACCGAATCATGAGCCCCCATCCCCAAGACAGTGTCGGCCCTACACTATCTCCTCATGCATCAGCTCCTCCTCCCTTAAGCCACCATCGCCCTTCTTCTCCTTCCCTTTCTTCTTCCTTCTCCCTCGTCTACCTCCCCAAGACGCCATTGCTGTTGGATCCAGAACTCTATGGCTCCAACAGAAGTTTGAGCCCTGATTTGTTGGAATAGCACACTTTGCTAAAATGTCGGCTATGTTGGATATATGAATAGTTTCCTCCTTGTGTGGCACTGGTGGGTAGTTCTCCTTATTGGCATCATTGATTGGCATGTTTATGCAGTGATAGTTTGAGTCAATCAAGCTGAAATCATAACTAAGCAACTCCAGGCTAGGGCGTGGATTCGTTGTCTGAAAAAAAAGTTTGGCATTGCAGCACCTTGGCAGCTTGTTCAGGGCAACATCATATTAGTCTTGATCAATTTTGTTATTGTCCCCTGCATGTTTTGCATGAGCACTTGCAGGCAACTTCCTACCAAGGTTGGCCTGTCCACTGGACTTGCTTGTTTTTCACTAGAGGCTGACTGGGTGCCAAGTTTAGGTCTATTTGCAAGCAACTTGGCACCAGGAGTTGGGCAACTTCTCCATTCCTTGATTGCCACTAGAGGGTGGCAAGGTGGCAAGTTGGGGGTTCTTTGCAACCAACTTGTTTTTAGTGCTGGGCAACTTTCTCATTGTCTCTGATTCTTTTCCACCAGAGGGTGTTAGGGTGACAAGTTTGGGAGTCTTTGCAAGCAACTTGGCTCCACTACTGGGCAACTCCACCACTGTGTATGTTTCAGTTGTAGCAGATGTTGGCGTTCCTTATAGGCAACTTAGTTTCAGGGTTGTGCAGCTTCTCCAATATACCTGCTTGATTTGCACCAGAGTTTGGTGGGTGGGCAAGATTGGGGTTCTCTGTAACAACTTGTTTTCAGTGGTGGGCAACTTTCTCAGTGAACTTGCTTGGTTGCTTTTCTTTGTAAATGCTGATGAAGTTCCATTCAAATCATGGATTTGTTGTCTTACTTCACTCCCTACTTCATTCGCTTTTAGTACTAAACCATCAACATTCATTGTTTTCGTTCTTCTTGGTACTGCCTCATCACCCATGTAACTTGCCCCAGCTTTCACTTGACTTGCTTCACTTGTGCTCCCAATTGCCTGGTGCCCTTTTTGAGTTTGTCCTTTGTGTTTAAGCAATGAAGTCAATATCTTGGTTTTTAGCCTTTGTTCTCGGACCGCAGCTGGGTTTGGACCCAAATTGAATTGTACTCTCTTTTGCTTCCTTGGTGGTAGTGTGGGCAGATCTTTTTTGAAAGTTTCTTTTGATTTTGCTTCTGGCAGTTTAAATCCACAAATTTCTTTCATGAGTTCATCCCTTCTTTGACGTGGGCATAACTCCTCAAGATTGGAAGTGCACTCACTTTGTATGTCCTCATTTTCCAACAAACCCTTGGGACAACATGCTGGTATATGATAATAAGTTTCGCCCATCAAACACAGATGGCACGTCAAGCTTCTTTTCAAAAGGGTTCCACTGCTTCTTGAACTCCATCCTTACAATATCTACGAGGGAAAATATTTCTGCATCATCTGCTCCTTTTCCTTTGCTGGAATTTGGCTTGATAAAAAATTCAATGCGATGTCGTCATCCTTGCTACTGCTTAAGCTTGCTCCTCCTTCATCACCATAAAAATTGTTGTGCCTGTTGCACCTTCTGGTATTCCCACCTCTACCCTGGTCCCCATCATCTCCATTTCCATCGTCATTTCCCGTGCCACTTACCTTCTCACCATTGTCGTGGTCATCCCCATCCTCATCGTCGTCTTCATCTGTTCCTTCCTCTCCATCCTCTTTCTCTGTTTCATCCTCTTCAACTGCCCCCTTTCGCTCTGCATCGATCTCGTTTCCCTCATCCTCTTCACTTTGAGGGCCACTATTCTTGCCTCCATGAATGTTGGCATCCTCATTCCCTTGATCCTCCCTATCTTGTGTTGCTCCCTCTGATTCATCACTATCCTAACCAACGCCTTCTTTATTAGCGTTGTCAGCTATGGCAGTACCTCCCTGATGGCTGTCA
This sequence comes from Aegilops tauschii subsp. strangulata, assembly GCF_002575655.3. NCBI lineage: Eukaryota > Viridiplantae > Streptophyta > Magnoliopsida > Poales > Poaceae > Aegilops > Aegilops tauschii. The sequence continues at coordinate 132,029,454 of NC_053036.3, read as the reverse complement.
TCATCATCATCATCTCCTCTTCCGTCCCCTGAGTCGCTACTATCTGCCTCAGAATAGTTGTCTTCACTGTCATCCTCCTCTTCACTCTCTCTGTCTGACTTGAATGACTCTTCCTCCTCATTTGAGTTGTGGTCACTCACTTTGGGGGTTGCTTGCTTCCTTCGACTTGTGTCATGAGAACTTGGCTGCATTGTGTGGTCTATATTTCTGCTTGGACCAACTTCCCCCTCATCAAGTTTGCCTATCACAAGCACCAGCTACTCAACAGCATGTGACATTTCAGTGCACATCTCATGGACTATCCCGGCTATCTTCTTTTGCTTCTACACACATAAAAAAGGGGGGCAGACGGTAAAAAAATGTTGGGACCAAAACGATTCCCGAGAACACACAAATTAAAAACATTGCTTTTTATTGCAACTTACATTGTTGTCATAGCTTTCTGGTAGTCTAGCTACAACAAATTTTGATACGTGATCCATGCTTCCAAACAAGCTATCGTTTGCGCAGTGCGAAAATTTAGTCTTCAACTATTTTAAAAGTAACATAGAAGAGAATGAATAAAATAAACACAAAAGTTGGAGGGGTGTGTAACAGAAACAAAATAGTTTTAAAATCACATTGTGCATTTAGTACACAAATTATCCGGGTTTGCTGCTAATAAAAACAGTATCCAGCTAGGCAGATGCCTCCTGGCAAGTTATGCAACTGCTTGTAGCACAAATTGCTAGGGCTGGTCCTAGAATTTGCATTTGGAGTTGACTTTGAAGTTGCATTGATTTTATGAATAAAAATGAGAACCTAGGAATAAAAAACAGTATTTAGACAAGCATAAATCTCTTGTTGTTCTCTAACATGACTTGCCTTCCTAAAAATGTGAAGAATTGCCCCAAAACACTTTAAAAAAACTTGAAAAAAGGACAAAAGGTACATACTCTTAGCATGCCGTACACCATTGGTCCATTCTTGTCTTTCTTCATGACTTTGTCTATGAGATCATCATTCCAAATGGGCGCCCTTGGGAGCGTGGCAGGTATTGGCTCATCAACATCCAACGAATCAAGGTACAAAATCTACATTGTTTTGGATTAAAAAATGATGTAAAAAACTCAACACTTCCAACCTCGCATTACAGTCAGCCAACGAAAAAAAATTGAATAAGTAACCAATTGATGTGCACTGAAAAAATGAACAAGTTTGTACTCTAGTAGTGTACTTACTACTAGGTGGAAGACGCAGCAGCAAACTGCTTTCTTCTTGTCGCCAAAGCCCATGAATGCCAGCCTTAGTTGATCAACGACAAAGCCGCATATCTTGGTGTCTTTAATAACACCTGGATGCATGATAGCAGTGTAGCACCTTTGTAACGCCCACGATGCGGCTATATCTCCCACGTGTCGAGGCACGACTTAGAGGCATAACCGCATTGTGGTTTTGTCGCAAGAAGGGTCATCTTCACACAATCCCATGTAATGAACAAGAATGGGATAACGAGAGTTGGCTTACAATCGCCACTTCACACAATACATAAATATAATTCATACATCATCCAAAATACACACATAGACCGACTACGGTCAAATCCAAATGAAAATAAGATAACCCCAAATGCTAGATCCCCGATCGTCCCAACTGGGCTCCACTACTGATCATCAGGAAAAGACACATAGTAACGACCACATTCCTCGTCGAACTCCCACTTGAGCTCGGTTACGTCATCTGCACTGGCATCGTCGGCACCTGCAACTGGTTTTGGTAGAATCTGTGAGTCACGAGGACTCAGCAATCTCACACCCGCGAGATCAAGACTATTTAAGCTTATAGGAAAAGATGGTGTAAAGGTGGAGCTGCATGAGGCACTAAGCATATATGGTGGCTAACATACGCAAATGAGAGTGAGAAGAGAAGCAACGCAACGGTCGCGAAGCTAGAAATGATCAAGAAGTGATCCTGAAACTACTTACGCTCATGCATAACTCAAACCGTGTTCACTTCCCGGACTCCACCGAGAAGAGACCATCACGGCTACACACGCGGTTGATGTATTTTAATTAAGTCAAGTGACAAGTTCTCTACAACCGGACATTAACAAATTCCCATCTGCCTCATAACCGCGGGCACGGCTTTCGAAAGATAATACCCTGCAGGGGTGTCCCAACTTAGCCCATTATAAGCTCTCACGGTCAACGAAAGATAAACCTTCTCCTGGAAAGACCCGATCAGTCTCGGAATCCCGGTTTATAAGACATTTCGACAATGGTAAAACAAGACCAGCAAAGCCGCCCGAATGTGCCGACAAACCCGGATAGGAGCTGCACATATCTCGTTCTCAGGGCACATCAGATAAGTCAAGCTACGAGTAAAACTAGTCCTCGAGTTTCCCCGTGGTGGCCCCGCAGGCTGCTCGATTCGGACCAACACTCGAAGGAGCACTAGCCCCGGGGGGGGGGGTAAAATAAAGATGACCCTCGGGCTCGCGAAAACCCAAGGGAAAAGGCTTAGGTGGAAAATGGTAAAACTAAGGTTGGGCCTTGCTGGAGGAGTTTTATTCAAGGCGAACTGTCAAGGGGGTCCCATAAATCACCCAACCGCGTAAGAAACACAAACTCAAGGAACATAATACCGGTATGACGGAAACTAGGGCGGCAAGAGTGGAATAAAACACCAGGCATAAGGCCGAGCCTTCCACCCTTTACCAAATATATAGATGCATTATTTAATTAAGAGATAGTGTGATATCCACAATATCCATGTTCCGACATGGAACCAACTTCAACTTCACCTGCAACTAGCAACGCTATAAGAAGGGCTGAGCAAAAGCGGTAACTTAGCCAAACAACGGTTTGCTAGGAAAGGATGGTTAGATGCCAGACATGGCAATATGGGAGGCATGATATAGCAAGTGGTAGGTAGCACGGCATGGGAATAGAACGAACAACTAGCAAAGCAAAGATAGAAGTGATTTCGAGGGTATGGTCATCTTGCCTGCAAGGTTCTCAGAGTTGTCGAAAGCTTGATCCTCGTAAGCGTACTCAATAGGTTCCTCATTCACGAACTCGTCTCCCGGCTCTACCCAAGACAAGAACACAAGCAATGGAACCACAGTCAATCACGGGAAATGCACAAGCAACATGATGCAAAACATGTATGATATGCGAGATGTGGTATGTGATGCATATGCGTGCTCCGGAAGAAAAATGATGAACAAGGCAGTAACTTGGCAAACCAAGCATGCCACTGGAAAGATGAGATGATTTCGGTCGAAATCGATATAAAGATCACCGGAAACGGATGCACGGTTTGCAAATGGCAAGCAAAACAAGAATGTCACGAATCTGTGATTAACAGCATGATAGCATTTAGAATGCAACAAGTAACAATGCTACAGCACTCCAACATAGCAACAAAGCATATGAAAGTAATCTACAGGTGATGCTTGACAAAAGATGAACACGGAGCTACGGCTAGATCACAACACAACAGGTTCAAACAAGCATGGCAAAAGTGCAAAAGATATCAGGTTCACAGACTTAGTGAAATTACTGGACATGCCTGAAACAGCATCAGGTAGCAATGTTCAGAGCATGAGATCAACATGCTACAGGAACTTAACATAGTAAAACAAGGAATGGCAGTCATCTACTAAATTCATATGACAAAAGTCCCTTACTGACCATAGGCCAAAAAGGACAAGAAGATATGATGTCAACCATGTAAACATAGCAAGTTTCGTTAACAGGTTTCAGGCTTGGCAGAAAACAGAGAATGACAGAAACAATAATATGAAGGAACCTTTGTGAGCTTGACGCACTCATCACAAAGCAATATATGACAAAACAAGCACACCTACAGTAAGATGGAATGTTTAAAAAGCTATCCATGGCAAGAGTAAGTACATAGGATGTACGAAACAACTACAACAACCTTGGCAAAATTGAATATCATGTTAACAATCTGCCAGAAATATTTTATAGAAAAAGTAGAGCAAGATTGAGTCATGCTATGGCACTCCATAATTGCAAATAAGGGAATGAATGGATCCACTACAACAATATCTACAAAATATCCTTACTGAACATCTCCAAAAGGAGCATGGATCTCTCTGTAGCCACATGGATACATAGCAACAAAATAACAGCAGTCACAGACTTGGTAAAATTACTAAGTCTCTGAAATCAGAAACATCACGAAGCCTAGTTTGCATGCTTGTGCTAGTCACCACAGAGATCACAAAAATACATGGCATAAACCTCTGTAAAGATGGCATGGCATACATCAAAGCACATGTAGAGCTCATTCCCATAAGATGCACACATAAATAGCAACAAAAATAACAAATCCCCAAGTTCTGATAAGTAACAGCAGTTAACAGCAACTTGCACTCTTGCACCAGAGATTTGGGCATCGAGATGGACTCAAATGAACATGGCGTAATGGAACAAACTGGAGAGCTTCTCGAGAAGAACATTTTGATATCTTACACGCGCGAGACGGATCTACATGCAGAGAGTTATGCCATGAGAAAGTATACAACCGAATGTAAGAAATAAAGACTTAGAGGAAATCGGGGGAGGAAGAAAAAGTCAACCGACGCGCTGGATCTGGATCGGGCTCGGGCTCGTCGGCGCGCGAGCTCGCCGGAGCTGCTGCTGCCCGGAGCGGAGGAGGGACGGGGCCGGAGGAGAGGGCGAAGAGGCCGGCGAGGGAGGAGACGCGGGGGTCGCGGGCGACGGGCGGCGGGGAAGCCGCGGCGCCGGGCGGCGGAGGCGGTGGCCCGCGGGAACGGCGGCGATGGCGGCGGGGCGGCGCCGGCAGAGTCCGACAGGCGGCGGGGGTCGAGGGCGCTCGGGCGCCGCGGGCTGGAGGAGGAAGAAGGTGCCCGCGGGGGCGGCGGCGGCTCGGGCCGCGGGGGCCAGATGCGGGCTCCCGGGCCGCGGGCGGTGGGGCGGCAGCGCTGCCACGTGGCAGGTGCGGAGTGGCTGCGGGGCGGCGGCGCGATTCGTCCGGCGGCGGTGGACGTGTCCGGTGGCGGCAGTGGCGATTTGATCTAGGGTTTGATCCGGATTTCGAAGGGGGAGGTGTTTTATAGGTAGAGGGAGCTAGGAGACTCCAAATGGAATGCGGTTTTTGCCCACACGATCATGATCGAACGACCTAGAGCATGGAAGTGACTAAGAGGGGTTTTGGACTGATTGAAGGGGGTTTTGCTGCAACACACAAAAGGACTTTGCGGTTACCCGGTTAACCGTTGGAGTACCAAACGACCTCCAAATGGAACGAAACTTGACAGGTGGTCTACTGGTGGTATACCAAGGCCACTTGACAAGACTCGGTCCATTCCGAGAAAGTTCAACACCCGCTCATGAAAAGAAAACAAGAGGGGTGCGCCGAAGGAGGTGGGAGTGCCGGATTGCAAAACGGACAACGGGGAAAATGCTCGGATGCATGAGACGAACACGTATGCAAAATGAGATGCACATGATGACATGATATGAGATGCATGACATGAACAAAATGCAAAACGAAAAACAGAAACCCGACCACGAAGGGAATATCATAACACATAGCCGAAAATGGCAAGAGTTGGAGTTACAAATATGGAAAGTTACATCCGGGGTGTTACAACACTCAACCACTATGAGAGGATCTCGTCCCGAGATCTAGGACTGAAAGAACTCCGGATATTCGGAACGGAGGTGGTCCTCGCATTCCCAGGTGGCTTCTCGGTCGGAAAGATGCGACCACTTCACTTTCAGGAATTTGATAGACTTGTTGCGAGTCTTGCGCTCAGTTTCTTCAAGAATAGCAACGGGGTGCTCATGATTAGACAAATCTTCTTGGAGGTCAATCTCTTCGAAGTTGATGGTGCGCTCAGGCGTCTTGAAGCACTTGCGGAGCTGTGACACGTGGAACACATCGTGCACGTTCGCGAAGTCGGAAGGAAGCTCAAGTTGATAGGCGAGGTCGCCTCTTTTGCCAATGATCTTGAAAGGACCCACGTATCTAGGGGCAAGCTTCCCTTTGATACCGAAGCGACGAGTGCCTTTCACTGGAGAGACGCGGAGGTAGACATGGTCTTCGATCTCGAAAGCCACATCACGGTGCTTACTATCACAGTAACTCTTCTGGCACGATTGCGCAGCTTTGAGATTTTCACGGATGACTTTACACATTTCTTCAGCCTCTGTGATTAAGTCATTGCCAAGAAGTTGGCGTTCACCAGTCTCTGACCAATTGAGAGGAGTACGACACTTTCTGCCATAGAGAATCTCGAATGGGGCCTTGCCCGAACTCGCTTGGAAGCTGTTGTTGTAGGAGAATTCGGCATATGGAAGACAATCTTCCCATTTCATGCCAAAGGAAATGAAACAAGCCCTGAGCATATCTTCAAGAATTTGATTGACTCGCTCGACTTGGCCACTAGTTTGAGGGTGGAAAGCTGTGCTGAAGCGAATGTTAGTGCCCATGGCCTTCTGGAAGGAGTCCCAGAACTTAGAAGTGAAGATGCTTCCATGATCTGAAGAAATCAATTGTGGAATGCCATGCAAGGAGACAATCCTGGAGGTGTATAGCTCTGCCAACTGAGCTGCATTGATGGATTCTTTGATTGGAAGGAAATGAGCCACTTTAGTAAGCTTGTCAATGACAACGAAGATAGCATCATTTCCGCGCTTGGACTTTGGAAAACCAGTCACGAAGTCCATTTCGATATGATCAAACTTCCATTCTGGGATAGCAAGAGGTTGGAGGAGACCAGCTGGTCATTGGTGTTCTGCTTTCACTCTTCGACAGACATCACATTCATTCACGAATTGAGCGATTTCTCGCTTCATTCGAGTCCACCAATACGACTGTTTGAGGTCATGGTACATCTTCGTACTTCCAGGATGAATGGAAAGAAGAGAATTGTGCGCCTCGTTCATTATGACTTTCCTTAGATCACCTTTAGGAACCACAATCCGGTCCTCGAAGAATAAAGTGTCTCTGTCATCAATGCGATAGCACTTGTATTTGGAAAGACCCTTGTCGATACCACGTTTCACCTTCTTCACCATGGTATCCAGGAGTTGTGCCTCACGAATTTGATCTTCCAAAGTAGGAGAGACTATGAGGTTGGCAAGAAAGCCTTGAGGAACAACTTGGAGATTCAGCTTGCGGAAAGATTCACAAAGATCCGATTGGAATGGCTTGAGAATTAAGCTGTTGCAATAAGCCTTCCTGCTCAAAGCATCTGCAATGACATTGGCTTTGCCTGGAGTATATTCAATACTCGGATTGTACTCTTGAATCATTTCGACCCATCGAGTTTGCCTGAGGTTGAGGTTGGGCTGAGTGAAAATGTACTTGAGACTCTTGTGATCGGTGAATATGTCCACTTGTCTTCCCAACAAGAGATGTCTCCATGTTATTAATGCATGGACAACTGCCGCCAACTCAAGATCGTGAGTGGGGTAGTTCTTTTCGTTGGGCTTCAACTGACGAGAGGTATAGGCCACAACTTTCTTCTCTTGCATTAACACAGCACCGAGACCTTGGAGAGAAGCATCACAGAAAACTTTGAAAGGCTTGGATTCGTTAGGAGGAGTTAAGACAGGAGCTGTGACGAGTTTCTCTTTGAGAGTGTTGAAAGCAACGTCACACTCAGGAGACCAGACATACTTCACATGCTTCTGGAGGAGGTTGGAAAGAGGCTTTGCAATCTTAGAGAAATTCTCAACGAATCTTCGGCAATAGCTTGCAAGACCAAGAAAACTGCGGAGCTGCTTGACATTCTGAGGAGGTTCCCAATTCACAATTGCGGACACCTTCTCGGGATTAACAGCGATGCCCTTGGTAGAGATGATATGACCAAGTTAAAGAACTTCATCGAGCCAAAACTCACATTTTGAAAACTTCGCATAAAATTGACACTCTCTGAGCTTGTCGAGCACCAATCGCAAATGTTTGGCATGATCCTTCTTATTCTTGGAGAAGACCAAGATATCATCGAGATACACCAGGACGAATTCATTGGTATAGGGGTTGAAGATGAAGTTCATCATCCGAGAGAATGTTGGAGGAGCATTGACAAGGCCGAAAGACATGACAGTATATTCATAAGAACCAAAGCTTGTTCTGAATGATGTCTTGGGAATATCTTCTTCACGAATGCGAATCTGATGATAACCCATACGAAGCTCAAGCTTGGAGAATACTTTAGCACCTTTAAGTTGCTCGAATAGCTCATTGATGTTGGGAAGTGGATACTTGTTCTTAATTGTCTTCTTGTTCAATGGACGGTAGTCGACACAAAGTCGTTCCGTGCCATCCTTCTTCTGGAAAAAAAGAACACCACAACCCCATGGAGATGAACTCGGTCTGATCAAACCCAGACGCTCTTGTTCATCGAGCTGTTTCTACAATTCCTTCAACTCCTTGGGTCCAAGCTTGTATGGACGGTTGCAAACGGGTTCAGTGCCAGGCTCAAGATCGATAACGAACTCAACTGGCCGGTGAGGAGGCATACCCGGAAGCTCTTTTGGAAAGACATCTTGGTACTCACAAACGACTGGAATTTGAGAGATGGCATTCAATTCGCCCTTCTCATTGAGAGAAAATAACCGAATGGTTTCATCACGAGCGGCATAAATGATAACATCCTCAGAAGAGTGTGTCAATTGAATTTCCCTGGCAGCACAATTAAGTTGAGCCTTGTGCTTAGAAAGCCAGTCCATCCCAAGAATAAGATCAATATCCGAGTCACCAAGAACAATTGGAGAAGACAGAAATTTATAGTTTCCCATCTTGATGGAAACATCCGGAACCACCAAACTAGAACTCAAACGTTTACCCGGAGAAACGACATCCATGGGTTTACCCAGATGTGCACAAGTGAATTCATGCTTGGCAAAAAACGGTCTTGACATGAAACAAAGCGAAGCACCAGTATCAAATAAGACTTTAGCAGGAATATCATTAACTGAGAGATTACCCATTATCACATCAGTAGATTCCTCTGCTTGAGCTGCATTCATCATGTTCACCTTTGCAGACTTAGGATTATGCTTGACCACTGCATTGCTGGATGATCTGACAGGAGGAGGAGGCGGAAGGCGCCTTTGATTGAAGCACTTGTTAGCATAGTGACCTTTCTGCTGACACTTGTTGCAAGTCACCTCTGAGAGTGGACGATGATAAGGAGCATTCGACTTTGGAGCTTGATTCTGAGACTTGTTCCGATAGCCAGAGTTGGAAGAGTGGGAAGATCCATGGCCACCTTTGTTCTTCTGCTGGTAAGGCTGACGAAACGGAGGAGGAGGCAACCAGAACTTCTGTTGCTTAGCAGCCACTAGTGAGGAAGAAGAAGACTGAACTGCGTCCCTGACTCTCTTCTTAGAAGCCTCACACTTGAGCTGAGCAGCCTCTTGCTTCAGTGCCATGTTATAGAATTGATCAAACTGAGTAGGCTCAACAAGAACGAGAGCTAACTGCAGATCCTCTCTAAGGCCACCTCTGAAGTGATAGATCATGCTCTTTTCATCAGGAACGTCTTGTTTAGCAAAGCGAGCAAGTTTCTGAAAGTGGATGTTGAATTGATACACAGACATGTTGCCTTGCTTGAGATTGCGGAACTCCTCATGCTTGCTCTCAACAACACTTTGTGGAATGTGGTGCGCTTTGAAGTCCCGACAGAAGTCAGTCCAAGTGATCACACGACCTTCTCTGGAATCTTTGTATTGTTGATACCAATCAACAGCTTGGTCCTTGAGCTGAAAAGAAGCGAACTTGACATAGTCCTCAGGCCTGACATTGCTACATCCAAAATGCTTGTTGATGTCCACGAGCCAATCATCGGCATCTGTGGCCTCGGCAAAGTAGGTGAAAGACTTGGGCTGATTTGCGAGAAACTGGTTGAGGGTAGCGAAGTGAGGCTGATTGTTGCCTTGGCCTTGATTTCCTTGATTGCCTTGCCCTTGGGTACGTTTTTGCAAGAGTTGCAGAATCATCTGAGCGTTGGCGTTGGTGGCTGCCATGATAGCTTGCCATGCCTCCGGAGGCGGAGGTGGTGGTGGAGGGTTCGCCTGACTCCCTTCATTGCGTTCCGGATTTTGACGCGTTGGCGGAGCCATCCTGAAGAGGGTGACATCCGTTAGCATCTTGATAGACAAATAGACAAGTTGAATCAACGGATAGAAATTGCAACATATAGTCTTCACAATAAACATTCGAACGAGGATGAATGAATGAATTCCATAGTAAATCATCACACTTCCATTAAGTTGAGAAGCCACTTAGAAAAAGGTATGGAATCAACATTTTACTTCGAAGCAACTCGAATACCACAATTCAAAACAAAACAAAGTATTGGCTTGCAGAATAAGTCGGAACAAACATATGATAGAGATTTCGTCCGAAGTTTTCGTGGTGGGGCCCACACGGGCTCAATCGTACAACACCATCATGTACAAGGCACTGCACATGACATACGAAGCGTCCCCGAGTCGGCATAGCCAAGGACTCTTTAAGACACTACGAGACCACTGTAAAACCAACCGTGGAAAGGCGGACCACTAGACGTTGAACCCCAATCTCATATCATGCGTCTGTCGGAAAGATATCCTAGGAGCTACTTGAATTCCCACTTATAAACTCCCGAAACTTTCTGGTTATGCAATCTGGTGTTGGGGATGCAGGGGACACAAAATATATCACCCAAACTAGCAATCCCTAGATCCAGCTGTATCCATCCGTCAACACATAACCAAGAAACCTTCGGAAATCGTGTACCTCAACCTTTGAAAAGCATCCGTTATACGAGTTATGGCAATACTCCCGAACTCCTGCCCCAGTACTGGGTGGCGTCGAGGTGATCTCACCAACAACTGCATAAAAGAGATTTCGATGTCGGCGAAACTCAGGTATTCTAGAACTGCAACGATAAAATTGTGACGACAACACCTCGGAGCTCAACTCCCCGGGACACTGCCACAACCCCTAAATGTCAGGAGGCACCAAGAACAATGTTCTCGTCACAAAACCATCGGAACAATTCTAAGATACCCGCGTGATCCTAAAAAAAAATTTAGTGAAAATTTGAGGAGAGAAGAGTCAAAACTTCTACGTCAGGAGGCCTCACCAGAGCGACGAAGGGACTGAGGAGTAAAAAGAATCCTACTCTCTGATATATATAATCCTAAGACTCAAAACATTTTTTTTCTAGACTCAACAACGCCAGCGATTCGATCAAGCAGGGGCTCCTAAGTCGGGGATGGCTCTGATTACCAACTTGTAACGCCCATGATGCGGCTATATCTCCCACGTGTCTAGGCACGACTTAGAGGCATAACCGCATTGTGGTTTTGTCACAAGAAGGGTCATCTTCACACAATCCCATGTAATGAACAAGAATAGGATAACGAGAGTTGGCTTACAATCGCCACTTCACACAATACATAAATATAATTCATACATCATCCAAAATACACACATAGACCGACTACGGTCAAATCCAAATGACAATAAGATAACCCCAAATGCTAGATCCCCGATCGTCCCAACTGGGCTCCACTACTGATCATCAGGAAAAGACACATAGTAACGACCACGTTCCTCGTCGAACTCCCACTGGAGCTCGGTTACGTCATCTGCACTGGCATCGTCGGCACCTGCAACTGGTTTTGGTAGAATCTGTGAGTCACGAGGACTCAGCAATCTCACACCCGCGAGATCAAGCCTATTTAAGCTTATAGGAAAAGATGGTGTAAAGGTGGAGCTGCAGCAGGCACTAAGCATATATGGTGGCTAACATACGCAAATGAGAGCGAGAAGAGAAGCAACGCAACGGTCGCGAAGCTAGAAATGATCAAGAAGTGATCCTGAAACTACTTATGCTCATGCATAACTCAAACCGTGTTCACTTCCCGGACTCCACCGAGAAGAGACCATCACGGCTACACACGCGGTTGATGTATTTTAATTAAGTCAAGTGACAAGTTCTCTACAACCGGACATTAACAAATTCCCATCTGCCTCATAACCGCGGGCACGGCTTTCAAAAGATAATACCCTGCAGGGGTGTCCCAACTTAGCCCATTATAAGCTCTCACGGTCAATGAAGGATAAACCTTCTCCAGGAAAGACCCGATCAGTCTCGGAATCCCGGTTTACAAGACATTTCGACAATGGTAAAACAAGACCAGCAAAGCCGCCCGAATGTGCCGACAAATCCTGATAGGAGCTGCACATATCTCGTTCTCAGGGCACATCGGATAAGTCAAGCTACGAGAAAAACCAATCCTCGAGTTTCCCCATGGTGGCCCCGCAGGCTGCTCGATTCGGACCAACACTCGAAGGAGCACTGGCCCGGGGGGGGGGGGGTGTAAAATAAAGATGACCGTCGGGCTCGCGAAAACCCAAGGGAAAAGGCTTAGGTGGCAAATGTTAAAACCAAGGTTGGGCCTTGCTGGAGGAGTTTTATTCAAGGCGAACTGTCAAGGGGGTCCCATAAATCACCCAACCGCGTAAGGAACGCAAACTCAAGGAACATAATACCGGTATGACGGAAACTAGGGCGGCAAGAGTGGAATAAAACACCAGGCATAAGGCCGAGCCTTCCACCCTTTACCAAATATATAGATGCATTATTTAATTAAGAGATAGTGTGATATCCACAATATCCATGTTCCGACATGGAACCAACTTCAACTTCACCTGCAACTAGCAACGCTATAAGAAGGGCTGAGCAAAAGCGGTAACTTAGCCAAACAACGGTTTGCTAGGAAAGGATGGTTAGATGCCAGACATGGCAATATGGGAGGCATGATATAGCAAGTGGTAGGTAGCACGGCATGGGAATAGAACGAACAACTAGCAAAGCAAAGATAGAAGTGATTTCGAGGGTATGGTCATCTTGCCTGCAAGGTTCTCAGAGTTGTCGAAAGCTTGATCCTCGTAAGCGTACTCAATAGGTTCCTCATTCACGAACTCGTCTCCCGGCTCTACCCAAGACAAGAACACAAGCAATGGAACCACAGTCAATCACGGGAAATGCACAAGCAACATGATGCAAAACATGTATGATATGCGAGATGTGGTATGTGATGCATATGCGTGCTCCGGAAGAAAAATGATGAACAAGGCAGTAACTTGGCAAACCAAGCATGCCACTGGAAAGATGAGATGATTTCGGTCGAAATCGATATAAAGATCACCGGAAACGGATGCACGGTTTGCAAATGGCAAGCAAAACAAGAATGTCACGAATCTGTGATTAACAGCATGATAGCATTTAGAATGCAACAAGTAACAATGGTACAGCACTCCAACATAGCAACAAAGCATATGAAAGTAATCTACAGGTGATGCTTGACAAAAGATGAACACTGAGATACGGCTAGATCACAACACAACAGGTTCAAACAAGCATGGCAAAAGTGCAAAAGATATCAGGTTCACAGACTTAGTGAAATTACTGGACATGCCTGAAACAGCATCAGGTAGCAATGTTCAGAGCACGAAATCAACATGCTACAGGAACTTAACATAGTAAACAAGGAATGGCAGTCATCTAATAAATGCATATGACAAAAGTCCCTTATTGACCATAGGCCAAAAAGGACCAGAAGATATGATGGCAACCATGTAAACATAGCAAGTTTCGTTAACAGGTTTCAGGCTTGGCAGAAAACAGAGAATGACAGAAACAATAATATGAAGGCATCTTTGTGAGCTTGATGCACTCATCACAAAGCAATGTATGACAAAACAAGCACACCTACTCAATTGAGCCGGCGTCGGGGCCCCAGTTTGCATCGTCCACGTAGAGCTTGCCGCGACGACTCTTGGTCATCCGGCCCACAGCGTATCCCTTGAGCCCTTCGAAGCTGCCCTTCAAGAACTCAAATCCACCGTGCGCTGGCCCCACGGTGGGCGCCAACTGTCGTGGAATTGTCACGGCAGATGTCCTAGTCGTGGAGCCATCGCAGCTAGGAAGCTTGAAGGGGTTAATGCGGGACAAGGAACACGAGGGTTTATACTGGTTCGGCCCCTTACGGTGAAGGTAAAAGCCTACGTCCAGTTTGAGGTGGTATTGATTAGGGTTTCGATCACCAGGGAGCTAGCTATGCCCGGCTTTCGATGAGATTGTTCTCTGCCTTAAACCGCTGCCGGGTCGTCCCTTTATATAGGGAGGCTGACGCCCTGCAGGTCTCAGAGTCCCGGCCGGCTCATAAGAGTGTCCGGCTCGGACTCTCAACTATTCTTGCCTTACACTACAAGTTCTACCATAATAATGATTGTAACTACGGGCCTTAAGCCATATCCGGGTCTTAAGCCCATCTTTGGCCCACCGTCTTTAAGCTTGGCGCCGGGCTTCTGGCAATGACCATATGAGTAACCCGGCCCCTCCTGGCGGGTGACTCTAAGGTCTATATCCTCAACATTAGGCCCCAGATTGATTTGCAACGGCTCATGTCAATCTTCAATTCCTTCGACAGAAAAATCGCCGGCTTACAATTGTGTGAAGACCGTAACCCGGCGTGACGTCATCCTCTGGACTCCGGATAATCCGCCGTGACGTCATCTTCCATTAAGCCCGTTCTTTACTCCGCCAGGTCCGCAACGGATCTTTACATTTACTGTCATCCTCGAAAATCGAGGCGTTTCGTGAGGAGATAACCACGCCATGGACTCCTTGATCCTTGCGCCCACTTATGAGCTCGCCCTTATAAATTGGCCGGCCCGACGGGCTTCTCTGCCACCCTTCTTCCTCCTCGCGCCACTGCTCCTCTACCCGAGCTCGAACTCTGCCGCCGTCGCCTCGCCCCCGGTCTTCGTCAACCTCGGCCGCTGCATCACCCTGACTTGGTCCAGACAAACGGCGGCGACCCCCGCACCTCTTCAGCACCGGTAAGTCTTCACTACCCCGTAGAACAGATCTGCAGTAGGGTTCATCCGTGTTCGTCCGTGTTCGTCGCCGTCAACCACAAGCTCCGGTAGTTCTCATAGTTACTGCCCCTGTTTGATCTTTAGCCTTGTATAGAACTAGTGCAGCGGTTGTTTAGTACTCATTTCAAATGCCAGTAGGTCTCTTTTCACTGCATAAATGCCTCATTCGAGCTCAAGAACCTCCTCGCGTCTGTTTCTAGGTCTAGAAACTTTTCTTTTACCCGACCATTTTGATCCAAAAATTTTACTGCGATGTGTGAAACCTGTTTTACCGCACTTAGTAAAAAACTGCAATCATTGAATCTCGGCGGTTTACAATTCCGGTTTAAAGAAACCACGCGCCGTAGAACCTTCTGGTTTAAAGAAAACCATGCGCCATAAAATTTCCGGCTTAGCTGTGATAAGGCCTGTAGACAATCAAATTACTCTCAATCCCTCAGCGGCTTAAATAGCCCGATGTACTTAAATGTATACCATTAGTCCCCTTTATAAGCCGCCACCTTGACATTTGAATTGTAGATGTCTTCCGGCTCATAATTAACCCGGACATTTTTCCTTTTATCCTAGACTGCCGACTTTCACCATGCCTCCCAAAGCTCCCAAAGCCTCCATTACTTGCAACTGGATGAGGTCAAATGTCACCAATGAGACCCTAGCAGAGTTTGTTAAGTCTAGATATCTGCCCAAGAAGGACGTCATGTCCTACCGTGCCCCTGACCCGTCAGAAGAGAGACCACAGCCAAAGGACGAGGAGGTAGTGATTTTTGCTGATCATATGAGCCGGGGCTTCGCACCGCCCGGTTCAAAGTTTTTCAAAGACGTCCTGACTTTCTTCGACCTGCGGCCTCAGGACATAGGACCCAACTCAGTGTCCAACATCTGCAACTTCCAAGTATTCTGCGAGGTTTACCTTGGAGAAGAACCTAGTCTGCTGCTCTTCAGAGAGCTTTTTTACTTGAACCGTCAGAATGAGTGCGCCAATGGGCCAAGTCTGGAGTTAGGTGGCATCTCCATCCAGCGGCGTAGGGACTGCCTCTTCCCTTACGCAGAGCCGCCCAGCCACCCCAAGGACTGGAATCTGACGTGGTTTTACTGCCAAGACACGTCGCCGGCTGACGAGAGTCCGTTGCCCGGCTTTCGCCCCTCGCGTCTGGAGCCGACTCACCCACTGTCAGACAAGCTGACTCAAGCGGAGCGCCAACCTCTGCTCCCCACCATCAACAAGATCAAGGCTCTTCTGGGCAATGGTCTGAATGGAATCGATCTGGTCCGGGTCTGGATATCATGGCGGGTGATCCCATTGAGCCGCCGCCCCGGCTTAATGTGCGAGTACACAGGCCGAAAGGATGACCCTCAGAGACACAGCCGCAACGATCTTCCTGAAGACGTTGCAGAAGATATGACCAAGGCTCTTCTGAACAAGAGCCTGGCAGACTGCGGGAGGACCGGGTTAGCCCCCTTCTGCAAGACCAACCCAACCCCAGCGGTAAGCCGCTGACCTTAACATTTTATCTTCTCCTGCATATAACTTTCATCTGAACCGTTTTAAGAATTCATCATTGTATTTCTCAGGCTGATGACAAGTTCTGGCGGGTCAAGTATGACCATGACGCCGCCAAAAAAGCCAGAAAGGCGAAGAAAGCCGCCAAGAAAGCCGCTCCCCGTAAGAAGGGAAGTAGGCCCACTGCTTCAGAGCTGTTGCAGCTGAGTGACAGCTCCGAGTGTGAGGTAATACCTAAACCTATAAGCTCTTGTTATACTTGTTGCTTTAGTTCTGTCTGCCTTATCAATGCTGTTTATCAACAGGAGGACACCGGAGCCAGTAACCCGGTGGTTGAAGAGGTAACAATACTTTCCTCCGACTCGGAGCCCTTGCCACGGCTGAAAACCCGAAGAGTGACCCAGAAAGTAAGCTTTTCCCATCCTTTAGCTTACCAAGATCCTCAATTTATTTTGAAGCGACAGGTTCATGAAAGCCGGCGGCATACCCGGACCAACAAGGACGCTGACCTCTCCTCCGGGTTACCTGATGCATCAAGGAAACGTCGGACCGAGGTGACCACAAAATTGTACCCTTTTCATCCTTTTGCGGGTGCCAACCGCTTAATTCCTCTGATTCAAATTACCAGGAGACTTCCCCTTCTTCCGGCGATTCTATGCAGTCGAATCTGCCAACTTTCAAGACCGTGCCCGGGTAATGATAACCCTCTTATATTTGTTCTGATCTTTTGCTCATACTTTTTGTACTAACCTTTGTTGTTCTTTCAGTGCCCAGGCAAAGCTCACCAAGAGGGTGAAGAAAACTAAGTCGGCCGGAGAGCCGGATTTGCCTGAACCGGAGGTGACGGTCCAAGAACCGCCAGCTACCTCCGCCCCCGAAGCCACCACTCCAATGGACACGGCACCTGTAGAAGCTTCTACTGACCCGGAGGCCTCCGGCTCGGCTCAACCAACAAATGACCCGGACGTGGAAATCACCCGGACCGAATTTGTTGAGCCGGGGAGGCCTACGGCACTGGCCAAGTGCTCTGCCAAGGGGGAAGTACTGCAGCCCCACCGGGTCAGTCTGGATCTAACTGACTATGCCAACCTGAGTATCGGAGAGCTCGTCTCCGGCTACATCAACCAAGTGCACAAGAGCCGGGACACGGAGGTTGCCATGGTGACCCAGATCCAGCAGAAATCTGAGGTATTATCCTTCTGTCCTCTTAGTTACTTCTTAGTTACCTGTACCATGCTAGCCCCCAAGTCGACGACTTATGATTGAGTATGTTGTAGACTTAGGTTCCGGCTTACTCCATTGAACCGGCAATGTGTAGATAGAAACATTCAATATGCATTAGCCCCCAAGTGCCAAGTGTCTTTGCTTGGAAAACGCTTGGGACTTTACATTTGCATAGTAATTGTTCATGCCATAACCCGGAAATGTATGCAGGCTGCTGGCAAGAAGCTAGAGGCTGACATGGCTGATCTCAAGAACCGGCTGAGGATGCAAGAGATGGAGACCCGGAAGGCAAATGTCAAATTTGTGTCTAGCATCGCCTCTCAAGAGAAGCTGAAGACAGGGTTTGACGCTGAGCGGAAGGCGTGGGCCAAAGAGAAGACCGCATTGGTGAACCGGGCTGAACAGGCGGAGAAGACTCTCTCCGAGAAGACCGCCGAGCTCTCCGGCCTAAAGCGCCAGGTGTCCCAGATGGTGGCCGCCATCTTCGGTAAGTCGCCTCACCGGCTTTCATCACGTTTAGAATGTTTATATCTCATAATTCCTCTTTGTCGGCGGCTTATCTGATTCTGTTAAACAGGTCCCAGAAGTGCCAACCTGAATCAGAGTGTGGTGACCAAGCTAAAGGCCGTATATACTCTGGTGGAGCAACTCTACACCGGGTCACAACGTGCCTTGGCTGTGGTGGCCCTCTCCAACGAGGTGCCGACTCACCTGGCGGAAGTCCTTCGCCGTCTCGCCGTGCTGCCTCAGCGGATCCAAGAGTTGCGACGGGCCTCTGCGAGAGCCGGAGCAATCGCTGCGCTGAGCCGGGCCAAGGCGTTCTTGCCAGAGTTAGACCCGGCGGACATCGCCCTCGGCTACCCAAGTCTGAAGGAAGACGGCACCGCCTTTGATCAGAAGGACTTCGCAGCTTGCGTGAAGACTGTACGCCCGGTGGCCACTCTTATTGGCAACGATACAGATCTGACCAAGTATCAGCCGGGTTACAATGCGGAGAATCATAGGATCCCGACCCCTCGCTATGAAGCCCTGAGTTTAATCCCGCCGGCTCGTCAGCACACCTTTGCCCCGGAGATTGACCCGGTCGGGTTAATTGACGAGGAAGCCCAATTCGAAGCTCTCAGCGGCATCGACTGGAAGTCATCAACTTTCCAGGTCTTGGGATCAGCCGGAGGAGAAGATAGGAATGAGCCGGAGACTTCAACTCAGCAAGCGTCGTAACTCGGCTGGCGGTTTACCAAACAATGCCTCACCCTTTTGGACTCAACGAGTCTTGTAATAGAGTAGGACCAATACTTTATCTTTGTCGTGCCATCGTGCACGCTTTGAATTCTGAAGTCTGTTGAAATTGTCTCCTTGATGTTTCTCCGGGTCATAAATAATCATTTGTTCTCCTTGCTCTCAAAATAGTTACCTGTAACTATCCTGCAGAGAAAGACAAACCACAAGCCTTGAAGCGGCTTACCGCCCTGAGAATCATAGGCCTTTTAAATAACTCGGAATATGAATCAAACAAGGACTGGTCTTCAATAATATCCTAAATACAGCCGTAATAACATACTTAGCGGCCTGCAAGCATACTTCCGGCTTAGGTAACCCGGGTAGGAAGGTTGGCACCGCAATTCCGGTTTACCTGTGTTAATAACACCCATTGTGTTCAGCTAATACTGTAAACCAAAGTTAAGCCGGCAAAGTGAGACCCGGCCGTACACACTTTGAAATAATCAGAAGAAACTTGCTATAAAACAGAAGAACTTAGGGGCTTCCGGTTCGAATACGACCAGAGACCCGGCCCAAAGGGGTTATTCTAAGATTCGAATGCGATCATATAGCCCCCAGTGGGTGTGGCGATGCCAATCAAGAGGGTATCGACAGCTATGTTCTCTTTGGTTCGAATACGACCCATGTTTGAACAGGAAGCCCCCAAGTGATTTTAAGAATTGTTTAACGACGCTGATTCGAATACGATCCACGTCGGTTCTCAAAGGGGTTAAACTAAGATTCAAATATGATCAAAGAAACTCCCCAATGAGCTCGGCACTTTTGCCAATCAAATGGGTATCGACAGCTGTGTTCTCTTTGGTTCAAATACGACCTATGTTTGAACAGGAAGCCCCCAAGTGACCTTATCGCCTACGGCTAGATTCGAATACGATCATAAGCCGGATCCTCCTTCAAGTTATCATGTAATCTGGCAATGAAAACAAGACATGCACATTTGAAGGAGAAAAAGGACAGAGGTCCTGCTTTATTGCTTATCATAATATATACATGGTTTAGAGAAGTATGTACATCATGAGAGCCGGTGGCTCATGTGTAGTAAGGCCGAACCTGAGCTATGTTCCACGGCCGTCGGGTCTCTTCCTCCGACTTACGTGAATCTTTGTGCTCCCGAATGTCAATGAGGTAATATGACCCGTTGTGCAGATTCTTGCTGACCACAAAGGGCCCTTCCCAAGGTGGGGATAGCTTGTGTGCATCTGTTTGATCCTGAATGAGCCGGAGCACGAGATCACCTTCCTGGAAGACCCGGGATTTAACCCGGCGGCTATGATAACGGCACAGGTCTTGTTGGTAAATCGCTGAACGGGCTGCTGCCACATCACGTTGTTCGTCCAACAAGTCAAGAGCATCCTGACGTGCCTGTTCATTATCCGCCTCAATGTAAGCCGCCACTCAAGGTGAGTCATGACGGATGTCACTGGGGAGGACTGCTTCTGCCCCATAAACCATGAAGAAAGGCGTAAAACCTGTAGACCTGTTAGGAGTAGTGTTGATGCTCCATAACACGGAGGGCAACTCCTCCACCCAACAACCCGGTGTCCGTTGCAAAGGTACCAAAAGCCGGGGTTTGATACCCTTCAGAATCTCCTGATTAGCTCTCTCAGCTTGACCATTGGATTGAGGATGAGCCACTGAGGAAACATCAAGCCGGATATGCTCTCGTTGACAAAACTCCTCCATGGCGCCTTTGGAGAGATTGGTGCCATTGTCAGTTATAATGCTGTGTGGAAAACCAAAGCGAAAGATCACCTTTTTCATAAACTGAACCGTCGTGGCTGCATCACACTTGCTAACTGGCTCCGCTTCAACCCACTTGGTAAACTTGTCAACTGCCACCAAAAGGTGGGTCTTCTTATCCTTGGATCTTTTGAAAGGCCCAACCATATCCAGCCCCCAGACCGCAAAGGGCCAAGTAATTGGGATCATCCTCAGCTCTTGAGCCGGTACATGAGCCCGTCGCGAGAACCTTTGGCAACCATCACACTTACTGACCAAGTCCTCTGCATCAGCATGAGCCGTCAATCAATAAAAACCATGACGAAAAGCCTTGGCCACAAGGCACTTTGAGCCGGCGTGATGGCCACAATCCCCTTCATGGATCTCACGCAAGATCTCTTGCCCTTCCTCCGGGGAAACACAACGCTGAAACGCCCCCGTAACACTGCGGTGGTGCAACTCACCATTGATAACAATCATTGACTTAGCCCGCCGGGTTATTTTCCTGGCCAAAGTTTCATCCTCAGGCAACTCGCCCCGGGTCATGTAAGCCAGATAGGGCATTGCCAGTCTGGTATGATATGGAGAGCCGCCACCAGCCGTGCCTCCGGGTCGGGGATAGCCAAGTTTTCCTCTGTAGGCAACTTAACAGAAGGATTATACAGGACATCCAGGAAAGTATTAGGCGGCACCGGCTTTCGCTGAGAGCCTAGCCGGCTTAAAGCATCAACCGCCTCGTTCTTCCTGCGATCAATGTGCTCTACTTGGTAGCCCTGAAAGTGCCCAGCAATGGCATCAACTTCGCGGCGATAAGCCGCCATGAGAGGGTCCTTAGAGTCCCACTTGCCTGATACTTGTTGAGCCACCAAGTCTGAGTCACCGAAACACCTTACCTGGCTCAAGCTCATCTCCTTAGCCATCCGAAGACCGTGGAGCAAGGCCTCGTACTCAGCCGCATTGTTAGTGCAAGGAAACATCAACTGTAGCACATAATGGAACTTGTCACCTTTAGGGGAAGCCAATACAACTCCGGCCCCCGAGCCCTCCAACTGCCTGGACTCGTCGAAGTGAATAGTCCAATACGTGTTATCCGGCTTTTGTTCGGGCACTTGTGACTCTGTCCAATCATTGATGAAATCCACCAGGGCCTGAGATTTAACCGCAGTGCGTGGCACATATTTGAGACCATGAGGTCCGAGCTCGATAGCCCACTTAGCCACTCTCCCTGTGGCCTCTCTGTTTTGAATGATATCACCAAGAGGGGCAGAACTGACCACGGTTATGGGATGACCCTGGAAATAATGCTTAAGCTTCCGGCTTGCCATGAACACACCATAAACAAGCTTCTGCCAATGTGGATACCGCTGTTTGGACTCGATAAGCACTTCGCTGACATAATAAACCGGCCGCTGAACCGGATGCTCCTTACCTTCTTCCTTGCGTTCCACCACCACAGCCACACTGACGGCTCGTGTGTTTGCCGCCACGTACAGTAATAAGGGCTCCTTATCAACCGGAGCAGCAAGGACTGGAAGCTCTGCCAGCTGCTTCTTCAAATCCTCAAAAGCGGTATTAGCTGCATCATTCCAGACAAAGTTATCAGTTTTCTTCATCAACTGATATAATGGCATGGCCTTCTCACCCAAACGGCTTATAAACCGGCTTAAAGCAGCGATGCGACCCGCCAAACGCTGAACGTCATTTATACACGCCGGCTTAGCCAGGGAGGTGATGGCCTTGATCTTCTCCGGGTTAGCCTCAATGCCTCTATCAGAAACCAAAAAACCCAAGAGCTTGCCTGCAGGGACACCAAAGACACACTTGGCCGGTTAAGCATCATCTTGTAGACCCGGAGATTATCAAAGGTTTCTCTCAAATCATCTATCAGGGTTTCCTCCTTTATGGATTTAACCACAATATCGTCCACATAAGCATGAACGTTGCGCCCAATCTGGTTATGAAGACAGTTCTGCACGCAACGCTGATAAGTCGCCTGTGCACACTTGAGTCCAAAGGGCATGGATATATAGCAGAAGGCTCCAAAGGGAGTGATGAACGCCGTCTTCTCCTGGTCCTTAACCGCCATTTTAATCTGATGATATCCAGAATAAGCGTCCAGGAAACTTAAGCGCGCACAACCGGCCGTAGCATCAATAATTTGATCAATACGGGGAAGGGCAAAAGGATCAGCCGAACACGCTTTATTTAAGTCCGTGTAGTCCACACACATCCGCCAAGTGTCGTTCTTCTTGAGTACGAGCACCGGGTTAGCTAACCATTCTAGGTGGAAGACTTCAACAATAAACCCGGCCACCAAGAGCCGGGCCACCTCTTCACCAATAGCTTTCCGCCTCTCTTCATTAAACCGCCGAAGGAATTGCCTGACCGGCTTAAATTTCGGATCAACATTGAGAGTGTGCTCAGCGAGTTCTCTAGGTACACCTGGCATGTCAGAAGGTTTCCATGCGAAGATGTCCCTATTCTCACGAATGAACTCGATGAGCGCGCTTTCCTATTTTGGATCCAGATTGGCACTGTTGCTGAATTGCTGAGATGAATCTCCTGGAACGAAATCAACAAGTTTAGTCTCATCAGCCAACTTAAATTTCATTGCCGGCTCATGCTCCGTAGTCGGCTTTTTCAGAGAGGTCATATCTGTTGGGTCAACGTTGTCTTTGTAAAACTTCAACTCCTCTGTTGCACAAACAGACTCTGCATAAGCTGCATCGCCTTCCTCACATTCCAAGGCCACCTTCCGGCTGCCGTGAACCATAATGGTCCCATTGTGACCCGGCATCTTGAGCTGTAAATATACGTAACACGGCCGTGCCATGAACTTGGCGTAAGCCGGCCGCCCAAATATGGCATGGTACGGACTTCTTATCTTGACCACCTCAAAGGTCAATCTTTCCACCCTGTAGTTGTTCTCATCTCCAAAGGCCACTTCCAACTCGATCTTGCCGACTGGGTAAGCCGACTTACCGGGTACCACACCGTGGGCAATAGTGTTTGATTGGCTGAGATTCTTATCAATCAACCCCATACGACGAAATGTCTCATAATAGAGGATGTTGATGCTACTGCCCCCATCCATGAGTACCTTAGTGAACTTATATCCTCCCACCTGAGGAGCCACCACCAGGGCCAAGTGACCCGGATTATCCACCCGGGGAGGGTGATCCTCCCTACTCCACACTATAGGTTGCTCTGACCACCGCAAGTAGCGTGGAACCGCCGGCTCAACAGCGTTCACAGCCCTCTTATGAAGCTTCTGATCTCGCTTGCATAGACTGGTGGTAAACACATGATACTGTCCACCGCTAAGCTGCTTGGGATTGGTCTGATAACCCCCCTGCTGCTGTTGGTGACCCTGGCCAGACTGCTGATTAAAGCCCCCTTGACCGTTCGGAGGATTGGAATTTGAGCCGCCGCCCGGTCCATGAAAGCCGCCGGCGCCTGAGCCGCCGCCCGGGCCATTGTAATTCTTAAAGGCCTTCATGATTGCACAATCCTTCCATAGATGAGTTGCTGGCTTCTCTCTAGAGCCATGCCTTGGACAAGGCTCATTCAACAGTTGTTCCAGCGTCGGGCCTGACCCGCCGCCTCGGGGAGGGGGCCTCCCCTTGCGTTGCTGGTTATTACCTTGTGAGCTGGCGTTGGCTACAAACTCTAGGCTGCCATCGGCCTTGCGCTTGCCTCCTCCTTGGCTCCCCGGGTTATGCTGAGGACCCTTGCCATTGCCATTCTTCTTTCCCTTCCCTGCCCTTTCGTCATCTCAAGGGGGATCCTTGGTACCATCGGAATCGGCGTAGTTGACAAGAGCCGCCATTAGCGTACCCATATCACTGCAGTCGCGCTTAAGCCCCCCGAGTTTCATCTTCAGGGGCATGAAGCGACAATTCTGTTCCAACATTAAGACCGCAGAGCCGGCATCCATCTTATCTGATGAATGTATGATCTCCTTGACCCGGCGAACCCAGTGAGTCGTGGATTCACCCTCCTGCTGCTTACAGTTAGTCAAATCCACAATTGACATAGACTGCCTACAGGTATCTTTGAAGTTTTGGATGAACCAGGCTTTCAGCTCAGCCCAAGACCCAATGGAATTCGGTGGTAGCCCTTTCAACCAAGTGCGGGCCATCCCATCTAACATCATGGTGAAGTACTTAGCCATGGACGCCTCACTGACCTCCAGCAGCTCCATAGCCATCTCATAACTCTCGATCCAGGCTGCAGGCTGTAAGTCTGCTGTGTAATTAGGCACCTTCCTAGGGCCTTTGAAGTCCTTGGGTAGACGTTCGTTGCGGATAGCTGGCACTAAACAAGGGACACCCCCAGTCTTGGTAGGGATACCCACGTCGACGGAAGCCGTCGGATAAGCTGGGGGAGTCTGGTAAGCCGTCATCTGGGGCACCTGCTCCGCCTCCCGTCGTGCTCTGTCTTGGTCTGCTGCGTGAAAGGCTCCATCATGAGCCGGGCCATGGCCAGGGGGAGGGTCATGGCGTCGGACGTTACTTGAGCCAGTCGCTGAGACCATGTGCCTGCTGTAACTCAGGCTCCGACCTGGGCAAGGGGTCGAGTGGATCCTATCCCGGCTATAGGAGTACGCCTCTTGCTGCGCTAGTGCTGTCTGAAGGAGTTCCCTGACCCGGCGGGTTTCAATAGCCGTCGGAGAGTCGCCGTCAACTGGGAGAGATGCCAGCCGTGCCGCCGCGGCAACCATGTTCTCCAGCGGGTTATTATAATGACCCGGGGGTATTGGTACGTACTGAGGCGGGGCTGGGGGCACCTGGGGAGGCCCCATCACTTGTGGCTGAATAGGGGTCCCAGACCCAGGCACTATGACCCCTGGCGGGTTACTAGATCCTGCACCCGGCGTGTTGAAGAGGTTTCGTGGATCGTAAACTGGAGGGAGTCGGGATTGGGCCTTTTGATGCCTCCTTCTCAGGACCTCATTGGACGCGTTTTGATCCATCGTGAGCCGGAAGGACTGCGCTTGAATCAACTGGGTTTGGGCGTCGAGAGCCGCCCTTTCCGCAGCCATCCTGATCCCTTCTGCTGCCAGATCCTCCTTAGCTTTTACTAGATCCAATTTTAACTGCGCCACCTCCGCATCATGCTGAGCTTGATCTGCCGGGTCAACCGTGGCGGTTAACAGAGCTGTCATCTTGTCCGTGAGATCCATTAGTACCTGAGCCGGTGAGGGCACCGGGTTTCCCGCTCCAGCAGCGGGGTTCTGAACAGACTGCGCACCGGCCATAAAGACTCCCACCTGACTTGGCGGCTCAAACGGTTCCGGAATACTGTCACCATCGGAACAACCCATGAGCCTGCCATCTTGAAGTTGATACAACGAGTCTGACTCGTCGGTGGACGACTCGCCGTCAGAGCCGGCGACCGCCTCATCACCTGATCCAGATCGATCAGAGGGCCCTCCATGGATACATCCCACGAAAGCATGCCTTAAGGCAGGCCGGGCCCGGGCGGGTCGTGCACGCTGAGCCGTCTTGATGAGATCGGCGCCGAGATCCGGCTCAGGGCCCGGCTCACCAATCTTGCCAATGAAAACATGAATTCCGCCGAAGGGGACCCGGTACCCGTACTCAATTGAGCCGGCATCGGGGCCCCAGTTTGCATCGTCGACGTAGAGCTTGCCGCGACGACTCTTGGTCATCCAGCCCACAGCGTATCCCTTGAGCCCTTCGAAGCTGCCCTTCAAGAACTCAAATCCACCGTGCGCTGGCCCCACGGTGGGCGCCAACTGTCGTGGAATTGTCACGGCAGATGTCCTAGTCGTGGAGCCATCGCAGCTAGGAAGCTTGAAGGGGTTAATGCGGGACAAGGAACACGAGGGTTTATACTGGTTCGGCCCCTTACGGTGAAGGTAAAAGCCTACGTCCAGTTTGAGGTGGTATTGATTAGGGTTTCGATCACCAGGGAGCTAGCTATGCCCGGCTTTCGATGAGATTGTTCTCTGCCTTAAACCGCTGCCGGGTCGTCCCTTTATATAGGGAGGCTGACGCCCTGCAGCTCTCAGAGTCCCGGCCGGCTCATAAGAGTGTCCGGCTCGGACTCTCAACTATTCTTGCCTTACACTACAAGTTCTACCATAATAATGATTGTAACTACGGGCCTTAAGCCATATCCGGGTCTTAAGCCCATCTTTGGCCCACCGTCTTTAAGCTTGGCGCCGGGCTTCTGGCAATGACCATATGAGTAACCCGGCCCCTCCTGGCGGGTGACTCTAAGGTCTATATCCTCAACAGATCCCCTTGTTTTGATCAAAGTAAAGTTCTCCCATTGCTCATTTGTTGGTAGTTTGGGGAAACCCTAGTTTTGTTTGGATCTAGAGATTTGCATGGAGATGTGAGATGTTTGTTTGCGAATTTCTATGATCAGGCTTTGTTAGTATGCTAGGGTTATTCTTATGGGTGTTCTTATGTTGGTGCTAGGGTTAGGTTTAGGGCTAGGGTTATGGTTAGGGTTATGGTTAGGGTTAGGGTTAGGGTTATGGTTAGGGTTAGGGTTATGGTTAGGGTTAGGGTTGTTGTTTCATATATATATTAGGGTTTGTATTCGGTGTTAATCCATGGATTAGTACTCATGGAAGCAATGTTACCTTGTGTTCTTTGAATGCTTATAGGGATGGGAAGAACATGTGTGTTTGTTCATCATGGGGACAAAGACGCCTTTTTGAAAGGCAATAAAGAACCGGACCCGGATGAGTTTGACATGGTGTTTGATAGTAGTCCTAGCTATGCGGAGCTCTTGCAACAAGTTAGGAAAGATTTGAATTGGATGGACCCTAGTGATATCATTGAGTTGGAGGGAAGGCATAATGTTGGTTTTGGAATGCACATCCATTGGAAGACAATGCGTGTAAACTCGGAGCAACGTTGGGTTGCATACAAGGAGACGGTGGCCGAATCACTAGACAAGGCTCTTGAGTTATTTGCAACGAAGAAGGTTGATTCAAGTTTGCATTTGGACTTGAACCGAAACCCCTCCCCTTTGGTTGCTAGTAGCCCCCCATCCTTGAAGCGAGATGAAATTGTTGAACCTCTTTTGACCCAAGAAGTGAGGCCAACATTGAGCCCTTATAGAAACAACCAAGATGAATCTTTGCAAGAGGACAATGATGAGTATGCGGACGATGACAATGAAGTTGATCTCCATGACAACAATGTGGGTGATCTCGACAAATATCATTTGCAAGAGACAATGGACCATTCCATCCCTTTTTCCCGTGCATATGCATCGGACTCGGATGACGATGGTCCCGATGAACAAGTTGATGCGGAGGGGTTCAGGTGAAGGAGGCCCAAGCTTTCGAGAAGGTATTTGGTCGGGATCATCGGACTACATTGTTCAAGGATGTTAGTCTCGTGGATGAAGCCGTGGTAGATGGTGGCCAATGTGTACCTCTTGGGGTTAGGCCAAGCTCTCACCGTGATTTGGTAGACGACAAGAACCGGATTGTTAAAGGTTCTAAGTTCGACAGCTTGTTGGATTTGAAGATGTGGCTCGACAACTACTCGGTTACACATTATCGTCCACACAAGGTGGTGCACTCGGACGTCAATGTGCGCTACACGGTTGCATGTGCATGTGAAGATGAAAAGGAGGTCCAACTTGGACTTACAAGAGGCCGTGGTGGTGGTAGAGGTCGTGGAAAGGAGGTCCAACAAGGAGTGGCAAGACGCCGTGGCGGTTGTCCGTGGATTGTGCGTGCAAGACCATGGAAAGGAGGTCCTACTTGGCATGTAGTGAGTTGTGTGCCAACTCACATGTGCCAAGGCAAAAGGGTGGATGGCAAGATTGTGTCCGAAGACCACAAACAACTCACGTCCGAGTTCATCGCTTACAGGCTCTCCAACTCAATATCCACACTTCCAACAATGAGCGTCCAACATGTCATTGACCTTGTGAAAGCCATCTTTCATTACAAGGTGAAATACGGCAAGGCATGGAAGGCGAAGCAAGCCGCATTTAAGATGTTGTATGGTACATGGGAGGAAGCATACAACCGAATCCCTAGGTTGTTGTTATCCATGGCCGCGACAAACCCGGGCATGGTTCATGTGGTCGAGCCTCATGGGCACCAAACAACGGTTCATGAAGGAAGGAAAGTCAGAGTATTTGGCCGTGCTTTTTGGGCGTTCGAGCAATGTGTGAGGGCTTTCGAACATTGTAGGCCGGTCATCGCAATTGATGGCACGTTCTTGACCGGACAATACAAGGGCACCTTGTTGGTTGCGATAGCAAGTGATGCCAATAACCGGGTGTTGCCATTGGCATTTGCTTTGGTTGAGGTGGAAAACAATGACAACTGGGAGTGGTTTCTGCATCTTTTGAGGACGAAGGTGTTACCCGCTCAAAGGGAAATTTGTGTCATATCGGATCGGAATCAAGGAATTCTTAACGCCGTGGAGATTGACATTCCCGGGCATGCTCTGTTGCACCATCGCTGGTGCATGAGGCACTTTTGTTCGAACTTCTATAGGGCATGTGGCCTTAAGGAGTTGGCCGATGATCTTCAAGATTGTTGTCTCGCTTTCTCCGATAAGCGCTTCGCCACTTTGTACAACAAATTGCTCGCACACAAAAAACTTGATCCCGGGGGTCAAGAGTTTCTCAATAGGCACATTCAATACCGGAACAAGTGGGCACATGCTTTTGATGAAGATGGCCAGAGATACGGTCAAATGACAATCAATATGGCCGAATGCTTCAATAGGGTGCTCAAAGGTGCACGTGGATTACCCGTGACGGCAATAGTTCAATACACATTTGACAAGATGAATGCGTACTTTGCAAAGTACTCGATGGAAACTGATGCACAGATAGCGGGTGAGAACCCACGGAAGTACAAGTATAAGTTCCCACCCAAAGTTGATGAATGGTTGCTATTTCAATCACGGAAGGCGGACTCAGAAGAAGCTATATTATATGACAATGAAGAGTGGAAGTACGAAGTGAAAGAGCCAGGAGGAACCACAAACGATGACCGGCAACATGGAGGTCGGGCTTTCAAGGTGTCGTTAACACAATGTGATTGCACTTACGGGAGGCCATTGTTGCTTCATCTCCCATGCTCACATTTGTATGCCGCCGGCCGCGTTAGGAATGTGGACATCAATCACCCACGCACCATGAGGGAGTCGGAGTTCTCAATCATGACGGTCAAGAAAACATGGGCTCCCCGCTTTCACCCATACTTTGACCAATCACAATGGCCGGAGTATCATGGAGTTCAACTATGGCCGGATCCGGAGTTGAAGGTTGTTAAACGCGGTAGACGTAAGACAAAGCGTCTTAGAGGCGACATGGACGGATGGGGCCATGGTGGGCGCCGCGAAGCGGGCAACGACCAATTCCAAGAGCCTCGTGAGAGCTCCCGTTGTGGGGAGTGCAAAGGTCATGGCCACAACAAAAGAAAATGTACGAAACCAAGGAAAAGGTCCAAGAAAAATGATGCAAGCACAAGCCAACATGGAGCTACACAAGGGAGCCAACCAAGTGGTAGCCAACCTAGTGGTAGCCAACCTAGTGGTAGCCAACAAGTGCCAAGCCAACCAAGTGGTAGCCAACCTAGTGGTAGCCAACAAGTGCCAAGGCAACCAAGTGGTAGCCAACAAGTGCCTAGCCAACCAAGTGTTAGCCAACCTAGTGGTAGCCAACAAGTGCCAAGGCAACCAAGTGGTAGCCAACAAGTGCCTAGCCAACCAAGTGTTAGCCAAAGAGGATCTAGGCAACAAAGAGGTCGGCAACTTGGACTTACAAGAGGCCGTGGTGGTGGTAGAGGTGGTGGTGGTGGTCTCGGCCGTGGTGGTGGAAGAGCTCGACGTGGTGGTAATGGCCGTGGTGATGGTCTCGGCCTTGGTGATGGTCTTGGCCTTGGTGGTGGACTTGGCCGTGGTGATGGACAAGCGCAAGTTCGTTATAGAGGAATGTTTGGATACCTAGATGGACCGTTTCCGTATGTTCCTCACTAACTATAATGTATCATATGTTCTTGTTTTTTCATATGTTCTTCTTTTTCATATGTGCTTCCATTTGTTCTTATTGTCCTTACTAACCATTATGTTCCACTCATTGTAGGTATGGCGGCTTCCCAACCCAACAAACCAACGATGAAGGAGGATGGCGAAGATGAGATGGCCGGATGGTGGGAGAAGGCTGCGAAGAAGCTTAGAGAGGAGGATGCAGCCAAGCTAAAGAAGAAGAAGGAAGAGGAGCTTGAGAAGGAGAGGAAGCGAAAACAGAGTGCGGCAAATGCGATGCGGCGCCTCCAAGCTAGGCGCTGCATATGTCTGTAGCTATCCAGAGAGCAACAGAAGTATGGCTAGTTACAGACATATGCAGCGCCTAGCACGGAGGCGCCACACTCTATAGTGCGGCGCCTGCGAGCTAGGCGTTGCACTGTAGAGTGCGGCGCCTCCAAGCTAGGCGCTGCATATGTTTGTAGCTATCCAGAGAGCAACAGAAGTAAGGCTAGTTACAGACATATGCAGCGCCTAGCACGGAGGCGCCACACTCTATAGTGCAGCGCCTGCGTGCTCGGCATTGCACTGTAGAGTGCGGCGCCTCCAAGCTAGGCGCTGCATATGTCTGTAGCTATCTACAGAGCAACAAAAGTATGGCTAGTTACAGACATATGCAGCGCCTAGCACGGAGGCGCCACACTCTATAGTGCAGCGCCTGCGTGCTAGGCGTTGCACTGTAGAGTGCGGCGCCTCCAAGCTAGGCGCTGCATATGTCTGTAGCTATCCAGAGAGCAACAGAAGTATGGCTAGTTACAGACATATGCAGCGCCTAGCACGGAGGCGCCACACTCTATAGTGCAGCGCCTGCGTGCTAGGCGTTGCACTGTAGAGTGCGGCGCCTCCAAGCTAGGCGCTGCATATGTCTGTAGCAATCCAGAGAACAACAGAAGTATGGCAAGTTACAGACCTGTGCAGCGCCTAGCTTGGAGGCGCCGCACTCTACAGTGCAACGCCTAACTGTAGAGTGTGGCGCCTCCAAGCTAGGCGCTGCACAAACACTTAGCAATTTTTTTGCCTCAAACTTGAGGCCTACCTACTGTGCCTCCCCCCCTCTACTGGGTCATTTTCAGCCACAGTTCAACAATTCATATAACAAACATTCAGGTTCAAAAAGGGTTCACCACAGACATCATTTCTTAGAAAGGACCATCACAATAAGTTCCAGTTTAACATAGAGCTACCACCACTCCAAGTTCAACGACATAAAAGGTACGACCACTCCAAGTTCAACGACATAACAAATTGCACTCGAAGTTCAACATTATAAAAAAACTAAGATGACTAGTGCTTTCCACGCTTGCTGGCTCCTCCCCCCCTCTTGACTCTTATCTTCTTCACCTTCCTAGGAAGAGGAACCCGCTCCGGCTCCGGCTTCGCCTCCGGTTCGACATCGTCATCCAAATAGTCATCCAAAGCCACCATCCGCGAGGTGCCGACCGTCCTTTTGCCTCTTTGGGTGAAGTCTTCAGGTGTGTACTTGTTGATTCCCCTCCTAGGCTTCAACTCGTATGCAGACCGAGCCTGGTACGTCCCCAAGGTCATATCATCAGCAACCTATGCATCAACAAAAGATATGGAAAGACCGTGTGTGAGGATATAGTTAGCAATGCATCAACAAATGGATATATATCGTCATGACATACCTCTTGGGTGACCACACCCACATCCTCATCCTCGAAAGGTTCACCATGGCTCTGCCCCGAAGCGGGATCTGATGGTGTCGCCGACCTAGACCGTTCTGGTGATACATACTCGGGGTCACGACAACCGAAAAGGTTTGATAGCCGCCTTAACTTTTGGCCCTGGCGCTGCAACATGTACAAGTGAATGAGACATGGAACGTAGCAACAAATGTTAAGTGCTAGTTTGAAGGAGATGTGAACCTTAATGAATTCTCGAAGTGCACCTTCCCCATCGCTTTTGCCAGCCGGGGTTGTTTCCAGAATAGTCTCAGTCTCGTCAGCTGCTTTCTTGATCTGGGCACGCTATGAACAGAAACGGTATCAAAGTGTTAGGCAAGCGAAGATGTGAAAAGTGCAAATGGAAAAGCAAAAAGGGCTAACCACAAAGTTCATCATTGGAGCTGAAGGGATCACCGAGTTGCCTTTCCTGACTAATGTGTTGTACTGGTGCTGGGCTACCTCATCAAAAACGGTGGGTTCTTCTAGAATCTCCTCAGCATACGCCGGCTGGCATACCTCCACGCGGGTACTTGCAAGAAACCATGCGAGATAGTTGTTGAACGCGATCGGGCAGTGCTCACGAAGCTGGGCTCGTTTTCCAGCCCTTGCTTGCTCCACACTAAGAGCGAACTGCACGACATACTTCCTGTGATGGCTGGCCCAATCCTTGATCTTCGGCTGCTTTTTCCTATCCAACCTGCAAGTTAGAAACAGAATATTAGCATCATCGAAACTGTCGAGAAGCTCCTAAGTGCTCAAGGTTAATTATATCTTACGCGTGTAGCAACTTGTCCGTGTCCTCCCACTCCGGCGGGTGTGGCTGGAACAAACCAAACTGGCGGAACACCCGATGTGGCAGGTGAAGCTCAACCGCCCAGTTGCATATCAGTGGGCACCGCATATGCCAGAGATCCCTATCCCTAATGCACATCGGATTAAGCTTGAACTCTATAGGGTTACCAAAACTCTCTCCTTTTCCATATGGCTCCCATTCCACCTGCAAAATGGGATTGAATGCAAAATTGATATCGAGTGAAGATACAAGCATGATAATCACTTATGCAAGGTCGGTTCACTTGCTCAGGCGTGATCGCGTCCAGCTCGCTCTTATACAACTTGTACATTACCGAGGGATCATCCGTCGTCTCATTTAACACATCCCACTTGTAAGCCTAAGTGGGGAGCCGTAGTGGGTCGTCTTTATCGTCCCAATCCTCGTACTTCACGGTCTTAGGTCGTCCAACCGGCAAACGCTCCCAGCTCCATATGGAATGTGCGAGCAGACAACCACCAATACCTCCAGTGTGCCTACAACTGGCTTCGTCCAACTGCACATAAAAAAGAACATGGTCAAATTTGCCGCAAGAGCGCATTGATAATGTATCAATGAAGTGAAAAGGAAACAACTTCATACCTGTCGATACAAGTAAGCTAGTGTCGCCGAACCCCAACTCCATTTGCTATCGAAGACGGTCAACGCCTTCAGCCACATCCATGGAGCATTCTTGCCTGTGCCATCAGCAAACATTGTCCTCGATATCACGTACCACATGTAGACACGAGCATATGTCTTCACCATGTCCTCATTAGCATCATCGGGGCAATGACAGAAGTTCGATGATATCCACGTGAAAGTAGTGCCTGCTGCGACTCTTTCCTTCTTCTTATCTTCTGCTTCTGGCTCCCGAGGCTCCGGAGGAACCATACCAATAAGGGCTTGCATCTGCGCGCGCCACCCTTCAGAATCGGTGTTCATACATAAAGGATTGCCATCGATAGGAAGACCGGTGATCATAGCAATATCCTGCAGCGTCACGGTCATCTCCCCGGTCCGAAGATGGAAAGTGTGTGTCTCCGGCCTCCAATGATCAATAAGCGCGGTGAGTGCTGCAGCATTGTTGGGTGGCGTCGACCGGCGGACCAACTCAATGAAAGGGAGAAGTCCTGCCTCCCTAACATAAGGTGTGTACCGCTCATCATAGCGCATCCCTCCAAGGCTGATCCCGTGAGACCGAAGCTTCAGAGGTGCAAGCTCCTACAAACAAACAAATCATAACATTACATATGGGGCATTTGTGTTTGAAAAAACATACGAAATTCATAACACCGGCCACTTTCAGTATTACCCGCTGCTGCACCGACATAGTGTACGACCGGTGTTGTTTGTCCCAATGATCATCAAGAAGCCAAACCATCCTAACAATTTCAACAAAGCATTCTTGTCAACACGATTATCTTTTCAATTCAAAAAAACTAAAGTAGGCCTACTACATGCAAGATTCAAAGCATATGTATCCAAAGCATTTTTCTCAATACGAGTATAACATGGCCTACTTCATACAAATAACTTTTCCATAGAAATAACATGTCAATCTATATATCCAAACTATATAAATAACATGTCAACCTATCTATCCAAACCACATTCTAATCTAACGAAAGTTCCCCAAATCTAATATATGCAAGATTCAAACAAAAGTTCCCCAAATCTAATACATGCAAGATTCAAACAAGGGTTCCCCAAATCTTCAAAATATAATATTTTCTATGGATAGAAAGAAGGGGATCGGAGGAGAGTACCTTCTACGATGGATTGGTGAAGAAATGCACGGACCAAATCGTCGGATCGGAAGGATTTGGGAGAGGGGATTGAGAGGGGGAGTGCAGAGAGCCGCCGCCCTGTTTGTTCTGTAACTGGCAATGGGGAGGGTGGGGGAGGAGAGGGCTGGCGCATTTGCAGATAAGTCACAGTGCAGCGCCTAGCCGCTAGGCGCTGCACATTACACGTTACATGTGCGGCGCCTAGCTCGGAGGCGTTGCACTGCTGGGTGCGGGCCCATGGGCTGCCACGGTGGACAGAGGTGCAACGCCCCGGACATAGGCGCTGCACCGTAGGGTGTGGCGCCGGCGTGGCGGGCGCTACACAAAAGGGTTAGGGGTGTGAAATAGTTTCGCACCCAGTTCATTCTGTGAATTTATTTCTTTTCCAGGTCAAAATTGTCAAATTTGCCAAATATTTTATAGCAAAAGTAGAGCAAGATTGAGTCATGCTATGCCACTCCATAATTCCAAACAAGGGAATGATTGGATCCACTACAACAATATCTACAAAATATCCTTACTGAACATCTCCAAAAGGAGCATGGATCTCTCTGTAGCCACATGGATACATAGCAACAAAATAACAGCAGTCACAGACTTGGTAAAATTACTAAGTCTCTGAAATCAGAAACATCACGAAGCCTAGTTTGCATGCTTGTGCTAGTCACCACAGAGATCACAAAAATACATGGCATACACCTCTGTAAAGATGGCATGGCATACATCAAAACACATGTAGAGCTCATGCCCATAAGATGCACACATAAATAGCACCAAAAATAACAAATCCTCAAGTTCTGATAAGTAACAGCAGTTAACAGCAACTAGCACTCTTGCACCAGAGATTTGGGCATCGAGATGGACTCAAATGAACATGGCGTAATGGAACAAAATGAAGAGCTTCTCGAGAAGAACATTTCGATATCTTACACGCGCGAAACGGGTCTACATGCAGAGAGTTATGCCATGAGGAAATATGCAACCGAATGTAAGAAATAAAGACTAGGAGGAAATCGGGGGAGGAAGAAAAAGTCAACCGACGCGCTGGATCTGGATCGGGCTCGGGCTCGTCGGCGCGCGAGCTCGCCGGAGCTGCTGCTGCCCGGAGCGGAGGAGGGACGGGGCCGGAGGAGAGGGCGACGAGGCCGGCGAGGGAGGAGACGCGGGGGTCGCGGGCGACGGGCGGCGGGGAAGTCGCGGCGCCGGGCGGCGGAGGCGGTGGCCCGCGGCAACGGCGGCGATGGCGGCGGGGCGGCGCCGGCGGAGTCCGGCAGGCGGCGGGGGTCGAGGGCGCTCGGGCGCCGCGGGCTGGAGGAGGAAGAAGGTGCTCGCGGGGGCGGCGGCGGCTCGGGCCGCGGGGCAGGATGCGGGCTCCCGGGCCGCGGGCGGTGGGGCGGCGGCGCTGCCACGTGGCGGGCGCGGAGTGGCTGCGGGGCGGCGGCGCGATTCTTCCGGCAGCGGTGGATGTGTCCGGTGGCGGCAGTGGCGATTTGATCTAGGGTTTGATCCGGATTTCGGAGGGGGAGGTGTTTTATAAGTAGAGGAAGCTAGGAGACTCCAAATGGAGTGCGGTTTTTGCCCACACGATCGTGATCGAACGACCTAGAGCATGGAAGTGACTAAGAGGGGTTTTGGGCTGATTGAAGGGGGTTTTGCTGCAACACACAAAAGGACTTTGCGGTTACCTGGTTAACCGTTGGAGTACCAAACGACCTCCAAATGGAACGAAACTTGACAGGTGGTCTACTGTGGTATACCAAGGCCACTTGACAAGACTCGGTCCATTCCGAGAACGTTCAACACCCGCTCACGAAAAGAAAACAAGAGGGGTGCGCCGGAGGAGGTGGGAGTGCCGGATTGCAAAACGGACAACGGGGAAAATGCTCGGATGCATGAGACGAACACGTATGCAGAATGAGATGCACATGATGACATGATATGAGATGCATGACATGAACAAAATGCAAAACGAAAAACAAAAACCTGACCACGAAGGGAATATCATAACACATAGCCGAAAATGGCAAGAGTTGGAGTTACAAGTATGGAAAGTTACATCCGGGGTGTTACAACCTTGGCGAGATGCTCAAGCTTGTGGTTGGAGCAAGGAAGCAGGAGAATGCAACAGCCAACCAAGCATGGAGAAAATCGTCGTCATACGTCCCATTCATCTTCACGATCCTTTTGCACCAAGATGTCAGTGTAGGCACGTTTTTGCCCTCGATCTTGAAAATACTGTTGAATTCCCTTATAACATCAGCATTCATTTTGAAACACACTTTTCTGCCTCTGTTAGGCAAGCCCCATATCCTCGGAACCCTTTCTACGTCTACTGGTATCTTCCCTCTATCAGGTATTACTATTTGAGACATTTCTGGATCATAACGTTTCATGATCCACTGGCTCAGATCCCCAGGCTTGCTTGTAGCTGTTATGTCGAACAAACCACCGAAGTCTATGTCTCTAATCAGTTTCCGTTGCTCTAGGACTAGGTCCTTGTTCAACTTGAAAAGCCTCGCAGGTGATGACCTATTCTTAGGACCCTATGAAATTAGATAAGGATAAAATGACAGTTGGATTGCTTTCAATGTAAATAGGACAAATAAAAAAGTAACAAATTATGTGAGCATGTGGGACATGAGTTTGCCTTTCACATAGAAAATGTAGTTGCCTTTCAGGGGGTTGATAAAAAATTAAACAAATTAACAATGGCAGGTGCAGGAAGGGGCAACTCATGTGTGCATGTGACACATGATTTGCCTGCCCAACTCATGTGTGCGTGTTCCATGAGTTGCTTCACACATATATGTTGAGTTGCATATGTCATGATAGAAAACAGGAGGGAGTAGCACACAAATTACTTGTATTGCATGAGTTTCTTGACAACAAAACCGTACAGTGGGAAAAAGACCGTGATAGGGGCAACTCATGTGACCATGTGGGACATGAGTTGCCTCCCACCTGAAATAGGGGGCTAGGGGCAACTCTTGTGAGCCAGTGGCACATGAGTTGCCTCCCACCTCAACCCAGGGGGGTTAATTAGGGGGGCAACTCATGTGAGCATGTGGGACATGAGTTGCCTCCTACCTCAACCAGGGGAGTAGGGGGCAACTCTTGTGAGAATGTGGCACATGAGTTGCCTCCCACTTCAAACCCAGTGGGGTTAGGGGGGCAACTCATGTGACCATGTGAAATATGAGTTGCCTCCCACCTCAATCCAGGGGGATTATATGAGCACATGGTACATGATTTGCCTCCCACCTCACCGAGGGGGATATAGGGGCCACATCAAACCAGGAAATGAATTACACGCAAGATTGTATACCTCATTGTCTGTCGCTTTTTCTTTGGTGGTTCGTCTTGTGTAACATCTGCTTCGTTGTTTTCTTCTACTGGATCCTGATTAGTACTATCAATAACAGCATGCCGCTTCCCCCGGTTGGACACCATCTTCCGGTGCTTGCGCTCATAAACAACTGTATTCGCAGTCCCTTGCTCCTATGACTTAGATGGTTGGAATGAAAAACAATGGTTGATAGTTGTCACCCATTTTTGAGTAAAAAAGGTCAAAACACTAAAATGAAAACTCAAAAACAAATCCGGTTGTATTTAGCAAAAAAAAGCAATACAAGAAACACCTCCACTTCGACATCTAATGCAGGAGGTGCACCTCCGTCATGCTATGACGATGTTGGCTATGCTTCATGACGGTTTTTTGCTTGGACCAGTCATGTTTACCTGAATATAGAGAGCAAAAAAAATTAAAGAATCAAACATATTGCAATATCATGGCACCAAAAACAAAATGCATCCCCAGGAAAACAAAAAATGCTCCGTGAAGTGCATGTGTCTGGCAACTCCAATCACCTAACAAAAACATGGCAACTGGTAACCCAAAAAAGGTGTCGGGAATTACTTAGTGATCAGCAATGACCACCACCTCCCACATGAGCATCAATTGTAGCAAAAAAAATTGTCCCCATCCACAACTATGAAGCCTAATTATGAGCAAAAAAATGATATAAAACTTGCCTGGAGTTTTGTTGACCATTAAGCAAGTTCTATCAAAAATCCATGACAGAAAATGCCTACTGGTCACCAAAAAATGCAACAACCCACATCCGGCACTCCTAACCCAAACTACAGGCAACTGCCCAAACACCAAAAACCGCACCTAAACTTGCCTCACTATCAGCATAAACTTGCATGCTTGTCATCATGAAACTTACTTTCTGTTTCTGTCACCATAAAAAGTACTTGAAAAATCCATTCCGAACTAACTACAAAAAATTACACCGTGGAACTCAACACTTCCACGCCTAACCTAGGGAACAACCATGAACCACCACCATGCCCAGATTCATCAACATGCAAAACACAACCATACAGCATGGAACACGCCCCACCTATGTACCACATGAAAAACGCGCTGGTAGAAAACCCTACCTCTATCACGCCATCACCTCAAGTGTGAAAAACGACCAAAAACGCGGGGCAACGAGCACCGCTGCGTGCCCCCTACTAAGCGCGGGGACAACAAGATACAAAATCACCACACCCCCGATTGACAGACAGAGGGGAAACGAGCTGGTTTACCTTCACGCCGGTGACCCACGACCTCGCAAGCCCAGAACGCTCGTCGACCTCACTTCATCACCGGAACTGCTGCTTCGTGCGGTCACCGCGCTCGTGTGCCAGAGCCTCTCTGCGTGGCCAACACCTTGCACGCGAGAGCAACTAGCCGACCAGCCGCGACGACTGGATTTGTGGCGAGGCGAATTGGATTTGCGGGGCGGCGACGAAGTCGATTTGGAGAGCGGGGAAGGGGAGGTAGAAGAAACCGTCCCCGTGCCGAATGGAGAATCAATGACGTTGCGGGATGGGAGAGACAGAGTTAGTCGCGGGCCCCACCCACGCACGATGTTTCGACCATGCCGGGTGGTTCACTCCGACCAAGTTCCACCTAGGCGTGATCGCGCGTGATGGCGTCAGATCCGACGGTTCCGGGAGGGTGTGCTTGATTTCCTAAATTAGCACGCGTCCACTTATTAGAATTTGGGGTAATAATCTCAAAGGAAAAGCAACAATGAGTGAACCTGTCGGGGATTGCTATCTCTTGAGCACTGCGTTGGTTTTCCCTTGAAGAGGAAACGATGATGCAGTAAAGTAGCGTAAGTATATCCCTCAGTTTTTGAGAACCAAGGTATCAATCCAGTAGGAGGCCACGCCCAAGTCCCTCGCACCTACACAAACAAATATAAACCTCGCAACCAACGCAATAAAGGGGTTGTCAATCCCTTCACGGTCACTTACGAAAGTGAGATCTGATAGATATGATAAGATAATATTTTTTGGTATTTTTATAATAGAGATGCAAAGTAAAATAAAAGGCAATAAAAATAGCTAAGTGTTGGAAGATTAATATGATGGAAAATAGACCCGAGGGCCATAGGTTTCACTAGTGGCTTCTGTCAAGAGCATAAGTATTACGGTGGGTGAACAAATTAATGTTGAGCAATTGATAGAATTGAGCATAGTTATGAGAATATCTAGGTATGATCATGTATATAGGCATCACGTCCGTGACAAGTAGACCGACTCCTGCCTGCATCTACTACTATTACTCCACACATCGACCGCTATCCAACATGCATCTAGAGTATTAAGTTCAAAAGAACAGAGTAACGCTTTAAGTAAGATGACATGATGTAGAGGGATAAACTCATGCAATATGATATAACACCCATCTTGTTATCCTCGATGGCAACAATACAATACGTGCCTTGCTGCCCCTACTGTCACTGGGAAAGGACACCGCAAGATTGAACCCAAAGCTAAGCACTTCTCCCATTGCAAGAAAGATCAATCTAGTAGGCCAAACCAAACTGATAATTCGAAGAGACTTGCAAAGATAACCAATCATACATAAAAGAATTCAGAGGAGATTCAAATATTGTTCATAGATAAACTTGATCATAAACCCACAATTCATCGGTCTCAACAAACACACCGCAAAAGAAGATTACATCGAATAGATCTCCACAAGAATCATGGAGAACTTTGTATTGAGATCCAAAAAGAGAGAAGAAGCCATCTAGCTAATAACTATGACCCGAAGGTCTGAGGTAAACTACTCACACATCATCGGAGAGGCTATGGTGTTGATGTAGAGGCCCTCCATGATCAATGCCCCCTCCGGCAGGACGCCGAAAAAGGCCCCAAGATGGGATCTCACGGGTACAGAAGGTTGCGGCGGTGGAATTAGGTTTTCGTGGATGCCTCTGTTAGTTTGGGGGTATGTAGGTATATATACGAGGAAGAAGTACGTCGGTGGAGCAACGTGGGCCCCACGAGGGTGGAGGGCGCGCCCTCCTACCTCGTGCTCTCCTGGTTGCTTTCTTGACATAGGGTGCAAGTCCTCTGGATCACTTTTTTCCGAGAATCACGTTCCCGAAGATTTCATTCCGTTTGGACTCCGTTTGATATTCTTTTTCTGCGAAACTCTGAAATAGGCAAAAAAACAGCAATTTGGGCTGGGCCTCCGGTTAATAGGTTAGTCCCAAAAATAATATAAAAGTGTATAACAAAGCCCATTAATCATCCAAAACAGAATATAATATAGCATGAAGCAATCAAAAATTATAGATACGTTCGAGACGTATCAGGGATATACCCCGCGGTATGACTCGGCCTGAACTTGGCGACTCACTAGTGACCCGACTAACGCATGACGACTCACTGGTGACCCGCCTGAGTCTGGCGATTCACTTGTGACCCAGAGGGCGGGTTAGACGAATGACAAGGCCCAAGGCCCAGAAGGCTGCTCCTGAGAAGACCGGCTCAAGGTACAGTGTCCGGTGGGCCGGCTTGAGAGGAAAGACATGACGAATATTTCCCAACTGAAGGAAATATGCCCTAGAGGCAATAATAAAGTTGTTATTTATATTTCCTTATATCATGATAAATGTTTATTATTCATGCTAGAATTGTATTAACCAGAAACTTATTACATGTGTGAATACATAGACAAACAGAGTGTCACTAGTATGCCTCTACCCCACTAGCTCGTTAATCAAACATGGTTAAGTTTCCTAGCCATAGACATGAGTTGTCATTTGATGGATGAGATCACATCATTAGAGAATGATGTGATTGACAAGACCCATCCGTTAGCTTAGCATGATGATCGTTTAGTTTGTTGTTATTGCTTTCTTCATGACTTATACATGTTCATATAACTATGAGATTATGCAACTCCCGATTACTGGAGGAACACTTTGTGTGCTACCAAACGTCACAACATAACTGGGTGATTATAAAGATGCTCTACAGGTGTCTCCGATGGTGTTTGTTGGGTTGGCATAGATCGAGATTAGGATTTGTCACTCCGATTGTCGGAGAGGTATCTCTGGGCCCTCTCGGTAATGCACATCACTATAAGCCTTGCAAGCAATGTGACTAATGAGTTAGTTGGAGGATGATGCATTACGGAACGAGTGAAGAGACTTGCCGGTAACGAGATCGAACTAGGTATTGAGATA
Organism: Aegilops tauschii subsp. strangulata; assembly: GCF_002575655.3. NCBI lineage: Eukaryota > Viridiplantae > Streptophyta > Magnoliopsida > Poales > Poaceae > Aegilops > Aegilops tauschii. The sequence continues at coordinate 131,986,934 of NC_053036.3, read as the reverse complement.
CTGACGATCGAATCTCGGGCAAGTAACATACCGATGACAAAGTGAACAACGTATGTTGTTATGCGGTTTGACCGATAAAGATCTTCGTAGAATATGTGGGAGCCAGTATGAACATCCAGGTTCCGCTATTGTTTATTGACCGGAGATGAGTCTCGGTCATGTCTATATAGTTCTCGAACCCGTAGGGTCCGCACGCTTAATGTTCGATGACGATCGGTGTTATGAGTTTATGTGTTTTGATGTACCGAAGGTTGTTTGGAGTCCCGGATGTGATCACGGACATGACGAGGAGTCTCAAAATGGTCGAGACATGAAGATTTATATTTTGGACCATGTTATTCAGACACCGGAAGTGTTCCGGGAGGTTTCGGATAAAACCGGAGTGCCGGAGGGTTACCGGAACCCCCCGGGAAGTTATTGGGCCCTTAGTGGGCTTTAGGGGAGAGATAGGGCAGCAGCCAGGAGGTGGCGTGCCCCCCCCCAAGGGAGTCCGAATTGGACTAGGGGAGGGGGCGTGGCCCCTCTTTCCCTCTCCCTCCCCCTCTCCTTCCTTCTCCTCCTAGTTGGACTAGGAAAGGAGGAATCCTACTCCTACTAGGAGGAGGATTCCTCCCCCCTTGGTGCGCCCATGATGGTCGGCCGGCCTCCCCCTCCCGCTTTTATATATGTGGGGAGGGGGGCACCCTATAACACATCAAAGTTGATCTTAGACGTCTGCGGTGCCCCCCTGTGGCACCCTGGCTCAGAGAAATCGGAACGCCCCATATTCCAGCCCAGAGATCGAGGAGAAGTCTTCTGGAATACGGTACTGCTTAGCATAGAACAAATCAGCTTTTTATTACAAGCTATATTGGGTACAAGGGGATTACATCGGCACGGCGACACTACGCCTGCCATGGTTGCTCTATGCAAGCAGCAGAACAACTCGACACAGCGGAATGACTACTGGTAGCGGAACAACGTCGGCGGTGGTGAACTCCACTCTGTAGGGACTTTGGCTGGAACGCTTATCCTAGCTCGCAAACAAGGAATCCACGGCAAACAAGCAATCATATCCGGCATGACCTGCAAAGTGGCATGACATGCCAGGTCAGTACATCGAATGTACTTGCAAGCTCACAGCAACCAAAGCAATCAAGACAAACAACAGCATGGCAATTACAGGTTAACAAGGATTAACATGATATTATCAGATCAATCATAGCATGGGCAAGATGATACAGCTAGAACAATACGAGCATGACATAAATATATGAACATGATAATACTAGCATGCAACATGATGAAACTATCATGCACCAACTTACTCTGCTCGGGTTACCTCGTAACCATCACCTGTATCACTTACCATCACGGATATCACACGATCATCTCAGGATCCAATTAAGCTTGGTATTAACAATATCGTAGCAATCATTTATGATCACAAGGAGCTTGACCCTTACCCTTGACTCTCGCATAAGATTCCAAATATCCAACAAGTTGGTATTCACGATACTACAGTGATCCTCTCACGATCATATAAATATCAACCAACTTCTTTCATCATCGAACCAATGTTGTTATTAAGCACATCATTATTATTACTGTTGACCCATAGTGTGACCGACACGAACTGGGCCCATATCCGCGGGCGCGGCTATCGATAGATTTAACACACACACTCTGCAAAGGTTAGCACACTATACCCACACCATGGAACCCTGGCCTCGCACTCCCATTCGGGTGGACCAAAGCATTCCGAAAAAACCATCCTACTGCCATGACATCCTCCCGGCCACTCCGACCAACTCCCCTTTGGGCTAAGTCCTGGGTGACCCCGTGCCTACCAAAGGCACCAATGGCCACCGTCGTGGCAAAACGGGGACAAGGATCCATACTCAACAATGGGCACACAAGGCTTATGCCGTCCTACCTGATCAGGGTAGCACCCGCGCATAACCTTCCCTCGTGGGAGGCACCGGTGAGAGGCATGACAATGGACCCAGTTAGGACCCCCCCCCATAGGGTAAGCGTGGTTGCAATGGTTAGATTGATTTGGTGGGACCATGACTCAGCCAACAGTTGTTCAAGTTCAATTTAATCCGGTTAAACTTGAATGCAATATGCTGAGACATGATAAAATAACATGATGCAACTACAATGCATGAACATGATACCAAAATAAGCATGGAGGCTCAACATAATCAATGAGCATAACAACAACATTTAATCATTTATCCAGATGAGCATGGCATACTGACGAGCATGAATATCACAACTAGAACACTACTCATAGCATAACATGACCACTAGCATCAACAATAAATACCATGCAATAACTGAAGGAAATATGCCCTAGAGGCAATAATAAAGTATTATATATTTCCTTATATCATGATAAATGTTTATTATTCATGCTAGAATTGTATTAACCGGAAACATAATACATGTGTGAATACATAGACAAACAGAGTGTCACTAGTATGCCTCTACTTGACTAGCTCGTTAATCAAAGATGGTTATGTTTCCTAGCCATAGACATGAGTTGTCATTTGATTAATGGGATCACCTCATTAGGAGAATGACGTGATTGACTTGACCCATTCCGTTAGCTTAGCACCCGATCGTTTAGTATGTTGCTATTGCTTTCTTCATGACTTATACATGTTCCTATGACTATGAGATTATGCAACTCCCGTTTACCGGAGGAACACTTTGTGTGCTACCAAACGTCACAACGTAAATGGGTGATTATAAAGGTGCTCTACAGGTGTCTCCAAAGGTACTTGTTGGGTTGGCGTATTTCGAGATTAGGATTTGTCACTCCGATTGTCGGAGAGGTATCTCTGGGCCCACTCGGTAATGCACATCACTATAAGCATTGTGACTAATGAGTTAGTTGTGGGATGATGTATTAAGGAACGAGTAAAGAGACTTGCCAGTAACGAGATTGAACTAGGTATCGAGATACCGACGATCGAATCTCGGGCAAGTAAAATACCGATGACAAAGGGAACAACGTATGTTGTTATGCGGTCTGACCGATAAAGATCTTCGTAGAATATGTGGGAGCCAATATGGGCATCCAGGTCCCGCTATTGGTTATTTACCGGAGAGGTGTCTCAGTCATGTCTACATAGTTCTCGAACCCGAAGGGTCCGCACGCTCAAAGTTACGATGACAGTTATATTACGAGTTTATATGTTTTGATGTACCAAAGGTTGTTCGGAGTCCCGAATGTGATCACGGACATGACGAGGAGTCTCGAAATGGTCGAGACATAAAGATTGATATATTGGACGACTATATTCGGACACCGGAAGTGTTCCGGAGAAGTTTCGGATTAAACCGGAGTGCCGGAGGGTTACCGGAACCCCCCGGGGAAGTATTGGGCCTTAGTGGGCCTTGAGGGGAGAGAGAGGGCAGCAGCCAGGAGGTGGCGCAGCCCCCTTTCCCTCTCCCTCTCCCTCTCTTTCCTTCCCCCCTTCTTTTCCTAGTAGGACTAGGAAAGGGGAGTCCTACTCCTACTAGGAGGAGGACTCCCCCCTCTCTTTGGCGCGCCAAGGGCAGCCGGCCTCCCCCTTGCTCCTTTATATACGGGGGCAGGGGGCACCTCTAGACACACTTGATATACGATATTTTAGCCGTGTGCGGTGCCCCCCTCCACCATATTACACATCGATAATACCGTTGCGGAGCTTAGGCGAAGCCCTGCGTCGGTGGAACATCATCATCGTCACCACGCCATCGTGCTGACAAAACTCTCCCTCAACACTCGGCTGGATCGGAGTTCGAGGGACGTCATCGAACTGAACGTGTGTAGAACTTGGAGGTGCGGTACGTTCGGTACTTGATCGGTCGGATCGTGAAGGCGTACGACTACATCAACCGCGTTGTGATAACGCTTCCGCTGTCGGTCTACGAGGGTACGTGGACAACACTCTCCCCTCTCGTTGCTATGCATCACCATGATCTTGCGTGTGCGTAGGAATTTTTTTGAAATTACTACGTTCCCCAACAATAACATAACGATAAACTACCATGCAATAACATAACGATAAACTACCATGCAAGCATTTAACCAACTGGGTGCATGCAAAGGAACATGCATAACAATGGTACTCGGGATAGACGATATCATGCACCGAAGACCATCACCAACATGTACTATTACCAAGCATGGCCAATATAATACTAGCATGAGGAACAAAATAACATAGTGCAAGAAAACATAGCATCCCGGTAAACACCGATCCATAAGCATAACCGAAATAACGACAGCAGTAGCAAAACAATCAAATAGTTATTAAAGATTCAAGTTGGAAACCAATGCTTCTGCATGGCTATCATGCAAATGGTGGTTGTGGCTTGCCTGGGGATGAAGAATACTGCGGAAAGATGTGCGGTGAAGCTGCGGAAAGAATTGCCAGAAAGGGTTCTCTCGGAGGGGGATGATTTGGGGCAAGGGCAAAATGGTCATTTCCAGTATGTCAAACCATAGTGAAAATGACACCAAAAGTTTGGGCTCGAAGAGATGAAGAAGTGAGCGTTGGTTTCACCTCATTCAGAGTTACGGTTGCGGAGATATCAGGGTTGGAACATCAGGGACTTTTTTGTAAAAATAATATTCACAACCGGGTCCCTGAGTGGATAAGACAGAGGCGCAAAATTAGAAATACACTTTTTGACTAAGAAAACGTATTCTGGGCTGAAACAGAGAGGAATACGCTTTCAGAATAACGAAAACGTACTTTGAGCTAAAGCAGAGGGAAAATACGCTTTCGATTTGGTGAAAGCGTATTTCGCGAAATGCGCGACCACTTATCCACGTCAGCGCCCGGGGTCAACCCCTCGTGCGGCTGACGGGTGGGCCTCTCGGAAGGTGGGGCCCGCCTGGCCGGCCTTCCTCTTCCTCCCGCCTGGACGCACCGGGCCGAGCAGGGGAGCGCACCCCGACGACGCTCGCCGACGACCCCGGCCACCATACGGGGCGTGCAATCTATCGACGAGCTCAGCGTGACGAGGCGGATCCCTTCGCGGTGGTAGAAGATGCCGGGGAGCATCGAGCCGAGAGGGATGTCAACCACGGCAGACGACGGCCTCGGGCACCGAGGGGCTCGCGGCCACCGCGCACCGGAAGGGAAGGAGAAGGGCGGAGGTGATTGGGTGGACTCCTAGAGATGCTCTGGTGGTGGAGGTGTGGAGAGATGGGGCCAGTGTTGCGCTAATTTAGGCGAAGGGGATAGGCGGCCCTGGCGGCCAACCGCGGCGAGGAGGGGCTCTGGAGTCGAACGGATGGGTCGGGAAGGTTGCTGGGAGGGTGAGGAAGAGGCTGGTGAGCTCAGAGTGCTCGGGGATGGGCTATTTATAGCCGAACGACGAGGGGGGTGAGGTGGCACGCGCGCGGCTACGTGTCCGCGCTCCGGCGACGGGCCCGTGCGGCCAAGGGTCACGGGGAGGGGTGGCAAAGCGACGAGGGATGGCGCGGACGAGGCGTAGAGCTCACGGAGACGAGGCAGCGCTCGGGGACAAGAGAAGGAAGAGGACACAGAAGAGGAAGGCGACGCGGTCACGGGTCAGAACGGTGCGGCGACGGTGACGGCTCACTCGGGAAGAAGACGGAGGGGGCAAGGGCTCCAGAGGGACGGCGACTGCTCGGGGAAGGCTCTGGACATAGCTAGGCAACGGGGGGACAAGCACGTAGCAAGGGAGAAGAAGATAGGGGCGCTAGAGTGCGAGAAACGCCATGCCAAAACGGTGGTCACCACTATGACCGGCAAGGAAGGGACGCGAGAGGCTGCAGCGAGCTGCCTAGTGATGAGTCCCTTCATCGTATAAGCCGAGGGAGTTGATGGATCAAGAGAAGGAGCCAAGGAGAGGGGTGTGTGATCGTCTGAAGTTTGCTGCATCGAACTTGGCTGAGTACTGTTGATCAACAGGGAGCTGATTGGGTCAAATGGGGTTGTCTGGGATGATTAGGATAGGAAGTACTACGGTCCTGGGAAGTTTGGATGGAAATGGACCAATATTTAATACACTTGCTTTGCAATTGCATAAACTGGTCCAGAAAAGGAATCATGAAGTAGCACTCACTAGGAGTAACCACTTGAGCTGAAAATGGACATGGCAGAATGATTTGGACCTAAGAGAGTGCCATAGAAATTTCATGCCATTTGGCCAAGCCAAAATGGTACTTCCTTCATAATGGTCCTCTCTGAACAGGAACTGGAGAAAATTCCTGAGGGAAAATGGCTAGATGAAATGAGCTCAAATTTTGTGGAGATAGGTTATATAGATAGGAGAATGCCTAGGAAATTTTTTAGACATAATGGAGCAAGATAAAATATACTTGCTTCATTAACTGAAAATTTGGACAGAAACAAAGATTTGAAGTTGTGCTCATATGGAGGCATTACATGAGCTCAACTTTGGTGGAGGGCTAAGATATGATGATATTGAGGTCAAGCATAAATTTCAACTCATTTGGATATGCCTAGCTTGTACCTCCTTCACAAAGTTCTTTCTGGACAGAAACTTTGGAAAATCATTGATAAATAATCACTAGGCAAATGAAGTTGAACTTTGGCATGTGGCAATGATATGGACATGAAAATATGCCCAAGAAGTTTGGAGTCAATTGGGCAAAGGAAAATAGCACTTGCTTCACAATGTGCCATTTAGGACAGAATAGGAAATGAATTATTTGAGCATGATGATAAACATGGCAAATGAAATATTTTGCCATATTTGAGGAAGATATGACCCAAACAATTTATGAGAATTATTTGGGAATTTTAGGAGTGATGGAAATATAGGTTGCTTCACAACCTAGGGCAAATTGAGTTATTCCTTTAATAGAAAAGGAATATCCCCAATAAAAAGAATATTGGGATTTGGGCTAGGATGAAAATGGGAAGGTCTAGGGAAGGATTTGGGTATGACAAGCCACTCTGGAAGCAAAGAAGAGTTCATCTTCTTCAGTTTCCAGACCACATAGCCACGGAAAAAGAAAACTCAGGCAAAAACCTCAGAAAATCAAAAGAAAAAGAAAGGGCCAAAAATCAGGCTGTTACAACTCTTACCCCCTTAAAGAAATCTCGTCCTCGAGATTTGGTTGCTCAGGGAACAAGTATGAATATACTGACTTAAGGAAACCGTTTCCAACTCGGGTATCCTTTTTTCCTTTATTGTTGTTCCCACTAAATTTTTACCTGACTGGCTCTGGGTGGTCTAATTCACTGTATCCATATGCTGACACATCTTACCTTGCTTGCTCATGCTTATACTGGCTCCAATTATTTTCATATCCGCTGACTTAGCTGAGATTCCATGACTGAAATATGTGTTTGTCCCACAAATCCGAGAGTGATTTCCGATGGGTGCGTCATCCAGCACTGACAACCTTTCATGAAGTTGTGGCCACATTTTCCTAGTGAACACCCAGGCGCTGACTCCTTGCATTGGGTTTCTTCACTGAATGCAGGTCCTTTGGGTTCCAAATTGTGAGTTGAGGCATAACCGTTTCCTGACAGATTCTGACTCAATGCAGAAGTTTCTGAATCATCTTAACTGGCTCCACCTTCTGGAGTATCAGATCCGTTCCAAATTTTTGACTGTCGCTTGCCGGGGCCAGCATGAAGGGGTATGATCTTACATGATAATATCCGCAGACTCGACTGACGGTGGTTCTGGCAGAAGAATTTGGCTCACGACAGGCTATCCTTTGATAATCCTCATAAGTGGGGGCACATGCCTCAAGACTGTCACTCGACATCCTGATTATTCATTCTGTTGGATATCCATGGGGATAGTAGGTTGTGCGATGCTTTACCACAGTTGCTGGAGTTACACTGTTGATTTGACCTTTGGTCTGACTTCGCAGATTCGGATATTTGATACTGACAAATCTGAGCAGATACTGTTAACTGAGCGGGTCGTTTGGATATGAAGCCCTTACCAAAATTGAGCAGACCCACCTTAGGTGAATATCCATGGTGATCCATACTGACTCAGACTATCCGGGTATCTGCACCATGTGGGCCTTGCAACCATTTTCATACCTGCATCACCGGTCTTGCTACTCCATTACTGTTTTTCTTGTCTGGATCCTTGGCTGAAAGAGCTCGGTCATATTGCTTCTTCGTGTGACCATGGATTCTGTCGGGTGCAATATCCTGACATGCGTACTCTTATCCTCATTTCCTGACATGGTAGCATTATTCAAATTGCCGGCTCATCACCTCTCAAATTCTGACCGTAGGAAAATGATCATCCGAACCCTTGCAAGAAATCGGCAAATAAATCAGTAGCCACCAGAACGGTCTTTACAACTCAGATCTGGGACATCACTGAGATAACTCAACCACGGCTCAGGACGGCTGAAAAACAGCTCAGAGCATGAGACTGGGTCGATAAGAAGAAAGTGGCAGCTCCCTTAAATAGCCAAAAGCAGCTATAGGGCCACTGTCACAAAAAGAAACTCAACAGCTGTATGAGACGGCCGAAAAGCAGCTCAAAACTCATGACAGTCGTTGAAGAGAGAAATAAAAATTGGCATCCACCCCGGATAGCTAAAAATGGCATAGATGACAGGCGTGGTGCCGTTACTGGAGAAAGAAGACAAGGGCTCATCAGGATCATCTTCCCGGTTCACAGGTACTTGTACTGAGCTCATTCCTTTGTCACACTGTGGTGTATAGCTGGCTTCCTTCTTTTAACAATCCTCATGTGCCTGTCAAATCTGCTTTTGAGTGACTTGCAAGACCTTGGTGGTATGTTGACTGCTTATATATGAAATTTGATTCCCGAGGCAGACTTGCTTTCTTGACTGAACTGTTGCAGATCTGATTCCTGAGGCGGACTTGCTTTCTGACTGAAATGTTGCAGATCTGATTCCTGAGGCAGACTTGCTTTCTGACTGAACTGTTGCAGATCTGATTCCTGAGGTGTACTGCCATATACTGTCAAGCTTATCTTCTTGATCATTTCTGCTATGAAGTGTGCACACTGAGGCAAACCTGATTATCCGTATCACGATCAGATATCCCCAGATCTCAATGCAGTCGGCTGAGAATTCCATACTGATGCAAACTTGATACTGACAGTCCATCCAGGATTTCTTTTGCATTCAGACAATATATTCCAATTTCACTATAGTCTGCTGATAATTCCATTTGTTTTAGCTGAGTTTCCAAATATATGCATTCCTTGCTGACTCTTCAGGTCCGGTGTCGGTTGACGAGCAACTTTAATAAGGGGAAAATTTTGTAACACCGAAGGCCCAAAGAAAGAAACAAAAGAAATGACGAAAACAAAAGCACACAAGCATACTAATAATATAAAGCAATCAGCACATATTACTGCTACTCACACAATAATATGCATGCACACCTAAGCACACAATTGTCGTTGAAGCTCTGGTACTACGGTCTAATATGTTGTGGCGGTGTGCACGAAAGTGAGTCTCTGTGTGGAAAGTGTTGGCGTAACCAAGGCTACACCAAGCGCTGGCTGAACACCGGCTGGATCTGGATGGATACGGAGGCGAGGGCGGACTTGGCGATCATGCAGCGAGACACAGAGGTCACAACCATATCACCATCAAGCGTACGAAAGGAAATCGTACACGTCCAAAGAATGGAATGACAGGGCAATATAGTGGAGGAAAAGCAAGGCTTGCTGGCATTGCCCTCTTCTGGTACCAAAGATCAGTAAGGGTTGCCAAAGGGACGAGATGGAGGGCACGATTTGGGATAGAGACACGTCTTTCACCAAAACGATTTGGATGGAAGAAAAGATATCGACGCAATACCTGAGCATAACTCCTGCAAATGGTGTCTGGAACACTCGGTACCAGGGCACCACTCTGCTGGGACAGAGATAACGCCGAACACCGAAGAGCAGGCATGCAAAGAAAGAGGGTGCAGGTAGTGGATCGAAAACGATGCCACCTACACTCACAAGATTAACCGTTAGCGACAAGATAATAATCTATATGCATGCTATGCAACAAACTAATGCAGCAATCAAGTGCAACAAACCAACGGGGCTCTATACTAGCGCATTCTAACGTTCGTGTGGGCTAGGGCATCCTACAGCCAGACCTGCTCTGATACCAAGCCTGTGGCACCCCGGCTCAGAGAAATCGGAACGCCTCGTATTCTAGCCCAGAGATCGAGGAGAAGTCTTCTGGAATACGGCACTGCTTAGCATAGAACAAATCAGCTTTTTATTACAAGCTATATTGGTTACAAGGGGATTACATCGGCACGGCGACACTACGCGTGCCACGGTTGATCTATGCAAGCAGCAGAACAACTCGACGCAGCGGAATGACTACTGGCAGCGGAACAACGTCGGCGGTGGTGAACTCCACTCCGCAGGGACTCTGGCTGGAACGCTTATCCTAGCTCGCAAACAAGGAATCCACGGCAAACAAGCAATCATATTCGGCATGACCTGCAAACTGGCATGACACGCCAGGTCAGTACATTGAATGTACTTGCAAGCTCACAGCAACCAAAGCAATCAAGACAAACAATAGCAGGCAATTACGGGTTAATAAGGATTAACATGATATTATCAGATCAATCATAGCATGGGCAAGATGATACGGCTAGAACAATACGCGCATGACATAAATATATGAACATGATAATACTAGCATGCAACATGATGAAACTATCATGCACCAACTTACTCTGCTCGGGTTACCTCGTAACCATCACCTGTATCACTTACCATCACGGATATCACACAATCATCTCAGGATCCAATCAAGCTTGGTATTAACAATACCGTAGCAATCATTTATGATCACAAGGAGCTTGACCCTTACCCTTGACTCTCACATAACATTCCAAATATCCAACAAGTTGGTATTCACGATACTACAGTGATCCTCTCACGATCACATAAATATCAACCAACTTCTTTCATCATCGAACCAAGGTTGTTATTAAGCACATCATTATTATTATTACTGTTAACCCATAGTGTGACCAACACGAACTGGGCCCATATTCGCGGGCGCGGCTATCGATAGATTTAACACACACACTCTACAGAGGTTAGCACACTGTACCCACACCATGGAACCCTGGCCTCGCACTCCCATTCGGGTGGACCAAAGCATTTCGACAAAACCGTCCTACTGCCATGACACCCTCCCAGCCACTCCGACCAACTCCCCTTTGGGCTAAGTCCTGGGTGGCCCCGTGCCTACCAAAGGCACCAACGGCCACCGTCGTGGCAAAACGGTCCCAAACGGGGACAATGATCCATACTCAACAACGGGCACACAAGGCTTATGCCGTCCTACCTGATCAGGGTAGCGCCCGCGCATAACCTTCCCTCGCGGGAGGCACCGGTGAGAGGCATGACAATAGACCCAGTTAGGAACCCCCCCCCCCATAGGGTAAGCGTGGTTGCACTGGTCAGATCGATATGGTGGCACCATGACTCAGCCAACAGCTCTTCAAGTTCAATTTAATCTGGTTAAACTTGAATGCAATATGCTGAGCCATGATAAAATAACATGATGCAACTACAATGCATGAACATGATACCAAAATAAGCATGGAGGTGCAACATAATCAATGAGCATAACAACAACATTTAATCATTTATCCAGATGAGCATGGCATACTGATGAGCATGAATATCACAACTAGAACACTACTCATAGCATAACATGACCACTAGCATCAACAATAAATACCATGCAATAACATAACGATAAACTACCATGCAATAACATAACGAAAACTACCATGCAAGCATTTAACCAACTAGGTGCAAAGGAACATGCATAACAACGGTACTCGGGACAGACGATAGTCATGCACCGAAGACCATCACCAACATGTACTATTACCAAGCATGGCCAATATAATACTAGCATGAGGAACAAAATAACAGAGTGCAAGAAAACATAGCATCCCGGTAAACACCGATCCATAAGCATAACCGAAATAACGACAGCAGTAGCAAAACAATCAAACAGTTATTAAAGATTCAAGTTGGAAACCAATGCTTCTGCATGGCTATCATGCAAATGGTGGTTGTGGCTTGCCTGGGGATGAAGAATACTCCGGAAAGATGTGCGGTGAAGCTGCGGAAAGAATCGCCGGAAAGGGTTCTCTCGGAGGGGGCTGATTTGGGACAAGGAAAAAATGGTCATTTCCAGTATGTCAAACCATAGTGAAAATGGCACCAAAAGTTTGGGCTCGAAGAGACAAAGAAGTGAGCCTTGGTTTCACCTCATTCGGAGTTACGGTTGCGGAGATATGAGGGTTGGAACATCAGGGACTTTTCTGTAAAAATAATATTCACAGCCGGGTCCCTGAGTGGATAAGACGGAGGCGGAAAATTAGAAACACGCATTCTGACAAAGAAAACGTATTTTTGTCTGAAACAGAAGGGAATACGCTTTCAGAATAACGAAAACATACTATGAGCTGAAGCAGAGGGAAATACGCTTTCGGTTTGGTGAAAGAGTATTTTGGGAAATGCACGGCCACTTATCCACGTCAACGCCCTGGGTGAACCCCTCGTGCAGCTGACGGGTGGGCCTCGCGGAAGGTGGGGCCCACCTAGCCGGCCTTCTTCTTCCTCCCGCCTAGACGCACCGGGCCGAGCAGGGGAGCGCACCCCGACGACGCTCGCCGGCGATCCCGGCCACCATACGGGGCGCGCGACCTACCGACGAGCTCAGCGTGACGAGGCGGATCCCTTCCTGGTGGTAGAAGACGCCGGGGAGCATCGAGCCAAGAGGGACGTCGACCGCGGCGGACGACGGCCTCGGGCACCGAGGGGCTCGCGGCCACCGCGCACCGGAAGGGAAGGAGAAGGGCGGAGGTGATTGGGTGGACTCCTAGAGATGCTCTGGTGGTGGAGGGGTGGAGAGACGGGGCCAGTGTTGCGCCAATTTAGGCGGAGGGGATCGGCGGCCCTGGCGGCCAACTGCGGTGAGGAGGGGCTCTGGAGTCGAACAGATGGGTCGGGAAGGTTGCTGGGAGGGTGAGGAAGAGGCTGGTGAGCTCAGAGTTCTCGGGGACGGGCTATTTATAGCCGAACGATGAGGGGGGTGAGGTGGCACGCGCGGCCAAGGGTCATGGGGAGGGGTGGCAAAGCGACGAGTGAGGGCGCAGACGAGGCGTAGAGCTCAAGGAGACGAGGCAGCGCTCGGGGACAAGAGAAGGAAGAGGACACAGAGGAGGAAGGCGACGCGGTCACGGGTCAGAACGGTGCGGTGATGGTGACGGCTCGCTGGGGAAGAAGACATAGGGGGCAAGGGCTCCAGTGGAACGGCGACTGCTCGGGAAGGCTCTGGACATAGCTAGGCGACGGGGGGACAAGCGTGCAGTGAGGGAGGAGACAGTGGCGTTAGAGCGCAAGAAACGCCATGCCAAAACGGTAGTCACCACTATGACCAGCAAGGAAGGGAGGGGAGAGGCTGCAGCGAGCTGTCTATTGATGAGTCCCTTCATCGTATAAGCCGAGGGTGTTGATGGATCAAGAGAAGGAGCCAAGGAGAGGGGGGTGTGATCGTCTGAAGTTTGCTGCATCAAACTTGGCTGAGTACTGCTGATCAACCGGGAGCTGATTGGGTCACATGGGGTTGTCTGGGATGATTAGGATAGGAAGTACGACGGTCCTGGGAAGTTTGTATGGAAATGGACCAATATTTAATACACTTACTTTGCAATTGCATAAACTGGTCCAGAAAAGGAATCATGAAGTAGCACTCACTAGGAGTAACCACTTGAGCTGAAAATGGACATGGCAGAATGATTTGTACCTAAGAGAGTGCCATAGAAATTTCATGCCATTTGGCCAAGCCAAAATGGTACTTCCTTCATAATGGTCCTCTCTGAACAGGAACCGGAGAAAATTCCTGAGGGAAAATGGCTAGATGAAATGAGCTCAAATTTTGTGGAGATAGGTTATATAGATAGGAGAATGCCTAGGAAAGTTTTTAGACATAATGGAGCAAGATAAAATATACTTACTTGATTAACTGAAAATTTGGACAGAAACAAAGATTTGAAGTTGTGCTCATATGAAGGCATTACATGAGCTCAACTTTGATGGAGGACTAAGATATGATGATATTGAGGTCATGCATAAATTTCAACTCATTTGGATATGCCTAGATTGTACCTCCTTCACAAAGTTTCTTTCTGGACAGAACTTTGGAAAATCATTGATAAATAATCCTAGGCAAATGAAGTTGAACTTTGGCATGTGGCAATGATATGGACATGAAAATATGCCCAAGGAGTTTGGAGTCAATTGGGCAAAGGAAAGTAGCACTTGCTTCACAATGTGCCATTTAGGACAGAATAGGAAATGAATTATTTGAGCATGATGATAAACATGGAAAATGAAATATTTTCCCATATTTGAGGAAGATATGACCCAAACAATTTATGAGAATTATTTGGGAATTTTAGGAGTGATGGAAATATAGGTTGCTTCACAACCTAGGGCGAATTGAGTTATTCCTTTAATAGAAAAGGAATATCCCCAATAAAAAGAATATTGGTATTTTGGGCTAGGATGAAAATGGGAAGGTCTAGGGAAGGATTTGGGTATGACAAGCCACTCTGGAAGCAAAGAAGAGTTCATCTTCTTCAGTTTCCAGACCACATAGCCACAGAAAAAGAAAACTCACGCAAAAACCTCAGAAAATCAAAAGAAAAAGAAAGGGCCAAAAATCAGGCTGTTACACCCCCCCTCCACAGATTTCCACCTCGGTCATATCGTTGTAGTGCTTAGGCGAATCCGTGCGTCGGTAACTTCATCATCACCGTCATCACGCCGTTGTGCTGACGAAACTCTCCCTCGGCCTCAGCTGGATCAAGAGTACGAGGGACGTCACCGAGCTGAACGTGTGCAGATCGCGGAGGTGCCGTGTGTTCGGTACTTGATCGGTTGGATCGCGAAGACGTTCGACTACATCAACCGCATTACTTAACGCTTCCGCTTTCGGTCTACGAGGGTGCGTTGACACACTCTCCCACTCGTTGATATGCATCACATAGATAGAACTTGCGTGATCGTAGGTAAAAAATTTGAAATACTGTGTTCCCCATCAGTGGCATCCGAGCCAGGTCTATGCGTAGATGTTATATGCACGAGTAGAACACAAAGAGTTGTGGGCGATAATAGTCATACTGCTTACCAGCATGTCATACTTTGGTTCGGCGGTATTGTTGGATGAAGCGGCTCGGACCGACATTACGCGTACGCTTACGCGAGGCGACTGGTTCTACCGACGTGCTTTGCACAAAGGTGGCTGGCGGGTGTCAGTTTCTCCAACTTTAGTTGAATCGATTGTGACTACGCCCGGTCCTTGTTGAAGGTTAAAACAGCACACTTGACGATAAATCGTTGTGGTTTTGATGCGTAGGTAAGAACGGTTCTTGCTCAGCCCGTAGCAGCCACGTAAAACTTGCAACAACAAAGTAGAGGACGTCTAACTTGTTTTTGCAGGGCATGTTGTGATGTGATATGGTCAAGACATGATGCTAAATTTTATTGTATGAGATGATCATGTTTTGTAACAGAGTTATCGGCAAATGCAGGAGCCATATGGTTGTTTCTTCATTGTATGCAATGCAATCGCCCTGTAATTGTTTTTACTTTATTACTAAGTGGTAGCGATAGTCGTAGAAGCAGTAGTTAGCGAGACGACAACGATGCTACGATGGAGATCAAGGTGTCGTGCCGGTGACGATGGTGATCATGACGGTGCTTTGGAGATGGAGATCAAAGGCACAAGATGATGATGGCCATATCATATCACTTATATTGATTGCATGTGATGTTTATCCTTTATGCATCTTATTTTGCTTAGTTCGGCGGTAGCATTATAAAATGATCTCTCACTAAATTTCAAGGTACAAGTGTTCTCCCTGAGTATGCACCGTTGCGAAAGTTCATCGTGCCGAGACACCACGTGATGATCGGGTGTGATAAGCTCTACGTTCACATACAACGGATGCAAACCAGTTTTGCACACGCAGAATACTCGGGTTAAACTTGATGAGCCTAGCATATGCAGATATGTCCTCGGAACACTGAGACCAAAGGTCGAGCGTGAATCATATAGTAGATATGATCAACATAGTGATGTTCACCATTGAAAACTACTCCATCTCACGTGATGATCGGACATGGTTTAGTTTATTTGGATCACGTGATCACTTAGATGATTAGAGGGATGTCTATCTAAGTGGGAGTTCTTAAGTAATATGATTAATTGAACTTTAATTTATCATGAACTTAGTACTTGATAGTATTTTGCATGTCTATGTTGTTGTAGATCAATGTCCCGTGCTACTGTTCCTTTGAATTTTAATGCGTTCCTAGAGAAAGCTAAGTTGAAAGATGATGGTAGCAACTACACGGACTGGGTCCGTAACTTGAGGATTATCCTCATTGCTGCACAAAAAAATTACGTCCTGGAAGCACCACTAGGTGCAAGATCCGCTACAGGAGCAACACTAGACGTTGTGAACACCTGGCAGAGCAAAGCTGATGAATACTCGATAGTTCAGTGTGCCATGCTTTACGGCTTAGAACCGGGACTTCAACGACGTTTTGAACGTCATGGAGCACATGAGATGTTCCAGGAGTTGTAGTGAATATTTCAAGCAAATGCCCGGATTGAGAGATATGAAGTCTCCAATAAGTTATATAGCTTCAAAATGGAGGAGAATAGTTCTGTCAGCGAGCATATACTCAAAATGTCTGGGTATCATAATCACTTGACTCAGTTGGGAGTTAATCTTCCGGTTGATAGTGTCATTGACAGAGTTCTTCAATCATTGCCACCAAGCTAAAAAAGCTTCATGATGAACTATAACATGCAAGGGATGGATAAGACGATTCCTGAGCTCTTCGCAATGCTAAAGGCTGCGGAGGTAGAAATCAAGAAGGAGCATCAAGTGTTGATGGTCAACAAGACCACCAGTTTCAAGAAAAAGGGTAAAGGGAAGAAGGGGAACTTCAAGAAGAATGGCAAGCAAGTTGCTGCTCAAGTGAAGAAGCCCAAGTCTGGACCTAAGCCTGAGACTGAGTGCTTCTATTGCAAAGGGACTGGTCACTAGAAGCGGAACTGCCCCAAGTATTTGGCGGATAAGAAGGATGGCAAGGTGAACACAGGTATATGTGATATACATGTTATTGATGTGTACCTTACTAATGCTCGCAGTAGTGCCTGGGTATTTGATACTGGTTCTGTTGTTAATATTTGCAACTCGAAACAGGGACTACAGATTAAGCGAAGATTGGCTAAGGACGAGGTGACGATGCGCGTGGGAAATGGTTCCAAAGTCGATGTATCGCTGTCGGCACACTACCTCTACATCTACCTTCTGGATTAGTTTTAGACCTGAATAGTTGTTATTTGGTGCCAGCGTTAAGCATGAACATTATATCTGGATCTTGTTTGATGCGAGACGGTTATTCATTTAAATCCGAGAATAATGGTTGTTCTATTTATATGAGTAATATCTTTTATGGTCATGCACCCTTGAAGGGTGGTCTATTTTTGTTGAATCACGATGGTAGTGACACACATATTCATAATATTGAAGCCAAAAGATGCAGAGTTGATAATGATAGTGCAACTTATTTGTGGCACTGCCGTTTGGGTCATATTGGTGTAAAGCGCATGAAGAAACTCTATTCTGATGGACTTTTGGAATCACTTGATTATGAATCACTTGGTACTTGCGAACCATGCCTCATGGGCAAGATGACTAAAACTCCGTTCTCCGGAACAATGGAGTGAGCAACAGATTTATTGGAAATGATACATACTGATGCATGTGGTCCGATGAATATTGAGGCTCGCGGCGGGTATCGTTATTTTCTGACCTTCACAGATGATTTGAGCAGATATGGGTATATCTACTTGATGAAACATAAGTCTAAAACATTTGAAAAGTTCAAAGAATTTCATAGTGAAGTGGAAAATCATCGTAACAAGAAAATAAAGTTTCTGCGATCTCATCGTGGAGGAGAATATTTGAGTTACGAGTTTGGTCTTCATTTGAAACAATGCGGAATAGTTTTGCAACTCACGCCACCCGGAACACCATAGCGTAATGGTGTCACTACTGGAATTAGCTTATTTGCCGTCTGCCAGTTCTTTGCCGTCTGCTAGCAGACGGCAAAGAAGGTCTTTGCCGTCCGCTTACAAAAAACGAACAGCAAAGAACTGGCTGATGGCAAAGAAGGATTTTGCCATCAGCCAGTTCTTTGCCGTCCGCTAGCTGACGACAAAGATTCTTTGCCGTCAGCTAGCCGACGGCAAAGAGACAGGTGGCCCCACTTACGAGCTGATTAGATAAAAGTTAACGGCACCCCCTCTTTGCCGTCCGCTAGCGGACGACAAAGTGAGAAAAATAGCGGACGACAAAGAACGGCGGACGGCAAAGAACTAACTTCACTAACCTAACTAACGGCCGAGCCCCCCACCCCCTTTCCTCTCTGTTTCTCTCCACAACCAGATCGACCCCCCGCCGCCCCCGCCGCCCGGCGCCGCCCCTACCACCCGCCGCTGCCCCGCCCCCGCCACCGCATCCGCCACCTGCCGCAGCCTGCCCCGTCGCCCCACCACCCCGCCGCCCCGTCGCCCCACCATCCCGCCGCCCCGGCGCCCCACCACGTCGCCGCCCGACCGTCCCACTGCCCCGCGGCCCCCACCACCCGCCCACCACCCCGGCGCCACCGTCGCCCCCGGCGCCACCGCGGCCCCATCGGCGCCGCCTCCCTGCCGGCTCCCCCTGAGCTCCACCGCCCCGGAGTCCTGCCACCCCCGTCGCCACCGCCACCCTGCCGCCCGCCGCCCCCGTCGCCACCGCCACCCCCCTCGAGCTCTGGTTAGTTATTTTTTCTGTTTTTTCTTTTTTTGTTGTTTAATTGTTTGTGTTAGATTTAGGTCTAGATATGTGTTAGTGTTAGTGTTAGATTTAGTGCTAGTGTTAGATTTAGGTCTAGACATGTGTTAGTGTTAGTGTATGTGTTAGTGTTAGTGTTAGGTTTTAGATAATTAGTTATATTATTAAAAGAAGTAGAAAAAAGATGAAAAAAGAAGAAGAAGAAAAGAAGAATATGTAGAAGGGGAAGAAGAAGAGAAGGAAAGAAGAAGAAGAAGAAGAAGAAGAAGAAGAAGAAGAAGAAGAAGAAGAAGAAAGGAAAGAAGAAGAAGGATAGAAGGAAACACCCCGACCCCCTGACCCCGACACCCCGACCTCGACACGACACCCCGACACCCCGACCCCCTGACCCCGACACCCCGACTCCCTGACCCCCTGACCCTGACACCCCGACCCCGACACCACACCCCGACACCCCGAACCCGACACGACACCCCGACCCCGAAACAGCACCCCGACCCCCTGACCCCGACACCACACCCCGACACCCCGACCCCCTGATCCCGACACCCCGACCCCGACACCACACCCCGACACCCCGATCGACCCCGACACGACACCCCGACCCCGAAACAGCACCCCGACCCCGACACGGCACCCCGACACCGACACGACACCCCGACCCCCGACACCTCCCGAAAAGGTGTTCTTTGGCCTTCCAGAGGCCGACGGGGTCATATATTTGTGAATTATGAGTTAGGTCATATATTTTTCGATTTTATTATGAAAAACATCATATATAATTGTGTTGATCGGTTAGATTTAAATGTGCAGTTGTTTCATCGCTGCGAGGTTTGGTGTTCGACGACCTCCCCGTGCGTTTGACGAGCTCTGCCCCTTCGTTCGTGGGTGAGCACAAATGACATGTCCTCCTCCCCCCTTAATTATTTGCTCTGTTCCGGTGTTCGTGCCGATGAAACTTGATAGCTAGCTATATATCTGTCTTGAATCATCAGTATGCGTAACCAATATGTGTCTCCCGTTCGAAAGCGTTATAGTTACAAATATGCATGCATTTGCACATTTATAACCGTGATTCTTTTTGTCCAACGCTATCCATGGACAGCCCGAGTATGTGTAGATTGGGTTCGTTTTCCCATATGCTTTGCTCCGGATCCGATGCATAAATTTTGTCAGTGCCTCCCCTGTTGTTCTCCGGGTACACATCCTTTCTGTTTATTGCAGAGACGTGTATCAGGAGAACAGCGGGGAGGTGCTGCCAAAATTTTGCGTCGGATCCGGAGGATAGCATGGGAAAATGAACCCAATCTACACATACTCGGGTGGGATTAGGACCTATCATTACCTATTAGAGTGTAGGTTGCATGGACGTAATAAAATTGACAAAGTAGATCAACTGATGAATATATACATGGTGAATTATATATATATATATATATATATATATATATATATTTGTTGTGTGTCCAGTAGCTCTGAAAGTCAAGATGAGTGATCGTGCGTGGATGTACACCGGTCACACTGGTCAGAACAAAATGGAGGACTGAATGGTTCACAAAAACCAAGGGGTTTGTGCAAGCCGCATTTGCAAATGGCCAGAGGAAAACCTGGTGCCCCTGTTTACGGTGCGGCAATTGGGAAAAGAGGACAGAGGCTGAAATGGGCAAACACCTGCAGAAGAGTGGTTTTACGCCCGATTATACGGTGTGGACATATCATGGTGAGTCTGCCCAACGTGACCGAGCTGAGGTGGATCGTCGTCGCACCGACGAGCATGGTACCGGGATGGAAAACATGGTGCAAGACTTCGATGATGCTCGGGATTCGGACGAGGAGATGGAGGAATCTGCAAAGGCCTTCAATGAAATGTTGGAGTCTTCAAAACGTCCGCTCCACGAGCACACTGAGCTTTGTCAGTTGGATGCCATCTCACAAGTAATGGCTCTGAAGGCTCAGTTCAACTTGGGCAGAGAATGCTACGACGCAATGATGACAGTATTTGGATGCTTTCTACCCAAAGGCCATGTAATGCCTGCAAACTGTACAGTCGGACAAAATCCTCCGTGCACTGAAGATGCCCTATGAGAAGATACATGCCTGTGAGAAAGGATGTGTCTTATTTAGGCTTGACTATGCGGACTTGAACTATTGCCCCATTTGCAAGTCTTCCACGTATGTTGTGGTAGACAACGGTATGGGTGAGAAGACACAGACCAAAATCCCCGTTAGTGCTCTTCGGTATATGCCAATCGTACCAAGACTTCAACGTCTTTTCATGGTCGAAGAGACGGCCAGACAGATGACATGGCACAAAACGGGCAAAAGAACCGGACTAGATGCAGATGGGAATCTGATGATCGTACACACATCGGATGGTGTTGCGTGGAAAAAGTTTGATAAATTACATGCTGACAAAGCGGCAGATCCGAGGCATCCTCGAGTCGGCATCAGCACGGATGGGTTCAGTGTGTTTGGTCTGACGGCAGCCCAATACAGTTGTTGGCCCGTATTTGTCTTTCCACTCAATCTCCCCCCCGGACAGATTATGCAAAGAAAGAACATTTTCCTGACGTTGATAATTCCAGGGCCCAACTATCCGGGGAAAAAATATGAATGTGTACATGCAGCCGCTTAGACGAATTGCAAGAAGCCTGGGATAATGGGTTCAAGACATACGACGCCTATAGCAAACGGAACTTCATAATGCGTGTCTGGTACATGTACTCGACGCATGACTTGCCGGCGTATGCGCTATTCGTTGGCTGGTGTGTGCATGGAAGGTTCCCGTGCCCCACATGCAAGGGAGCTCTTGAGTTTCGTTGGCTTCAGGCCGGTCGCAAGTTTTCTTGCTTCCACATGCATAGACAGTTCCTGGATCCTCGCCATAAGTTCAGGAAAGACAAGAAGAACTTCATCAAAGGTAGAGTTGTCAAAAACTCTGCACCACCTGCGTTGACAGGCCAACAGACCCTGGATCAGTTAAACGCTCTCGAGCCAGATCCAGAGCGTCCAGGGTACTTCAAGGGGTATAATTCTAAGCACGCCTGGACTCACAAGACATGCTTATGGGATCTGCCTTACTTCAAAGACCTCCTTTGCCCAC
The DNA here is from genome assembly GCF_002575655.3 of Aegilops tauschii subsp. strangulata. NCBI lineage: Eukaryota > Viridiplantae > Streptophyta > Magnoliopsida > Poales > Poaceae > Aegilops > Aegilops tauschii. The sequence continues at coordinate 131,964,935 of NC_053036.3, read as the reverse complement.
ACAACATCGACGTGATGCACACTGAGAAGAATATCGCCGAGGCACTTTTTGGTACATTGTTCGGCATAGATGGGAAGTCAAAGGATAATACTAAGGCTAGAGTCAATCTGGAGGCGCCATGTGATAGGCCGTTACAAAACATGAAAGAACCGAAAGGAAAGCAGAACTGGACGAAGCCAAAGGCATGGTTCAATCTTGGAAAGCCAGCTATGAGGGAAATTATCTTGTGGGTGAAAATGCAGTTGATGTTCCCCGATGGGTATGCAGCGAATCTAAAGAGGGGAGCGAGTCTTGATAAATTGAAGATATTTGGTGTCAAGAGTCATGATTGGCACATATGGATTGAGCGGGTAATGCCGGTGATGTTGCGTGGCTTCATTCCTGAGGATGAATGGCTAGTACTGGCAGAACTCAGCTATTTCTTTCGTGTTCTTTGTGCGAAAGAACTATCGCCTGGCGTGCTAGAAGAAATGGAAGAGTTGGCGCCGGAGTTGATCTGCAAGTTAGAGAAGATATTTCCACCGGGCTTCTTTAATCCAATGTAGCATTTGATTTTGCATCTCCCGACCAAGGCAAGATTGGGGGGGCCCGTGCAAAATCGTTGGTGCTACCCAACTGAGAGGATGCAGAAGACGCTTCGACAAAAATGTAAATATAAACGTAGAATTGAAGCATCGATGGCTGAGGCATTCATCACTGAGGAGGCGGCAAACTTCGTGACAGCACACTACGAAGCCAAAAATCGTCATTTGCATAATAGCCTCGGTACAATGCTGACGAACCTCAAAAGGGTGGATCCAACCTCAGCCTATCCAAAGGGAATCTCGCACCAGCCAGTGGTTCGAAACCAGTATCTTTGGATAACGAAGAATGGCGGACCATTACGTTGTATATCTTCAACAACCTGACAGAAGTGCGGCCGTACATCGAATATGTTCTCGGTACATTGTTTCGCAACTTCTATTTCCTTTGAACTGCTCTTATTCCTGGATATTTCATACAGTCGATACGTCGCCATATTCTCGTATGGAGCGGTGATCCAAAAGGATTCCGTCGAAGAGTATGAGCTTCTCGCAAAGCAAGGAGGCGGCTATCCCGGTTTCATCTCTTGGTTCAAACAAACGGTAATTTCTATTAGACCATTTCATTTCATTCGCTAATTTCTGCCTAATGCTACAATCCTTTCGTATTAAACTTGTAAGCTAATTCAGAGTCTATGGACGCCGAATTGAGACAAGTCGCTAATGGTTTTGACTATAAGGTCCGTTCATTTGACAAATATGACATCAACGGGTAACGCTTTCATACCTATGGCAAAGAGCTATCTATGGCCGACCTAAAGTCTACAAATTGTTGTGTATCTGCTATCGGCGAAGGAGGTACTGAGTATTATCGGAGAGTTGAAGCAATTTATGAACTTCTATTCTATGGTGACAACCCACCGAATGTCGTACTCTTCAAATGTTATTGGTTTCAGCCGAAGGAGACTAGAAGGACTCATGAACATATAGGGCTAGTTGAAATCAAACAAAGCACCCATTTAGATGTTCCTGATGTCTATATTATGGCTCAACAGGCGACCCAAGTATTCTATCTATCGTGGGCCTGCCAAACTAATCCAAATCTGAAAGGTTGGGATGTCGTTTATGAAGTGCCACCACGTGCTAGACTATCTCCCCCAAAGGAAGAGGATTATGAACCTCACATTAACCCAGGCACATATGAAGGGGAATTCTTCCAAGAGACACGTCTTTCCAAAAAGCGTTTCAAGAACCGCTATACTTCACCCCAAAACATTGAAGTAGACAACGACAGTGAATCCGACATCAACCCAGAGGGGGAACAAGAAGAGCCGGAACAAGAAGAGGTTACTGTTGCGGATGACCTGTCAATGCTTGACCGATTACGTCAAGGTGGCCTTCCACATGTTGATGCCACTGAACCCTATGAGCCCGTCATTGATTATAGTGATGATGATGATTATGCATTTATTGATGATAGTGATCGAGATTATTAGTAGTGTTGGGTATTCAATTTTTTTATGTTGTACTTGATGATGATACACTTAAGTGATATACATATTATTATTCATGGCGGTATTTTTTTATGTTGTACTAATTTCGTTTACTCTTTGTCATGGCAGGTGTTCAAAGATGGTGGGCGCTGGTCGGGAGCGCTCCGAGGCCCCTTCTTCGTCGGCGCGTGGTGGGAGGTCTTCCATTCCACACGCACCTCTCCGCCGAGCGTTGCTGGACAGTATGGCGACACCGCCGGGCCCTTCTTCGTCGACAGCGGTGCCCAGCAGGGGACGAGGTAAGGGAGGAAAGAAGAGAGGAGTTGGAGCACATGGTCGCGGGAGAGGAGGTAGGGTGACTGCTAAGGCGCCTTCCTCGCCGCCACCCCCAGCTGTTTCACCCGAGCACGTGACTGCTAGGGTGGACTCGTCCGAGGAGGAGGCTACACGGACTCCGGTCCACGAGCCGTTGGCCCACGAGCCTTGGGTCGACGGGCCTTCGGCCCACGAGACCCCGGAGGAGCACACGTCTGGATGGGGTACCTGGCCGGATGAGCCTAAGGGGCCGAGTGGCCATGCGGATGATGGCGGGGAGCCGACTAATATTAAGGAGGAGGGGGGCACCGTCGACCAGCGTGGTTGTACACGGCTCCCGTCCGTGCCGGCGACCCGCGAGCAGAGGTGGTTGATTTTCCCTGATGGGGAGAGGTAAGTGCATTTAATCGTTTTATACCTTCTGCATTCACGTTTCTTCAAATATCTAATGTGTTGGCCTTGTCATGCTGTAGGGGTTGGGACCACCATCATAGTGTCCGCCGGCCCAACTCCGTCCTTGGAGTGCTTTGCCGGCAAAACTTCCCGGGGTTTGTCACGTTGCCTGGTGAGGGTCGGCTTCCAGAGCTTGGATTGAGCTGGGAGCACTACTTGGCTGCCCCGGCCCCGCCGGGTGAGATTATCGACGATGTCTTGTGCGACACGAGGGCAGACGTGGTGATCAGAAAGTTCTGGGTATTTCTTCTTTACACATTTAAAAATCTTCAACTAGCTAGTTATTAATTGTACTAATCAATATTGTCTCATTTGATTGCAGACATTCTACAGGTGTGAGGAGGGATACGAGGAGGAGGCGGCAAATGTTATCGAGAACGTCTGCAAGCGCCTACTACAGAACTTACGGCACGAGGCTTGGGTGCAGGCTGTTCGAGACTACTACGCCTTGCGTGGTATCAAGAAGCCCAAGCCGGCGTGCCGCGATAAGTTCCTGAGTAAGGAGCAGTACATGAAGGTAATTCTTAAGGTCTTGTACTTACTTCCTTCATTTAGTAATTCATAGCCGTAGCGCTCAAGTTTCTATTTGATAACTTAGGCGCCTCCGAGATGGTGTGCGGATCGGATGGATTGTTGGGAGGTGTTGGTCAATGAGTGGTGCTCAAAAGAATGGCTAGCCGTCCACAACGCGGCCAAGGACAAACGTGCCCAAATGGAAGGTGTGCCACACCATCAAGGCAGCTCCAACTTATATCAGTTCGGGCGGAACTGGGTATGTGGTTTGCTTCATGATTCATGCAATTCATTCATCATGCTAGCTTGAGCCCTTTAATTACTAATTTACTTTGTTTCTCTTTTTTAGGCACGCTACAATAAGGCGGATAAGGTGCCAGAGGTGTACGACCTGTATGCCATGGCCCACGCTGCCTCCTTCAAGAAAGTCAAGGCATTCTCTCCGTCTGACCTCGATGATGCAAACAACTTCACCAACATCTCCTCCCACGACAAGCTCGTGAAATATAGAGATGAGGGGAAGGCGAGGAAAGGGGAGGACTTTAACCCGAGCCAGGGTCCCATTGATCCAGAGCTGGTGATGATATCTGGTGGCGGGAGGTCCCATGGCTCCATAGCCATTGGAGATGGACTTATCCGTTGTCCTAGCACTCTCCCGGAGATCAAGGCGCGCCAGTCGAGCTCCGCTCCTGAGATAAGGCCTCGTGAACGGCCAGTCCAACTCGCCATCAAGGTTAGTTATACATACTCAGCTATCTTTCTCCATTACATTGTCTGTGCTTCCATCAATGATTACAAATGGTAACGAGGAGTGGTGTTGCAGGCTGCTATACAGAGTGAGAGAGATAGAACGGAGAAACTTCCGGCGGAGGCGGCGGAGAGGCAGTGGGAGTTGGAGGAGAGGACGACAACGATGTTGGAGGAGGAGAGGGCACGGAATGACATGCAGGCAAGGACCATGTACGAGCTCCTTGTGGTAAGTTTCTTCTGCAGATTAGCCAAAACATTCATGTAGTGTTTGTCTCATTACTAACTAGTATGACTAAGTCGTCAAAACCAAATGTGCAGTCTGTGTGCGAGAAGACCGGTCAGACCGCTCCGCCGATGCCAGTGATTGCTCCTGAGACCACGGTGAGTTTAATTTGAATGGACATTACTTGCTAGTCTTAACATTTGAGTGTCATCATGCTAACGAGACATTGGAAATGATCTTTGGTGGAGCGTAACTCCAGACGAGCATCGCACGATCCTTCTCCAGCTACCGGCACGAGCCAGCCCGCTCCTACACCTCCATGATCATGGTAAGTTTCTCCAGTGTTTTGCTTAACAAATGCATAAAGACCTAGACTTAGCCTTATTTCCTCCAATATGCTTACCACAATGACCTAGAGTTAGCTTCTTTTCCTCCAAAATGACTTAATAAGCTTACTCACCTCCAAAACCATCCATTTTACCTAAGTTAGCTCTAAAACGATCTATACTTAGCTTTGTTTCCTCCAAAATGACCTAAGTTAGCTCTAATATGCTTAGTTAACTAGGTTTGCTCAATAATGACATGTACTTAGCTTACTTATGTCAAAAATGGCATAATTAGCTTAGTTAGCTCATAAACAATCCATTTTACCTAGGTTAGCTCTAAAATGACCCATTATACCTTAGTTAGCTCTTAAATGATCCATTTTACCCAAGTTAGCTCTAAAATGACCCATTTTACCTAGACTAGCTCCAAAATGATCCATTTTACCTATGTTAGCTCTAAAATGACCCATTTTACCTAGATTAGCTCATAAACTATCCATTTCACCTAGGTTAGCTCACAAACGATCCATTTTACCTAGTTTAGCTCCAAAATGACCCATCACACCTAGGTTAGCTCTAAAATAATGCATTTTACCTAAGTTAGCTCATAAACGATCTATTTCACCTAGGTTAGCTCATAAACGATCCATTTCACCTAACTTAGCTCAAAAACGATCCATTTCACCTAGGTTAGCTCCAAAATGACCCATCTTACCTAGGTTAGCTCTAAAATGATGCATTATACCTAAGTTAGCTCATAAACGATCTATTTCACCTAGGTTAGCTCATAAACGATCCATTTCAACTAAGTTAGCTCATAAATGATCCATTTCACCTAAGTTAGCTCATAAATGGCATATACTTCTTCTTCTAGTCACCTTTTTCTAACTTTCTTATTTGCCATTTTGCAGATTTCATTCACTTCACGGAAGCTAGCTTGCTATGATGGAGTGCTTGTTTTTTATTTCATTCTCCTCTAGTATTCTTCTAGCTTTCTATGATGGAACTTGCTATCTTGATGAAACTTTGCATTGTAATATGTATGGATGGAACAATGTGTATGTGCAACTTGCTATGTATGAATGGATGGAACTATATATGTATGCACGATGAAACTTATGTGCTGGATATGTCATATGTTTGCTGTTAAATAGCCCTGTGAAATATATATATATATATATGTCATATATTTGCTGTGAAAATTGCTGGATTAAAAAAACAGAAAAAAGAGGCACCTTTGCCGTCAGCCGCTGATGGCAAAGGCTCCTTTGCCGTCTGCCGCGGACGGCAAAGAAGCCACGCGGCGGCCACCTGTGCTCCCTAGGAGCTGACCCATTTGGTCAGTTTGCCTACAGCGGCGGACGGCAAAGGCTTTGCCTACAGTGGCAGACGGCAAAGAATGCCCACATTTGCCTACAGCAGCAGACGGCAAAGGCTTGTCCCGCAGTTACGTCCAGCTGACGTCATTCGGCGGACGGCAAAGGACGGATGCTCTTTGTCGTCAGCGGCGGACGGCAAAGGCTGCCGTTAGCCGCCTAATGGACTAACAACGCATTTATTGCCGTCGGCTTTCTTTGCCGTCAGCCGCTGATGGCAAAGGCCCCTTTGCCGTCCGCTTCAAAAAGCAGACGGCAAAGAAGCTCTTTACCGATGCCTTCTTTGCCGGAGCCTTTTGCCGTCCGCCATCCTTGCCTTTGCCGTCTGCCATGGCAGACGGCAAAGTAGCTGATTCCAGTAGTGTGTGTCCGAACGTCGTAACCGCACTTTATTAGATATGGTGCGATCTATGATGTCTCTTACTGATTTACCGCTTTGGGGTTATGCTTTAGAGACGGCTGCATTCACGTTAAATAGGGCACCACTAAATCCATTGAGACAACACCTTATGAACTGTGGTTTGGCAAGAAACCCAAGTTGTTGTTTCTTAAAGTTTGGGGCTGCGATGCTTATGTGAAAAACCTTCAACCTGATAAGCTCGAACCCAAATCGGAGAAATGTGTCTTCATAGGATACCCAAAGGAGACTGTTGGGTACACCTTCTATCACAGATCCGAAGGCAAGACATTCGTTGCTAAGAATGGATCCTTTCTAAAGAAGGAGTTTCTCTTGAAAGAAGTGAGTGGGAGGAAAGTAGAACTTGATGAGGTAACTGTACTTGCTCCCTTATTGGAAAGTAGTGTTGGGGAACGTAGTAATTTCAAAAAAATTCCTACGCACACGCAAGATCATGGTGATGCATAGCAACGAGAGGGGAGAGTGTTGTCCACGTACCCTCGTAGACCGAAAGCGGAAGCGTTATCACAACGCGGTTGATGTAGTCGTACATCTTCACGATCCGACCGATCAAGTACCGAACGCACGGCACCTCCGAGTTCAGCACACGTTCAGCTCGATGGCGTCCCTCGAACTCCGATCCAGCCGAGTGTTGAGGGAGAGTTTCGTCAGCACGACGGCGTGGTGACGATGATGATGTTCTACCGACGCAAGGCTTCGCCTAAGCTCCGCGACGGTATTATCGAGGTGTAATATGGTGGAGGGGGGCACCGCACACGGCTAAAATATCGTATATCAAGTGTGTCTATGGGGTGCCCCCTGCCCCCGTATATAAAGGAGCAAGGGGAAGAGGGCCGGCCAAGGGGAGGTGGCGCGTCCAAGGGGGGAGTCCTACTCCCACCGGGAGTAGGACTCCTCCTTTCCTTGTGGGAGTAGGAGAAGGGAAGGGGAAGGAGAAAGAAGGAAGGGGCGCTCCCCCTCCCTAGTCCAATTCGGACTAGCCCATGGGGAGGGGTGCGGCCACCCTTTGGGGTCTTTCTCTCCTTTCCCGTATGGCCCATTAAGGCCCAATACGAATTCCCGTAACTCTCCGGTACTCCGAAAAATACCCGAATCACTCGGAACCTTTCCGAAGTCCGAATATAGTCGTCCAATATATCGATCTTTACGTCTCGGCCATTTCGAGACTCCTCGTCATGTCCCCGATCTCATCCGGGACTCCGAACTCCTTCGGTACATCAACATACATAAACTCATAATAAAACTATCATCGTAATGTTAAGCGTGCGGACCCTACGGGTTCGAGAACTATGTAGACATGACCGAGACACCTCTCCGGTCAATAACCAATAGCGGAACCTGGATGCTCATATTGGCTCCCACATATTCTACGAAGATCTTTATCGGTCAAACCGCATAACAACATACGTTGTTCCCTTTGTCATCGGTATGTTACTTGCCCGAGATTCGATCGTCGGTATCTCGATACCTAGTTCAATCTCGTTACTAGCAAGTCTCTTTACTCGTTCCGTAATACATCATCCCGCAACTAACTCATTAGTCACAATGCTTGCAAGGCTTATAGTGATGTGCATTACCGAGTGGGCCCAGAGATACCTCTCCGACAATCGGAGTGACAAATCCTGGAGACACCTGTAGAGCACCTTTATAATCACCCATTTACATTGTGACGTTTGGTAGCACACAAAGTGTTCCTCCGGTAAGCGGGAGTTGCATAATCTCATAGTCATAGGAACATGTATAAGTCATGAAGAAAGCAATAGCAACATACTAAACGATCGGGTGCTAAGCTAACGGAATGGGTCAAGTCAATCACGTCATTCTTCTAATGAGGTGATCCCGTTAATAAAATGACAACGCATGTCTATGGCTAGGAAACATAACCATCTTTGATTAACGAGCTAGTCAAGTAGAGGCATACTAGTGACACTCTGTTTGTCTATGTATTCACACATGTATTATGTTTCCGGTTAATACAATTCTAGCATGAATAATAAACATTTATCATGATATAAGGAAATAAATAATACTTTATTATTGCCTCTAGGGCATATTTCCTTCAGTCTCCCACTTGCACTAGAGTCAATAATCTAGTTCACATCGCCATGTGATTTAACATCAATAATTCACATCACCATGTGATTAACACCCATAGTTCACATCTCTATGTGACCAACACTCAAAGGGTTTACTAGAGTCAATAGTCTAGTTCACATCGCTATGTGATTAACACCCAAAGAGTACTAAGGTGTGATCATGTTTAGATTGTGAGATAATTTTAGTCAACGGGTCTGTCACATTCAGATCCATAGGTATTTTGCAAATTTCTATGTCTACAATGCTCTGCACGGAGCTACTCTAGCTAATTGCTCCCACTTTCAATATGTATCTAGACCGAGACTTAGAGTCATCTAGTTTTAGTGTCAAAACTTGCATCGACGTAACCCTTTACGACGAACCTTTTGTCACTTCCATAATCGAGAAACATATCCTTATTCCACTAAGGATAATTTTGACCGCTGTCCAGTGATCTACTCCTAGATCACTATTGTACTCCCTTGCAACCATCAGTGTAGGGTATACAATAGATCTGGTACACAACATGGCATACTTTATAGAACCTATGGCCAAGGCATAGGGAATGACTTTCATTCTCTTTCTATCTTCTGCCGTGGTCGGGCTTTGAGTCTTACTCAATTTCACACCTTGTAACACAGGCAAGAACTCTTTCTTTGACTGTTCTATTTTGAACTACTTCAAAATCTTGTTAAGGTATGTACTCATTGAAAAAACTTATCAAGCGTCTTGATCTATCTCTATAGATCTTGATGCTCAATATGTAAGCAGCTTCACCGAGGTCTTTCTTTGAAAAAACTCCTTTCAAACACTCTTTTATGCTTTGCAGAATAATTCTACATTATTTTCGATCAACAATATGTCATTCACATATACTTATCAGAAATGTTGTAGTGCTCCCACTCACTTTCTTGTAAATACAGGCTTCACCGCAAGTCTGTATAAAACTATATCCTTTGATCAACTTATCAAAGCGTATATTCCAACTCCGAGATGCTTGCACCAGTCCATAGATGCATCACTGGAACTTGCATATTTTGTTAGCACTTTTAGGATTGACAAAACCTCCTGGTTGCATCATATACAACTCTTCTTTAATAAATCCATTAAGGAATGCAGTTTTGTTTATCCATTTGCCATATTTCATAAAATGCGGCAATTGCTAATCGTGATTCGGACAGACTTAAGCATCGCTGCGAGTGAGAAAATCTCATCGTAGTCAACACCTTGAACTTTATCAAAAACCTTTTTCCGACAAGTCTAGCTTTGTAGATAGTAACACTACTATCAGCGTCCGTCTTCCTCTTGAAGATCCATTTATTTTCCATGGCTTGCCAATCATCGGGCAAGTCAACCAAAGTCCATACTTTGTTCTCATACATGGATCTCATCTCAGATTTCATGGCCTCAAGCCATTTTGCGGAATCTGGGCTCATCATTGCTTCCTCATAGTTCGTAGGTTCGTCATGGTCTAGTAACATATCCTCCAGAACAGGATTATCGTACCACTCTGGTGCGGATCTTAATCTGGTTGACCTACGAGGTTCTGTAATAACTTGATCTGAAGTTTCATGATCATTATCATTAACTTCCCCACTAATTGGTGTAGGTGTCGCAGAAACTGGTTTCTGTAATGATCTACTTTCCAATAAGGGAGCAGGTACAGTTACCTCATCAAGTTCTACTTTCCTCCCACTCACTTCTTTCGAGAGAAACTCCTTCTCTAGAAAGGATCCATTCTTAGCAACGAATATCTTGCCTTCGGATCTGTGATAGAAGGTGTACCCAACAGTCTCCTTTGGGTATCCTATGAAGACACATTTCTCCGATTTGGGTTTGATCTTATCAAGATGAAACTTTTTCACATAAGCATCGCAACCCCAAATTTGAAGAAACGACAACTTTGGTTTCTTGCCAAACCACAGTTCATAAGATGTCGTCTCAACGGATTTAGATGGTACCCTATTTAACGTGAATGCAGCTGTCTCTAATGCATGACCCCAAAACGATAGTGGTAGATCGGTAAGAAACATCATATATCGCACCATATCTAATAAAGTACGGTCACGATGTTCACACACCATTACACCGTGGTGTTCCAGGTGGCGTGAGTAGTGAAACTATTTCACATTGTTTTAACTGAAGGCCAAACTCGTAACTTAAATACTCTTCTCCACGATCAGATCGTAGAAACTTTATTTTCTTATTACGATGATTTCCGCTTCACTCTGAAATTATATGAACTTTTCAAATGTTTCAGATTTCTGTTTCATTAAGTAGATATACCCATATCTGCTCAAATCATCTGTGAAGGCAGAAAATAATGATACCTGCTACGAGCCTCAATATTCATCAGACCACATACATCTGTATGTATGATTTCCAACAAATCTGTTGCTCTCTCCATAGTTCCGAAGAACGGCGTTTTAGTCATCTTGCCCATGAGGCACGGTTCGCAAGCATCAAGTGATTCATAATCAAGTGATTCTAGAATCCCATCAGTATGGAGTTTCTTCATGCGCTTTACACCAATATGACCTAAACGGCAGTGCCACAAAAAAGTTGCACTATCATTATTAACTTTGCATCTTTTGGCTTCAATATTATGAATATGTGTATCACTACGATCGAGATCCAACAAACCATTTTCGTTGGTGTGTATAACCATAGAAGGTTTTTATTCATGTAAACAGAACAACAATTATTCTCTAATTTAAATGAATAACCGTATTGCAACAAACATGATCAAATCATATTCATGCTCAACGCAAACACCAAATAACACTTATTTAGTTTCAACACTAATCCTGAAAGTATAGGGAGTGTGCGATGATGATCATATCAATCTTGGAACTACTTCCAACACACATCGTCACCTCGCCTTTACTAGTCTCTGTTTATTCTGCAACTCCCGTTTCGAGTTACTACTTTAGCAACTGAACCAGTATCAAATACCGTGGGGTTGCTATAAACACTAGTAAAGTACACATCAATAACATGTATATCCAATATACCTTTGTTCACTTTGCCATCCTTCTTATCCACCAAATAGTTGGGGTAGTTCCGCTTCCAGTGACCAGTCCCTTTACAGTAGAAGCACTTAGTCTCAGGCTTAGGACCAGACTTAGGCTTCTTCACTTGAGCAGCAACTTGCTTGCCGTTCTTCTTGAAGTTCCCCTTCTTCCCTTTGCCCTTTTCTTGAAACTAGTGGTCACGTCAACCATCAACACTTGATGTTTTTCTTGATTTCTACCTTCGTCGATTTCAGCATCACGAAGAGCTCGGGAATTACTTTCGTCATCCCTTGCATACTATAGTTCATCACGAAGTTCTACTAACTTTGGTGATGGTGACTAGAGAATTCTGTCAATCACTATTTTATCTGGAAGATTAACTCCCACTTGATTCAAGGGATTGTAGTACCCAGACAATCTGAGCACATGCTCACTAGTTGAGTGATTCTCCTCCATCTTTTAGCTATAGAACTTGTTGGAGACTTCATATCTCTCAACTCGGGTATTTGCTTGTAATATTAACTTCAACTCCTGGAACATCTCATATGGTCCATGACGTTCAAAACGTCTTTGAAGTCCCGATTCTAAGCCGTTAAGCATGGTGCACTAAACTATCAAGTAGTCATCATATTGAGCTAGCTGAACATTCATAACGTCTGCATCTGCTCCTGCAATAGGTCTGTCACCTAGCGGTGCATCAAGGACATAATTCTTCTGTGCATCAATGAGGATAATCCTCAGATCACGGATCCAATCCGCATCTTTGCTACTAACATCTTTCAACATAATTTTTCTCTAGGAACATATCAAAAATAAACACAGAGAAGCAAGAACGCGAGCTATTGATCTACAACATAATTTGCAAAATACTATCAGGACTAAGTTCATGATAAATTCAAGTTCAATTAATCATATTACTTAAGAACACCCACTTAGATAGACATCCCTCTAATCATCTAAGTGATTACGTGATCCAAATCAACTAAACCATGCCCGATCATCACGTGAGATGGAGTAGTTTCAATGGTGAACATCACTATGTTGATCATATCTACTATATGATTCACGCTCGACCTTTCGGTCTCCGTGTTCCGAGGCCATATCTGCATATGCTAGGCTCGTCAAGTTTAACCTGAGTATTCCGCGTGTGCAACTGTTTTGCACCCGTTGTATTTGAACGTAGAGCCTATCACACCCGATCATCACGTGGTGTCTCAGCACGAAGAACTTTCGCAACGGTGCATACTCAGGGAGAACACTTTTATCTTGAAATTTTAGTGAGAGATCATCTTATAATGCTACCGTCAATCAAAGCAAGATAAGATGCATAAAGGATTAACATCACATGCAATCAATATAAGTGATATGATATGGCCATCATCATCTTGTGCTTGTGATCTCCATCTCCGAAGCACCGTGCTTGTGATCTCCATCTTCGAAGCACCGTCATGATCACCATCGTTACCGGCGCGACACCTTGATCTCCATCGTAGTATCGTTGTCGTCTCGCCAACTTATTGCTTTTACTACTATCGCTACCGCTTAGTGATAAAGTAAAACTATTACATGGCGATTGCATTTCATACAATAAAGCGACAACCATATGGCTCCTGCCAGTTGCCGATAACTCGGTTACAAAACATGATCATCTCATACAACAAATTATATCACATCATGTATTGACCATATCACATCACAACATGCCCTGCAAAAACAAGTTAGACGTCCTCTATTTTGTTGTTGCAAGTTTTACGTGGCTGCTACGGGCTTAGCAAGAACCGTTCTTACCTACGCATCAAAACCACAACGATAGTTTGTCAAGTTGGTGCTGTTTTAACCTTCGCAAGGACCGGGCGTAGCCACACTCGGTTCAACTAAAGTGAGAGAGACAGACACCCGCCGATCACCTTTAAGCAATGAGTGCTCGCAACGGTGAAACCAGTCTCGCGTAAGCGCACGCGTAATGTCGGCCTGGGCCGCTTCATCTCACAATACCGCTGAACCAAAGTATGACATGCTGGTAAGCAGTATGACTTATATCGCCCACAACTCACTTGTGTTCTACTCGTGCATAGCATCAACGCATAAAACCAGGCTCGGATGCCACTGTTGGGGAACGTAGTAATTTCAAAAAAATTCCTACGCACACGCAAGATCATGGTGATGCATAGCAACAAGAGGGGAGAGTGTTGTCCACGTACCCTCGTAGACCGAAAGCGGAAGCGTATCACAACGCGGTTGATGTAGTCGTACTAGAGTAAGTACTGATGATATGTTTTCTCGCAAGCGGAGATCATGAAGAGTTCATTGTAAAATGTTACATCGATACAGTCTTCATCTTTTCTCCATGCGATTTTCGATTTAAGTTAAGGGTTTTGTGTAATACACAATATGGTGGCACGGTAGTTGGAAATTGTTTCCAACAGGATACTGTGGCGAATTCTATAACAAATGACTAAGTATGTTGACGCTTTAGAAGCGACAAACAAGATGTTGAACATATAGTTCATTCATGAACTTACTATGGTTCCAAGATGGCTTTTGTCAATGGGACACTACTGCAGGTAGTTTCTCCATAACTCAGTCTGAGGAATCCAGGTTCGACCTGTGATTCACATACATAAAAGCCAAGTCCGCACAAAATATGAATTTTGTGAAAGCGTGAAAATGCGAGGATATGCAGAGATAGACACGGAGCTGAAGTTGTCAGATCCGATGGACATCAGGCTATACCACATGCGAAGCATTTTTTACACCAGTATGCCATAGGTGTGAAGTGCATTAGCATTAACTGGATTATTGACTCTAGTGCAAGTGGGAGTCTGTAGGAGATATGCCCTAGAGGCAATAATAAATGATATTATTTATCTCTGAGTTCATAATTATGTTTATGTTCCATGCTATAACTGCAATGATTCTCGAGTCTGCAATATCCACGAGGCTCGGAGGAAGACTCATATGCACGTGTGGAATAATAAACGGTAAGAAGTATTCCTAGTCTGGCCTCTAAGACTAGCTCAAGTGTTGCATGATGGTTCTGTTTTCCTGATCATGGGCATGTCTATGCCAGCAATTTTGAGGGCACAATGTTAAGAGAACATTTGTGTTGAATCGACCCGGATTGATGTTATGCTAAGAGATTCATTCGTCACAAGTTAATGGTGCATAACACAGAGATGGTTAACGTTTGCATGATTCCTTAGACCATGAGAGTATCGAGTTTCTTCATGCTTGCTTCATGAACTTTGGGGTTTGTTAAACGTCATCCGTAATGGGTGGCTATTACGGCGGCTTACGGGTTCATGGAAAAGTGTGTCAAGTAACTTGATAGCTCAAGATTGGGATTTGCTCCTCCGACGATGGAGAGATATTCTCGGGCCCTCTCGGTATTATGGCATCCATCATCGTCTAGCCAGACACAGTGTGATTTGATCACTGGGATGCCGGAACACGGAAACGAGAAAAGAGAACAAAACCGGTAACGAGGTAACTAGCATAGTGGACAAGTTGTTGATCCACGGGAATGCCAACATGTCTCACCTTGGGTATTTGTAACATATCGCGAAGCAACAGGAATAGCACACGGCAACTGGAGGTTCACTCGAATATTTATTCGTGTGGGTATAGGAGTCAATATGGGTGTCCACGGCTCCGATGTTGATCATTGATCGGAAGGGGTTCCGGGTCATGTCTATACTTCACCGAACCTATAGGGTCACACACTTAAGGGTCATCTATCTGCTGAATACTAGACAGGGACTGAGAGAAAATCACCGAAAAAGTTTCGGACAGCGGAATCGTACCACAGAGAGAGGTCATCGGATAAGTTTCGATGATACCGAAAAGTTGTTTCGGGATACACCATTAAGTCAAATTGGTTTCGGCACATGCCTGATAATTCTTGGAGGATGCCAGAATCATTCTGGAAGCTTTTTGGAATTTTCTGAGATAAAAACCGGAAATGTTCCGGAGCTGCCGGAGCCACTTCAGATGCGTTTCGCAGATGAAAATCACTAAAACAGGAATTGTTTCGGAACGCGTTGAAAATCATTTTAGTGGGTACTGGAAATGTTCTTAGCCCACATAAATATTTTCAGTTTGATCAGACGCTGAAAAATGTCGTCGTGAATAGTGAAAATCAGCTTTATGGTTAATTTATGGAAAGACACCTTTTGGGGCTTTGCTCCAAAAGATCTTGGGGATGACATGGATGGATATGAGCCATTTTTTGGGCCCCTCATGGGGGTGTGGCCGGCCACATGGGGTATCCCCCCTTGGGGACCCTCTTGTTCATTGGTTTCACTCCTAGGTCCTTATGGAAGGACTTCATTCATGTGCATTTTGGGTTTTTACTGAAACTACCCTACCCCCTTGGGATTTCCTATAAATAGAGGTGGAGGGGCAGCCCTCCACACTCATCCCTTGCTCTCATACACATGCCATGCATTATCTGGCTTCTTCTCTCCCTCCCACGAAAAGAGTTTCGTAGAGCCGTAAGGCTGTCTGGGTTCCGGCAGGAACTAGTTCTGGACGGCGAAGCCCTGCCGGATAGATGACACCGTATGTGTGCAACTCTGTAGAGAGATCGTAGTTTCGGTCTTAGTTCGTGAGTGCCTCCCAAAGGGCTGTCCGTGTGACCGTCCGAGTTTCGAAGGTCCTCCCGAAGGGCTGTCCGAGTGACCGTTCGAGTTTCGAAGGTCCTCCCGAAGGGCTGTCCGCGACACCGTTTGGGGGGCTGTTCGACCGCCTCCCGGAGGGTTGTCTGAGGAGCAGATGAGGGTATACAACCTCGCGGTTGGGAGGTTGTAAATCCTAGCTGCGGGGATCTGCACCGCCGATTGTCATCGACTCTACTTCCCGCTGCGCTACGAGTCGGTAACGAAAAAGATCAAACCATGTATGCAGTCTCCATAGTGGTCCTGGGTTGGTGCGTAGGTTGGAAATTTTTTGTTTTCTGCTGCGTTACCCTACAATGCTTAAGTCCGTCCGAATCATGTTAGCAATGGCTGCATTTTATGATTATGAAATTTGGCAAATGGATGTAAAGACTGCATTCCTGAATGGATTTCTGGAAGAAGAGTTGTATATGATGCAACCCGAAGGTTTTATCAATCCAAAGGATGCTAACAAAGTGTGCAAGCTCCAGCGATCCATTTATGGACTGGTGCAAGCATCTTGGAGTTGGAATAAACGTTTTGATACTGTGATCAAAGCATATGGTTTTATACAGACTTTTGGAGAAGCCTGTATTTACAAGAAAGTGAGTGGGAGCTCTGTAGCATTTCTATTATTATATGTGGATGACATATTGTTGATTGGAAATGATATAGAATTTCTGGATAGCATAAAAGGATACTTGAATAAGAGTTTTTCAATGAAAGACCTCGGTGAAGCTACTTATATATTGGCCATCAAGATCTATAGAGATAGATCAAGACGCTTAATTGGACTTTCACAAAGCACATACCTTGATAAAGTTTTCAAGAAGTTCAAAATGGATCAAGCAAAGAAAGGGTTCTTGCCTGTGTTACAAGGTGTGAAGTTGAGTCAGACTAAATGCCCGACCACTGCAGAAGATAGAGAGAAAATCAAAGGCATTCCCTATGCTTCAGCCATAGGTTCTATCATGTATGCAATGTTGTGTACCAGACCTGATGTGTGCCTTGTTATTAGTTTAGCAGGGAGGTACCAAAGTAATCTAGGAGTGGATCACTGGACAGCGGTCAAGAACATCTTGAAATACCTGAAAAGGACTAAGGATATGTTTCTCGTTTATGGAGGTGACAAAGAGCTCGTCATAAATGGTTACGTCGATGCAAGCTTTGACACTGATCCGGATGACTCTAAGTCACAAACCGAATACGTATTTATATTGAACGGTGGAGCTGTAAGTTGGTGCAGTTCTAAGCAAAGTGTCGTGGCAGGATCTACATGTGAAGCGAAGTACATAGCTGCTTTGGAAGCAGCAAATTAAGGAGTCTGGATGAAGGAGTTCATATCCGATCTAGGTGTCATACCTAGTGCACCGCGTCCAATGAAAATCTTTTGTGACAATACTGGTGCAATTGCCTTGGCAAAGGAATCCATATTTCACAAGAGAACCAAGCACATCAAGAGACGCTTCAATTCCATCCGCGATCAAGTTAAGGAGGGAGACATAGAGATTTGCAAGATACATACGGATCTGAATGTTGCAGACCCGTTGACTAAGCCTCTCTCACGAGCAAAACACGATCAGCACCAAGACTCCATGGGTGTTAGAATCATTACTGTGTAATCTAGATTATTGACTCTAGTGCAAGTGGGAGACTGAAGGAAATATGCCCTAGAGGCAATAATAAAGTTGTTATTTATTTTTCCTTATATCATGATAAATGTTTATTATTCATGCTAGAATTGTATTAACCGGAAACTTAGTACATGTGTGAATACATAGACAAACAGAGTGTCACTAGTATGCCTCTACTTGACTAGTTCGTTAATCAAAGATGGTTAAGTTTCCTAGCCATAGACATGAGTTGTCATTTGATGAACGGGATCACATCATTAGAGAATGATGTGATTGACAAGACCCATCCGTTAGCTTAGCACGATGATCGTTTAGTTTGTTGCTATTGCTTTCTTCATGACTTATACATGTTCCTATGACTATGAGATTATGCAACTCCCGAATACCGGAGGAATACTTTGTGTGCTATCAAACGTCACAACATAGCTGGGTGATTATAAAGATGCTCTACAGGTGTCTCCGATGGTGTTTGTTGAGTTGGCATAGATCGAGATTAGGATTTGTCACTCCGATTGTCGGAGAGGCATCTCTGGGCCCTCTCGGTAATGCACATCACTATAAGCCTTCCAAGCAATGTGACTAATGAGTTAGTTGCGGCATGATGCATTACGGAACGAGTAAAGAGACTTGCCGGTAACGAGATTGAACTAGGTATTGAGATACCGACGATCGAATCTCGGGCAAGTAACATACCGATGACAAAGGGAACAACGTATGTTGTTATGCGGTTTGACCAATAAAGATCTTCGTAGAATATGTGGGAGCCAATATGAACATCCAGGTTCCGCTATTGGTTATTGACTGGAGATGAGTCTCGGTCATGTCTACATAGTTCTCGAACCCGTAGGGTCCGCACGCTTAACGTTTGATGACGATCGGTATTATGAGTTTATGTGTTTTGATGTACCGAAGGTTGTTCGGAGTCCCGAATGTGATCACGGACATGACGAGGAGTCTTGAAATGGTCGAGACGTGAAGATTGATATATTGGACCATGTTATTCGGACACCAGAACTGTTCCGGGAGGTTTCGGATAAAATCGGAGTGCCGGAGGGTTACCGGAAACCCCCCCCCCCCTGGGAAGTTATTGGGCCCTTAGTGGGCTTTAGGGGAGAGAGAGGGCAGCAGACAGGAGGTGGCGCCCCGCCCCCAAGGGAGTCCGTATTGGACTAGGGGAGGGGGCGTGGCCCCTCTTTCCCTCTCCCTCCCCTCTCCTTCCTTCTCCTCCTAGTTGGACTAGGAAAGGAGGAATCCTACTCCAACTAGGAGGAGGATTCCCCCCCCCTTGGCGCGCCCATGATGGCGGGCCGGCCTCCCCCTCCCTCCTTTATATACATGGGGAGGGGGGCACCCTAGAACACATCAAAGTTGATCTTAGCCGTGTGTGGTGCCCCCTCCATAGATTTCCACCTCGGTCATATCGTTGTAGTGCTTAGGCGAAGCCCTGCGTCGGTAACTTCATCATCACCGTCATCACGCTGTCGTGATGACGAAACTCTCCCTCGGCCTCAGCTGGATCAAGAGTACGAGGGACGTCACCGAGCTGAACGTGTGCAGATCGCGGAGGTGCCGTGCGTTCGGTACTTGATCGGTTGGATCACGAAGACGTTCGACTACATCAACCGTGTTACTTAACGCTTCTGCTTTCGGTCTATGAGGGTACGTGGACACACTCTCCCGCTCGTTGCTATGCATCACATAGATAGATCTTGCGTGATCGTAGGTAATTTTTTTGAAATATTGCGTTCCCCATCACCAACAAGGGAAGCAAGACTAGGATTCCACTTGTAACAGAGCAGTCCTAATCTTACTAGGACTAGTCATGTTAGCCGCCCCTTCAACTTATATAAGGAGGGGAAGGGCACCCCAAGAGGGACAAGTTAAGACAGACAAGTCAATAGCTCTCGAAATAGAGGTAGCCAAAGAACACCCATGTAATCGTGAGCATCATCATGATCAATATCAATGAAGCAGGATGTAGGCTTTTACCTCCACCGCGAGGGGCCGAACCTGGGTAAAACCTGCGTCTCTCGATTCCGACCAACCCCGTTCAAGATACCACTTAGATGTGTTGGCCTCACGACTAAGTCCTCACACTAGGACATCTGCCGTGACAAAACGATGACAGTTGGCGCCTACCATGGGGCCAGACGCACGGTGGTGTTGAGTTCTTGGAGGGATCGCTCTCAGGGATCGAGGAGTTTGCAATTATCTGGATGAAGAAGAGCCGGTCTGAAAGGATCTGCATCAGCATCAAGTTCATCGGTCCAGATTTAGGATTGCCAACGTGAACTGCTTATTGGTGATTTCCGACGCGGATGGTATTTTCTACTACAGATCTGCTAGGGTCTGATTATTACTACGTAGGACATCAGCGGTTGTTCACAATGGATCAAATCCCGTAGTGGTTCATCAAAAGTATTAGAAGGAGTTTTTGATATGCAATGCTCGAAAAGGGCCATGACTCGGAACGGAGACAGTTATGATTGAAGTCAACGGCCACGACCCGGATTCGCTGACGTCGAGCCGAACCAGGTTTGACCTAGAGTCGCTGGCCTCACCTTGCCCCTACTACATCGGATCGGCCTCGTTTTTAGCTGAGAGCCGCCGGGCCTCATCCCGAATGCCTCCTCCATCTCGGAATTAAGTCGCTGAGTCGCCACCTCTTTGATTCTCCGGCATCTCTCCGAGTCGCCATCGGGCCTCTGCAGCTGTCCGCGCTGGGACCCTTGCTTCCATTTGGTGTTTGCTGTGAGGACACGACCTCACGCCGGGACCACCCGTGTCTCCTTTGCCGTGGCTCTGCTAAGCTACTCCGGTCTCGCCTCGCAGGCGCTTCTCCACCCCTGCTTCGACCCGGGTGGCTCCGAGCCTCCTCCGCCGCAAAGCCGACCCAGCTACCTCCATGGCTGCTGCTTCTCACTAGCCTCGCACCGGACCACCCGCCGTTGTGAGCCGCCGAGTTGCCGTGAGCCGCTGAGTTGCAGCTAAGTCCAACTTCTCCTCTGCCCCACCTTTGCTTCAATGTCGCGCCTGGAATCACCCCTCGGCCAAGTGAGGAATCACCGAGCTGCCGCCTCCAAGAGCCCCCTTGCGCCACGAGTCGCCGCGTTGCTCCTCCGCGCGCTCGAAGCCGCGTGCCCGCAGCACTACAGATCCCCGCGTTGACCCACCACCGTTTGGTGTTTGCTTCCTGTCCCCACCCCCCTCCTGTCGGGTCGCCTCTGCCTCTGTGACCCGCCGTCTGCTTAAACTGCAACGGGGGCAAAGCTCCCGCCCGCTTAAGCCGCCGCGCTTTGATATCCCAAGTGTAGGGAATCATCGTAGCAATTCCCAAAGGTGGAAGTGATAAGTATGGAGTGTCGAACCCACAAGGATCTAAAGGTAAGATCAATATTCTCTCAAGTCCTATCTGCCACTAATACAACTCTACATACACCGAACGTTTGCTTCCAACTAGAAACGAGAAATAAAACTACGTTGTGGGTATGAAGAGGATAACTTTGCATGGTATTGGAGAGCTAAAATATAAAAGTAGGCGCTGTTATCATAAAGTTAGAATATATTACTGAATATTATAAATAGCGAGTGTGGAATAATGGTGGATCGGTGTGCGGAATTGTCCTAGGCAATTGTTAACAAGACCGATAGTCGTCATTGCAATTTCATATGAGGGAGAGGCATAAGCTATTACTTTCTCTACTTGGATCATATGCACTTATGATTGGAACTCTAGCAAGCATCCGCAACTACTAAAGATCATTAAGGTAAAACCCAACCATAGCATTAAAGCATCAAGTCCCCTTTATCCCATACGCCACAACCCCCTTACTCGGATTTATGCTTCTGTCACTCAAGCAACCCACTATAAGCGAATCATGAACATATTGCAACACCCTACAGCGGAATCCCTCACGCTTGCGCGACACGGAGGGCACAATAGGACAGCACCAAAATAAAACATACAACTCGTACCAATCTAGATCATCAATCAACCCAAAGACAAAGGATATCTACTCAAAACATCATAGGATGGCAACACATCATTGGATCATAATATGTGGCATAAAGCACCATGCTCAAGTAGGGATTACAGCGGGGTGCGGGAGAGTGGACCGCGTAAAAGAGTCGAGGATGGTGATGATGATGGTGATGTTGATGAAGACAATCACCGCGGCGATAATTCCCCTCTCGATGGCACTCCGGCGCCACCGAGAGAGAGAAGGAGAGGTTCTCCCCCTTGTGCTTCCTCCTCCATGGCCTCCCCCCTGGATGCGGAGAGGTTCTCCCTCTGGTCCTTGGCCTTCATGGCGATGATGGCCCTCCTCCGGTGATGATGGCCCCCTCCGGGCGGGTGCCAGAGAGGGACTAGATTGATTTCTTGTGGCTACAGAGGCTTGCGACGGCGGAACTTCCGATCTAGGTTAATTTTCCGAGGTTACTGTATTTATAGGAATTTTTGGCGTCGGTCTCACGTCAAGGAGGTGCCCGAGCTGTCCACGAGGCAGGCCCACGCGCCCAGGGGGGTGGGCGCCCCCCCCCACCCTCGTGGGCAGCTCGGGACTCTTCTGGCCCAACTCCAATGCTCCGTGGTCTTCTTTTGGTCCATAAAAAATCATCAAAAATTGGCACGTCAATTGGACTCCGTTTGGTATTCCTTTTCTGCAAAACTCAAAAACAAGGAGAAAACAGAAACTGGCACTGGGCTCTAGGTTAATAGGTTAGTCCCAAAAATCATATAAAATAGCATATAAATGCATATAAAACATCTAAGATGGATAATAAAATAGCATGAATACTTCATAAATTATAGATACGTTGGAGATGTATTAGCATCCCGAAGCTTAATTCATGCTCGTCCTCGAGTAGGTAAATGATAAAAGAAATAATTTATGAAGTGTGAATGCTAGCAGGTGCACAAGTTTGATCAATGATAATTTCAGTCACCTTTTCTAGCATCATTATATGTCATAACAGTAGCTCATCTCATAAAACTTCTCATGATAAAGTAACAAGCTATGCACATGTTAAAGTATAGATCATAAAATTTCTTGAAAACTAACAAACCGTGTTATCAGTCATCAAACAATTACAATTCATCTTATTTTCAGGAAGAGTCTATGTCAGAGCTTTGATTTAGCAAACTTCACATACTCAACTATCATTTAGTCTTTCACAATTGCTAACACTCACGCAATATTTATGGGTTTGAAGTTTTAATCAGACACAGAGAAAGATAGGGGCTTATAGATTCGCCTCCCAACCTTTTACCTCAAGGGTAATGTCAACAATAATAGTTTATGATGCCTTACATCCAATTGGATATATATATCAGAATCTTTCCAACACAATGTGCTTGCCAAAGGATAAAATGTAAAAAGGAAAAGTGAAAATCACCATGACTCTTGCATAAGGGTAAGAGATAAAAGTAAAAGATAGGCCCTTCACAGAGGGAAGCAGAGGTTGCCATACGCTTTCAGGGTTGGATGCACAAAATCTTAATGCGAAAGAACGTCACTTTATATTGCCACTTGTGATATGGACCTTTATTATGCAGTCCGTCGCTTTTATTTCTTCCACATCACAAGATCGTATAAAGCCTATTTCCTCCACACTAATCAATCATACATATTTAGAGAGCAATTTTTATTGCTTGCACCGATGACAACTTACTTGAAGGATCTTACTCAATCCATAGGTAGGTATGGTGGACTCTCATGGCAAAACCGGGTTTAAGGGCATTTGGAAGAACAAGTAGTATCTCTACTTAGTGCAAAGAATTTGGCTAGCATGAGGGGGAAAGGCAAGCTCAACGTGTTGGGCGATCCATGACAATATACTTTACTTCAGATATAAGAAAACATAACCCATTACGTTGTCTTCCTTGTCCAACATCAACCTTTTAGCATGTCATATTTTAATGAGTGCTCACAATTACAAAAGATGTCCAAGATAGTATATTTATATGTGAAATCCCTCTTCCTTCAATATTCTTTCATGAATTGTTCAAGTGACCAATTCTACGTTTGCTAACTTTCAATAAGTTTACTACCTATACTTATTATGTGTGAAGTCATTACTCCCCATGTTATAAGCATATGAAACATATATAAATTCAGATTCATGACATTCAATTTATTCAACCATTTACTCATAGGATATACGTGAAGCACGTGAGTAAATGACAAACTACTCCAAAAGATATGAGTGAAGAACACTGAGTAGGCAAATAATTAACTAGCCATGCGAGGATTCTTTTTCATTCAATATTTCAGATCCAATGATTTTATTCAAACAGCAAGTAAAATTGAAAATACGCTCCAAGCAAAACATATATCATGTGACAAATAAAAATATAGCTCCGAGTAAGGTATACCGATAGTTTTGAAGACGAAAGAGGGGATGCCTTCCGGGGCATCCCCAATCTTAGGCGCTTGAGTCTTCCTTCAATATTACCTTGGGGTGCCTTGGGAATCCCCAAGCTTAGGGTATTTCCACTCCTTATTCTCCTCATATCGATATCTCACCCAAAGCTTGAAAACTTCAATCACACAAAACTTAACGGAACTTTGTGAGATAGGTTAGTATGATAAAGAGCAAACCATTCACTTTGGTACTGTCAAAGACAAAGTTCATAATTGTTCTCACACAATGCCTACTGTACCATATCATTTCTACAATTTATATTGAGAAATATAAGCCATAGAAACTAGAAAACAAGCAAACTATGCGATGAAAACAGAATCTGTCAGAAACATAACAGTCTGTAATGATCTGAACATAAACCATACTTCTAATACTACAAAAATTATGAAATAAATTGGTAGACGTGAGTAATTTGTCTATTAATCTTCTGCAAAAATAATCAACTCAAAATCACTCTTCTGTAAAAAATGACAGCTAATCTCGTGAGCGCAAAGTTTCTGTTTTTTACAGCAAGATCACATTAACTTTCACCCAAGTCTTCCCAAAGGTCTTACTTGGCACTTTATTGAAACAAAAGCTATAAAACATGATTACTACAGTAGCTTAATCATGTAAACAAACAAAAACAGTAAGGGTAAATATTGGGTTGTCTCCCAACAAACGCTTTTCTTTAATGCCTTTTAGCTAGGCATGATGATTTCAATGATGCTCACATAAAATATTGGAATTAAAGCACAAAGAGAGCATCTTGAAGAATATGACTAGCACATTTAAATATAACCCACTTCCTATGCCTAGGGATTTTGTGAGAACACAATTTATAAGAACAACAATCAACTAGCATCGGAAGGCGAAACAAGTATAACTTCAAAACTTTAAGCACTTAGAGAGGAAACTTGATATTATTGCAACTCCTACAAGCATGTCTTCCTCCCTCATAATAATTTTCAGTAGAAACATGGATAGCAACTTTGTTCTCATACTCAATTCGAACCTATTCCAAAATAGTGGAATCATTACTAGCTAAAGTTGACACTCTTCCAAATCCACTTTCATAAATATCACACTAGGATTCAACACCCTCCAAAATAGTGGGATCACTAATTCCTAAAGTTGACACTCTTCCAAACCCACTTTAAATGATGGTATTATTCATACTCCAAAAGATATAAGTGAAGTTCATGGAGCTTTCTACAATTAATATAGACTAACCAATATCCAAGCTCAAAATATAAGTGAAGCACATGAAGCATTCTATAAAACCATACTCAAAAGATTTAAGTGAAGCACAAAGAGCAATTCTATAAGATCACACTTAAAAGATATAAGTGAATCACATGAAGTAATATATAAATTGATGAGGGGACATCTCACACTAGCATGGTTCTTGAAGAAAAAGAAAAACACAAAGGACACAAATCATGTGAACAAAACAAAAACCGAGGTATACCGATATTTGTTGAAGAAGAAAGATGGGATGCCAACCGGGGCATCCCCAAGCTTAGATGCTTGAGTATCCTTTGAAATATTTACTTGGGGTGCGCAAGATTGAACTCTTGACTCTCTTTATTCTTCTCATATTGATAGCTCCTCGACCTTCGGACACTTCATCCACACAAAACTTTAACAAAAACGTGTGAGATCCGTTAGTGTAATAAAGCAAATCACTACCTTTAGGTACTGTAATGAACTCATTCTTTATTTATATTGGTGTTAAACCTAATGTATTCCAACTTCTCTTTGGTTCATACCCCCCCCCCCCCCCCCCCCCCGATATTAGCCATAGATTCATCGAAATAAGCAAACAACACACGCAAAACAGAATCTGTTAAAAACAGAACAGTCTGTAGTAATCTGGAAGTTTGGTAAACTTATGTAACTCCTAAAATTATGAAATAAATATGAAAATTTGAAAAATTTGTACATAAGTAATGTGCAAAAAGTTTCAGACCCATTTTACTTTCCAGTAAAAAATGTAAATTGACGCACTACAGCCAAAGTTTCTGTTTTTGTTCTGCACATAGTAAACAAGCAATCTAATCATCCTAAAACCAAAGCTTGGCACATTATTTTTATAATACAATGGATATGTACAAGGGGATAATTATTTACAGAGAAACTTCCATGAAAAATTCTACATTTTTTCCGTGAGCATGAACACAAGTGCTCAAGGTCGACCCTCACTTCTTCAATGCATAACTTTCCAATCACTTCTCTTTTTGAAAAACTTTTTAGGCATGAGAGACAAGTAATTTTTTTGGTATTTTAATTCTTTAATTTTTTTTATGTTTCACCCACAACTAAACAGAAACAAAAAGGAAAAACAAAATCTACTTAGTGAAGAAAGCAAACAAGCACACACGAGAATATCAACCCCACGCTATTGCTCCCCGGCAACGGCGCCAGAAAAGAGCTTGATAATCCCCAAGTGTAGGGAATCATCTTCAAATCCTACAGAGCGTGATTCTGTTCTTGTTATGTCGAATCCAAAAAAAAGGTCACATATGGTTGTGGAAGAAGAGCTTGTACGGGCTCCGAGGTCAAAGAAATTCGACAAGTTCTTGGCCTAAAAGCACTCACAATGAATGGTACCAGCGGATACCAACCAGATAGAAACATGCTGAAGAATTTTTGGTCGGCAAATTCGAAGGAATCATTGAGTGAAAAAGGAGCAAAGAATGCTGAATCAATTCAATATTATGAATATCGGATCTATCAAATCAATTCATGATCTTCTTCATGGAAACCTGCTCGATTTAGATCGGGAAAATCGTACAGATTTTATAGCAATTCCCAAAGGTGGAAGTGATAAGTATGGAGTGTCGAAAACACAAGGAGCTAAAGGTAAGATCAATATTCTCTCAAGTCCTATCTGCCACTGATACAACTCTACATACACCGAACGTTTGCTTCCAACTAGAAACGAGAAATAAAACTACGTTGTGGGTATGAAGAGGATAACTTTGCATGGTATCGGAGAGCTAAAATATAAGAGTAGGTGCTGTTATCATAAAGTTAGAATATATTACTAAATATTATAAATAGCGAGTGTGGAATAATGGTGGATCGGTGTGCGGAATTGTCCTAGGCAATTGTTAACAAGACCGATAGTCGTCATTGCAATTTCATATGAGGGAGAGGCATAAGCTAACATACTTTCTCTACTTGGATCATATGCACTTATGATTGGAACTCTAGCAAGCATCCGCAACTACTAAAGATCATTAAGGTAAAACCCAACCATAGCATTAAAGCATCAAGTCCCCTTTATCCCATACGCCACAACCCCCTTACTCGGGTTTATGCTTCTGTCACTCAAGCAACCCACTATAAGCGAATCATGAACATATTGCAACACCCTACAACGGGAATCCCTCACGCTTGCGCGACACGGAGGGCACAATAGGACAACACCAAAATAAAACATACAACTCGTACCAATCTAGATCATCAATCAACCCAAAGACAAAGGATATCTACTCAAAACATCATAGGATGGCAACACATCATTGGATCATAATATGTGGCATAAAGCACCATGCTCAAGTAGGGATTACAGCGGGGTGCGGGAGAGTGGACCGCGTAAAAGAGTCGAGGATGGTGATGATGATGGTGATGTTGATGAAGACGATCACCGCGGCGATGATTGCCCTCCCGATGGCACTTCGGCGCCACCGAGAGAGAGAAGGAGAGGTTCTACCCCTTGTGCTTCCTCCTCCATGGCCTCCCCCTGGATGGGGAGAGGTTCTCCCTCTGATCCTTGGCCTTCATGGCGATGATGGCCCCTCCAGGATCCTCCTCCATGGCCTCCGGTGATGATGGCCCCCTCCAGCCGGGTGCCAGAGAGGGACTAGATTGATTTCTTGTGGCTACAGAGGCTTGCGGCGGCGGAACTTCCGATCTAGGTTAATTTTCCGAGGTTTCTGTATTTATAGGAATTTTTGGCGTCTCTCTCACGTCAAGGAGGTGCCCGAGCTGTCCACGAGGCAGGCCCACGCGCCCAAGGGGGGTGGGCACGCCCCCCACCCTCGTGGGCAGCTCGGGACTCTTCTGGCCCAACTCCGATGCTCCATGGTCTTCTTTTGGTCCATAAAAAATCATCAAAAATGGCACGTCAATTGGACTCCGTTTGGTATTCCTTTTCTGCAAAACTCAAAAACAAGGAGAAAACAGAAACTGGCACTGGGCTCTAGGTTAATAGGTTAGTCCCAAAAATCATATAAAATAGCATATAAAACATCTAAGATGGATAATATAATAGCATGAATACTTCATAAATTATAGATACGTTGGAGACGTATCACGCTTCCACGTGGCCTCTCCGTCGGCGTCCGCCTTGAGCCGGTCTTCTTAGGAGCCACCTTCTGGGCCTTGGGCCTTGTCATTCGTCTAACCCGCCCTCCGGGTCACAATTGAATCGCCAGACTCAGGCAGGTCACTAGTGAGTCCCCAAGCGTCAGTCGGGTCACTAGTGAGTCGCCAAGTTCAGGCCGGGTCATACCGCAGGGTATATCCCCGACATTAGCTCCCAGTTTATCTTGGATTTATCCATGGTAAACTTATCCTGCAAAATAAAAATAAGAACAAATTTGACAGGTTGTGCGGCGGGTCAAAGGTTCTTCTAAGCCGGCAGTTGTTCATCCTTAAGCCCTTGCCACTTCTTTCTGTGAAAAACACTTGACCGGGTCAATATTTGCCGGCTTGTGAAATTCTCGAGTTATTCCATATCATGTCTCTTCGTTATATTCAAGGGAATCACTCCATTAAAATCCGGGTCTCTTTCGTTATATCAATAGGCCGGCTTCAAAATTAACTTGTTGAGGCTGCTTCCTTGCAAAAAAATATTGGGGAAAAATAACCCATTTGAGTCGGCTTCCAATGCTCTGACTTGACAAAAATATTGGACTTAAGATATTAATCCAATGCTAAGTCGGCTTGAAGATGTTTAGCTTGTTGAATTGTAATCATCGAAATTGCCGAGTTATAGATGTTGATGGTACCTGGTCATAATTGTTACAGACGTCAGGTCATGATTACTGCTAACACCAAGCTTGAAAGTGTACCTCCCTTATATGCATATCACTTGTAAGGCATTTACAAGTCCCAGGTTGCTGCAGGCAAGACAACCCGGTACTTGGGGGCTACATATGTGGAACATTCAACTTATGGCTGGTAACTCGGATGAACAATCCGGATTTCTCCACAGATGCAACATTTATATTGAAGCAAGTCTTAAGCTGTTACTACGCTCCCTTCTTAAGACTTGGGGGCTACAGGTGATATGCATATAAGGGAGGTACACTTTCAAGCTTGGTGTCAGCGGTAATCATGACCCGACGTCTGTAACAATTATGACCCAGTACCATTAATATCTATAACTCGGCAATTTCGATGATTACAATTCGACAAGCTAAACATCTTCAAGCCGACTCAGCATCGGATGAATATCTTAAGTCCAATATTTTTGTCAAGTTAGAGCATTGGAAGCCGACTCAAATGGGTTATTTTCCCCCAATATTTTTTTGCAAGAAAGCAGCCTCAATAAGTTAATTTTGAAGCCGACCTATTGATATAACGAAGAGACCCAGATTTTAATGGAGGGATTCCCTTGAATATAACAAATAGATAGGATAGGATATGGAATAACTCAAGAATTGCACAAGCCGACAAATATTGAGCCGGTCAAGTGTTTTTCATAGAAAGAAGTGACAAGGACTAAAGGATGAACAGCTGCCGGCTCAGAAGAACCTTTGACCCGGTGCACAACCTGTCAAATTTGTTCTTATTTTTATTTTTCAGGACAATTTTACCATGGATAAATCCTAGCTAAACTGGGGGCTAATGTCGGGGATACCCCGCGGTATGACCCGGCCTGAACTTAGTGACTCACTAGTGACCCGGATGACACTTGGCGACTGATGACCCACAAGTATAGGGGATCAATCGTAGTCCTTTCGATAAGTAAGAGTGTCGAACCCGACGAGGAGTAGAAGGAAATGACAAGCGGTTTTTAGCAAGGTATTTTCTGCAAGCACTGAAATTATAAGTAACGAGTAGTTTGATAGCAAGATAATTTGTAACGAGCAAGTAGCGGTAATAGTAACAAAAGTGCAGCAAGGTAGCCCAATCCTTTTGAGGCAAAGGACAGCCAAAAACGGTCTCTTATAATAAGCAAAGCGTTCTTGAGGGTACACGGGAATTTCATCTAGTCACTTTCATCAGATTGTTTTGATTTGTGTTCGCTACTTTGATAATTTGATATGTGGGTGGACCAGTGCTTAGGTGCTGTTCTCACTTGAACAAACCTCCTACTTATGATTAACCCCCTCGCAAGCATCCGCAACTACGAGAAAAATATTAAGAATAAATTCTAACCATAGCATTAAACTTTTGGATCCAAATCAGTCTCTTACCGAATAGCGCGTAAACTAGGGTTTAAGCTTCTGTCACTCTCGCAACCCATTATCTAACAATTACTCCATAATGCATTCCCTTAGGCCCAAATACGGTGAAGTGTCATGCAGTCGGCGTTCACATGACACCACTAAGGGAATCACAACATACATACCATCAAAATAACGAACACATATCAAGTTCACATGATTACTTGCAACAAGATTTCTCCCGTGACCTCAAGAACAAAAGTAACTACTCACAAATGATAAACATGTTCATGATCAGAGGGGTATTAAATAGCATATTGGATCTGAACATATAATCTTCCACCAAATAAACCATATAGTAATCAACTACAAAATGTAATCAACACTACTAGTCACCCACAAGTACCAAACTGAGGTTCCGGTACAAAGATTGAACACAAGAGATGAACTAGGGTTTGAGAGGAGATGGTGCTGTTGAAGATGTTGATGGAGATTGCCCTCCCCAAGATGGGAGAGTTGTTGGTGATGATGATGGCGATGATTTCCCCCTCCAGGAGGGAAGTTCCCCCGGCAGAATCGCTCCGCCAGAGGGCAAAAGTGCTCCTGCCCAAGTTCCGCCTCGAGATGGCGGCACTCCGTCCCAAAAGTCCTCTCTTTATTTTTTCTAGGTCAAAATGACTTATATACCAGAAGATGGGCACCAGAGGTGGGCTGGGCTGAGCACAACCCACCAGGGCGTGCCCTGGTGTCTTGTGCTCACCAGGTGGCCCCCCTTCGGTAGTTATTTGCTCTAGTATTTTTCATATATTCCATAAAAATTCATCGTGAAGTTTCAGCTCATTTGGAGTTGTGCAGAATAGGTGGCCTGACGTAGCTTTTTCAGGTCCAGATTTCCAGCTGCCGGAATTCTCCCTCTTTGTGTGAACCTTGCATATTATGAGACAAAAGGCATTAGAATTACTCCAAAAAGCATTATTATGCATAAAAATATTATAAATAACAGTAGGTAAACATGATGTAAAATGGACGTATCAGCGACTCACTGGTGACCCACCTGAGTCTGGCGATTCACTTGTGACCCAGAGGGCGGGTTAGAAGAATGATAAGGCCCAAGGCCCATAAGGCGGCTCCTGAGAAGATTGGCTCAAGGTCCGGTGTCCGGTGGGCCGGCTTGAGAGGAAAGACATAAGGAATATTTCCCAACAAGGGAAGCAAGACTAGGATTCCACTTGTAATAGAGTAGTTCTAATCTTACTAGGACTAGTCATGTAAGCCGCCCCTTCAACTTATATAAGGAGGGGCAGGGCACCCCAAGAGGGACAAGTTAAGACAGATAAGTCCATAGCTCTCGAAATAGAGGTAGCGAAAGAGCACCCATGTAATCGTGAACATCATCATGATCAATATCAATGAAGCAGGATGTAGGCTTTTACCTCCACCGCGAGGGGCCGAACCTGGGTAAAACCCGCGTCTCTCGATTCCGACCAACCCCGTTCAAGCTACCACTTAGATGCGTTAGCCTCACGACTAAGTCCTCGCACTAGGACATCTGCCGTGACAAAACCACGACAGAACCTTTCGTCTATGTCTTTGCCATACTTAGAGCATCTACAATCGGACCCCTCAAACCCATCTCATACGCCCGGGCAGGCCACTCGGTCGCTGCCCGGTCACGATTTTTTGACCCAAACGGGCCCCTCAAACGTCCGGGCTGACCGCCGCCCCCCATATCCTGAGGGCGCCCAAACTCGCCGGGAAACTCGACGGTCAGAAGGGCGCCTCGACCGTCGCTGCGGTGGGAACGCCGCATGGCGCCGCTCCGGCTTGCCGCCCGAGACCATAGCCGGCTATTTAAGCCGGCCGGTGCCCCCAGCCCTAGCACATCCACCTCTTTCCTTCCTCCGCCGCCACTCGATCCTAGCCATGTCCCCACACCACCGCTACTACACGATCTAGCACCGTCTCTTCCTCCTTGAGCAGGTCCGGGTCCGTAGGGAGGCGAGGCTACCTCTGGAACCGGAGGAGGATTTCAAGGAGGAGGAGGTGCCGAGGAAGGAGGAAGAGGAGGAGGAGCAGGAGCCGGCGGAGGAGGAGGAGGAGCAGGAGCCGGCGGAGAAGGAGAAGGAGGCGCCACGGCTGGATGGCGGGGAGGAGGAGGCACCGGCGATAGAGGAGGACGTGGGTGTGTGGCCGGAGCAGCACGCCATCCTAAACTCCATCCGCTCGGAGTCGGCTGCGGGGGCCAGGCGTCGCTGTTGGCAACAGATGAAGGCGGCACAGGAGGCCTAGGCTCCGCGCGCTGGCAGCTCCGGCTCCGGTGCAGGCGGCCCCGGGCATCGTCGACAACGACAATATTTGAGTAGTATAGACTGTAGTACTTAGCTATATACTCTGCATACTTTTATATGAATTTAGAGATTGAGTATGAGAGACTTGTCTGTGTAGAAGGAAATATGAGAAGTGTCCGATCAATGCCTACAGATATGCCCGGACGGGTGCGTTCGCGGGTTTGAAGGGCCGGATTTGCAAAGTCCAGCTGTAGATGCTCCTACCAGAGTCAACACCAGCCGCCAAATCATGCGAATTTTGAGTTTGCTAACCACATGTACCATGCGGTGCCAGCCGTCAAATCATGGTTGATAGAATGGATCAGAAGCCGGAGCGCGTCTCCGTCGCGTGGTTTCTCCGCCCGCATCGCCCGCCTGCCTGGTCAGCGCGGCCTGGAGCTCCCAGCCGGGTCGCCGTCCTCTCCTCACCAACCGCCAGACTCCGGTACCACCGTACTTAATACTCCCATCGGACCGGGAGAGGATATTTTCGGTGGGAGGGACCAAAGCAGACCCGCGGAGGGAAGGCCATGGAGGACGGAGGCCTGCGCGCGAGTATTCTCGCCAAGGTACATCTAACTGGCAGATCCGACCCCGAGCCTTTCCATTTTAAGTTTTTTTTTGTCGATGGATTTGCTTGCTGGGGTTCCCTGGGGGCGAAATGCGGAGCAGAAATTGTTGGTGGATTTGATTGTATATATTACTGTATATCGTAACTTCCTAAGACTGATCGCTGTTGAGCGCTGGGGAACATTGTATTTCTGATGCTAACATCATAATCAGGGAGTGCGCATATGGAGTATATTTCGGGATGCTATTTGTTTTGCACAACTTGAATTAAGTTAATTGCACCCCTTGACATGAATATCATCGATAGACGAAGGGCAGTTGATACAAATTTCAGAACCTGAGAAGATTGATGTAATGTTAAGCGTTTATTTCCCCCAGTAATGGATTCATCAAGGAACATAGAGTTAGACTGTTGGGCTTAGGAAAATTATGTACGAAGCTGTCTTTGATTTACTCCTCACAAACAATGCTTTATGTTGAGACATGACCTTCTATCAGGATGATGCAACATGCCATGGCGAAGAATCACAGTCTCTACTGGAAGTATCTCAACAGCCAGAGCTTAAACCTAGAGGTTCTGACTGGAGACCACCTGCAATCATTCTTGGTGAGCCTTCTTGTATTAAGCATGTTTTTGCTCCTTTAAATTCACAACCTTCTTCCCTGAAGACCATGGGACAACTGACAACCAACTCGTATAGTCGTATATATGGAATATCCCTTTTTACATTCTTTAGTATGGCCTTCAGATAAAATGGTAGTTGCTCTATTCCTGATTCTGGTAGGATAGCTATTCTTGGCATGCAAGGCATGTTCCATAATGTTCTTTGATTTCACAGTTATCTTCCTGGGTGATATCCTCTTATTTTTGCTGGTTCTGTGGCCAGGAAACTCAACAAGACTATCCGATACTTTTTAGTTAGACAGTAAACTAATAACGTTTTAAATTAGATCAAATTTGCATGCATTAGAAGGATACTGATTGACTAAAACCTGCAGGACTTGAATGCTTGGAGAGCATGGCTTTCAATGGCATCGCGACAAACCTAGTTGTGTATATCCGCTCAGTTCTCCATGGTGGCATTGCCTCAAGTGCTTCAATTGTTTCTCTTTGGTATGGGACTAGCTTCTTTGTGCCTATACTTGGAGCAGGCATAGCGGATGCTTACTGGGGAAATTACAAGACTGTCTTGATCTCCCTTGTTATGTACCTACTTGTAAGATCACAGTCTTCCTGCTAAGCCCATCGACTTTATTCATACTTCAATCCTCTTTCTTATGTTTGCGAAATATTTTTAATCTAATCATTCAGTTGATGCATACTTTTGAGGAAAAGATTATGATGAAATACTGTTGCGTATTGCAGGGCATGGTACTCATTACAGTTGGATCATTTATACCTTCTGCTCCAGCCTTATGCAACTTTGGCTCATGCTCGTCATCAAAAGGAACTGAGAATCTAATTTTCTTCTCAGGTTTGTATCTATCTGCTGTTGGTTGTGGAGGAGTAAGGTCCGCATTGCTTCCACTTGGGGCAGACCAATTCAACAATGAGAACAGTCTAGATACGCCAAAGAGGAGGAATTTCTTCAGTTTGTTTTATATCTCTGTCATCTTTGGTGTGATTACTTCTGGCACCATTGTAGTCTGGGTTCAGAAAAATGTGAGCTGGGCTATAGGATATGGTATTGCTACCACGTGCATAGCTCTGGCTTTGGTAGGCTTTGTGGCCGGAACACCAATATTCCGGCGGCGTGAGCCTAGTGGTTCCCCAATGAAGAGTATTTTCCAGGTTACTTTTGCCGCTTTTAAGAACATGAGCTTAGAAATCCCTGCCGATAGCTCTCTTCTTTATGAGGCCAGGAGCAAAAACACACACAAGAGAGGACCGAGATTAGCTCATACTGATGATTTCAGGTATTGTACTGCCTGTTTTTGGTTACTTATTCAGTGAAATTTGTACATATGGTACGTTACCTTTATTTACATGTTGTAGCTCCAATTGAAGTAATCATGTCCGTGCTGAGTAAGCTGCTAATTACCTAATAATTTCCTAAAGAGAAGTCAGCATAAAAAATCATTGATTATGAATCAACATAATATGTACCTCATTAAGCTTATGAAGGGAAGTTGGAGAGAAAGGTACCACTGAGACACTAAAAAGATGCAGTTATTTTATCACAATGCAACATACTTTTACTGTCATTGCTATCCTATGGTTTTGTATGAAGTCGACAATGAATGTTCACTCATATCCCTAATCCTATCTTTTTTCTCAGGTTCTTCGATAAGGCAGCTGTTATTTCTGATCTTCCCTTGGACAACAGCAGTTGCCAAAGTTCTTGGAGGATCTGTACTGTAACTCAAGTCGAGGAATTGAAAATACTAATCCGACTGCTTCCAATTTGGGCGACTGGAGTATTCTTTGCTGCTGCAATCTCACAAATGCACACTACCTTCATTCAGCAGGGAACCGTGATGAACACCAAGATTGGCTCACTGTCCATTCCACCAGCTTCCTTGTATTCCTTTGAAGTGATATGTGTGACACTTTGGGTTCTTCTTATGAACAAAGTCATTGTACCAGCGACCAGGACATTCTTCACAAGTGGAGCGGAGCTAACACAGTTGCAGAGGATCGGGATTGGCCGTTTCCTAATGATCTTTGCCATGGCAATGGCTGCTCTTTTAGAAGCAAAGAGGCTAGAGAGCGTCCAGCACGGCAATCCATTAAGCATCGTGTGGCAGCTGCCGCAGTACTTCGTCATCGCTGGGGCCGAATGCTTCGTCATCATTGCTCAGCTGGAGTTCTTCCATGGCCAGGCACCTGACTCCATGAAGAGCATGTTGACGGCGTTTGCGTTGCTCACCACTGCTCTCGGCAACTACTTGAGCTCAGCTATCATCACCCTTATTGCGGGGCTGACTAGGGAATGGCAGAGCCCTGGATGGATACCTGATGACCTGAACGAAGGGCACCTTGACTACTTCTACTGGTGCCTTACAGCCATCTCATTTGTGAATTTTATTGTCTATGTCTATTTTGCTAGTAAATACAGATTAAAGAAAATTGTTATTGATGGCTAAAATCCATTGTAACCACACCAATTGAAGTGTATATATAGGCCACGGAACTAGAAAAATATTTTCTGTATCCAGAAATTGGCTTCGGGTATCTGAGAATGATGTGTTGTATTGATAATACCGTGATGGCACCTTCAGAAAGATGATTTTGTAAAGTTCTGAATGCCGCAAAGAGTGTCGATCTTATATACCTCCTAGCATTTCTAATGGCTGTCCTCCCGTTCATGTTCAGGATACAGTATACGTACAGTTTACAAATGTTTGTATGCAATATTTGGTGTAGTTTATATTTATATTTTACATTTGATATGAAGTTACGAATTAGACCAGCTGATGGATTGATTAGCTGGCATGCAGCGTACTCTTTTAGTGTATACAAAGCCCCTTAATATTGTCTTACGTCAAACATATTTAAGTTTGATCAAGTTCATAAAGAAAATCAATCTACAATTCTAATTCAATATAATTAAATCTATCAAGAAATATATTTTCATAGTATATCCGTTAAGTGTTGTACATGTTTACTTTTCTATAAAGTTAGTCAAACATAAATAAGTCTAACCCAAAACAGTATTAAGTGGACTTGTATACATGAAAAGAGTGAGTGCTCGAGTGAGTCTGATGTTTCATAAGTTTACACAATTAAAATTGGAGAACCGGCTCTGATGGCACTGAAGTTATTGAGGCCATGAAGAGTGACATGCATGCTGCGGGTAATGCAGCGGCGATCTTCAACGATTGCTACTTCATGTCTAGAGAGTTTGTGAAAGTTTCCTTTGAACATGAGAACCGAGAGGCAAATACGATTGCTCATGAACTTGCCTAGCTTGCTAAATATAATGATTCTACCACATGGATAGATGTTCCTTCCTCAATTGTATCTCTTTTAGTCAATGATGTAACCTTATTTTCCAAAATAAAGAGATACATTTGATTGTCAATGTTTTTTGGAGAACCAACTATGTACTAGGTGGTTAGTGGGGATCTTTATATTATTTTCTATAAATTTATAAACTTGGTCAAACCTAAATAAGTTTGACTTAAAACAAGATTAAGTAGCCTTATATACATAAATGGAGGGAGTTTTTTTTAGAGGAGAGGCATTTGCCAGGCCTTAATGATGAGGCCCTTAGGTTTTACAACACAGGGTTCGGAAATAAAAAGCAGGAAATAACAGAAAGTAGTAGTCTAATACATGCCCATATGGTGCCAACAATAAGCGATGCAGCACCCGCCTACAACTAACTCTCGAGGGTGAAGCTGCCTGCCGCACTCCATACTCCCAAACTAGAGCAAAACGATAGGCTCCTAGCCACCTTGTCGTGGCGCCGCCCAAAGCTGTCGACATTTGGCGCGCATTTTGTCAATGAAGACCTCAATGTGCGAGCGGTCGTGTGGTTCCTCCGAGGTTTCTAAAACTGTAAAAACACAATAGTTTTATATAAAACATCAGACGAGTGCTTGAAGAATCGCCCCTCCATCAACGCTTTGTTCCTAGTAGTCCAAAGTGCCCACGCCACGGCTGCAAAACCCACCCAGGCTAGCCGCCTATCCGTGTTGTTAGTTCCCTGGATCAGGTTTTAGAGATCATCGAAACTCGCCGGGTTCCATGAGCAACATGTTGCCTCCGTTACCGCACTCTAGACATATCCTGCTGTGATGTATTGAAAAAGGATGTCGTAGCAATTCTCGTCCTCCGCACACCAAACACACTTGCCGTCCCCTGGGCCATGCCTCTTGAGCACTTGGTATGCAGTTACGGGCAACTTCAAGTCCCCAAAGATTCATATTGAACTCCAATCGGAACTTCTCTTGACCCAATGACGCCAAAGGAAGATTTTTATTTTAGATTGAATAATCCTCGCTTTCTAGTTTCCTTGGAGGTCACAAGGAGGTGCTGCTTGAAAGATTGCTCGGTATAGGGACCCATTCGAAAACTCACCCGATGGTTCAAGCTTCCAACTAACCAAGTCCGCACCCTCGAAATCTTGGTAGTGGGCGAGGTCCTGGCGTAGGTCGCTCCACTCCTCTCTCTGGTTGCCCTAGGGCCTGATTGAATAGTG
This sequence comes from Aegilops tauschii subsp. strangulata, assembly GCF_002575655.3. NCBI lineage: Eukaryota > Viridiplantae > Streptophyta > Magnoliopsida > Poales > Poaceae > Aegilops > Aegilops tauschii. Next base: position 131,926,315 of record NC_053036.3, on the reverse strand, counting down.
GATTTCAACATATGTGCCATTCCAACAAGCGGCCACCGAGGCTTTAGGCTGCAAGGTGGTCACAAAAAGGCTAGGGTGGAATTCTCCCAGCTGGCAATCTTGGCACCAAACATCCATCCAAAATTGGGCCAATTGCCCGTTGTGGATCTCGAAACTTGTTCTTAATCGCAAAAGATGTTGGACTTTGCCCACAACCTTGGCAAAACCTCCTTCGTTGACATGAACCGAAGTGCCCCCATTTGTCAAGTATTTATTTTTAAAGATAGTCGGCTATAACCCTCCCTCGCTGGTAAGGATTTTTCATGCACACTTGGCTATGAGACACCAATTCATTATCTTAGTGTTGATTATGCCTAACCCTTTGATTTCTTTTAGTGAGCAAATGGTCACCCAATTTATATTTATTTAGAGCGGAGGCATCATGCACGGCCTTAAACATGAGGCCCTTAAAGGTTCAACAAAGAAAAGAAGCGGTAGTTCAAATAGGTGCACGACCATGAACCCATGGTATGTCAGAGAGGATACAAGGTCATTATTGACCCAAAAAGGAGATGCAGCGCTGGACAAGCGCCCAAGAGAGAAGTGCACCAACTCCAAACCTAAACATATGAAGAGGACGAGGGCGGCTCCCTAGCCGGTGATGTCCCCACGTCCCGGTCGACAGAGCTCAGCGCATCTTGCGTGCAGGCTATCGGCGAGTCGCTCCGCTTTTCTCGCCAGTAGCTTCCACAGCCGCAAAATGATCCCCAATTTATACATCAAGTCAGTCGGATGCTAGAAAAACTTTCCCTCAATCAAAGCTTTATTGTGCGTAGTCCAAAGAGTCCATGCTAGCACAATGAAGCCAACCCAAGTTAGTGTACAGTCCTTCCGCCGCGTGGTGTTAATTAGGCGATATAGGCCGGCAAAGTTGCTAGGATTCAACCTACATCCCGTGGCATCTCTGAGAACGCTCCAAGCGAATCTAGCAACAATGCACCAAAATAGAATATGATCACAATTCTCATCCTCCCCACACCAGATACATTTCCCGTCGCCAGGTCCATGCCGTTTAGCACCTGGTCCCCACTTGGGATCCTACCTCTAGCTACTTGCCAAAGGAAATTTTTAATTTTGGACGGAATTCTTGCTTGCCAAATCCCACTTAAATTACATGGAGTTGTTGAACAAAAAATGTCTTTGTAGAGGGAACCAACAGAAAAGCTTCCAGATTGCTCTAGGCGCCATCTGAACACGTCATGCCAAGTGGTGATTCCAGTATCAGCGATGGCGCTGCTAAGCCCCTCCCACTCTTGTGCTTCTTGGGACCCCGACAGCCGCCTAATTGTAGGTTCCCATCAACCTTGCACCCACACATCCGACACTTTAGCATTTTGGTTTTCTGCAATGGCAAAAAGCCTAAGGAACGAATCACTAAGGGGCGCCTCCCCACACCACGTCTCTAAGAAAAAGCACGGTATCCTACCTTTTCTAATCTCAAACTTGTCCCTAGGCGCAATAAAAATTGCACTTTCCGAACCCCCTTTGCAAATTGGGACAACTTCACATTTGTCCTAAACTCCGTGCCCCCTCAACAAGGTATTTTCTTTTGAAAATGTCTAGCTAGAGGCCACCCTGGACAATAATAATCTTCCATGCCCATTTCGTGATCAAACACCAATTCATGATTTTGGAATTGATCACATCGAGACCACCCATTTCCTTTGGTGAATAAATAACCGGCCACTTAAACATATGGTATTTTTGTTTCCCTAGCTCCTTCGCCTAGAAGAATCTGGATCTCACCCTATCTAGTTGCTTATGATTACCGCCCTGGAGGAGGTAGAAACCCATGATGAACGTAGGAATGTTCGCTAAGCAATCGTTAATGGTCGCCCAATTTACGATATGGTATGTTTTACCCCTTTCCTTTTTACCAAAAGAAATGAGATCACACCTTATCCATTTTATCATTCACCCCATCTTGTAGGAGGTAAAATCCCATCAAATACATGGGGATGTTAGTTAGGCAATCGTTAACAAGGGTTAGTCTCCGTCCGGAGGCCAAGAATTTTCCTTGCCTTAGCCGCCACCCTTTCCCCACTGGGATTGAAATCCACGATAGTCAACATCCGGTTGGAAATAGGCATTCCCAAGTATGCAAGTTAATCTTGAAGGAAATATGCCCTAGAGGCAATAATAAAGGTGTTATTTATATTTCCTTATATCATGATAAATATTTATTATTCATCCTAGAATTGTATTAACCGGAAACTTAGTACATGTGTGAATACATAGAGAAACAAAGTGTCACTAGTATGCCTCTACTTGACTAGCTCGTTGAATCAAAGATGGTTAAGTTTCCTAGCCATAGACATGAGTTGTCATTTGATTAACGGGATCACATCATTAGAGAATGATGTGATTGACTTTACCCATTCCGTTAGCTTAGCACTTGATCGTTTAGTATGTTGCTATTGCTTTCTTCATGACTTATACATGTTCCTATGACTATGAGATTATGCAACTCCCGAATACCAGAGGAACACTTTGTGTGCTACCAAACGTCACAATGTAACTGGGTGATTATAAAGGTGCTCTACAGGTGTCTCCGATGGTACTTGTTGAGTTGGCATAGATCGAGATTAGGATTTGTCACTCCAAGTATCGGAGAGGTATCTCTGGGCCCTCTCGGTAATGCACATCACTATAAGCCTTGCAAGCAATGTAACTAATGAGTTAGTTGCCGGATGATGCATTACGGAACGAGTAAAGAGACTTGCCGGTAACGAGATTGAACTAGGTATGGTGATACCGACGATCGAATCTCGGGCAAGTAACATACCGATGACAAAGGGAACAACGTATGTTGTTATGCGGTTTGACCGATAAAGATCTTCGTAGAATATGTAGGAGCCAATATGAGCATCCAGGTTCCGCTATTGGTTATTTATCGGAGATGTATCTCGGTCATGTCTACATAGTTCTCGAACCCGTAGGGTCCGCACGCTTAACGTTCGGTGACGATCGGTATTATGAATTTATGTGTTTTGATGCACCGAAGGTAGTTCGGAGTCCCGGATGAGATCAGGGACATGACGAGGAGTCTCGAAATGGTCGAGACGTAAAGATCGATATATTGGACGACTATATTCGTGTTGGGGAATGTAGTAATTTCAAAAATATTCCTACGCACACGCAAGATCATGGTGATGCATAGCAACGAGAGGGGAGAGTGTTGTCCACGTACCCTCGTAGACCGAAAGCGGAAGCGTTAACACAACGCGGTTGATGTAGTCGTACGTCTTCACGATCCGACTGATCAAATACCGAACGCACGGCACCTCTGAGTTCAGCACACGTTCAGCTCGATGACGTCCCTCGAACTCCGATCCAGCCGAGTGTTGAGGGAGAGTTTCGTCAGCACGACGGCGTGGTGACGATGATGATGTTCTACCGACGCAGGGCTTCGCCTAAGCTCCGCTACGATATTATCGAGGTGTAATATGGTGGAGGGGGGCACCGCACACGGCTAAAATATCGTATATCAATTGTGTGTCTAGAGGTGCCCCCCTGCCCCCGTATATAAAGGAGCAAGGGGGAGGCCGCCGGCCTAGGAGGTGTGGCGCGCCAGGAGGAGTCCTACTCCTACCGGGAGTAGGACTCCCCCCTTTCCTTGTTGGACTAGGAGTGGAAGAGGGGAAGAGGTGGAGGGGAGGAAGGAAGGGGGGCGCCGCCCCCCCTCTCCTTGTCCTATTCGGACTGGGGGGGGGGAAGGGGGGCGCGGCCCTGCCCTAGCCTCCTCTCCTCTCTTCCACCTAGGCCCACTAAGGCCCATTAAGTTACCGGGGGGTTCCGGTAACCTCCCAGTACTCCGGAAAAATCCCGATTTCACCCGAAACACTTCCGATGTCCAAACATAGGCTTCCAATATATCAATCTTTATGTCTCGACCATTTCAAGACTCCTCGTCATGTCCGTGATCACATCCGGGACTCCGAATAACCTTTGGTACATCAAAACATATAAACTCATAATATAACTGTCATCGTAACTTTAAGCGTGCGGACCCTACGGGTTCGAGAACTATGTAGACATGACCGAAACACCTCTCCGGTCAATAACCAATAGCGGAACCTGGATGCTCATATTGGTTCCCACATATTCTACGAAGATCTTTATCAGTCAGACCGCATAACAACATACGTTGTTCCCTTTGTCATCGGTATGTTACTTGCCCGAGATTCGATCGTCGGTATCTCGATACCTAGTTCAATCTCGTTACCGGCAAGTCTCTTTACTCGTTCCGTAATACATCATCCCACAACTAACTCATTAGTCACAATGCTTGCAAGGCTTATAGTGATGTGCATTACCGAGTGGGCCCAGAGATACCTCTCCGACAATCGGAGTGACAAATCCTAATCTCGAAATACGCCAACCCAACAAGTACCTTTGGAGACACCTGTAGAGCACCTTTATAATCACCCAGTTACGTTGTGACGTTTGGTAGCACACAAAGTGTTCCTCCGGTAAACGGGAGTTGCATAATCTCATAGTCATAGGAACATGTATAAGTCATGAAGAAAGCAATAGCAACATACTAAACGATCGAATGCTAAGCTAACGGAATGGGTCAAGTCAATCACGTCATTCTCCTAATGAGGTGATCCCGTTAATCAAATGACAACTCATGTCTATGGCTAGGAAACATAACCATCTTTGATTAACGAGCTAGTCAAGTAGAGGCATACTAGTGACACTCTGTTTGTCTATGTATTCACACATGTATTATGTTTCCGGTTAATACAATTCTAGCATGAATAATAAACATTTATCATGATATAAGGAAATAAATAATATTTTATTATTGCCTCTAGGGCATATTTCCTTCAGTCTCCCACTTGCACTAGAGTCAATAATCTAGATTACACAGTAATGATCCTTACACCCATGGAGTCTTGGTGCTGATCATGTTTTGCTCGTGGAAGAGGCTTAGTCAACGGGTCTGCAACATTCAGATCCGTATGTATCTTGCAAATTTCTATGTCTCCCACCTGGACTTGATCCCGGATGGAGTTGAAGCATCTCTTGATGTGCTTGGTTCTCTTGTGAAATCTGGATTCCTTTGCCAAGGCAATTGCACCAGTATTGTCACAAAAGATTTTCATTGGACCCGATGCACTAGGTATGACACCTAGATCGGATATGAACTCCTTCATCCAGACTCCTTCATTTGCTGCTTCCGAAGCAGCTATGTACTCCGCTTCACACGTAGATCCCGCCACGACACTTTGCTTAGAACTGCACCAACTGACAGCTCCACCATTCAATGTAAATACATATCTGGTTTGCGATTTAGAATCGTCCGGATCAGTGTCAAAGCTTGCATCAACGTAACCATTTACGATGAGCTCTTTGTCACCTCCATAAACGAGAAACATATCCTTAGTATTTTTCAGGTATTTCAGGATGTTCTTGACCGCTGTCCAGTGATCCACTCCTGGATTACTTTGGTACCTCCCTGCTAAACTTATAGCAAGGCACACATCAGGTCTGGTACACAGCATTGCATACATGATAGAGCCTATGGCTGAAGCATAGGGAACATCTTTCATCTTCTCTCTATCTTCTGCAGTGGTCGGGCATTGAGTCCTACTCAATCTCACACCTTGTAGTACAGGCAAGAACCCTTTCTTTGCTTGATCCATTTTGAACTTCTTCAAAACTTTGTCAAGGTATGTGCTTTGTGAAAGTCCAATTAAGCGTCTTGATCTATCTCTATAGATCTTAATGCCTAATATATATGCAGCTTCACCGAGGTCTTTCATTGAAAAACTCTTATTCAAGTATCCCTTTATGCTATCCATAAATTCTATATCATTTCCAATCAGCAATATGTCATCCACATATAATATCATAAATGCTACTGAGCTCCCACTCACTTTCTTGTAAATACAGGCTTCTCCAAAAGTCTGTATAAAACCAAATGCTTTGATCACAGTATCAAAGCGTTTATTCCAACTCCGAGAGGCTTGCACCAGTCCATAAATGGATCGCTGGAGCTTGCACACTTTGTTAGCTCCCTTTGGATCGATAAAACCTTCCGGTTGCATCATATACAACTCTTCTTCCAGAAATCCATTCAGGAATGCAGTTTTTACATCCATTTGCCAAATTTCATAATCATAAAATGCGGCAATTGCTAACATGATTCAGACAGACTTAAGCATCGCTACGGGTGAGAAGGTCTCATCGTAGTCAATCCCTTGAACTTGTCGAAAACCTTTCGCAACAAGTCGAGCTTTATAGACAGTAACATTACCATCATCGTCAGTCTTCTTCTTGAAGATCCATTTATTTTCAATGGCTTGCCGACCATCGGGCAAGTCAACCAAAGTCCATACTTTGTTCTCATACATGGATCCCATCTCGGATTTCATGGCCTCAAGCCATTTTGCGGAATCTGGGCTCACCATCGCTTCTTCATAGTTCGTAGGTTCGTCATGGTCTAGTAACATAACCTCCAGAACAGGATTACCGTACCACTCTGGTGTGGATCTTAATCTGGTTGACCTACGAGGTTCAGTAATAACTTGATCTGAAGTTTCATGATCATTATCATTAACTTCCCCACCAATTGGCGTAGGTGTCGCAGAAACTGGTTTCTGTGATGATCTACTTTCCAATAAGGGAGCAGGTACAGTTACCTCATCAAGTTCTACTTTCCTCCCACTCACTTCTTTCGAGAGAAACTCCTTCTCTAGAAAGGATCCATTCTTAGCAACGAATGTCTTGCCTTCGGATCTGTGATAGAAGGTGTACCCAACAGTCTCCTTTGGGTATCCTATGAAGACACATTTCTCCGATTTAGGTTCGAGCTTATCAGGTTGAAGTTTCTTCACATAAGCATCGCAACCCCAAACTTTAAGATACGACAACTTTGGTTTCTTGCCAAACCATAGTTCATAAGGTGTCGTTTCAACGGATTTTGATGGTGCCCTATTTAGAGTGAATGCAGCCGTCTCTAAAGCATAACCCCAAAACGATAGCGGTAAATCAGTAAGAGACATCATAGATCGCACCATATCTAGTAAAGTACGATTACGACATTCGGACACACCATTACGCTGTGGTGTTCCGGGTGGCGTGAGTTGCGAAACTATTCCGCATTGTTTCGAATGAAGACCAAACTCATAACTCAAATATTCTCCTCCACGATCAGATCGTAGAAATTTTATTTTCTTGTTACGATGATTTTCAACTTCACTCTGAAATTCTTTGAACTTTTCAAATGTTTCAGACTTATGTTTCATTAAGTAGATATACCCATATCTGCTCAAATCATCTGTGAAGGTGAGAAAATAACGATATCCGCCACGAGCCTCAATATTCATCGGACCACATACATCTGTATGTATGATTTCCAATAAATCTGTTGCTCTCTCCATAGTTCCGGAGAACGGTGTTTTAGTCATCTTGCCCATGAGGCACGGTTCGCAAGTACCAAGTGATTCATAATCAAGTGATTCCAAAAGTCCATCAGTATGGAGTTTCTTCATGCGCTTTACACCGATATGACCTAAACGGCAGTGCCACAAATAAGTTGCACTGTCATTATCAACTCTGCATCTTTTGGCTTCGACATTATGAATATGTGTGTCACTACTATCGAGATTCATTAAAAATAGACCACTCTTCAAGGGTGCATGACCATAAAAGATATTATTCATATAAATAGAACAACCATTATTCTCTTATTTAAATGAATAACCGTCTTGCATCAAACAAGATCTAGATATAATGTTCATGCTCAACGCTGGCACCAAATAACAATTATTTAGGTCTAAAACTAATCCCGAAGGTAGATGTAGAGGTAGCGTGCCGACGGCGATCACATCGACTTTGGAACCATTTCCCACGCGCATCGTCACCTCGTCCTTAGCCAATCTTCGCTTAATCCGTAGCCCCTGTTTCGAGTTGCAAATATTAGCAACAGAACCAGTATCAAATACCCAGGTGCTACTGCGAGCATTAGTAAGGTACACATCAATAACATGTATATCACATATACCTTTGTTAACCTTGCCATCCTTCTTATCCGCCAAATACTTGGGGCAGTTCCGCTTCCAGTGACCAGTCTACTTGCAGTAGAAGCACTCAGTTTCAGGCTTAGGTCCAGACTTGGGTTTCTTCTCCTGAACAGCAACTTGCTTGCTGTTCTTCTTGAAGTTCCCCTTCTTCTTCCCTTTGCCCTTTTTCTTGAAACTAGTGGTCTTACTGACCATCAACACTTGATGCTCCTTTTTGATTTCTACCTCCGCTGCCTTTAGCATTGCGAAGAGCTCGGGAATTGTCTTATTCATCCCTTGCATATTATAGTTCATCACGAAGCTCTTGTAGCTTGGTGGCAGTGATTGAAGAATTCTGTCAATGACGCTATCATCCGGCAGATTAACTCCCAGTTGAATCAAGTGATTATTATACCCAGACATTTTGAGTATATGCTCACTGACAGAACTATTCTCTTCCATCTTGCAGTTGTAGAACTTATTGGAGACTTCATATCTCTCAATCCGGGCATTTGCTTGAAATATTAACTTCAACTCCTGGAACATCTCATATGCTCCATGACGTTCAAAACATCGTTGAAGACCCGGTTCTAAGCCGTAAAGCATGGCACACTGAACTATCGAGTAGTCATCAGCTTTGCTCTGCCAGACGTTCATAACTTCTGGTGTTGCTCTTGCAGGAGGCCTGGCACCTAGCGGTGCTTCCAGGACGTAATTCTTCTGTGCAGCAATGAGGATAATCCTCAAGTTACGGACCCAGTCCGTGTAATTGCTACCATCATCTTTCAACTTTGCTTTCTCAAGGAACGCATTAAAATTCAACGGAACAACAACACGGGCCATTTATCTACAATTAACATAGACAAGCAAGATACTATCAGGTACTAAGTTCATGATAAAGTCAAGTTCAATTAATCATATTACTTAAGAACTCCCACTTAGATAGACATCCCTCTAATCATCTAAGTGATTACGTGATCCAAATCAACTAAACCATGTCCGATCATCACGTGAGATGGAGTAGTTTCAATGGTGAACATCACTATGTTGATCATATCTACTATATGATTCACGCTCGACCTTTCGGTCTCCGTGTTCCGAGGCCATATCTGCATATGCTAGGCTCGTCAAGTTTAACCTGAGTATTCCGCGTGTGCAACTGTTTTGCACCCGTTGTATTTGAACGTAGAGCCTATCACACCCGATCATCACGTGGTGTAGCATGAAGAACTTTCGCAACGGTGCATACTCAGGGAGAACACTTTTATCTTGAAATTTTAGTGAGAGATCATCTTATAATGCTACCGTCAATCAAAGCAAGATAAGATGCATAAAAGATTAACATCACATGCAATCAATATAAGTGATATCATATGGCCATCATCATCTTGTGCTTGTGATCTCCATCTCCGAAGCACCATCATGATCACCATCGTCACCGGCGCGACACCTTGATCTCCATCGTAGTATCGTTGTCGTCTCGCCAACTTATTGCTTTTACGACTATCGCTACCGCTTAGTGATAAAGTAAAACAATTACATGGCGATTGCATTGCATACAATAAAGCGACAACCATATGGCTCCTGCCAGTTGCCGATAACTCGGTTACAAAACATGATCATCTCATACAATAAAATATAGCATCATGTCTTGACCATATCACATCACAACATGCCCTGCAAAAACAAGTTAGACGTCCTCTACTTTGTTGTTGCAAGTTTTACGTGGCTGCTACGGGCTTAGCAAGAACCGTTCTTACCTACGCATCAAAACCACAACGATAGTTTGTCAGTTGGTGTTGTTTTAACCTTCGCAAGGACCGGGCGTAGCCACACTCGGTTCAACTAAAGTGAGAGAGACAGACACCCACCAGTCACCTTTAAGCAACGAGTGCTCGCAACGGTGAAACCAGTCTCGCGTAAGCGTACGCGTAATGTCGGTCCGGGCCGCTTCATCTCACAATACCGCCGAACCAAAGTATGACATGCTGGTAAGCAGTATGACTTATATCGCCCACAACTCACTTGTGTTCTACTCGTGCATAGCATCAACGCATAAAACCAGGCTCTGATACCATTGTTGGGGAACGTAGTAATTTCAAAAAAATTCCTACGCACACGCAAGATCATGGTGATGCATAGCAACGAGAGGGGAGAGTGTTGTCCACGTACCCTCGTAGACCGAAAGCGGAAGCGTTAACACAACGCGGTTGATGTAGTCGTACGTCTTCACGATCCGACCGATCAAGTACCGAACGCACGGCACCTCCAAGTTCAGCACACGTTCAGCTCGATGACGTCCCTCGAACTCCGATCCAGCCGAGTGTTGAGGGAGAGTTTCGTCAGCACGACGGCGTGGTGACGATGATGATGTTCTACCGACGCAGGGCTTCGCCTAAGCTCCGCTACGATATTATCGAGGTGTAATATGGTGGAGGGGGGCACCGCACACGGCTAAAATATCGTATATCAATTGTGTGTCTAGAGGTGCCCCACTGCCCCCGTATATAAAGGAGCAAGGGGGAGGCCGCCGGCCTAGGAGGTGTGGCGCGCCAGGAGGAGTCCTACTCCTACCGGTAGTAGGACTCCCCCCTTTCCTTGTTGGACTAGGAGTGGAAGAGGGGAAGAGGTGGAGGGGAGGAAGGAAGGGGGGCGCCGCCCCCCTCTCCTTGTCCTATTCGGACTGGGGGGGAAGGGGGGCGCGGCCCTGCCCTAGCCTCCTCTCCTCTCTTCCACCTAGGCCCACTAAGGCCCATTAAGTTACCGGGGGGTTCCGGTAACCTCCCCGTACTCCGAAAAAATCCCGATTTCACCCGGAACACTTCCGATGTCCAAACATAGGCTTCCAATATATCAATCTTTATGTCTCGACCATTTCGAGACTCCTCGTCATGTCCGTGATCACATCCGGGACTCCGAACAACCTTCGGTACATCAAAACATATAAACTCATAATATAACTGTCATCGTAACTTTAAGCGTGCGGACCCTACGGGTTCGGGAACTATGTAGACATGACCGAGACACCTCTCCGGTCAATAACCAATAGCGGAACCTGGATGCTCATATTGGTTCCCACATATTCTACGAAGATCTTTATCGGTCAGACCGCATAACAACATACGTTGTTCCCTTTGT